>NC_072378.2:25025000-26225000 GCF_028885625.2 Pongo pygmaeus
GTATTTTGCTGTTATAAATAGAAAGAAAATTCCCACCATGGAAAATGTTTTCATATTTATTCTCTCTTAGAGATTTCTGAAGTTCAATTTATAGAGAATAAAAAAATTATACTCAAAGGCTCAGCCAGCTGACTCATCTTGTGATCTGAAAGGCAAGTTATCTTTTTGTTACTTCTTACACTGAATGAACAATTTAGAATGAAGTCAAGAGGGAGAAGGGACCAGCTGCTCTTACGCTGTTGCTGTGTGAGTTGTATAGTATAAATATTTAAACCTTTAACTCCCAATAATTCAAAGGCAAAGAAAGAAAAATCTATGGAGAAAAGTGGCACCATAACCTCATCACTTTCCGGAAGGCAGCAACTTCTTTCTTCTCTTTATTTTATTTAGAAATAATTGCTGTCTAGGGCTAAACTTGTAATATAGCCGCAGATGAAATAACCCCAGGATCTCTTCTCTTTTTAGAGGTTCTCTATTAACAAAAATCTTTACAAAGCTAAATCCGAGCGTGTTCTCTCTTCCTCAGTTTGGAAAAGAGACACCTTACCCACCCCAAAAAGTTCACATGTTTCTCACATTTATATTTTAAGTTTCAAGAGTTTTACTCTGTATCCATCACTGTATCTTTATCTTCTGCCTGAAGCATTTTTTAAGTAAACTGAGACATGAAAAAATTGAAGAGAGAGAAAGCCAACGTGTGAAAGAATGATGATATAAATTATTATTAATTTGCCTTCTGGAGAAACACTGCCCATTGTATCTGGCTTTTGATTGCTATCACAGCATAGGTCAAAATCTTTCTCTTAAAAATATCTGAAAAGGGTAAAGTAAATTGTTCTTTTTTTTTTTTTTTGGAAGGAATATTCTAAATGATAAGATATGCTCTGGCTACACAGCACAAAGTAAAGTGGGTTTTTAGCATACATGATCTGATTTGTCTATCAACAAGAATCGAACAGTTCAGGTTCTTGACACGTCCCTCTTCAATCTACGGTGTGCAGATGCTATGGAATCATCACCCTCATAGTCAGCCAAGCACATCCATATTTCAGGGTCCCAGAAACTAGCACCCGACACAGCCTGGACCATACTGAATGATGAGGAAGTACAAGAGAGTTTACTGTCTTATCAGCACCTGCATTTCTAGTTTCATTTTCTTCTTTCCATTTTCACTTGCTAGGACCATTTACTAGTTCTTTTTCTTCCTCTCCAACTTTTCTCTGTCCTTCTGGTACTTGAGTCACTTTAATTTGTCTCAACTAATACCTTTTCTCCTTTAAAATATCTTCCAAAATCAACTGAATTTTAAACATTTTAGTTAAACATCACAGCTTTTGGCAAAAAATTAGTAGACAAAATTTTGCCATCTGAAAATGAGAAGTTGAATAAACTGACATTTGCTTATCACAATAAAATATAGAAGGCAGGCTGAGCATGGTGGCTCATGCTTGTAATCCCAGCACTTGGAGAGGCCTAGGTGGGAGGATCACTTAAGGCAAGGAGTTTGACACCAACCTGGGCAACATAGTGAGAGGCTGGCTTTACAAAAAAAAGTAAAAAATTAGCTGGATATGGTGGTGCACACCTGTAGTCCCAGCTACTTGGAGGCTGAGGCAGGAGGATCCTTGAGCCCAGGAAGTTGAGGCTGCAGTGAGCTACAATCACACCACTGCACTTCAGCCTGGGTGACAGAGCAAGATCCTGTCATTTGAAAAAATACAGGAGGCATAGTTAACTAAATAAATCACATCTTTTTAATAAATATGTTGGCTTGTGTAAGTGAAGTGGCTTCTATTAAAAAGAGAGGTGGGAGGGCAACCCTCCAAATTTATTTTAATATTTTGATCACAAGAACTACTCATTTCTTTTTCTTTTTTTAAATTGTCATAGCTACAATGAGTATACATGTACTTTTAGTTTTCAACTCAAGCCCTGTAGAAGACATACTCTAGTATATCTTACACACATCATTCCTAAAAAGTTAAGACTTGGCTGGCTGCTCATAGAGATATTAAAATAAACATCTAAAATGTTTTTCTTGTAGTATTGGGCCCCTTTTGGCATTGGCCTGATCTAAACAGGTTACTCTGAGGTCACTGGGGGCCATAAATCAGGGGGGTGGACTGGTGGCTAAGACAGCCTGCATAGCTTTAGTGCAATGTGCTATTTTAGTTTATGCCCCTGCAATGACACCATCTCTTTGGCACCAGCCAAAGAAAGCTTCCTAGACATCTATGGGAAGAGAATGTTTTGCAGTAATCCAAGGCAGAGGTCACACAAGCATGAATTACTGTGGGGAGGTCTTGGTCTGCTCCAGGCCCTGGGACAAATAAAGTAGGGAAAGTGACTTCCAACTAAAGCATTTATCCAGGAATTCGGGGGTGGAAATTGATCCAAGCAATCTTGGCAAATTGTGAAAGCAAAGAGTGGCCAATTCTTTTCAACCCAGGAAACTAGGGCAGCCTCTTTCTGCCCCTTTTCCAATCCCATTATTGGGTCCACTTGAGAAACCCAGATATTTTTTGAGAAAGATTCAGCATAGTTAAATAGCAATGCTTGTATTTATTTATATGTTATAAAATGTGGCATAATCACACAAAAATTTCCAATCCTCTCTAGCCAAGGCTCATCTACTTTTACATTTGATTTCTCTTACTTTTTCCATGGAGGGTATGACTTAACCAGTCTGAACTTTCAACATTGACTAGTTTTGTACATAATATGAATTTAATTGCTTTTTTCCCCTTTCTTCTTTCTATTAATTTTGGAAGGGGCAAATACAATTCAGGAAACAATATCAAAATATTCCAGATTATACCAGATTGCATAATTATTTATCTATTAAAAGAAAAATACTACCTTGGTTTTGTAAACAGCCTACATGGAAAGACCAAAAAAAAAATAGGTATTTATCCTAATTATAATTCTTTTTTTTTTTTTTTTTTTTTTGGTGTTTTGTAGTCTTCTTGCTTCTTGCTCCCTCTGACCTGAAGTTCCCTTTGAAAAGGAAAAGTGCTAACTTACTTGGCTTGGAGAAAGGAGAGAGGCTTGGTTCAAAAGTGACTGGCAATTTTTTTCCAACCAGCTGTTAGTCTCTTTAAGAGCAACAGGCAGCTAATGGTTGAGTGGACTTCCTTTTGCCAGTTCATCTCCATCTGGGAGAGTTCCCCTCCTTTATGGAGGTTGAAACAACTTTCTCAGACACAGTTATCCAGGACAGAAGTATTCTCATACTCAGCTGCACTCTACCAGCTCTGGGGGACATTTGAAAATCTGACAAAAGCTTTGTAGTTTCTTGAGATCTTCAAGCATAATCTTAAAAGGCATGTAAGTGTCCAGGAAATACAAGAACCTGAGAAATACTTTGCACACTTACTGTGAACTTGGGGTGTTTTATTATTCTAATCATTGCACCTGACAAAAGATTACTGAGCAGTACTGAAAATGGAGGCAGGGACGGGTTGCGTTTCTAAGGAAAGAAGCAATTGCAGCTTTAACTTGTGCCAAGGAATAATTTTGGCTGCTAAAATACTCACTGACCACCACCTGGTGAGCCGTTTGCTCCCACACATGAATTCTGTTCTGTTCTTGAAAGCAGGATAGGAACCTACACTGTGCATAACCCTTCTTTTTACCTTTTTTCAATTGTCGTCATCATTGTCATCATCATCATCAGCAGCAGCATTGTTGTAGTCATTACCATTATTACCCATCCAGTTATTTCCACTAACACTGACCAGACTGGCTGTCAAGATCACACAGTGACAAAACAGATGAAAGCCCTTTAATTTGATAAGTTTGAAACAACAATGGGAAAAGAGTCTGTAATGCTAACTACTGGTTTTTCAGTACCTTGATAATCAAATGAATCATTTCTCCAGGAAAGATTAAGCCTACTTGATAGTAACCATTTTCTAAATGACATGATGATGTTGTTAGGAAAGCAAACTTAAGACTGTGTGTGTGTGTGTGTGTATGAGAGAGAGAAAAAGAGAGAGAGAAGAAACAGACAGGGAGAGACAGAGAGAGAATAGACATTGGGATTTGCAGTGTGTAGGTGAATGCCTTTTCTTTCTCTTTGTCTCTCTTTCTCTTTCTCTCTCACTATATGCAACCCTGTTTTAGAACGAGAGCAGTTACACACCAATGCTCCGAAGTTCTGTGAACCTTAACATTTCCTTTAACCACAAAAAACAACTGCTGAAGCAAACAGGATCTCAGAAAGGCAGTTTAAAAAATACATTGTGAGCATTACTCGTTGACTCATTTTTTTTCTTCCCAGATCTTTATAGTGTCCATATATCTAAATGGATTTATATATACTTTTAAGCAAATGAACCTAAATTCTAAATCTGTGTAACCTCTAGGGGAAAGGGATCTTAAAAATGTGTCAATTGCAAGGAAATATAGTTGCCCTAATAACAAGCTTCTGGGCATTTTCTTTTTTTTATGTTACAGAAAACTCATTGTACCAAAAGCTTTCTGCTTAGGCATGTTAAGTGAGCTGAAAGTATGCGTGAATCCTAGAACAAGCATGAACTTTTATAGGTAGATATATCATTTTGAAGTAAAGACTGGGTAGTAGAATGCTCAGAGAATGTGTAATCAGTCCCCTTGTTTCAGAAGAAGAATGAGGCTCAAAGAGGATAAATGACGCCCAAGATCCTCCATCTATACCACAGCAGGGACAAGGCTACAACTCAGACTCCTAACAACTTGTTCAGTGCTGTATCTGCCACATTAAACCTCTGAAAAGTTATTTATAAACTGAAGTTCTGTAAATAAGTCCTATTTTGAATCTGAGGTTAACCAGACATGTGAAAAAATGGTCACTATTCTATAAACCTATTTTTGTAAATAGACGATAGGGATTAATATGTATTGAGTACTGACCACTATTCTAAAAGCTTTCCCTATCATAGCACTTAAACCACACACAGCCATATGAGGTTTGGACTGCATTTTATAAGTGAGTAAACTGAGGCACAGAGCGATTAGGTAACCTGTTTAAGGTCACAAGTGAATTGGTTGGCAAAGCCCAGACCGTGCAATTCCAGAGCTGAAGCTTTTGACTGTTACCCCACACAGAGCTTACTTAAAATGAGGCACCAGCTGGACATGCTTTCACATAAATTGCCAAACATGAGCCACGGCTCTGAAAACTGAATAAAAATACACTGGATGTTGGCCTTGCAAGGATTTTCTCTTTAATCTTTAGGGATTAAGTTAAATGAGATAATCAGTTTGGAAAGGATAAAGCATACCACATTGAAGTGCAACGCAAACATTATGAATCTACTATGAAGACAATCTGTACAACCGATAGGTATTACTGTCCCACTTCACCATTGAGGAGACCAAAGTTAGCTTGTATGGGTACCACGAAGCAGAACCAGAATTTGAGTCTGAATCTCGTTTGACTCCCAACTTATCAACCTGCACTACCTCCCTCACTTCCCACCTCAGAGCTAGCTGGTTACCTAGCTACCTGGAACCTGGGGATCTCAGCCATTCCACTACAACATGGTTATTGAGGTTACAATAATCACCTTGGAAATGATGAATGCTCAGGAGAGAGAACACACAGGTTCATCCAGCCCTGCTTGGTCTTAATGCTTCCCTTCAGGATGGGGCCACGCGTAATCCAGAGTGCAGTGCATCAGCCTATAGAGGGCGCTCTTAAGTATCATAGCCAGATGTAAAAGAGCAAAATTCCTATAGGCAAAGAAATGTGGGCTGGGCGTTTTGGAATGCCATTTCTGGAGGGAGGTGTGGGTGAATGATTGCCAATTTTCCCGTTCTAAGCTTATCTTCATTGTTGTGAGCATTTTTCAGATCCTAAAAGGAGTTAGTATCTAAGTATAAATTTTCTCTTTAAGGTGTTTGCTTAAAGAGGAAACATTTTTAAGAAGTGAAAGCTGAAGAATGGGGCCTAAGATCAAACTTCAAGGTATTGGTGGCTCTAAATGCCTGCCATCAAAGTAACACAACAGAATGATAATTTGGTAAACAGCAGCAAAGCTCAATAGATATTCTTCAAATTGATTTAAGTTGTGATAAAAACCCAACTTATGATTTTAAATATTTCTGTAGCTAGAACAACATAGCAGAAAGACAACATCAAAATAGTAACAATGATTACATTCTACATGACTAGATTACAAGGGATTCTTTGCGACACTCTAATTTTTCTTCAACGAACTTGTATTGCTTGGGTAATTACACATACACAAAAACCTTACTACTGCTCCTTTTAAAAAATTACTAAATAGAGTTTTTTTAAAAAATTGCAAGACGTAGTTTCTTGAGGAAAATAACCAAATTCACGAGATTCTTGAGTCCAAATTTCCTTCATTTAGGTGGCTCCAAATTCTAAAAAAGCTTTTGCCTATAGCCCAATCTTATAGGCGGCATTTGAACAAAACATCCATCCAATGACTAGATCATCCCTTTAAAATCGCAACCTTTACAGTTAAATTCCAGTGGATAGGTCAAGTCATGGAAAGGCAGCAAGATGAGAACAGAAAACTGAGCAGTGCCAATGGGGATTGGAAGCTACCAAGGCTCCAGTATCCTGACTTGGGAAAAAAGAAAATGGGAAAAGGGAATGGAGGGTTGGAGTGCCCAGTATGTGTGAGGAAGAATAAGAGAGAAGGACCCAGGCCGGGCGTGGTAGTTCACACCTGTAATCCTAGCACTTTGGAGGGCCAAGGAGGGTGGATCACCTGAAGTCAGAAGTTCAAGACCAGCCTGGCCAACATGGCAAAATCCTATCTCTACTAAAATACAAAAATTAGCTGGGCATGGGGGTGGGCGCCTGTAGTCTCAGCTACCTGGGAGGCTGAGGCAGGAGAATGACTTGAACCCGGGAGATGGAGGTTGCAGTGAGCTGAGATTGCACCACTGCACTCCAGCCTGAGCAACGGAGCAAGACTCTGTCTCAAAAAACACCAAAAAAAAAAAAAAAAAAAAAAAGAAGGACCAAAAGAAAGAGACAGAGAGAGAGAGAGAAAGAGAGAGACAGAGAGAGAGAGAGAAAGAGAGAAGTGCAAATCAAAGCAACATGGTACCATGAAAAACCACTCCTGGTCCATTTGTTTAACATCTTCCCTAGCAGTCCTGCTGTGCTCAAACCACTGTGACAGGCTTTCCTAAAGGTGTTAGACAAGAGATAGCACAGAAGAGAGACAAGGCAAAAAATTTAGTACTATTTTCCAGCCTAAACTAAACCTTTATTTTAGTCATGACTTTAAAAAATGTATTTGCGGGAATGACTCAACCCCTTGTTCCGCCCCTTGCCTTGTGTATTCCTTCAGTGCCTAAGTTGATATTTGCAGCCACTACCTCACTCAGGATGCTTCGTTTTTATCATTTCAAAATACTCAAGTCCTTGCCCAAGCTGGGCAAAAGTGTCCAGTGGTGTCAAAACAAAGCAAAGCAGACCAGAGAGCCTCCTGCCAGAAAGATGCATTTACCTTCACCAAAAACATCATCCTCTTCATCGACCGGGAGCTCCTCAGCATCAAAAAACTGCATCTTGGAGAGGACAGGCGCAAGAGGCAGCAGGCAGCAGCCCTGGCAGTCTCAGCAGTCACACTGCCGACCAAGGTGATTTCCTTTCCTCGGGTTGCCCAAGCCCTCTGGAGGGCAGCTTCCGCATCTGCCCTGAAGAAAGCAGTTTCATTCATATGAATAGGCTTCTTGAGCCTTTTGAAGAGTGAATCCCAGGTGGGGTAATTCTCACCACTGAGGAGAAAGAATTTTTTGAAGAGGGCTGCAGATCCAGTTGGATGTGAATACAGATATCACTCAAAGTCTGAATGCAATGAATTCTATTTCAAAGCAACAACTTTCATATTTCCTTAAAGAGGAAGGTGGGTGCTTAACTTTCTTGCTTATGAATTTGAACACAATGGGTTGTGTTGAAAGAGGGAGTTCACATTTCTCATATCTTGGTTTTGCTTCAATGACAATTTATCTGAAAGTAAGGCAAGCCACTATGTTAAACCAAAGCAGGCATTTAGAGGACAGAGCTTTTATTTTGCTCAGTAATAGTTGCATTTTTCTTTTCTTTTCTTTTTTTCAAACCTCTTGCATTTAAGGATTGGAAACTTTACAGCATTTAAACCAAACTGAACCATATCTAGGCTTTCTGTGGCTCGATTAAATCTATAGTCAATGAATAGATAACTGGTTTTGGTCAAACATCTTACATTTCATAATATTTACTCAGTTTGATACTTCAGACTGTATCACTAAAGGAGAAAGAAGAAAATGTAACTCAAAAAGCAGTCCTCCCAAAGGAATGAGTAAACACTGAGCTTCTACGCGAGCACCATTGGCTGGCATCACCATATCGAGCTACCCAACGTGTGCCAAATTCTGTGTGGCTGCACAAACAAACACACATCTCTCTGAGTAATACTGAGACTTCATTTCGGGGTTTCCCAGACCACTCCACTGTGTTGTAAGATCTCTTAGGTGGCCAGAAGCTTAGAAAATGCAAATGGAGATGACAGTGAGGAGCTGTTGACCCAAGGTGTTTATTTTTGGCACTTTATTTACTGCATGGTTTTGAAGATACTCCCAGTGTTACCCTAGAGAAACTGTCCCCTCCTCCTGTAACTGCAACCTTGAAATTGCACCATTTTCTCCCAGAAGAGATTATGGACAACAGGGTTGGAGAAATCCAGCAGTGAGAAGGGATCACCCCAGAGGAATTCAGGAATCAGACACTGAGGGTTAACTGAGCAGCAACAGTCAGTTCATCCCTGCATTGGTGGCTGCAGCAGTTCTCAAAGACAGTGTACAGCTTGGGTCCTGCTGGGATCACCAATTGTTGTCAATCAGGGCTGGAACCATCCTTAGAGGAGAGCTTGGAAATGTCTGGGGTGTTTTGGGTGGCACAATGACTGGGGGTTATTACTGGTATTTAATGTCTTAGCACTCAGGGGCCCAGGGATGTCAACCTTACTGTAATGCATGGAACAGTAGCTCAACAGGAAGAACTGTCCAGCTCCAAATACCAATAATGTCCACCTTGAGACACACTGAGAGGCAGAGAGCTGGAGTTATCCTTTTCTCTAGCTCTCCTTTGCATCTCCCCTTTCTGACCCTTCTACCACCACCTACCATGATCCCCACTTGAATGATGTTTCTGGACAAGGGTTGCACTTAGTTACATAAATTAAATTAATTAAAATGGGCCTAGGTGTAGGAAATTTGGATATGGACTAAAGCTCTCTTTTGTGTGGTTGGGATAAGAGGATGGGTGTCCATTTTGATAATCACTACATTTCTCAACTACTGTCCTATGTCCTTTAATCTCCACAACTTCATGAGGTGGGTGCTATTATCCCATTTTACAGATGAAGCAATGGGGGCTCTGAGGGCTTGAAAAACTTTCCTAAGATCAGGCAGCTAGTGAGCGGCAGATTTGACTAATTCCAGAGCTCACTCTGTTACCTCTTGTCTGGACAACTTACGGGAGTGACTGCACACAGTCCAGGTCACTGCAGCATCCCCGTGGCTCTTGGGGACCTGCACTACCTCCCTCACCTCCCACCTCAGAGCTACCTGGTTACCATGTGAACCTGAGGGCCCCAGCCATTCCACTTCAAAAAGTTAGCATAACCTCTCTAGGCCTGTTTTATTATTTTAAGTGGGTGGAATTGTGTCTCCCCTATTGAATTCATATGTTGAAGTCCTAACCCCCAGTACCTCAGAATGTGATCTTATTTAGAAATAGGCCCATTGAAGAATTGAACAATGAGAACACATGGACACAAGAAGGGGAACATCACACTCTGGGGACTGTTGTGGGGTGGGGGGAGGGGGGAGGGATAGCTTTAGGAGATATACCTAATGCTAAATGATGAGTTAATGGGTGCAGCACACCAGCATGGCACATGTATACATATGTAACTAACCTGCACATTGTGCACATGTACCCTAAAACTTAAAATATAATAAAAAAAAAGAAATAGGGCCATTGAAGATATAATTAGTTAAGATGAACTCATATCATATTGGAGGAGGATGGGTCCTTAATCCAATATGACTAATTTCCTCATAAAAAGGAGAGATTTAGACAAAGACATAGACATAGGGAGGATAGCATGTGAAGATGAAGGCAGAGATCCACAAGCCAAGGAACAACGAAGATTGCCAGTAAACCACCAGGAGCTAGGGGAGAGGCCTGCAAGAGATTCTCCCTCACATCCCTCAGAAGAACCAAACCTGCCAGCACCTTGATCTTGGACTTCCAGCCTCCACAACTGTGATGCAGTAAGTTTCTGTTGCTTAAGCCATCCAGTTTGTGGTACTTCGTTACAGCAGTCCTAGAAAACTAATATACTTTCTCATTTGGCTTGTTTTGAGGATTAAGTAGGATAATTTATGTAAAGAAGCTGACACAGCACATGGTACACAGTAAATACCCAGTTATAATTATACACCTAAGTCTCTCACAGGTAAGCTTAGGATATTTCCCTAATTGAAGCCTCAATGGGGATAGAGAATGAGAAGTCACCACGCTCCATATAAAAACTCAATAACCCTTAGGAAGTTTCCCTCAGTCTCCTCCTCTCCAATTTAGATACCTCAGAAACACAGCTAATCATCTCAAAGAACAAATCACAAATGCCACCATGAACTCCTTAAAAGCACAGAGTATAGAAAACATGGTTCTTGCTCTCCAAAGTTTACAATTACCTTAGAGAGATGTGACATACATGCATGATGTGTTAACTAAGAAGAAAAATTAATAAATTACAGATGCATGCATCAATATGGATGAGTTTCAAAAACATAATATTGACTTTGAAAAGTCTCAGAAAATTATAAATGGTATAACTATATTTATATGAGTGTCCAAAATGAGCAAATAAAAAAAGTAAGTAATTGCTAACACTTATAGAGTGCCAGCAACAGTTCTAAGTGCCTTGATTCACTTAATTCCTATATCAACCCTAAGATATAGATATATTTATTATTTCCATTTTAGTTTAAGGCCCAAGAGGTGAAGTGATCCACCCGAGGTCATACATTTGGTAAGTGGTAGAGGTACTGAGATTTTATCCCAGAGTCCAAACTCTTAAACACCAGGCTACACTATCTCTAATCTAGGTAAAGTCTAAAAGAATGCTGAGCTTATATACAATTTTAACAAAGTGCAATAAACTGTGAAGAAGTGACTAGACAAAGGAGGCAGAGTAGGGGAGTGGGCTCCTAAGAGTGGTAAATTGTGGGAAGGTAACTAGGAATGTATGATAGCTAAGGATTGTTATGCAGACTCATCTCTCATATCAGGAAGAGGACCATGAGGCTTAGTCATCCAAGATGGGAAATAAAACACCTTTACAAGTGGAAATTTATGGCACTTAAAGCAGAAAAGAGAAGGGCAGAAGATTCTTTCTCAAAAATAGCTCAAAATAGTACTTATGCTAAAGTAGCATATTTTGGGGGACACATTCTGATCCCCTTCAAATCCATATTAGAAAAGAAAGACTAAAGATAGGGAAATTCAGTGCTTAGTTAAGGGAGATGTAGGTCACAGAGAGTAGTTTTCACTAAGAAATGAGTAAATCCGGAACAACAATGAAAGAATCTTGCTTTTCAGTGATTGAGGAAAACAGCTCCAATAATTGGATTTGGGGAAGAGAACAAAAGTATAGATGAACCAGTATAAGGCAACTACTTTGATCAAATGCTGATTTGTGACAACCTGTGCTAAATTTAACAACAGAATTTCATCAAGGTCATAAGCACAGGAGCATAGCAAAGCTTTTATACTCCAAACAATTGG
Organism: Pongo pygmaeus; assembly: GCF_028885625.2. Classification (NCBI taxonomy): domain Eukaryota; kingdom Metazoa; phylum Chordata; class Mammalia; order Primates; family Hominidae; genus Pongo; species Pongo pygmaeus. The sequence goes on from NC_072378.2 coordinate 25,036,807, forward strand.
TGCCCACTTTATGCCATACTAGGTCTGTGAATTACAATGATATGAAAGGTCTGGTCCTTGCTTTGTGGAACTTTACTCAATTCATTCATTTAGAGAATAGTAATGAATACCTACTATATTTCAGGTATGGTGTGAAATATTTAAGTAAATATATAAGTGACAAGGCATGTGTTGTGTTGAACATATGAATATCAACACAGTATTATTATTTTGAGTTATGAGAATTGAGGCTATAATAATCAATGATTTATTAATTTAAAATATTTCTGCATAGTTTGCTGTTTTGAAAAAGAAAATACCACCTGTGAAGCGTGTACAGGAGGAAGCCATACTAGTGGAAAAATTTCATCATCCAACGTGGGCTTTTATTCCAACAGAAGAGCCTCACGATCTTCTATCTGTGCTTCTGGAGAATTTCCCACTCCTTTCAGAAAGTGTTTTAAAATACTTAATTTTCAGATATACAAACTTCTGAACAGGGAGAAAAATCTGAAGTAATTAGGAGCAAAATGTTCGAAACAGAAAGGAGAACAAAGTAGGAGAGAGGAATTGAAACTGTGAGGAGTGGTGGGAATCAGGAAAGAAAAAGGTGAAAAAAACCACAGAGTCAGAAATAATCTTATCTTTGGGTAACTTTGCCAGTAAAGATGCACCTAAAAATTTGTCTAATTTGTCTAACTGTAAAATGCCACGTCTAAAGAGCTGGGACAAAAGGAACATGATTTTTTTTTTTTTTTTTGAAACAGTCTGTCTCTGTCGTTCAGGCTGGCGTGCAGTGGCTCGACCTTGGCTCACTGCAACCTCCGCCTCCCGGGTTCAAGTGATTCTCCGGCCTCAGCTTCCCCAGTAGAGTAGCTGGGACTACAGGTGTGGGCCACCATGCCCAGCTAATTGTTTGTGTATTTTTAGTAGAGACAAGGTTTCACCATATTGGTCAGGCTGATTTTGAACTCCTGACCTCAAGTGATCTGCCTGCCTTGGCCTCCCAAAGTGCTGGGATTACAGGCGTGAGCCACTGTGCCTCGCCAGAACATGATTTTTAATAGTATTCGTGTTTTCATGTTGCAAAGAGGAGGTACCAATCTCATGGGTACAATCTCATGAGGGTTGTCTCATGGGGAAAACCCTCCCAGAGCCTTTGGAAGTCTTCCTGCCTGCCTCCCCCAGTTTGAGGCACATCATCAGGCTGCAGGAGCCACACTTAGAGTCACTTAATGAAGGTGCTGGGGAAGCCTGACCAAAGTCCAGGACAGTTTCCTTCAATGGGACTAAAGACAATGAGGGTAATTGCCCACTGAGGGAATCCATTCCTTCCACTTACGAAAGAAGGATAAGAACCTAGCAAATGAGAGTTCTGTGGCAAGACTCACATTGGGTATGGTTGGCAAGGTCATAACCATGGGTTAAGGGTATGATTGCTGGGAGTGGTTAGCTTGCAACTAGAAACAGAAAAAAAAAAAAAGCATATAAAGGCACTGGTTCTGGGATTTGACAGGGCTGAGTTACAATCTTCGCCTCGTTACTATCTAGCTCTTTGACTAGAGTGAATAATTTCACTTTGAATCAGTAAAATGGAATAATAATAATCAATTACTGAGTCAAGGGACAGTTCAGCCCTTTCCCACTAATTGTCCCAAATTAAAATACAATCTATATTAATACTTTGTGCTATCAATGCAAACACAACTTCAAGACCCAGTCCCTAGTCCCTGGCCTTACCCTCTGTCTCAACCAGAATGTAATCACAAAGCCTCTCCAATAAATAAATCCTGTAGCTGCTACTGATAATAAAATTTACCTCTCAGGGTTTGGCAACATTAACTAAGATGGGAATCCTTTCCTGTGGCCCTACCATTGACTTTAAAAACATTTTCAGGGATCACTGTACAGTCTGCCCCTCCTCCCCTTTTTTTAACCTCAAGACAAATTTCTTGGTGTGGGAGCTACAGAAAGTGACAGAAGGGGTGGAGAAAAGATACACAGGAAAATAAACTTAAAGAAGGCAGAAAGAAACAGTCTTCCATATCTGTGAGAGATGTGGGGAGAGTTTAAGGAGAATTACAATCCTCCCTCCCAGAATGTGACCCCAGACCCAAGACAGCCAAAGAAGGCCAGATGAGAAGGTAAAACTTTCTCAACTTTTAAAGAAAGGCATGCGTTTTGTGCACCCTAAATCTTATGATGAAAAATTGCTTGATAGCACATAAGTCACTGGGTGGCAAACTAAGAGACAATATAAAATATTGTTATTGAAAAAATGAATTTTATTTAATGACTAGTACTTGATCCTTTTGGTAAATCACAAACTTTCTAATTATTTGTTTTCAAGGAACTGAAGGAAGATCTTACCGAGCTGATACTATGGGATCAATAAACGTATTTTTAAATAATAATTTATTACATGATATTTGACATACGATTGACAAAAAATTAAAAGATTGGATATTAGAGAAAACGGTGACATAAAGACCTTTAAAAAGCCTTTCTTTGGGTATATACCCAGTAATGCGATTGCTGGGTCAAATTGTATTTCTAGTTCTAGATCTCTGAGGAATCGCCACACTGACTTCCACAATGGTTGAACTAGTTTACAGTCCCACCAACAGTGTAAAAGTGCTCCTATTTCTCCACATCCTCTCCAGCACCTGTTGTTTCCTGACTTTTTAATGATCACCATTCTAACTGGTGTGAGATGGTATCTCATTGTGGTTTTGATTTGCATTTCTCTGATGGCCAGTGATGATGAGCATTTTTTCATGTGTCTTTTGGCTACACAAATGTCTTCTTTTGAGAAGTGTCTGTTCGTATCCTTTGCCCACTTTTTGATGGGGTTGTTTGTTTTTTTCTTGTAAATTTGTTTGAGTTCATTATAGATTCTGGATATTAGCCCTTTGTCAGATGAGTAGGTTGCAAAAATTTTCTCCCATTCTGTAGGTTGCCTGTTCACTCTGATGGTAGTTTCTTTTGCTGTGCAGAAGCTCTTTAGTTTAATTAGATCCCATTTGTCAAATTTGGCTTTTGTTGCCATTGCTTTTGGTGTTTTAGACATGAAGTCCTTGCCCATGCCTATGTCCTGAATGATATAAATCATGCTGCTATAAAGACACATGCACACATATGTTTATTGCGGCACTATTCACAGTACCAAAGACTTGGAACCAAGCCAAATGTCCCACAATGATAGAATGGATTAAGAAAATGTGGCACATATACACCATGGAATACTATGCAGCCATAAAAAATGATGAGTTCATGTCCTTTGTAGGGACATGGATGAAGCTGGAAACCATCATTGTCAGCAAACTATCGCAAGGACAAAAAACCAAACACCGCATGTTCTCACTCATAGGTGGGAACTGAACAATGAGAACACTTGGACACAGGAAGGGGAACATTACACACTGGGGCCTGTTGTGAGGTGCAGGGAGCAGGGAGGGATAGCATTAGGAGATATACCTAATGTTAAATGACGAGTTATTGGGTGCAGCACACCAACATGGCACATGTATACATATGTAACTAACCTGCACATTGTGCACATGTACCCTAAAACTTAAAGTATAATAATAATAATAATAATAATAATAATAAGCCTTTCTTCCATAAAAGCAATAAGAAACTGGGAAAATGGTCAGTATCGACTTTTTCAGAAAGCTGGAAATTAACCAAAGACTTACAGCAATCCAGGGAGCATTTATTCAAGAAAAATGGCTGAATTTCAATAGAACGATGAGTTTTATGACATTTTAATTTACCTACTTCCACACACTTCACCTTATCTCTGTGGTAGCCTTGAAGATCAGCAGCCTGCAATTACAGTGAAAATCAACTGCCTGGCAGCTGTTGGAATGGTTGCAGAATGGAGATAAAGCTTCTTCAAAGTCCCATTCCCCAAAAATTGTCACTATTTGACCTGTCTGGTGGTTCTCTGGAAGACCTCACTCAGAAGGCTGTTTTTATTTAATCTAATTTAGAGTTGCCAAGTGTGAACAGTCTTTTCCTTGGAGGTGTTTGTTGAAAAGAATCACAGGCAATTAGTCAATACTGCAGCCGCCTGAGGCAGTGGATTAGAGATGGGGGCAAACAATAGGCTTACCAAAAAGCTTAAAAGAAAAAGCTTGGGAATGAGATGCCCATAGGAGACTTTGAAAAGCTCCCACATATTCCTGGGAATCTAGAAGGTGAAGCCTATATAGGGCTATGTGCATGCCCACAGCTGTGTATATGCTCAGAAAATGCTTGAGAAGGCCCTAAGGTCTGACCACTGGCTAACCTTAAGGCTCTGCAGAAGCAGAAAGTAAAGGCTAAGGCAGAGTTGTAAGTGCTTAACTGAGCATTGAAAGTGTGTCCTAGTGTGCATATAGAACCCCTTGGCAAAGACTGCAAGATTTATTGGTTCCAGGCATCTAAAGAAATTTCTGTTCAATCATTAGTGTACCACTAAGCTAATCAAGCAGAGATTTCAGTGGCCACACATGACAAACAATATAGACTTTACAGAACTATCTCAGAAAAGTCACTAAAAAAACAACAAGAACAGCAACAGAAACCTTGGGGGAGTAGGGAGAATCTGATTTCCAGAGTTTCCATGTAATTTTAAACATCCAGTTTTCAGCAAAAAATTATGAAACATGCAAAGAAGCAAGAAAGTATGGTCTATACACAGGAAAAATAAACAATCAATAGGAACTCCCTAAAGAAGCCCAGAAGATGTTGGCTGCAAACTTCCCAGATTTGATGAACAAGATTAATCTATAAATCTAAGAAGCTCAATGAATTTCAAGTAGGATAAACTCAAAGAAATCCACAAGTAGACACATCATAATCAAACAGTAGAAAGTCAAAAACAAAGAGAATCTCATCCAAACAGAAGTGACTCGCCACCTACAAAGGATCTTCAATAATACTAAAAAGCAATTTCTCATTAGAAGCAATAAAGGGCAAAGGGTTGAAAAAAGTTGGTTAATAGGCACAAAAATAGTTATATAGAAGGAATATGTTCTAGTGTTTGACAGTACAGTAGGGAAATTGTAGTTGACAGTTATTTATTATATATTTCAAAATGGCTGAAAAGAAGAATTGTAATGTTCCCAGCACAAAGAAAAGATACATGTTTGAAGTGATGGATACCCCAATTACTCTGATTTGTATATATTCCATACATGTATCAAAATATCACATGTACCCCCAAAATATGTACAATTACCATATACCAATTAAAAAAAAGAAAGAAACCATAGAAGGCAGAAGAAAGTGGACAGCATTTATAAAGTCCTGAAAGTAAAAAACAAAAACAAAAAAACTGTCAACTAAGAATTATATATCCAGCAAAACTATCCTTCGAGAATGAAGGAGAAATAAATATATTTCCAGATATACAGAAGCTGAGGAAGTGTATTACTAGTAGATTTGCCTTGTAAGAAATGCTAAAGACAGTCGTTTAGGTTGACATAAAAGACACTGGACAGTAACTCAAAGCCATAAGAAAAAATACCACTGGTAGAAGTAACTGCGTAAGTAAACATAAAAGACAGTACAAACGTATTTCTTGTTTGTAGCTCTTTTCCCTCATCTGATTTAAAAGACAATTGCGTAAAACAATAATTATACATCTGTGTTGATGGGCATATAATATATAAAGGTGTAACTTGTATGACAATAACAGCACAAAGAAGAGGGGAATGAGTGGAGTGATAGAGGATAAAAGTTTTTATAGTCTCTTGAAATTAAGGTGGTATTAATCTAAACTAGATTGCTATAAATTAAGATGTTAATTGTAATCCCCAAGGCAATCACTAAGAAAATAAATAAATAGTAAAAGAACAATAGAAAAATTCAAATTATAAACTAGAAAAATATCAATTTAGCACAAATAATCGAGTGATACCTCTATAAAAAATTTCTTTTATTCTCGTTTATTTTCTTATGTGAACTTAGCTTCTTAGTGCTTACACCTATATAAATAAAATATGAGTACTTTTACAAATTCCTGTCTCACTGTAGCAAAAGTAATATTCATCCATGGATAAATGAACTCATTGAAAGAAAGTCAACCTCATTCATCTCATTAAGAGATACATTTCTAATAAAATTTTGATTTCATGCTGGAAGATGATAAGTATTTACTTATTTATTTATTTATTTTTGATTAATTTTTTTTTTGAGACAGAGTCTCACTCTGTTGCCCAGGATGGAGTGCAGTGGCATGGTTTCAGCTCACTGCAACCTCTACCTCCTGGGTTCAAGCAATTCTCTTGTCTCAGCCTCCCAAGTAGCTGGGATTACACCAGCATGCCCAGCTAATTTTTATATTTTTAGTAGAGACGATGTTTCGCCATATTGGCCAGGCTGGTCTCAAACTCTTGACCTCAGTCCATCCACCTGCCTCAGCCTCCCAAAGTGCTGGGATTACAGGTGTGAGCCATCACGCCCTGCCAGCCGTCTCAGTTTTAAAGCCCAAAGTAGATTCTGAGAAATTACATACCCTCACGCATTGGAAACCTTTTATCCTGTAATCCCAGCTACTCAGGAGGCTGAGTCAGGAGATTTGCTTGAACCTGGGAGGTGGAGGTTGCAGTGAGCTAAGATCGCGCCACTGCACTCCAGCCTGGGCAACAGAGCAAGACTCCATCTCAAAAAATAAATAAATAAATAAAATAAGATGGCTAAAGACTACTGGTGCAGATCTCACATTGAGCAGAGTAGGGCTACAGCAGGACCTGTAGGGCAGGGACTGGGATCAGGGGGTTCCTGGGGGAGCCAAAAGAAATAGGGGCCCAAGGGGTCTGGACCCTGCAGGAGGTAGGCCTCGCAGTGCCATCCCTTTGCACATACTAGCTTTGTGGGCTGTGACCCAGTCTCTCCTGACGTATTTCTTTTTGGCCTCCAAATTTCTTGTCCCCAAAGAAGGAGTAAAATAAGGATTTAGAATTCAGGACTTGTTAAGTTGATTTTGGCCAAGTGTTTTTGAAAATTCTTCCTGGCATGGCTTCTCTTCAGTATATGTGTTTCAGTGACCTCTGACTATACAGAAGACAGAAAAACAATTTGGAGGAAGAGATCTTTTGAAGACTATGTGACAGAAAGAAAGAAGAAAGAAAAAAGGAGGAAGAAAGAGAAAACGTGAAGGAGGAGCAGAATATTCTTCTTTTGGAAGGAAAATACTTCCAGATTGTGTCTGTTTTTTTAAAGATTCCGTGGGAGGATATCCAGAGACACTCCTTGATTTAAAACTTCAGCCTTCCCTCCCGCAAATTCGGCTGTGGGTGCCTATCAATGCTACAGGACAGACGTAGGCCCAGATAAGGCTGAACCACACCTAAACTCTCCGTCTCGGGTTTTGGGCTCACCTTAGATGCGCTCTAACTCTGCTCTGTCAGGCATCCAGGAAGAACTACATGCATTTGGGGCAATTTGGATGGAGGAAATGAAGAATTATTGAGTAAGAAATCGCCATTCCTCTTTTGTGTACTGGCAGGCTCAACCCTGAATGCACCTTCCTACTTTAATGTCTGAAATGTATTAATAAATTACAATAAAGAATGAAACAGTGAAAACAAAACCCCAGAATAAAAGAAAAGAAAACGTGTCCTGTGGACCGAATTATGGAACGGTCCTGCTCAGGAGGGAATAAAGTCCCATGTTTTCCTGACCTGGGACCGGTGGAGAAAGAAGATGGTGCAATTCTCCTCTGCTTCCTTACAGTTTAATTAGCAGCCTTGATCTTCTTCAAAAAGGGGCTCTACCTTTTCTTCTCTTTCAAATAAAGGAGGGGAAGGAGAAGGAAAAAGTAGGGGGAAGGGGAGGGGAAGGAAAAGAGTAGGGGGAGGGGAAGGAAAATAGTAGGGGAAGGGGAAGGAAAGGAGCAGTGAAGGAACGGAAAGAAAGAAAGAAAAAAGAAAAAAATGAGATATTGCCTCAACTTTTAATTTATAAGTTAAATCTTGCATGTTTTAATGGCTCATCTAGTTCGATTAGGCCTTCAAACGCTACATCCCCTATTATAGAACTCACTTTCCATGACCACGCTCTTATAATTATTTTCCTAGTTAGTTCCCTGGTCCTATACATTATTTTCCTAATACTCACAACAAAATTAACTCATGCTAGCATCCAAGATGCCCAAAAAAAGTCGAGACTGTCTGAACTATTTTACCTGCCATTATCTTAATTTTAATTGCCCTCCTATCCTTACGAAGCCAGAAGAACTTCAACTCCTTGATGTTGATAACCAAAAAATTCTCCCAACAGAAATCCCTATCCGTATATTAATCTCATCCGAAGACGTCCTGCACTCATGAACTCTCCCCTCACTGGGCCTCAAAACAGATGCAATCCCCAGAATACCTGACTATGAAGAGAACCTCTGAGCATTAGGATGATGAGCCCAGATTCCTCTCCTTCACTGCTCTGTGTCTGTCTCAGATGATTGCTCATGGGAGTTGTTAGTTATTAATCACTCTGCTATTTTTTTTTAATGGAGTTTGGCTCTTGTTGCCCAGGCTGGAGTGCAATGGCACAATCTCGGCTCACTGCAACCTCTGCCTCCTGGGTTCAAGAGATTCTCCTGCCTTAGCCTTCCGAGTAGCTGGGATTACAGGCATGAGCCACCATGCCCAGCCACTCTGCTATTTCAAACATTTTTTTGCCTTTTAAATGTCAGTTCAGGTTGACCACAGGGAAACTTTGTTATGACCAATGGGTCAAGCTTCTGAGGCACTGGCGCTGGCCCCTTTTCCTACTCTCTCCATCCCTCTCCCTCTTGTCCCTGTTCCCTGACTTCTCTTCAGCGGAGAGGTGTCAAAAACAATCCAGGGCTCATTTCATCTCTGTACATCCATGTCACTCTCTCCTCCTTAACTCTTCAAAATAGTATCTTTTTTTTTTTTTTCCTTTTCTTAGAACCATATCTGGTGTGACAACAATTTGAAAAGCGCCACCCATCCTCTCTGAGACCACAAACAGCGCTGAAGGCAGTGAACCAAGACTTACAAACAAGGGTGTAGACCAAAGAACACGCTGGGGGCCAGAGGAGGAGAAAGCAAGAAGATAGAAACACCATAGTTTCAAGAGGGAGGGGAGCAAAAAGCCACTACCTCTGCAAAAAACAAGAAGCAAAACCCAGAACTCAAAGCTCATGAAAGTATCACGAGGTTGAAGCCTTTAAAAGGTGTTTTTACAGCAGATTTTAGAGACTTCTCACCTTACCAACAGTTATAAACCCGAATCCTTGCAAATTCAGCAGTAGAGTCATTAGATTGCTCTCTCAGCCTCTGCATGTGAAGGGTCTCAGGGCTTTTCAGGACATCTTTAGGGTCAGGTTTTGTGAAATAGGTAGGTTGGGCCAGCTTTCTGGGGGCTCTAAGCAACCTTGGAGAAAAATGGGCAGGAGTAAATAAAGGTATGCCAGCATGCTTTTTCCAGTAGGGACTTGGCAAATGCCAAAAACAGTATAAATATTATAGTCCTATCTTCTAACATAATGGAAACCCATGGTGGCGATGGGGCGCAGGGCTCACTAGCCACCCTGAGGTGAAGGAGCGGCCCCTCAGAGATCCAAAGCTGGTTAGCAAGAGTTCACCAGGGCCTAGCTCCTTGTCCCTCAGGGAAAGTCCCTGGGTGCTACAGCCCACCCCCTGGAAGGGGCAGTCCCTGGAGAAATGTTAGAATTCTGGGTGAATTATTTTCTTATGAAATTTCATCCAAAGTTTTAACAAAGTACCAAATAGGAGAGTTGTTAAGTATTGTGAGTGAGTGAGGTGGAGGAAGCAGAGCGGGGAAGGGGTGGCTCCACTCTCTCACTATATTATTCACTGCTCATCCTAGAGATGACCTAATGTCAAAAACGTTGCAAATGCAACCAGCTGCCTGTTGCATCCATGTAGTTCAGTTGTTGCTATTTACAGGGTAGTATAAATGCCCGGTGCTGCTATGAACCAAGGTGCTGAGTATCAAATGTTCCTGGAAGAGCACCTAGCAGTGTTTCATTGGATGGTATCTAGTAAAAACTTTATGCAAAAGTAATATGGTATTGCTGATTATAGGTATTATCTGATAATAATAATCCTGTCAAGTACTTGTTTGGGCCAGATCACTCTGAGAAGGCAGAAAGTTGGCAATGCTTGTCTGAAATGCAAGATTCTTTCTCTTGTCTTCCTCTCTCCCTCCCTCCTATTCAACAATCCTTTCTTCACCCTTGGAAAAATTTGGGCTCTGCATTCACTCTTGCACAATCCTGGAATCTCATGATTTACTTTATGATGACAATATTAATGTCAATAAAGGCACATTTTCCGTTAAGACACTTGGGAATATGTGTGACTTATCCTTCTGTTTTCCTTACGAAGTAAAAGGGAGCTCAGTGTGTCTGTCTTCACTTTACCGATGCAGAGATTAAGGACAAGGAATCTAGGTGAATGGGCAGTAGGGGACATGAAACGTGGCAGGGTCACTGGAGCAAGCCAAAACACTTTCGAAGAGCCAGTGAGTCAAACCTGTGGAAACCTATGCCAGAAAGTTCTTATAGGGATGACTGAACTGTTCCATCTAAACAAAAACAAAATATATTCATTTAAACAAGCCCTAAAGTGCAGCTATCTAACAGGCGAGGTGGATGGGGTTGGGTGCATAGGGTTTGCTGCGTTAGTGCTGATTTCTCAAATCCTTTATTTTCTGTGCTGACCTCTGCAGTCCCATAGAACACAGTCCAGGCATTAGACTTGCAGCCACAGGATCTAGGTCTTGTATGTCAGTTTTGAAGGCAGCATGCCCTGCTAGACTGTGACATCCTAGAAGACAAAGGTCAACCAAGGTCTTTGCGTGAGGCCTGATAGAAATCAATGTTCCACAGACATTTTACAAATCAATGACTTCATTGATTTCCAGTAGTTCTCTAGGCAAGAGCAATCAGAGGCTTTAGAAGTTCATATCAACACGGAAGTGGTGGAATGACACCTGAGAGAGTAGTGGGTGGTCACCAGGTCACAGGTGTCAGGGTGATCGGAACACTCCTTTGCCCTACAGTGACCTTTGTTCTACCTCCCAACATTAAGCAGAGGAACCATCATTACACAGAGCCTGATTATGGTTTTTATGCTCAGGAGAACTTGTGTTGTCTTCTAAGTGCTGCAGCCCCCACGTTTTGGTAAGAGAGGGGCAAATAGACATTTTCTCACGTAAATTAATCAGCTCATTCACGAGTTTTGCAGTCGAATCGCTGTCTTTGCATGGTGTTGTCTGCCAACTAATGGAATAGGGCATCTTCAAAGTTTGTTGACAAAGATAAGACTTCTGTAAAAGGATCCCTTTGAAAGCAGCTTAAAGAGAATTTCGAAGCAACTGTGCTTATAACAATAAATGTTTCTCCATCACTTTCTTTCCAGTTCCTTTGCCTCAGGCTTCTGCTACTCTAGTTCTTTTTCCTAGTTTCTCTCCTGTTTTCATGCGCTAAAAGAAAACTGTAAAGCACTTCACAGGAACATTAAAAACTGGTACAAAGGAAATGTCATGGCTGGTGGGGCGGAGTTTATAAAGGTTTGGTGAGGAAAAGAAATCCAGACCTTGCTTCTGGCATTTTCTGGGTAGGATTTTTTCACTGGTCCCTAATTCACAGAATAATCAGCTTTGGCAGCAATATTTAGTTCCCCTTTCTTTCTAAACACTGGGATGAGGGCATATGAGAACGGAACTTGTGGTAAAGACTACCTTGCCACAACAGGACTCCACCCTGCTTACCTTCCGCTGGATCCACAGTAGTCGTAAATATGTAGTGAATGGTAAATATGGGGCTTCCTGTATTCTGCAGTGGACATTGCCACACCACTGTCTCCAGTGGAATGAACCAGAATGTAAAATTTATACCTCTTTTGAAATGCGATGGAGCAACACAGGATGACCCCATTTTTTTCTGTACTATATTGCACTCTTTTGCACAATGTGTAAGAACACAACATGAGAAAGCCACAAAGAAGGAAATAGAACAACTGAGGTTGTTGGCTGGGCAGGCTGCAAGGTAAAGCGCAGAATAGTAAATGCCCCACCTAGCCAACATCCTCTGCCAGCTGTTATTCCTGTCACCTAATCTCTACTGCTCTCTCTCTATTATCCTTTCCTATCATCCATCCATTCATCCAGCCAGTCAGACAGCATTTACTGGGCATCCTGTCATATTGGCTGCTGGGGATATAGACTGTGAGTAGTATGCTGGTAAAAACTAAATAACTAGCTCTGAGGTAAGGGAGCCGATTTGCGGTGCTTATGGATTTTCATAGTGCTAATACTCCCAATATGACTAATTTCAAGCTACTAACGCAACATCATTGAAGCAAAGTTGGGAAGAGATGCACAGTAGCACACCATTTCCACCAACCAGATACAATCAATGTAAATAACCTCCAGTGCACAGATAATAATAAAATGTAGTAATGAGGAGCTGATGAGTATTGAGTATTTATTAGCATTGTTTTAAATGTAATTTATTTAATCGCACACTTACATAATTTAATTTTAAATCATGGCTGTTTTAACAAATAGCTCACAACATTTCTGAAACTAACAACTGGCTCTCATAAGCAGGTATGTGCTGACTCCAGGACACAACTAGACAGAGAGAAACAATGTATGCTGTCTGCTTTACAAAAGTCTTTTTTAAATCTAGAAAGAAAAACATACATATGTAAATAAGGAGTAGCCATATAGTTAATGTGATAATGCAGTAGGGGAAAGTGCTGGGCATAGAATTAGTGGGAAGCACAGTGAGAACCTGTTATGCACTGAATGTATGTGTCTCCCGGAAATTCATATATAGAAGTCTTAATCCCCAGTGTGGCTGTATTTGGAGTAATGAAGTATTAATAGTTAAGGTTATGGCTGGGTGCGGTGGCTCATGCCTGTAATCCCAGCACTTTGGGAGGTCAAAGCGGGCGGATCACCTGAGGTTGGGAGTTCAAGACCAGCCTGACCAACATGGAGAAACCCCGTCTCTACTAAAAATACAAAATTAGCCAGGCGTGGCGGCGGATGCCTGTAATCCCAGCTACTTGGGAGGCTGAGACAGGAGAATCTCTTGAACCTGGGAGGCAGAGGTTGCGGTGAGCCGAGATTGTGCCATTGCACTCCAGCCTGGGCAACAAGAGCAAAACTCTGTCCCCCCGCCAAAAAAATTAAGGTTAAATGAAATAATAAGTGTGGGGCCCTGATCTGATAAGATTAGTGTCCTTATAGAAGAGACACTGGAGAGCCCTCTCTCTCTCCAGGTGTGTGCCCCACAGAAAGACCACGTGAGGACATAATGAGAAGGCAGCTTCCTGCAAGCCAGGAAGAGAGCTCTCGCCAGAAACCGAATCAGCTGAGATGGGGTTCAGGCCATGCTACTTCACAATATGGTACCTTGGCATTTGAGAAAACAGCAGAAGCAAGAAGGTCGCTCTCACCTTTCCCTCATCCTTCTCTGCTGAAGCGGGTCACAAGGCTTTCATTTGAGAAGTACCTTCCCTATACCTGGAGGAATGGTAGGCCCTTATTTCTTAAGACACAAAGACACAAAGAAGAATCTGAACAAACAGTCCTCAAAACATTCCCCCAGTTTATGACCATTAGATGATCCCTTTGTCCAATCATACATCTGCATGACTGTCTCCTCGTCATCAAACCTAAGCATAAAAATACACAAGCTTCTCTGTTTCTTTGAGTCTTCATTTCTGAAGACTCCCCTGTCATGTAAAACTTACGTTCATTAAATTTGTCTGCTTTTCTCTTGTTAATCGGTCCTTTGTTATTGGAGCCTCAGTCATGAACCTAGTGATGGGAAAGAAAGATATGCTTTCTCCTTACAGCTGGAACATTGATGATCTTGGACTTCTAGCCCCAAGAATTGTAATGAAATACATTTCTGTTGTTGAAGCCACCGGGGCTATTTTGTTATGGCAGCCCAAGCACATTAATACAGAGCCCTAAATAAAATCACCTGGAGAGCAGGTTGGTAACTTGGACTCAAAAGAAGCACCTGAGGATGCTCAGAGGCAGGCTGGTTTGCATTTAGCAAGTGGCCCTCCCTATTCATGAATATTTTCTCTTATCGCTAGTCAGTGTCTTCAGATACAGACACCCTGGCACAATTATGATCCTTGGCAGAATGTTGACTGGAGAAGGGAGAACTCCAACTTTGGAGCCCAAGCTGAGAAACACAGCAGGGCAGGTGAGGATTGGTGACCAGTGACTGCCGCTGCAACACAGGAATCACATCTGGTGAACTGTGCAGGCCCAGTCTCTCTCTCTTTTTTTTTTTTTTTTTTTGAGACAGAGTCTCACTCTGTTGCCCAGCTTGGAATGCAGTGGTGTTACCATGGCTCAGTGCAGCCTCAACCTCCCAGGCTTAAGCGTTTCTCCTGTCTCAGCCTCCCAGGTAGCTGGGGCTACAGGCATGTGTCACCATGCCTGGCTAATTTTTTGTGGAGACAAGATCTCACTATATTGCCCAGGCTGGTCTCGAACTCCTGAGCTCAAGTGATCCTTCTGCCTCAGCCTCCCAAAATGCTGAGATTACAGGTGTGAACCACTGCACTCAGCCTTAGGCCCCCGTCTTTAATAGTGGCTTCTCATGGCAAAGAAATAAACAGCATACATTGGATTAATAACATATTCTCATTCCCAAGAGTCCTAGCATTGATTATAAAATGTATGCCTTCTAGAATGAGAAAGTCTTTGAGATTCTTAGACATTTTGGTGGCTGTGCAGCACTTAGGGCATTCTTCCTAATGTGGTATAATTGGACATGAGCAAATAGTAAAAGAATTAAGAGTTGTGGCCGTTTGTATCCTGATTTGTAGAACAGGGGATGACATATATACTGAGTATGTGTAGATGTGCTTAGAGGAAAGGATGTTGGCCAAAATGTGAACAAGGATGTTATCTCTGGATGAGATATTTTGGGAGGAGAGTTTACTTCTATATGTTTGCTTGTATTGTTTGTGTTTTAATTTTTTGTCAAAAAATTTATCAATTTTATAATACCTGTCCATTGTAAATAAAGCAAGTAAGATTTAAAAAGGAAGTTTCAAATACAACCATAGTCCTAACAGCCAGAAATAAGCACGGTTAATACTTTGGCTTAGAACCTTCCAGATCTTCTGCTATGCGTGGCGTATTTTCTTTGTAACCACTCATCGGCCTTGGATTAATCTGTCTCCATTTCCTAGACCGGGGCTTCTGAGCCCTGGGGGACAGAAGGCTCACAGCTCACACAATATTAAGTTAGTTTTAAAACACAGTAGGCCCCTCACCCCTGCTCACAATTTTTAAAAAACAATCTCTAATTAGCCCTTTTTCATTCCTTCCCCCACTATTTCAAAGCTTAAACCATTCTCCCTATCTCACCTCCTATTTCAGAGAAAATATAGACCATCAAGCATGACTCTCTTACTTTCTTCTCTTCTGCTTTTAAATCTGCACTTTCCCCTCTCTTATAGTTGGAAACCTATCTCTTACTCCGTCTAAGGTCCATGCTACTCCTTCAACAAAAAAAAAAAAAAAAAAAAATTACAGGCCTGGTGCAGTGGCTCACGGCTGTAATCCCAGCACTTTGAGAGGCTGAGGTGGGTGGATCACTTGAGGTCAGGAGTTCGAAACCAGCATGGCCAACATGATGAAACCCTGTCTCTACTAAAAATACAAAAAAAATTAGCCAGGTGTGGTGGCAGATGGCTGTAATCCCAGCTACTTGGGAGGCTGAGGCAGGAGAATTGCTTGAACCTGGGAGGCGGAAGTTGCAGTGAGCCGAGATTGCGGCCACCGTACTCCAGCCTGGGCGACAGAGCAAGACTCCATCTCAAAAAAAATAAATAAATAAATTACAACTTTTCTCTGGTTTTATAATTAGTCATATCCATATTGAAAATGTTAGGAAATATGAAAGACACAAAGAAGAAAATAAAAATCACATGTAACTCAAACATTAAGAGACAATTACTGCTGGCATTGTAGATTCTTTGTTTTTTCCACACATGATTGTGTGTCTCTGCACATTAAATAAGTATTTTTACACAGTTGAAATTATTCTGCAGATGCTATCTCATAAATCTCTTTTTCCCTCTTACAATATATCATAAATATTTTTGCATGACTACAAATATTCTACACTGAGATTTTAAGATTTTTTTAGGTTAAAAATAACTTTTTCCTTATTTTAAAAGCAGTGTATGCTTATTGTGAAACCATTAGACTTTTGTTAAAAGGGAGAAAAATTAAATACTTATCATCTTACCTCTGAGATATGATGAGCTGACATAATTTTTATATAAATTTATTTAATAAAAATAAGTTCAGTCAGGTATCATTCTATATCATTTGTGATATACAAATATTTCATTTAATCCTCATGACACGCTAGGTAGTTGTAATTATTATGATAATCCCCATTTTCTAGATGAGGAAACCGAGGCCTATAGAATTTAAGTAATCTGTTTGAAGTTTTTAAGTGGTAGAGGTGGGCTATGGACCTAGGCAGTCTGCCTCCAGAGGCTGGAGTTTTAATAACTCATCTGTACAGCTCTCAATTTATAGGGAACGTCTTTCCACATCAATAAATCTTCCTCTCTGTGCCTTGCTTGCAAATATCTACTCTAGCTCAGAATCAGATAAACATTGTTTTGTTTTCTTGTAGTTCTTTTAAGATTTTCTCTTTCGATTACCCGTCGCATGTAGAATTACTTTTGTTTTTGCTGTGGGTGGATTCTCACTTCAGGTTTTTTCCAAATGGTTAACAAATGATCCAAGTTTTATTTATTGAACAACCTATCGTTTCTCCACCAACTTAAACTGCTATCTTTGTTTCTGCTTCTGTCTTCTCTTGACTTCTTTGAAAACTTATTTCATTTATTATCCACCATTTCTCCTGGATCTTGAAAATATGAGGTAGCTTTGAATTATTGGTACATTTGCTTAATTAATTGATTGATGTATTATTCATTAAGTAGTATTTATAAAGGATGCAACAGGAAGATTTTTAAAAATCTCTCTTGGGACTCACTGTCTAAAGACGTATACGACTCTTTTTAAGAAACACTTAAGTTGCACTTACAATGTGCCAGGCACTGTTCTTGGTGATTTACAAATATTATCTTATTTAATCCTCATAGCAAGACTATGATATAGGTACTATTTATATCCCCACTTTTCATATGAGGCAATAAAGCATCGAGAGGTTAAGTAACTTGTTCAAAGTTACATAGCTGGTAAATGGGCGGCTGGGAAAAGTTAACTGGCAATTCCAATGTTATGCAATGAGTGTCATTATCATAGGGAAAATGTAGGGTTCTGTGGGCTCTTAGCAAGGGCATTTGATAGAGCCATGGGAGTCAGAAAAGACTTTTGGAGGGAGTGATGGCCAAATGATTCCTAAAGAAGGAGGAGGGCCGAGTGCAGTGGCTCACGCCTGTAATCCCAGCACTTTGGGAGGCCGAGGCAGGTGGATCACGAGGTCAGGAGATCAAGACCATCCTGGCTAACACGGTGAAACCCCATCTCTACTGAAAAATACAAAAAAATTAGCCGGGCGTGGTGGCAGGCGCCTGTAGTCCCAGCTACTTGGGAGGCTGAGGCAGGAAAATGGCGTGAACCTAGGAGACAGAGCTTGCGGTGAGCCGAGATCGTGCCACTGCACTCCAGCCTGGGTGACAGAGCGAAGACTCCGTCTCAAAAAACAAAAAAACAAAAACAAATAAACAATTACACTTAAAAAATTACAAATCCTTCTGATAACACTGTTGGTGGTATTGTAAACTGGATCAATCTTTCTTGAGTGTATGACGGTGACACGTAACACACTCTTAATAGTTTGATCTAGTAATGTCTTTTGAAAAATAACTTAAGGACATAATCTAAGAGAACAAAAAATATACACAAAGATGTGTTATTTAGGCAAAAATGGAAAAATATCCGAATGCCTAAGAATCAGAGAATGAATTTAAAAAAACTATGTTTTGCAATGAAACACTATAGAACACTAAATAATAACTATGGTTATTATAATGTAGTATGGTCATATGTACAAATGCATCTACTAAATAATGTTGACATGTGCAAAGCAGAATTTGCATATGCACATTAATTGAAAACGATCTAAGGATGGATGGATTCTGATACTCAAAATTAATTTAGCACAATATTAATATCCATTAGATCTATTTTTAGCCTTCTCACAAAGGCAACCTAAATTTAAAATGGAAGTTAAAATAAACCTTTCTGAAAATCAAAATAAACACCTTTCTATTTCTTCAACACATTTTTTACTTAGTTACTTCCCAGCACATTAACTCTTTATTTTAGCATGGGAGGGGGAGAATAAACACTTAGAAGAAATGAAAGATTTCTTAGAACTTTGCTATTAAAATTAATTATTATTCCTGAGATGTATAATCGACACCCAATGATGTGTTATCTCTTTGATGCTTGATGAGCTACATTCGAAACGTGTCTGCGTATAATTTGGGGTGAGAAACAGAGTGAACTTTCAGTCTTGGGTATAGGATGGTTTATTCGTTTTCTAGTACTGCTGTAACAAAGTACCACAAACTGGGTGGCTAAAAACAACAGAAATTTATTCTCTCACAGTTCTGGAGGCTGGAGGTCTGGAATCAAGGTGTCAGGAGGGTGGGTGTCATCCAAGGACTCTGAGAGAAAATCCCTTCCATGCCTCCTCTGTCTTAGCTTCTGGAAATGGCCATCAATCCTTGGTGTTCCTTGGTTTGTAGATGCACCACTCCAAGCTCTACCTCTTTTTTTTTTTTTTTTTTTTTATTAGACAGGGTCTCACCCTGTTGCCCAGGCTGGAGTGGAGTGGCCAATCATAGCTCACTGCAACCTTGAACTCCTGAGCTCAAGCCATCCTCCAGCTTTGATCTTACAAACTTCTGGGATTACAGGCATGAGCCACTGCACCTGGCCCTTCTGCCTCTGTCTTCACATGGCATTCTCCCTGCATCTCTGTGTCTTCTTAGGGGCCCACCCTATTCCTGTATAATTTCATTTTAACTAATTACATCTGCAATGATCCTGTTTCCAGATGAAGTCACATTCTGAGGTACTGAAGATTAGGACTTCAACATATCCTTTTGTGGGGACAAAATTCAACTCACAACTGGTAGCCTTGGAATTAATGTAATTAATGCACTGTTTCATTTCAGAATTTTCTCAGAACAAAATCTGTGATGTCCATGACAGGTCCTAGGAGGATCCACACAGGAAAAGGGCTGGTAATGGAGGAATGGTCTCATGAAAGTAGGACAAGATTTCTTTAATAGACTGCTGACCTTTTTCCCCAGGAGGGTGGCCTCACTTCTGGTTAACCACGGATGTAGTGCTTAAATCCAATGGGTAAAGACAGCCGCAGGCTGCTGTGGGGACTCGCTCTCTCCTTGATTTTATATTTCCACATGGAGGAACACACATTAGATAAATGCTTCTGTCCTCATCACTCCTCATTCATCCTCCTCAACTAAAAGCAACCTAGCTGCTTGGTAAATTTTGGAAGAAGGCCATGAGCATACCCCAATTAGCCTTTTTCTCTCCTCTTTGTAGCCAACTGCTGGCATGTCCTCTGTTTCTCCACACACTAAACTGTGTTGGGGCAAAACTCCACAGGGAAGGTCTGTGGCTGTCTTGTGCTGCTTATGACTTGGTGGGAAACAAACACTAATTCTGGGGGGTCAATGTTATGCCATCTTTTGGCCAACAGACCTAAGCCACACTCTCCAATCTGGTTTTTATCTACATTAAAAATGTGTCTAAATTTCCCATAATACAGTTGATGTTTTAATTTTCTTTTGTCTACCTCCTTCTCTAAGTCTAAATGTGTTACAAGTTCAGGGAGAAAAAAGGTTGTCCCTCTAGGTATTCTGGAACCTCTAGAAGAGGATACAGTTAGTTCATTTTTAGTTACTTCCTCTACACTGTAAGAACCAGGTATGGAACAGACACCAAAAAGCATATGGAGGATGCATGTTGTTGTCTGTTTGTATTGCTACAACAAAATCCTGAGACTGGGTAATTTATAAATTATAGAAACATACTTCTCACAGTTCTGGAGGCTGGGAAGTGCAAGGTCAAGGCACCAGCACTTTAGGTGTCTGCTGAGGGCCTGGTCTCTGCTTCCAAGATGGCGCCTTCAATGCTGTGTCTTCACATGGAGAAGGGATAGAAGGGCCTAGCTAATTCTCTCCAGCCCTTTTATAAGGCACTAATCCCATCCATGAGTGTCCAGCCCTCGTGGTCTAATCACCTAATCACTACCTAAAGGCCCCACTTCCTAACACTGCTGCACTGGGGATTAAGCTTCAACATAAGTTTTGAATTTTTTGTTTGTTTGTTTTTTTGAGACCAGGTCTCACTCTGTCACTCAGGCTGGAGAGCAGTGGTGCAATCTCAGCTCACTGCAGCCTTGACCTCCCCTGGTGCAGTTGATCCTCCCACCTCAGCCTCCCCAGCAGCTGAGACTACAGGCATGCACCTGTAGTGCACCTGGCTAATTTTTCCATTTTTTGTAGAGATGGGGTTTCTCCATGTTGCCCAGGTTCATCTTAAACTCCCAGGCTCAAGTGATCCACCTGCCTTGGCCTCCCAAAGTGCTAGATTTATGGGCATGAGCCACTGTGCCTGCCCTCAACACGAATTTTGGAGGGGACACAAACATTCCAACTGCAGCACATGTTATTAACCTCCAGCCCCCAAGACTCTCCCCAGTCACACGAGTGAGGGGTGGAATGTGCTGCAGCAGAAAAAGGGGTGTTGGTGGAAATCAAGGGATACTTTGTCCACTTCTAGCTGCTTTTGCTCCTACTTATCAGTCAGCAACCATTTGAGGAGAGTCGGCTCTGGGCAAGGTGCCATGCTGGACCCCGCTGAGAACACAAAGAACCATAAGGCAAACACCACTATCCTCAGTAAATTTACAGTCTTGTTGGCAAAACAAGACACATAAAAAAGACAAGTTACGATATAAGACAGGATATGACCAGTGCCAATGAGTTTTATAGGCAGTTAAAGTGCCATAAATATTCAGAAGAGGAAGAGAACACTATGGAACAGTTTGAACTGATAAGACATTGGGGGGATACTTGTTGGAGAAGGGAGTATTCCAGGTCGGGGGAACATTGTGTGAAAAGGGACTGGTGCTAGCATGTTCAAGATATTTTAGTAAACAATTTAAGCAACACTTAAGAAGTCCCTAGCTTATGAAAAGCCAGGGGTTGATGCATACAGTGTAATACGGTGCTCATTGGGTGGCTCTGAAGTCAAACATGTAGCCTGGAATTCTGTGCTCTGGGGCAAGTCACTTAACCTCTCCAAGCGTCACTTTCCTTGTCTATGGGGAGACTGCTGTCATAGGCAGTAAGGATAAAGCAATAAGTAAGAAAATCCCTATTTATTTTGTGCTTACTTTGGGGTACAGTTGTTATTTTTTTTTGAGACAGTCTCGCTCTGTCACCTAGGCTGGAGTGCAGTGGCACGATCTAAGCTCACAACCTCCGCCTCCCAGGTTCAAGTGATTCTCCTGCCTTAGCCTCCCCGAGTAGCTGGGATTACAGGCACCTGCCACCATGCCTGGCTAATTTTTTGTATTTTTAGTAGAGACGGGGTTTTTCCATGTTGGTCAGGCTGGTCTCGAACTCCTGACCTCAGGTAATCCTCCCATCTTGGCCTCCCAAAGTGCTGGGATTACAGGCATGAGCCACTGCACCTCGCCTATTCTAAGCATTTTTTAAATGCTAGCCTGAGGCAGGTACTTTTATTACCCTCATTACACATGTGAAGAAAGTATAGTCCAGAGAGGCTAAGCACCTCACTCTAAGTCTCCCAGCTAGCAAGAAGCTGCAGCCAAATGCATACTCAGGCAGTCTGGCGCCAGAACCTACGCTTTCAACCATTATGCTAACTAGCCGTAAGGCGGTGAGTTTGTGGAGGGATGTTGCAGTGGGAGATATGATTGCATAGGGTAGGGATGACTTGACCACCAGAGTAAGAAAAGTAAGAATATCTGGCAACTGAGATTCTTTTCGATTTACTGCTTTGCTGCTTGAACAAGTTGTTTGGACCTAAAATTACAGGTTTTGGGTGGCCATGCAAGGCCTTACAGAAGAGATAAGTAAAAAGCTATTTTAGGAAGATTATTCTTCCTGTGACATAAATTATGGTTTGGGGAGGAGAGAGTTTGGAGGTTGGGGAGAATAATTAGAAGGCAATAATAAAGTTTGCATCTAGAGCAGGTGCATTGGGAATGTAAAGGGAGAGATGGGTTTAAAGGACACTACTATGAGAAGAATATTCACTCCATTAAAAAATGTTTAATCTACTAGTCTATCCTTGTATTTAATGCCATGGATATATCATCTTTTTGTTTGGTTTTCATGGTACCATGTATTGTCTAGGAGAGGTGGGATAAAAGAAACTTCATGGTTTTTTTTTAGTATGGTAGGGTTTGAGCTTTTAGTCACTTAATAGCATTTGAAAAGGAGGTACATTACAGCAAAAACGAGATTGTACGCTGATGTACATAAAAAGGTGACGTAATTCATCCTGGCTTCCTTAGTCTTGTGAAAATCTCTTTGAAGAATAGCATACATCTGTTCAACTTCTCTAGAAGTATTATTGGGGAGTGAATTTGCTTGAGGTCTCCACTTGGGATTCAGTGATTGGAAGCGGAAAAATGAATGACTCAAGGTATCTTTGTTGATGGAGGCCAGGCTGGGGAGAATCAAAACTGCAAATCCCACCGGAGCAGGGTTCTCTAGTTCTCCTGTGTCTATCCTTTTCTTTGATTGGCTATGCAAACCACAGCAGAGAATGCATGTGTTTTTTTGTTTTTGTTTTTTTGAGACACAGTTTCGCTATTGTCTTCCAGGCTGGAATACAATGGTGCCATCTTGGCTCACTGCAACCTCCGTCTCCTGGGTTCAAGCGATTCTCCAGCCTCAGCCTCTGGAGTAGCTGGGGTTTCAGGCGCCCACCACCACACCCAGCTAATTTTTTTGTAATTTTAGTAGAGACGTGGTTTCACCATGTTGGCCAGGCTGGTTTCAAACTCCTGACCTTCAGTGATCCACCCGCCTCGGCCTCCCAAAGTGCTGGGATTACAGGCATGAGCCACCACACCTGGTTGCATGTGTTTACCCCACTTTTTGAACCCCTACAAAGAGGTTTGCACTTGGCAAATAATCCACACCTAGCAGAGGAAAAGCTAGTGCTCACTCTTTTTATAAAAATGTTGATATAGTCTTAAATCTCTAGATGATACCTAAGAACAAGTGTAAAATAATAGAATAGAACAAATGGAATATATGTAGCTCTTCATGAAACAGACACATATATGTATGTAAGTACATATATGTACATAAGTACACATATATACATATACACCAATATGTACATATTAATATGTAAGGCATTTTTCTAGGAAGACAAGGATAAAAAAAGATCTCTCATGGAATTTGCATTGTTAAGAGAAAAAGCAAGCTGCAGAAAAGTTATGTATAGCACAATTCTATTTCAGTTTTTAAAAAAGGTGTACATATGTTTGTGCATGCATGTGAATGTGTGTGTGTGTGTATTTATCCTCCTTGGCATTCACTTAGCCTTTGGGTAAAAATACGTGTCTTTGATATTGTTGTGGAAAATTCTCATACCTTATGTTTTCTTATTCTAACTTTTCTTTTGAAATAATTGTAGATTCACAGGACATTGCAAAAATAGTACAAAGAGGTCCCATGAACCCTTCACTCTGTTTTTTTGAGACAGGTTCTCCCAGGCTGGTCTCGAATTTCTGGACTAAAGCGATCCTCCCCTCCTCCTGCCTCCGCCTTCCATGTAGCTAGGACTATAGGTGCTCACCACCACCTGGCTCTAATGGTTACTTTTTACATAACTTTAGTGCAGTATCAAAACCAGGAAATTGACATTGGTGCAGTATCAAAACCAGGAAATTGACATTGGCTCTGTGTGTGTGTGTGTGTGTGTGTGTGTGTGTTTCTTTGCCATTTCACCAGATGCGTAGGTCCCTGTAACTACCATCACAATCGAGATGCAGAATTGTTCCATCACTACAGAGCTCTCCTTCATGCTACTCCTGTATAGTCATACATACTACCCTCCCATCACTGTCCTTATCCCTGGCAACTCCTAACCTGTTATAAGACGTTTTACAATGTTTGCAAATGTATAATTGAACCCATACAACCTGTGTCCTCTTGAGATTGCCTTTTTTCCCTCAGCATATTGACCTCGAGGTCCATTCAAGTTGCTGTGGTTATCAATAGTTCGCTCTTTTTATTGCTGAATATATTGTATGGCTGAATATATACCATAGTTTGTTTAGCAATTCCCCTACTGGGAGACATTTTGGTTGTTTCCATTTCTTGACTATTGGAAATAATACTACATGGGCATTTGTACAGGTTTTCGTGTGGATGTAAATGTTAATTTCTGTATCATAAGGCTGAGGAGTGCTGATGTACCATATGGTAAGGGAATGCTTAGTTTTTTGAGGAAATGCCAAACTAATTTCCCAAGTGGCTATACCATTTTATACCCCCACCAGCAATGTATGGAATATCCAGTTTCTTCACATACTCACCTGCATTTGGTATTGTCACTATTTTTTATTTTACTTGTTCTAGTAGATGTGTATTGATATTTCATCTTGGTCTTAATTTGCATTTTCCTAATAACTAGTGATATTGAACATCTTTTTATGTACTTATTTGCCATCTGTATTTCTTTTTGGTGAAGTATCTGTTTAAATTTTTGCTCATTTTTGAATTGGGTTTTTATGTTCTTATTTCTAAGATTTGAGAGTTCTTTATATATTTTGGATATTGTCTTTGCTCTGTCATCTTTTATTTTTTACTCTATCTTCCACATCTTTCAACCTGTCTTTCAATTTTTCATTTCTTTGTCTCTCTGAGCTACACTTTTTTATTTTTTATTTTTTTATTTTATTTTTGGGAGACAGGGTCTTGCTCTGTTGCCCAGGCTAGAGCACAGTGGTACAATTACTGCAGCCTCCACCTCCCAAGCTCAAGAGATCCTCCCACCACAGCTTCATGAGTAGCTAGGACTGCAGGTGCACACCACTACACTCAACTAACTTTTGTACCTTTTATAGAAACAGGGTTTCACCATGTTGCCCAGGCTGGTCTTGAACTCCTGGCCTCAAGCAATCCTCTCACCTCTGCCTCCCAAAGTGCGGGGATTACAGGCACGAGCCACCAAACCTGGCAAAGTTTTAATTCTGTTACTTTATTTTTCATTTCCAGAAGTACTACTTCATTCTTTTTGAAGTTCGCTTGTTTGTTTTATATAGTTCTTGGTTTCCTGCACATATTTTCAAACTTGTGTATTTCTTTAAACATATTAAACACGACCATCTTATAGTCTGTGTCTGATAATTTAATTACATGATGTCTGAAGTCTTTGTGGGTCTTTCCCGACTATACATAGTTTCTTTTACAATTGTTTGCAGATCAATGATTTTTTAAAAAAACACTTTATTAGAAATAAAACCTAGATAAAGAAAAGCTATACACAAAACAAATGTGTAGCTAATGAATTATTATAATGAAAACACCATTTTTATTTACACCTAAGTCTAGAAATTGAATTTCAAGAGCCATTGTATAGGCCCTTCCATGTGCTGCATCTCAGTAACTTTCAAACGTACTCATCATGTGGTAGATACAACTATGGACAAATTCGTTTCCTCTATATTGCAAGAGTTTCAAACTCTAATTTGGGGGATCTCAGATGATCACAACACAATGAACTGAGGACTCTGAAACATGTACAAAACCAACTGCAGCAGGTAATTAAATGATTGCTTTATTAGAAAAACAGAATGAGATTGGGAGAAAAGCATGAAAGAGGATATATAATCTCTCTTTTTCCTCCTTTGGCTCTGGTACAATTTCTTCTCTTTAGCTATAGAGAAGGAACAGAAGCTGTGGACCATGCTTCCCATCTGAGCCTGTCCTCACTTTATGAAGCTTAAAGATCTCAACCTGTAACCCCAGAAGCATCAACCAGCACATACCTCAGATGGACAGATTACTATCAAGCTCTCTGCAGAATCACAGAATGCATCTCATAAAGCTCCTTAGATAACTATGGCTATCACTAGATATTTCACTATCATAATACAAAATTTTCATGGAATAGTACTGTGTTTCATCATTCTTATTCATATGATATTAAGTTTACAAAATTACCTAGCCTCCCTCCCCAAAATGTTTTCTTTAATACTGCGTTTTTGATTCCTATATCAGACAGCTGGGATGCCACGTGTTGGGTCCCTGCCGAGTCGGGAAATTATACACTTGAGGATTATGAAATTGGGCTTGATTGATTTAATCACTGTAATCATTGGCATTGTGCAGATATGCAACCAGGAGGTTTTCATTCCAACAATTATGCATGATGAAGTCATGTTAGGTGGGAGGCTCATCCCTGTGTTTATTTCTGTCTAAATGGGAAGGACAATGGAGAGTGAGGCATGATCCAAGGTACAGCACTGACAGGTGAACCCACATTAGCAGCCAGGGGGAGAATAAGGACAGGTGATGAGCTTAATGAATTATCTGTGCTGTACTTGACCATGCAAAGAATTTGTATCTAATTAAATATATACTTATGCCATTATCCTTCGAAGAGGATTAAAAGGCAGAGTATCTGCTATATGATAAGAACTCCATAGATATTAGTTTCTTTCTTTATGACAAGTCCTTCAAGCTGGTCTCAGGAGCTGTACAGAGGTGAAGCTACTTCAAATCATCCACTTTCCTTCAATATCCTGGAGGCAGTGCGGACACGGACGGAATGTCTTCCCCCCACTTGGTTCTACAGATTTATTTGAGTTACTGACCAAAGGAGTGTCTCCCCACTGGGAACTGGTCCATAATTAGAAGGGCTAGTGAGTCAATCTTTGAAGAAGGCTTTGAAGAAAGCTAACAGAGCCTAGACCATTCTTATCATTATGGAACCTCAGAACTCTGTCTTGGGAAGGAGCATGTCATGGCTTGAGAAATCATGTGAGCTCATTTTCACAGGGCTCTGGGCATGTGAATTTGAGGGAGACTATGTGGATGTCTGGAACTGGGGGAACAAGAAGAAGCATGTTGGGGGAAATTTGGTCCAAGATATTGTCCAAGTACAGTATAAAGGATAAAGATGTGTTATCTACTGCCACTCTGCACAGAATCACAGTACGGTAGAAGGAAGCAGGGCCTTGGTACCATCTGTTCCAATCTCTTCATTTCACTGATGAGGAAATTGAGAGCTGGCAAGGGTGATCAAGATCACACAGCTGGTGAGAAGCCAAGTGGTCCCTGCAACTCAGGCCTTCTGACATGCCCTGAGTGCATTTCCCATATGATTGTACCTAATAAATCCAAGGATCTGTTTATAACATATAATTGGTCCCTCTCCTAACCGGCATAACGCTTCCATTAGGGCAGAAGTTACAGGATGAATTAAAGAATATATTAGTTGTTTTCCTGTGTAATAATACATGATCTAATTTAATCCTCAAAATAGCCTTGAAAGATAGGCATTCTCATTTTCCTTTGTGGATGAGGAAACTGAGGTGTAAGAAAAGTTATGTGACTTACAGACTAAGTATCTGGGACTTGAGTTGTGATCAGAGCCCAGGTCTTCAGACCTGAGACCATGGACCACCTGTCTTGGCTGCAAGATCCCAATCTTCTTTTTTATTTTATAGACGGAGTCTCGCTCTGTCACCCAGGCTGGAGTGCAGTGGCGCGATCTCGGCTCACTGCAACCTTCCCCTCCCAGGTTTGAGCGATTCTCCTGCCTCAGCCTCCCGAGTAGCTGGGATTACAGTCATGTGTCATCACCCCTGGCTCTATTTTTAATAGAGATGGGGTTTCCCCATGTTGGCCAGGCTGGTCTCGAACTCCTGACTTCAGGTGGTCTGCCTGCCTGAGCCTCCCAAAGTGCTGAGATTACAGGCATGAGCCACTGCACCCAGCCAAGACGCCAATCTTATATGCAGTTAACTTTTGTATGTTGCACTTTGACCCCTCGACACCATCTTTCAAATGACGGCCTTGACTGCCTTTCCTCTATCTGACAGTGATTTGAGATATTGCTGCCGCTAAGAGGGCAGAGAGGACCCCTCCACTTCAGGAAGCACCTTTGGGGTATTTTCTACATCCACTCCTGCTGGTGTCACTCCCTGCTGAGTGGACACACCGTGTGTATCCAGTCTCCAGTTGGAGGACCTGTGGATTAGAACTTGAGTCTGCAACTAATCCTGTGCTTTCCACTAACCAGCGGTTCTTACCTGAGACAACTTTGCTCCCCAGGGGACATCTGGCAACGTCTGGAGGCAATTGTCAAAAATTGTGGAGGGGGATGATGAGAGGTTGCCACTGGCATCTATTAGGTAGAGGCCAAGGATGCTACTAAACAGTGTCTGGACTAGGGTGAGGGATTTTAGGGGGGCGCATTCAGAATCACGCACATGCCAAGCCTACACTTGCAGGACCCTGAGAGTGAGTCATTCCTTAAATTATGTGCTCTAGCATCTTCCTGGCCTCACTTCAGTCCCTGGCCTGCTGCTGCTAAATGTCCTACAATGCACAGTACAGTCTTCAGCACCAAAGAATTATGCAGCTCAAACTGTCAATAGAAACCCTGCGTTACATCATCTTGCCGGTTGCCTGCCCTATACTGAACTGGCTACACCTTTCAGAGCAGTGCCTTTGACTCCTGGCTGCCTCTGTAGGTGGCCCGTTTAATCACCTCATTTGCTTTTCCCTTTTATCGTGACTTTCAACCACCTTCCCATCATTAGACAAGCGATATAAAGTTCTTGTGAGAAAGCCCTTAGGTAATCTAGGGCAGTGGTTCTTAAAGTTTAGCTTGCATCAGAATCACCTCGAGGGCTTGTTAAACCACAGATCTTTGCACCCCACCCAGTAGCCCTGGGAGGAGGCCTGGGAATTTGCATTTTGCAAGTGCTCTGGGGTGATGCTGTTACTGTTATTCCAGGTGAGAACCACCGATTTGGGCCTCGCTATTCAGAGTGGTCCAAGGACCAGTAATAGCTGATCACCTGGTAAACTTAGAAATGCAGACTCTCAGGCCCATTCCTGTTGAGCCACTGTGGGTAAGAATCAGAATTTGCCATTTAACAAGATCCTGGGGCGATTCATGTGCAGGTTAAATTTTAGGGAGCTGGGATCTAAAACAGCAGTTCTCCATTCTGGTTGCATATTCTAGTGAATAACCCGAGGAAGCTCTTTGATGTACTGAGTTGAATAACTTTTTATTCACTTATTTTCACAGTATGGGTCACTCGTTGGAGTGGGGTGTGAGACCCCAATGTGCAAACTTGAATTGTTGAGGGGCCCTCTAAGCCACTAGGCTGCCATTTAAGATCGATGAGCCCTAGTGACCAGTAGCAGGATGGGTTTTGCTGATAAGGCTCTTTTTGATTGGACCTGCTCCCTCTCCAACTTCACTTCCCTACACTCTCCCCTTCACTTGTGGGGCCAGCCATACAGCCACTAACCTGCCCCTTACTGTGTCCCCAACCTGCTGAGCTCACAAGCCTCAGGTCCTTTATGCTTCATGCTCACCTTTCCTGATCCTAACCTGGCTGGCGCCTTGTTGACATTTCAGTCTCTACCAGATGCCTCCTCCTAAAGAACTTCCCAGAGCCAACAGAAACCTTGTCTGTTCACTGCTCTCTCCCCAGTGCCTAGAGCTGTGCTGCACATGGTAGCTGTTCAATAAATATTTGTTGAATAAATAAAATAAATGAGTCTGGGGATAGCTAAGGGGGAGTGGAGTTCAAATGTTCTTTATAGAAGAGGCAAGAGGACTCTGAAGTTCCTGGATGGGAAGCCTGAGAAAGTGAAGGAAAGAGACCTTCGGGGCTGAGCGCCTCATGGAAGTTGGAGGGGGATAGAGAGGGGGCAAAAAAAGAAAAAAAGGACCTGTTGTCAGAGCACGTGGGACCATGACAAACAGAGACATCTGGTTCAGATGTTCACCATGTGAGGTATGTGGTGTTATGAATCCCTTACTCCTTCTCCCCTACAAAGTCTTCAATAAGCCTCTATACCACCCAGTGATAATTTTTGCGAGGTGAGCCGAGGCAGTAGAGGATTATTTAGGGAAACTCAAAGAGGTCTTGAATTCTGCATACAGCTTGGCACAGGGCTGCAAATAGAAGAGACAGGTTTTACAAAGCAAGAGCAAGAACGGGGGAGGGTGGATAGCTAGAGGACTTTTCAAATCCAAATTCCTGCACCTTCTCCCACTCCAGGCCTACTGAGCTGGACCCTCCTCAGGAGGAACCCAAGAATACGGTGAACTAAAAGCTGTTTTGGTAATCTGTGGGGAACCCTGGGTCAATCAGTTTATAGCCGCCGGGTTCACATGAATGACATCCTAATGTATTAAGAGTAGCGAGAAGAGAGACTGTTGACCCCTCGTGGGTGTGTATTTAAAGAACTGTGGGGTGGGGAAAGGGGCGGAGATTCTGAAACCAGGGAAATATCGCGCTGATTTTCAATAAAGGGCAAAACAAAAAAGTGAGATTTCCATGGAGTTTATGTTGCCATTATGTGGTGGTAGGAGTCGGCACTCTGTAGTCAGATGGCCTGGCTTTGAATTCTGGAGTCACTAGCAAACGGCTATGAGATACTGCACAAATTTTTTAACATCTCTAAGCTCCAGTTTCCCCAACTGAAAGTGGGGATGACAACAGTACTCACCTTTTTGTGCTAGTGACAGAAATAAATGAGATAATCATCATGTAAAGCACCGAAATCGTGCCTGGAACATAGTCAAGCCTAGTTATGAGAGTATTTTTATTATTGTGGCGGTTGAACAAGATATTAAAAGTGGACTACTACAGGGATGCTTCATAGGGACTTAGAAGAGGAAGCAAAAAACTACCAGCGAGAGTGGCAGTCACCATAATTAATAGCTGTTGTGGCTGACTCCTTCCATTCAGAATGGACACTGGCCATATCACAGCATGGGTTTATGGGCAACAAGGCAGCCTGCCATCATTGCCTTACTGCCAAGAAGACTTTGATCAGGGAGATCACGGTGACATGTTGTCTCTGGATTTAGCAAGTCACTGACAAGCACTTTTAGGATATCCCATAGACATGGAGACACACGTGCTGGATAGAGGGATACAGGGATACAGGAATGATTTGAGCAGGTTATGATTAACTAGCTGAATGCCGACCTGGCGGGAGCCCTCTGGCAGCCTGTTATGGCTCTTTTCTATCACTGGTCCTTTCAAAATGTTGACTGATAGTTCAGGATGGGTGCTTTGCAAATTTATTTTTGGCACCAATATTTTTCTTTCTTCCTATGCATGATTAATAGAAAGCCCAGGATACAAAACAGATGAAAGAAGATCTGTTCTGACTAAAGGATTTGATGACATTGAGGAGGGCTCCCCTCATTTCCTGAAGCAGCTATGAACATCTAGGGCTCTGTGGCTTGAAAACTTTGGAGCTAGATGGAACCATGAGGGCAGATCCCAGAGCCAGCAGGCTGTGACTCGTTGAGCCTGGAGCACTGAACTCCAAAGCCCAGGAGGAAGTGAGGTCAATCACTTGAGAACCTGGCTTTGAAAATCAGCAAATATAGTTATGACTTTGAGCAAGTTAATGAGTCTTGCCAAGTCTCAAGTTCTTCAACTATAAAATGAGGAGAGTAATTGTACCTATTTCATAGAGTATTTGTGCAAATCAAAATGGAATAATGAACATAGAGCTTTCGACATATTATTATTATTAGCATCAATAAGGGGCCAAAAAGTGAGATTTCCATGGAGTTTATGTTGCCACTGTGTAGTGGTAGGACAACTACACAATTATCTTTACTTGATAGAACCAAAAAGCTTCTATCCTTTAATTGTCTTTACTTGATTGAACCAAATTCAGCAAGATGGCATGTAACAGGGTAAAGAAAAAAATTTATATTTGAATCTTACAAAGATATGCAGAAATATAGATATGGAATTTGTTAGCAGTCTATGTAGAAAAAAAATGTAGGCATTTTAGGTAACAGTGAAACTCAATGTAAAAGTCAACCATATGTAGTCAGCAACAACAACAAAACAGGGCTAAATGCAATCTTAACCTGCATAACTTAGAACATTTCCATTTTTCCTGCTCCTGGTCAGTTCACATACCTCATCTCAGGAGTCACACTCACAGGAAACTGAGAGATTAGACCATTCAGAGAAGGCTGGTGAAGGCCCAGACAGAAACCATTATGTTAGAAGAACAGTTGCAGGCATTGTGACATTTACCTGAAGAAGAGAGGTCTCAGAGGAGGGTAATACAACAGAGGTTTTCAGATATGTGGGTAGGCTTCAGGGGTTTTATAATGTCTCAAAGGGATATTATAATGCCTCATGGAGTGAAACTAGGAGGTGGAAGCTTCAGAGAGGTAGATTTAAGCTCTATATAACAAAGAACTCTCCAGGAATAAAGTTATTTGTCCAGCATTACAATGACTGCCTTGGGAGGTAATAAATTCCCTGTCACTGGTTGTGCGTATAATTTGGCAGCATATGTTACAGAAGGAACTCACAGGTGGTTAAGTCTGGACAAATTTTAAAAGCTCTTTCACCCTTGAGAAATCTCTTTTACTAATAAATTATGAAATGCTAAGTAATGACTTTATTTTATGGGTGGAGACAGGGATAGAATTTCTTTATAGAAAACATCTGTTAATGTGAATCTTGGATCTGTAGCCATGCTGGAGATGGGCTTGCTCCACTGCTGAGGGACATACATGCATCCCAGCTCTTTTAATTATCTATGGCACAAATTTGAGAATAAAGTAACGAAAGGAGAGGAAGGAAGGAAAGAAGGGAGGGAAAAAGAAAGCATCTATTAACATATATTCATTTGATCTGAATAAACATTTCTCCAAAAAAGATATTTAAATAGCCAATTAGCTGCAGAGAATAGGGAATGCTTATACACTGTTGGTGGGAATGTAAATTAGTTTTGCCACTATAGAAAGCAGTCTGAAGATTCTCAAAGAACGTAGAACTACATTCGACCCAGCAATCTTATTACTCATTTTGGATTACAGTATATATCCAAAAGAACATCATCCTTCTAGGCTGGGCGTGGTGGCTTATGCCTGTAATCCCAGCACTTTGGGAGGCCGAGGCGGGCGGATCACGAGGTCAGGAGATCGAGACCATCCTGGCCAACATGGTGAAACCCCCGTTTCTACTAAAAATACAAAAAAATTACCTGGGTGTGGTGGCGTGCACCTGCTACTCGGGAGGCTGAGGCAGGAGAATGGCTTGAACCTGGGAGGCAGAGATTGCAGTAAGCTGAGATCACGCCACTGCACTCTAGCCTAGTGACAGAGCGAGACTGCATCTCAAAAAAAAAAAAAAAGTCATCCTTCTACCAAAAAGACATATGCACTCACATGTTCATCACAGCACCATTCACAATAGCAAAGACATGGAATCAATCTAGGTGCCCATCAATGGTGGACTGAACAAAGAAAATATGGTATATATACACCATGGAATACAATGCAGCCACAAAAAAGAATTAAATCATGTCCTTAGCAGCAACATGGATGCAGCTGGAGGTCATTATCCTAAGTGAATTAATGTAGGAACAGAAAACCAAATACCACATATTCTTACTTATAAGTGGGAGCTAAATCTTGGGTACACATGGACATAAAGATGGGAATGATAGACACTTGGGATGACTAGAGGAGGGAGAGAAGGGGAGGGACAAGGGTTGAAAAATTAACTACTGGGTACTATGTTCACTACCTGGGTGACCTGGGTCAGTTGTACCCCAAAACTCAGCATTACACAATACACTCATGTAACAATCCTGCACATGTGCTCATTGAGTCTAAAATATAAGTTGTGTTGGGTGGTGGCTCATGCCTGTAATCCCAGCACTTTGGGAGGCAGAGGTGGGAGGACTGTTTGAGCCCAGGAGTTAGAGACCAGCCTGGGTAACATAGTGAGACCTCCTCTCTGCAAGGAAAAAAATAAAATTAGCTGGATGCAGTGGTGAGCACCTGTGGTCCTAGTTATTGAGGATCACTTGAGCCCAGGAGTTCCAGGCTACAGTGAGGCGTGATTGTGCCTCTGCACTCCAGCTCTGGGTGACAGAGCAGCATCCTGTCTCAACAACAAAAAACAAAAAACAAACAAACCAAAAAAACCCAATTGGAATTATAAAATATGTTCAACATCATTAGTCATCAGGGAAAATGGAAATCAAAACCACAAGAGAGTATTTCACACCCAGCAGGATGGCTATAACACACTGACAATCACAAGTGTTGAGGAAGATGTGGAGAAATTGGAGCCCCTATACGTTGCTGGTGGGAATGTAAAATGGTGCAGCAGCTTTGGAAAGGAGCTTCGCAGTTCCTCAAAAGGTACCATAGCACTCAGCAATTCCATTCCCAGTTATATACACAAGAGAAATGAAGATATTTGTCCACACAAAAACATGTATGCAAATATTTGTGGCAGCATTATTCATCATAGCCAAAAATGGAAACAACTCAACTGTCCATCAACTGATGAATAGATAAAGTGTGGTATAGTCATACAGTGCAAGATTATTTGGCAACAAAAAGTAAGAGGTATTGATACACGCTACAGCATAGATGAACCATTAAAACATTATGCTAAGTGAAAGAAGCCAGTCACAAAAAACTACATATTGTATGAGTTTATTGAAATAAAATGTAAAGAATAAGCAAATCTACAGAGACAGAAAGTAGATTGGTGGTTGCCAGGAGCTGGGGTGAAAGGAGAAGTGGGAAGTGACTGCTAATGGGTATGGGGTTTCTTTTCCGGGTAATAAAAATATTCTAAAATTGATCATGGTGATAGTAGTACAACTCTGTGAATATACTAAAAACCATTGAATTATACACTTTAAATTGGTGAACTGTATGGTATGTGAATTAAATCTCAATACAGCTAAAATAAATAATGAATCTCTACTTATCTTCATTTGTAAATTTCACCAAACTACTAACTTTTAATTGTAGAAATTTAAACACAAAGAATTTAGAGATATTTACAGCATGTATAACAGAGAATGGAAAATATACTTTAATAAGGAACTCTTCCAAATAAAATAAACAAATATAAAGAAATAAGAAAAAGATGTACAGCACAATAAAAAACTAGGCAAAGGACACAATATGCAAGAGAAGTACAGATGAACAGAAAATTCAGAAAAGCATGGGATGGGGAAAAGGGCAGATATTGATTAAAGGGTACAAATATTCAGTTATCAGACCCAATGTTCAGCATTGTGACTACAGTTAATAATAATGTATTGTTAGCCAGGCCCAGTGGTGCACACCTGTAGTCTCAGCTACTAAGGAGTCTGAGGCAGGAGGATCGCTTCAACCCAGGAGTTTAAGTCCAGCCTGGGCAACATAGTGAGACTCCATCTATAAAATGATGGTAATAATAAGGCATAGTATACTTGAAATTTGATAAGAGAGTAAATCTCAATTGTTCTCAGCATACAAAAAATAGTAACTATGTGAGGTGATAGATATGTAAATTAACTTGATTGTAGTAATCATTTCACAATGTGTACGTATATTGAAACATCACTTTGTACACCCTAAATACATAAATATATATAATTTTTATTTGTCAATCATAGTAAAGCTGGGAAAAAACAAACTTCTAGAGATTGCTTGGTTGTACAATAACGTGAATGTACTTTAGCACTATTGAACTATATACACTTAACGATGATCAACATGCTAAATTTTATGTGTATTTTGCCAGAGTTAAAAATTTTTGAAAAGAGAAAAGTGTCAAATTTATTAACAGCTAAAGAAATGCTAGTGGAAAGGTTAACTGGTTCAGCCTTTTTGGATGTCATATTAGTAATACGTTAAAATAATTTTTAAAATTCATCCTTTTGATGGAATAATTTTATATTTAGAAAATAACAAGGAAAGAGAATATGTGCAAACATACTCACTATGGCATTATTTATAATGACAAAAAATTGCCGACTGCCAAATGTATGAAAATAAGGAAATAGTTACATATATTAGAACATACATATGCCTTGAAATATTGTGCAACCACTTAAACTGTGTTTTTAAAAATGACTAAATTATTCTAGAAAATATGATGTTAAGAAACAAGAAAAAACCCACTGCATATATATAGAATGACACCAATCTTGTGGCAAATAAGCCATACATATAGAAAAAAATACCAAAAATCATGGTAGGATTACCAATGTTTTCAATTTTTTTTGCTTGAAACTTCTCTGAATGTTCTAAAAGGTCTACAGTGACTATGTGTCCCCCTTTCCCTTTTTTTGGAATGCCTTTTAAATCATAATAAAGGTACATGTTTAATTTAAAACAGAGAAATTCAGAACACAAGCCACTTTCAACTTCATCTAAGAGCCGATTCTATCAGATATATAACAGGAAATGGAGACCAAATATTTATCTCCAATACTGAAATAAAGCATAGTAGTTCCATATTTTATTGTTCAAATATAAGAAAACTCAGGAGAATCATGTAATAAACATTTTCTAGTTTTGCTAATAATCTCGATGGAAGGAAAAGAGCCAGGTCCCGTCACTGGCATATCAGTGATGGGAGGGTAGCTATGGTCCTGTTGAAAGGCTGCCCTGATGTTTTGTTGGTTTCTGTAAACATCTGGCTCTTGAAATCCTAATTATTCAGGATGTTAAAGTTTTGAGAATTATAGTCATCAGAATTTCCAAAAAAGTTGTCAGTGTTTATTGAAGGGCGGAGGAATCTTCCCTCCCTACCTCCATGTATTCATCTAAAGCTGTGATATCAGCAAAGGATTTTGGGTGGACAGCCTGAATGTCAATCAAAACTCCATGGATATAAGGATAACACAAGGGCAGTCAGGGCCAGGTGTTTATTTTGAAATGAGCCCAGGAAGGAAAAGCAGCATTCAGTCTGTTAAGCTGTATGAACTGAAGCTTTCCTGCAACTGCCAGAGTGGGATTTCGATCTCTCATTAGAATAAGTAAGAATAAGTAACAAAACCTTTTAAAGTGAGAACTGCTTTAAAAACTACTGTATTGCTCAAATCTGAATCTAATGTGAGTGAGTCTTTTTCATTCTATGGGCTTTGTTTTTCAGGCCAGCTTATTGGAGTTGCAGAAATTTTTTTGTTAAGCTGAAGGTCGCCAGTGGGATGGTTTTAGGCATATCCCTTCACTTCACTGAGCCTTAACGTCCTCATTTCCAATGTGAGAGTGTTTTCAAGTTTTAAAATTATAGAATTCACTGAAACAAGCATGTTTATTCACTCCTCTCTGTGCCGCCATACTCCTCACATGAGTATATAAATATATATCACTTTAAGTAACTACTTTAGGATTAGGGTCTTATTTATACCAAAGGTCTTTGCATGTAACAGCCAGTTGGCTCAACCAAATGGCCAAGAAAAAACGTCCCCTTCTCTCCCTAACCTCCCTGTATCTTCTCATACCAGATGGTACAGTCTCTGAAATTCCATCTTCAGACGGTTATTATTTAGGGTTAAGTTTGATCCTTTTTTTTGTCACTAATGCTTCATGGTGAATGGAGGTTGGGAATACTGCTCTGGGATAAGACTGCCTAGGTTTGAATCCTAAATTCTACTTAGTTGTGAGGCCTTTGGCAGAATATTTAATCAATCTATCCTTTAGTGTCCTCATTCATAAAATGGGAATAATTTTTGTTCTGCTGTCATAGTGCTGTTATAAGAATTAAATAGATGAAACGTGTAAATTCTCAGTAAACGTTCACTCCTACTTCATCTGGTGGGAGAATTTCAAAGCCAAGTGAACACCTCAGGCCAAGATGTGAAAAGGTCCCAGAATGGAAATCGTGACAGAATGCAAGTGATATAAACCTCACCCACTGCATATATTAGCTTAGGCCTGGGGTGCACACTGCTGAGACTTACATATTTTTGGAGAAAGGTTTAACATTATTTTTCTCTATTTCATGAACTAGTTCCTTCTCATCCCCAACTTCCTTCTATAAATGGCCTCTCAACATTTTCTATCACTCCTTATGAGATAATGAGAAACAATGGGCTTAACTTTCCTCTCTCAGCTGTCATGCATCCTATCTATAGGTTGCAAAGATCCCCTCTCCGCTCCACTCCCACTGGTCTATTCCTGGGAAAACCGAAAACCAAAGAAGGAACATGCCATAGTTGCTTGAAATGATAGGGAAATTCTTTTTTTTTTTTTTTTTTCTGTTTTCTTAGCCCTGACATGACATTCCTTTTCTGTTTTTAAAAGACACACTGCACATTAACTGTCCTTTGGGAGAGACCACACCCTCTTCCAAGTCATCCCAGTCCACATTAATGAGCCCACACTATCAGGCAGAAATGTGTCTTCTGACACAAAGAGCTTCCCATTTTGAAAAGGTCCTGATAGAATTAATATTAATTGAATCTCATTCTTTTTACTGTAACCAACTATCTGAATCTCATTCTTTTTACTAAAGGAATCTCATTCTTTTACTGTAACCAACTATCTGAATCTCATTCTTTTTACTAAAGGAATCTCATTCTTTTACTGTAACCAACTATCTGGTGTTAAAAAAGACTTTTGCAGAATTCTGGGCAAGAATTATTAATGCATGTTAATGGGAAGCCTCCAGTTCTGCTTTGCTGGGGAAGGAAAGGCCAGCTCTTACAACTTCCTCCACACCATGTTGGGACCCAGAGCCAAATAAATGGTCCATCTGTCATCCATACGATGAGTTTTAATTTGGAAAATTCAAGGCTTTGAGTTATTAGAAGCAAGTTGGTGGTATAGCATGATAATTAAAAGCACAGGTTTTAAAACTGACAAATCCAGGTTCAAATCTCCATTTAACTACTTACTGGCTTTGTAAGTAACCAGTCTCTTAGCTCTGCATGATACAAATAGAGATACATCCTTCATATACATTAAATGAAGTTATGTAAGTAAAGCATCAAGCATGTAGTAGGAACTTAATAAATTATACTGCTGTAGGTTGGCTAGTGACCATGTTTTTGACCACTAAATATAACACTGTAGGAAAGGAAGCAAGTGGAAAAGGGACAGCCCATACTTACAGAAGCCCAGGTTAAAGCCCTCTACTAGGATGCAGTAGAGAATCTCATCTTAGATAGGCTCCTCAGCCTTGAATATTTAATGCAATCCAAGTTTTCTCTGCCATTCCATAAACTCAGCACTGTTGCTTCTAGAGCCATTGAGAAGCTGCTAAGAATCTCAATAAACACCATGAATGACTTTAAATTACTCTCCTTTCAGCTTTGTCCAGATTCAGAAATTACAAAGCAATAATGTGCTTCCCGATTTATCTACTGAAGTGATATGAGTTGCGCCTGTTATAGTGGGAAAGCTTCCTTGGACATCTATATTTTCCCACATCACCAAGAGGGAGTGAAATCAGGACACCTGGTCGTCTAAAATGTGACCTAACATACTCTTTTACAAATACATGCATTTTTATATAAATGGATTTTTAAAATAGTACTGTGTATTCCCTGATGTGAAGATAAGTTCATGAGTAAGCCTGTGGTTTCCCTCTCTCTCCTTGCTCTTGTCAGAGCCATAGGTGCAACTATGGTTTGTGAATTAGGAAGGCAGTTGGCCCCTCACACCTATATGGTAAAGTGTGAATGAGGAGTCATGTGTACACAGAGCTCTGTAACTCTCCAGGTGCACAGAAGCACCTGCCACATCCCCAGGTGCAAGTGGGTATAAAGGCAAGTGTGTTGTGGAGTCACAGGGGGCTTTTGGGCATTGGTGCTTTGCTCCACTCCCATCTCCCTGCCGCCAAATCATCAGAGGCTTCCTCTGGCCTGATGCAGCTGGGCTCTGGGAAGGTAAGTGAGCTTATCCAGGATGGGAGCAGAGAAGGTGAGTGAAGCTGGACAGAAACAGGGGAATGGAGATTGGAGCACACATGCTTTCTCTGGCTCTCTGAATGAACACATTCATTCATTGTCCCCATCTTCTATCTCAAATTCCTCTGCTTTACTTCTCTGTGGGATAACTTTCTCCACCTCTGTAGGAGATGCAAAAACAAGGGTGGGTCTCAAATAGTTGAAATTCTTTTCTATGTTGCCACTGCCTTTGCTCTCCTTCATTCAAACAAAAGGGTGTAGAGTTTGGATGAAAACCAACAAGATTATAAAGAATTTTATCTTTGGATAAGGCTTTCAATGGCTGCTTTCTATGTCCTGTGAGCCTAGAGTTGCCTCGTGGGTAAGTGGAAGGCACTTATCAACCCAAACAAATATTTTCCCAGGTTCCCTTCCCCATAGAGCCATAGTGGATACTAAAATGAAAACAGTCAGCATTAATTCTTGCTTACCCTGCACACTTTTTCTTCTGTAAAGCAGGAGGAATTCTGAATGTAGGGGAGGAAAGAGATAAGTTTGAACGACAAAGACTGAAGCCTAATGGAGGGAAAGGCTTTCTGTCTCCACCTCTAGGGAACATTTCCTTGCCTTTGGCATCTGCTGCCCACCTCCTGACCCCCACAGCCCCCACTGCCCTGCACCCGATTATGCTAGCCAGCTAGGCATTTCCTGAGCTTGCTCTGGTTCCGGAACCGGGAGCATAAATCTGTACTCAATGGGCCCAGGGTCTCCTGGCCAGCCCTTCAACTGATTAAGCCTTGAGTCATCCGCACTCTGGTAAGTTTCGCTTTAGTGGGTAACACTATAGACTCTGGAGCCATATCATCTAGGGTCGAATTCCTACCTCTGCCACTTGCTAAATGTGCTAGCCTGAGCAAGTCACATAACCTCTCTGTTCCACAGTGTTGTCATCTATGAAATAGAGACTATAGTAACAGCTACCTCATAGCCTTGCTGAAGGGATTCAATGAGGTACTACTTGAAAGAGATTTAGAAGGGTTTCTGACAAAAAATTCAATAAACACTAATTATTTTTATTTACGCCTAACATAGCATAGAGAGGAAGGGGGCTCACCTTGTCCCTTGGCACGGCAAAAGCAGTTTGGCAGACCTTTCACAGACCCTGAGCTGGGCCTCCCCTCAACTTTTTGCCTTATGAGGAGTGGACTGATGAAAAATGACCCTAATCCAAGGTACTTGTCTCAGTAGCAACCTTTTAAAGAGTAATAATGTTTTAACAATCTCTAACTTCTAAGCGATCTCTTTTTTAAGTAATAAAAGAAAACATATTTGTGGTAAAAATCCGTATATTTTATCTATAAAGTATAGAAAATGAAAACCAAAAACATTTCTCAAAATTCCCTTTTCCAAAGGCTGTGAACAATCATTGGCTTTGTACAAAGGAAAATAAAGGAATAATAGTTTTGTTTGGTTGTTCTACTTCCAGGATCCACATTCTTTTAGTTCTGCTGTCTATTCAAACAAAATGAATTATTCAGTAGTTTGTGTGACTGAATGTGAATGAAATTAATTTAGTGCAGATTTCTTTTTTAGTTTCTAGGTGACTCAGCTTGCCTTGTAACTATCGCCCTAGTAAGATTCATTCTCTGCTGATGTTGCATTTTGCTAATTACATATTTCTGAGGACAAGTGAGCTTATCACTTATTCAGGCACCAAATATTTATTAAGTCAAAGAACATTTTTTTTCCT
Source organism: Pongo pygmaeus (assembly GCF_028885625.2). Lineage (NCBI taxonomy): Eukaryota > Metazoa > Chordata > Mammalia > Primates > Hominidae > Pongo > Pongo pygmaeus. Next base: position 25,078,513 of record NC_072378.2, read on the forward strand.
TACATTTGAGCCCAATGACTTGCTTACTTTGTGGCTTCCTAAGAATCAAATGAAAGTAGTTGGCTGATGTGCCTGTGCTTCTGTACATATAAAATGGGTACAATATATTCGTTTGTCAGATAGTCATAATAAGGTCCTAATAAATGTGAAATACCTCCACTAAGAACGAGCTAATATCAAGAAAAGAAAAATAGCTCAGAGCAGGCTGCATTATGTAAGGTATGCAAAATTTACCAGGCCCAGAGACACAGGAGTATGGGATTTCAGTTACACTGGGCCCCATTATGCCTGGGGAGCAATTGTTTAAAGACATTTTGTTATTTCTTTTCTTCCCTGCCTCACTCATTGTCTTCATGTTTCTGGAATTTGTGATACAAAGAACAATGTACAGCCAATCAGTAGCTTAAGTTATTTTAATGTGAATTATTGGTAAACAATTTAGGAACTACCTCTTCTTTTTTCCTTTAAAAACCTGCTTGTAAATGCTGCTAATTGGAGGATCTACTCAGGGGACTAGAATCTATGCTCCTGGGTTGTTGCAGTCCACAAACTTGGCCCAAATAAACTCTCTACTTATATTAATTTTGCCTCAGGTTTTTTCCTTTAGGTTGAACACGTACACACACACATATATATATACACACACACACACACAGGCACACACATATATATACACGTATAGATATATATGTATATATGGCCTTACTACTGAGGCTGTATTTCCAGAACTTCACCTTTTTAAACAAAATGACTAATTGTAATATATATGTATACATAAGGCAAGTACCATACAAGCTTTGGAATCTGATCTGGGTTCTAATTGTGGCAAAGACAGTTGTCCCCCAGTACCCATTCTCCACTTATCCCTTAATATTAAAGCCCTGAGGCCAGGCGCGGTGGTTCATGCCTGTAATCCCAGCACTTTGGGAGGCCTAGGCGAGTGGATCACCTGAGGTCAGGAGTTCGAGACCAGCCTGACCAACAAAGTGAAACCCTGTCTCTATTAAAAATACAAAAATTAGCCGGGCGTGGTGGCAGGTGCCTGCAGTCCCAGCTACTCAGGAGGCTGAGACAGGAGAATTGCTTGAACCCAGGAGGTGGAGGTTTTAGTGAGTCGAGACCGTGTCACTATGCTCCAGCCTGGGTGACAGAGCAAGACTGTGTCTCAAAAAAAAAAAAAAAAAAGCCCTGAGTATTAGTGGAGCAGCTGAGCACCTGGCTACCTGGAATAGAGATCAGCCTTTTCTGAGCCTCTGCAGCTAGGTGTGGCCATGGTTAAGTTCTATCCAATGGTATAGAAAGAGAAATATTATGTGGGACTTCAGAGAAGCATCCCTAAAAGGTGGAGCACCCCTTTTTTTGGTTTCTTTTCTGCTGCTAGAATAAGGACATGCTACCTCCAACCTCAGTGGTCCTCATGGACCATAAGGAAGAAGCTACATGTGGACAATAGTGGTTGACAACATGGAAGGAACTATAGACCTTGACACCTTGGAGCACCAGGTCAGCCCTGCACTATTTACTTCCAGCCTTTTTATACATGAGAGAGAAAAAGAAATAAACTTCTACATTTTGTTTGTTGTCTCACGCGTCCATGTGAAGGGACCACCAAACAGGCTTTGTGTGAGCAACAAGGCTGTTTATTTCACCCGGGTGCAGGCAGGCTGAGTCCGAAAAGAGAGTCAGCAAAGGGTGGTGGATTACCATTAGTTCTTACAGGTTTTGGGATAGGCAGTGGAGTTAGGAGCAATGTTTTGCGGGCAGGGGGTGGATCTCACAAAGTACATTCTCAAGGGTGGGGAGAATTACAAAGAATCTTCTAACACACATATCTAGGGCTAATCCTACCGGATACATTAGACAAATTACTCACAATTTTCTAATCTGTAAAATTGGAATAATAATTACTATCTTAAAGAGCTGTGAGGACTAAATGAGATAATGCATTTAAAGCACTTGGAGCTGGGCCTGGTGGTGCACGCCAGTAGTCCTAGCTACTTGGGAGGTTTGAGCCCGGCAGTTGGAGACCAGCCTGGACAACATAGTGAGACCCCATCTCTCAAAAAAAACCTAAAAAATAAATAAAGTACTTGGCATTGTATCTGGCCCCACAATAAATGCTCAATAAAATGTAAGCTTCAATTATCATTATTATTTACATGAATTCACCAAAGATTTAGGAAATATCATCAGCCCAAGAACTGACAGGACATGTTGTAGTGATAGAGGAAAAGAGGGCCTCATGGTCCTCCCCTTTTCCCTGGTACCCTGGTGTCCCAACAAGGCAGCCTGGTTGAGGTTCCTCTTGGTGCTCTGTGTATCCCATCATTGCTGCTGAGGCCGGCACTGGGGCCCTGAGAAGCCCTGCGAGCCCCTCTGCCACCTGCCAAATCAACTTAATGGATGCAACTCCAAATGAAATAAAAGAGCACTGGACTTGGGTCCCCTCCTCAGGAAATGTGTCCTATGCACAACTTTTGTGACTGGCAATAGACTTTTTTGTTGTAAACAATTCCAAACTGGAGAGATCTTAATTTTTTCCAGTTGGTAACACAGAACTGATCAACAACCATGAGGAAACAGCACTACTTAAACCATTATCAACTAGGATAGAAAGGCAATTTTGGTGGGAGAAAGGGGGCCAGTTACTGCTTGGAATTCAAAAGCTTATTCTTTTCTAACACTGCCAGAAAATAACCAGGGACAGCAGTTGAGGTAAACTGGATTCTGAAAGGCAAGAGGTGGGACCAGGGGCTCCATAGACTAAGTTATTATTATTTTTTTAACCACTAAAATAAAAGAGAAGGCTGCAAGTGCTCAAAATCTCTTGACAACAAGAAGTTGCTGACTGGCCCCGAATGTCTCAGCAGGAGCACATTGTTTCTGGAAACCCTAACCCAAGTGGATTATAAACCTGAGAATGGAAGGCAGTCAGTTACCCAGGACATCCAAGCTGGCTTGCCCTGACATGTTCTTCATGAGGTGATGACAGGGACATTGACAGGATGAATTTGTATCCCCCGCTCCCTTCACACTTCCCATTATGGCAACTTGAGAATGAGCAGTAGGGAATTCTGGGACCCCCTAGACCACTGGTTGATGTAAATCCTGTAACTATCCATGGGTCCTAGGTGAAGAAACACTTGGGCTGATGTACAGGGTACTTGCATGTAGCCAACTGCAAACTAGATTTACTGATAGCAGTAAGTCACTCAGGGAAACTTACAGTTCATTTTATATGATTTGGAGTGGTAGTTAATAGAATGAATGACAGAATCAGCATTCCAGGGGTATAGAAAGGCTGGAATAAGGTACTGAAAACAGGGTGAAATATAATAGTACAGATGACAACATCCTGCATTTGGGTTCCAGGTATCAGATGCATGAATAGAGAATGGGAAAAGTCTTGATAATGGTTCAGTGTGATAAAGACCTAGGGAAGCACTGTTCAAACTTCTTCCACAGAATTCTCTTTCAGGAGATTCATAGTGTGTGTTGCGTGATATTAGTTGATATTTTCCTGGGCTCTGTTTTAAGGCTTTCATGTATGTGTACTCATTTAATCTTTATAACAACCCGCTGTGATAGGTATTATTATTATAATTCCAGTCTACCTACAGGGATGTAGAAGCACAGAGTGGCTAAGTAACTTGCCCAAGGTCATACAGTTGGCAGAACTGGGATTTAAATCACTGTCCATGCTGTTAACCACTGTGTCTTGATGCCTTTTGGGGGGCTCATAAGTAAAGAAACTTGTTGAACTTTGAATTAGGATTAGACGTTGTTTTAGCACTGAAAACTTTTTAAAAAGGCAGTTACATCTGGTAGACCAGTGTTTCTTGAAACAATAATTTAGGAACTAGTGCAAAACAGGTTATTTGACTCTAATAAAGACCAACCAAATAATGTAGTTGCCGGGAAAAAAAAAAGAAACTGAAATATTGCTGTTTCACAACAGGAGAAGCATTCTGTTCAGGAAATGTAGTTGTCCTGCTGTGTGCTCTATCCTTGCCTGACCTCACCTGAAACGCTCTGCTCGGAGCTGGAGAGCATGTCACAAACCAAAGACAATGAAAAATCTAAACACAACTACCATGTGAAGAATAGCTGATGTTGCTGGAGATGTGTAGTCTGGAGAGGAGTTGAGAAGATTAAATTGTTCAAATATTTGAAGGACTTCCTTGTGTTCCGTTAGAGCAGGAGTGTCCAATCTTTTGGCTTCCCTGGGCCACACTGGAAGAAGAATTGTCTTGGGCTACACATAAAATACACGAACACTAATGGTAGCTGATGAGCTAAAAAAAAAAAAAATTGCAAAAAATCTCAGAATGTTTTAAAAAAGTTTACAAATTTGTGTTGTGCCACCTTCAAAACCATCCTGGGCCATTTTGGCCTGAAGGCTATGGGCTGGGCAGGCTTGCTTTAGAGGATAGAAGTAGAATCAACAGGTCAAAGTTACAAAGAAGCAAATTTCAGCTCATGATAAAGGAGAATTTTCTAGAATATAACTGGCTGATAGTGAAGTCTTGAATGCCCAACTCTCAGCTGACTGAGTAAGAATCATGGCTGGCTGGCACAGCCAGGCGGACAAGTGTGGCTTTGTGGAAATAGTATGGTCCAAAGACCACAGTCAAGTCCTGGCCCTGCCCCTTACCAGCTATGTGACTTACATGCCAGCAAGTCTCAGTTTCCTCAGTAGTGAGATAGAGGTAATGATACACATTGCATAGGGTTCTATAAATCAAGTCTAGAGTAGAAAGAGGTTTAATGACATATGACTGACGGGTGGTGCCATGTGGAAAATTACCTTGATGCAACAGAAGCCTCCAAGTATATGCTGCAAGACAAGCTATCCCAGAGGTCATGGAACAGAAAGGCTCACAGGCCAAATTAAAAGGCTCAAATCACATATTTGATTAAATTATTTTGAAACACATAAGGAGATGAAAGGGAATAAGATAGAGTCCATTAAGATGCTTACAACAGGGTTACAAGTGAGGTGGAAGGTCCACACTACGTAAAACCAGGGGTGTGCAATGTTCACAAAACAAAGACTGACACTAAACTGCTAAAAACCTGATTGTGTCCCTATGTATAAATGTCTTTGCCCTTTAGTCATTTACATATGGCATATACCACATGGGATAAATCAGAAGGCCTCAGAGATTTGTCAATGTATTCAGTGTTCATAATATTATCTCTAAATAGAAGATTCTAAACTCCAAACTGACAATGCTGATAATAATAAATAAACCAGGCCTATACTGTCTTGTCATCAACAGATGGTTCCTGTTTTCCATCATACTTATCTAAGGGGCCTTGCTACAAACTGCAGCTCTAAAATTGTTTTAGAAGAAGCATCAAAGAATCTCAGTAACAGATGATACTTAACCCCTGCCAGACTCTACTCAAAGACTGAATTGGGATTTTCAAGACTCTTTCAGTTCAGAAGTAGACTTCATGAAAGTAGAGCTTAACCCAAGATCAACAAAATAAGAACTAATTAACCTAGGACTAAAATAACTGACCACACTATGGTTAATGTTCTATTGTGTATAGCTTATTTTATTTTATTTTATTTTATTCTTTGAGACAGAGTCTCTCTCTGTCACCCAGGCTGGAGTGCAGTGGCACAATCTTGACTGCAAGCTCTGCCTCCTGGGTTCAAGTGATTCTCTTGCCTCAGCCTCCCAAGTAGCTGGGATTACAGGTGCCCAGCTAGTTTTTGTATTTTTAGTAGAGACAGGATTTTGCCATGTTGGCCAGGCTGGTCTCAAACTCCTAACCCCAGGTAATCCGCCCTCCTCAGCCTCCCCAAGTGCTGGGATTACAGGCATGAGACACCAAGCCCAGCTACTGTGAATTGAATAGCTTCTTAATCTATCTTCATCTTTCAGTTGAGCACACTTCCAATTGGTATCTTGTTTCAACTGACCCATTGGATTTCAAATAAATATCTTATAAAAGATCTGATAAACTGTCAAGAAAACTCAAAGAATAATGATTGTGTAGAAAAGACATCATATATTGGCTTGACTTTTTTCCCAACATCTGGTTGTGTGTGTGTGTGTGTGTGTGTTTATCATGCTTTTAGAACTTCCCTCCTATCTCTCCATCATGCCTTGTCCTTACCATGTTTATGTTACAATCATCCAGTACAGGGGTTGGTTAGCCTCCTTCTTCCTTTAGTAAATAAAGTTTTATTGCCCATTCATTTACATATTATTTATGGCTGCTTTCACACTACAGCAGCAGAATTGAGTGGTTGGAACAGAGACTATATGGATTAAACATTGAAAATATTTACTATCTGCCCTTTTACAGAAAATGTTTGCCAATATCTAATCTAGATTTTAATTTGTGTTATTAATTTTAGATATATACCATATTTAGACAAGTCAACTAGTTTCTTTCCTCTACACTGATTCTTGAACCCTACATCTTCATCTTTCTTGGATTCATTATTTATTTTGTTGAAGTTTATGCTACTGTCATTCTTTCAAAAAGATTCTATTGGTGATATATATCTGCTGAGTTTTTAATATCAAAAATTATGTTATTTAATTTCTAGGATCATTGTTTTATTTTCATGGATGTAGTATCTTAAACAAATTTGAGGAAAATTGTTATATTTGTAATACTTATAAGTATATATTTTACTTATACTAATTGTACTTTTCTTTTTCTTTTTCTTTTTTTTTTTTTTTTTGAGACAGAGTCTTGCTCTGTCGCCCAGGCTGGAGTGCAATGGCATGATCTCAGCTCACTGCAACCTCCGCCTCCTGGGTTTGAGCGATTTTCCTGCCTCAGCCTCCTGAGTAGCTGGGATTACAGGCAAGCGCCACCATGCCTGGCTATTTTTTTGTATTTTTAGTAGACATAGGGTTTCACCATGTTGTCCAGGGTGATCTTGAACTCCTGATCTGGTGATTCGCCCACCTTGGCCTCCCAAAGTGCTGAGATTATAGGTGTGAGCCACCACACCCAGCCTTGTACTTTTCTTAAAATTATAAGATTTATAAAATAAAAAAGATATCACATATTGATTGATTTTACTCCTCAGAATGGCAGTTAAACACTATGCAAAGTGCATTTACTAAGTTTCTTTACTTTTTGTTGTGTGTGTAGTTATTTGCATAGGTTTAATATTCAATACCCTGGCTGGGTGCGGTGATCCCAGCACTTCGGGAGGCCGAGGCAGGTGGATCATGAGGTCAGGAGTTCAAGATCAGCCTGGCCAAGATGGTGAAACCCCATCTCTACTAAAAATACAAAAATTAGCAGGGCGTGGTGGTGGGCGCCTGTAATCCTAGCTACTTGGGAGGCTGAGGCAGGGAGAATTGCTTGAACCTGGGAGACAGAGGTTGCAGTGAGCGGAGATCGTGCCATTGCACTTCACCCTGGGCTACAGCATGAGATTCTGTCTCAAAAAAAAAAACAAAAAAAAAACCTTTTGTTGTGTCAACATAAATAAAACAGGCCAAATGCAACAAAACATACTATATCAAAAATAAAATCCTCACTCTTGGTTCCTGGACATTTTCTCAAATGAAAGAGTTGGCTTATCCAAAATGATGTTTGTAGTCATATTTTAACATGTGCTTTTAGGCAATAATGTCTCAATGTGCTGAAAAGATAAAGGTTTTAGTTTCTGGACGTGTCAAAGGACAAGACCAAATCAACATTAATAGGTGGATATTTGCAAAAACATCACTGATAATGCTTCTAATGATGTAGAAAAGATAAATCAGCAAATAAGAAGTCAATACCAAAAGAGGAACTCTGACATTGCAGACAATTAGAGCTGATGACAAAGATGTGATACCTGGATGCTTGGAGCTTCATATGGCCTCATGGTCTCAGGAAGCCATGATCGTGAGTCGTACCCTGGGGCTTCTGAGGAAAGTGGACTGATTGGATTTATGTTGATATGAGTGAATAGTTTAAAAGCCACTGTTTCAATATTGTTTACTATGACAATGATGATTTATAGTTTAAACTTATCTGTATGATGTATCAGAATGAGAGGACTGAATAAGGGTGACTCATAGTGTGCATTTGTTGCATTGTTTGAGAACATTCAGCTATGCTGTAGAAGGAAAAAAAGAAATGGGATATGTCATAAGCCCATAAGAGTTGTTAAGTAAAGTACGTAGTAGAGCACGTGTATGTTAAATATACATAGAAAAGAATGGATGGGCCAGGAGAATCCTAGTATTTTATGAGATCATAAATATACACGAGGCACTTGGGCACTAAATGTACATCAGACATATGAAGTGCTAAATACACAATAAAATCCAAATGCTCAGGATACATAAAATATGCATGCGCACTCAATGTTCATAACACTTTAATTTGGCCAGCCATTGGTGGTACCTATCATGACCCACATGTTCTCTGTCCAAGGCACAAATAAAACCCATGGCTGTTCAATAGTCTCATCAATGAGCTACAATTGCAGCCAGGCATACATGGCCCTGTTCCTGTGTCTTTCTAACAAGCATGTGTTATTAGCCCTGGGAATCTTCTGCTTGTAGAGCCCTTGCTCAAACCTCAGGTAGGTCTGGTCTTTATAATCATAGCTTCAGTGTTGAAGGCTGCTGCAGCTGAGAGAGAGGACGTAAAAACTTTGTACACCGTACGATTCAGATAATCTTATCCTTTCACCCTACTTGCTCTCTATTTTACATTACCTTACCAGACCTCTTCTTGCTACATATTTTAAATTGTTTTAATAACCTATATAATTTGAGAATTTTAATTTAGTCTGTGAGCCATTCTGTTGTGTGACTTCTTGGGTAGCTTGTCTGGTGGCATACCAGGAGGTACATTGCAACAAGATAATTTCCCACAAGACAGACAGGATCCAAAATTCTGGAAACCTCAACCAGCTAACTACTATGATTATGTCCCCCTGCTAGGTAACCAAGGGACATCTATGCACAGTGGCTGAATGCCATCCATGAAATCCCACCTATGGGTTTAGGTTTATAGAATTCACAACCAAACCTCACTGTGGGCCTCCAGTGTGCTGGGCCTCTTGGAGCCCTAAGAAGTCCTCTGCTTAGATTAGGTGGCCACCAAAACTGGCTAAGTGGCCTCCGTATCTCCCAGACCCATATCCAAACCTCAGCTTAAAGGGTTTTAATGAAACCCTCAAAGGAAAAAAAAAAAATAGCATCCTAGAGACAGCTGGTCAAGGGAAGAGTTAGATGAGTTGGTCTAACCTGGTTACTCCAGACCTTCCGAGGGAAGCTAACCCCATCCAGGCAGGAAGCAGCCCCACATCCCTCTTCTTGTACCTAATTTCTGAGATAAGAGAGATCCACAGAGATAACTCACCATGTGGACTCAGAGTTTCAATTCATTTTGCATCCACTATGATATTTTAAAAGCTTTGGCTCTTGACATCAAAGCCCTAGGGGGCAAGACAGGGAGCCTGACACTCCACCTGGTGGTCAGAGTGTTGTATTAACAGGTTTTTGCTAAGTATCAGTGCACTGAGTCAGGAAAGCATTTGATAATGGTTTATTCTCAAGAGCTCTGCAAATGGTCACAAAACAAGGTGCTATAGGAGGAGATCCTCCCTTTGGAGGCCACTTGGCTTGAGTGATCTTTACAGTCCATTCTAAATCTTAGCTCTTATGAAATTTTCATAATTTTTCTTATCACACAGAAGACATTACAGGTACTCCTCACTTTGCATGGTTCCAATATGCACGAATTTGTTCCCCCACCTGATAAACAACTTCAGCAAAGTTGCAGGATACAAAATCAACCTCCAAAAATCACTAGCATTCCTATACACCAGCAACAGCCAAACCAAGAACCAAATCAGAAAGGCAATCCAAGTCACAATTGCCACAAAAAGAATAAAATACCTAGGAAAACGGCTGACCAGGCAGGTGAAAGATCTCTACAATGAGAATTACAAAACACTATTCAAAAAAATCAGAGAAGACACAAATAGAAAAACATCTCATGCTTACGAATAGGAAGAATCAATATCATTAAAATGGCCATACTGCCCAAAGCAATTTACATATTCAATGCTATTCCTATCAAACTGCCAATGACATTCTTCACAGAACTAGAAACAACTATTTTAAAATTTATACAGAACTAAAAATAGCCCTGATAGCCAAGGCAATCCTAAGCAAAAAGAATAAACCTGGAGGCATCACATTACTAGACTTCAAAATATACTGCAAGGCTATAGTAACCAAAACAGCATGGTACTGGTACAAATCTGGATTTACATGTAAAATCTCATGATTTTAAAACAATGACAGCAATTCAAACTTAAATATCCTATGAGCCAAGCAAACAAAGTGCCACCAGGGAATGGCCTTTATTATGAAACACTTGCAATAAGGATATCTTTGAATGGAAGACAAATTTGTTTGTTGTTTGTATTTCTGTCAGGTCAATAGTAATATTTTGTTGTTTGTATTTCTGTCAGGTCAATAGTAACATTTTGTTCAGCATTTCTAATTGTGTTTATTTGATCTTCTCTCTTTTCTTTATTAGCCTAGCTAGTGGCCTATTTTATTAATTTTTCCAAAAAACCACCTCCTAGATTCATTGATCTTTTGAATGGTTTTCTCTTTGTAGGTCTCTAAGAATTTGCTTTATGAATCTGGGTGCTCCTGTGTTGGGTGCAGATATGTTTCGGATAGTTAGACCTTCTTGTTGAATTGAAGCCTTTACCATTATGTAATGCCCTTCTTTGTCTTTTTCTCCCCTTTCTTGGTTTGAAATATGTTTTGTCTGAAATTAGGGTTGCAATCCATGCTTCTTTTTCTGTTTTCCATTCGCTTGGTAGATTTTCCTCCATCCTTTTATTTTAAGCTGATGAGTGTCGTTATGTGTGAGATGGCTCTCTTAAAGACAGCATACCATTGGGTCTTGCTTTTTTATCCAGCTTGCCATTCTGTGCCTTTTAAGTGGGGCATTTAGCCCAATAACTTGATTTTCATGAAAGAGATTAATGGTGTGTGTGTGCTTGCACACATGTGCCTGTGCACATGCTCACTTTCAGTAATTCAAAGAAGTATCCTAAATCAGAGGTCTTCAAACTGTGACCTGAGGGCAAGGCCAAATTCAGTCTGCCAATTGTTTGCTTGTTGTAAATAAAGTTATATTAAACAGTCATGTCCATTTGTTAATGTATATTCTATGGCTGCATTCACATGACAAAGGCAGAGTTGAACAGTCTCACAAACTGCATATCCCCCAAAGATGACAATATTTACTATCTGACTCTTTGAGAGCAATTCTGCTAATGCTTGCTTTAAATTTTGATTTGGTATCATTTTAAAAACCTCATTAAATTTTTAACAGCCTATTTAATCAATTAACTTGTAGTTAAGCCTAAGATAAGAGTTGATTCTTGAGTTAACTGGTACCTAACATTTCACTCAGAGTGCCATTCCTTTGGCTAAATGTATTGTTCTTTGTTAAAATGTAAGCTCCCAGACAAAGGTATGACACACAGTAATTTCTGAGTTATACTAATTGGGAAACAGATAATTTCCAAAGAGTGGGTTTTTTAAGGTGATAGGAATAAGAGGACATGAGGAACTGGACTCTTTGAGACTGAGGAAGATACATCAAGCAAAGAGGTTAAAGGGATATAAAGGGGATGTTAAGGAGAGAGAAGACTAAGCTTCTATTTTGTAAATTAGTGAAAGTCTGGCCCAACACAAATCAAAGAAAGTACAGGTCAGGAAATACTATTTGAAGGTCTGATCACGTTTCTTTGAAGCATCTTAGAGTGTATCACAATATAGCACCTTATTTCCATCAAAAACACCATGTGATAAGCCATGAGGAAACTGGGATGTTGAAAGCCATTTGCAGGTAAAGTGGTGCTGAAACCATTTCTGATCTGTTGTAATGGCTCTGATCACCACTGCTGCTCCCTAGCCCACTTTCGATTTTCCTACCTTTATTCTCACCTGTAGAAGAGCAAAGAACAAGGGACTTGAAGGATGTGGGAGAAGACATTGGGGTACTCATGAGAGCGATGGGACATGGTTTGGGGTGTCTGTGGCCACCATAAGGCAAAGTTTTGGGTTCTGAAACCTGGGGTGGAACAATGTTCCCTGGCTCCCTGGGCCAGTGCTAATGACCAATAGCACCATGAACCTTGCATACCAGAAACATACTCCAAGGATCCTAATTTGGTCTACACTTGCCCCATCTCTACTTGAGCTTAAATCTTTATCTTAAAATGAGGATTATCTCTGTCTCTCTCTTCCCATTTCTTGGATGTATTGATTCACAGTGAACTCTGACAGCCAATGGAGCTCACATTTTGTTTAGACATTATACTGTGATATATATGGCCCCAGTGTCTGTGGCCAACCATCCTCTCTGCCACGCAGAATTTGGTTTCTGAGGCCACTAGGGGATACTCTAAATCCAGAGAGCCATCTGGTTCTGATGAAGAAGGGCTGGGAACTAGGCCTGAGCTACAAGCGTGGGGACTTTTCCTTTCCTTTCTGCATCATCTTCTCTTCTTATTATGAGGGTTTTGTGCTAGAGAGCAGGACCCCAGCCTTACTAGGCTCCCTGGCTCTGCCATTTGCTTTCCCTTTAAAGGGGTCCTCAGCCTGGGAGTACACAGAGACTTTTCCTGGGGTGGATGTAGCTGCAGAGGAGGGTGAGGCTCCAGCAGTAGGAGCTGCTGAAGGGGCAATGAATTGTCTCAAAGGGTTCATCAGGATAGAAGAGAAATGGTCCCAGAGGGAAGCCATTTGGTTGCATAAACTGTGCTATTCCTGGGTGGCATCACTGGGGGAAGGGAGTAGGGGCAAGTGGCCATGGGGAGGGAGGACTCTGGACAGCCAAGCCTTGCCTGGGAAACTGCCAATCCCAGCAACTCAATCCACCCCTTGTACACAGTTTTTCATCCTCTAGATTCTGTGCTGTAGGAGCATCAGGGAAGTGAACTTGGGATGAAGGTGGCAGGGCTGCAGTCTCGCACAACTTCACAAAGCTCTGCTTACAGAGAATACAACATACAAGGTACCTCTTATATGTTCTCAAGTCATTCTTTATATTGTGAACCATTTTAATAAAGTTCATAGCAATTCCCCAAGGGATATTTTATATCTGTATAAATACAGATGTTTCTACGAAGATCTAACATCCCAAATCTACTCTCAAATCTGCAACTAGAGTGATTTTTTTTTTTTTTTGAGACGGAGTCTCGCTCTGTCGCCCAGGCTGGAGTACAGTGGCGTCATCTTGGCTCACTGCAAACTCCGCCTCCCGGGTTCATGCCATTCTCATGCCTCAGCCTCCCTAGGAGCTGGGACTACAGGCGCCTGCCACCACGCCCGGCTAATTTTTTGTACTTTTAGTAGAGACGGGGTTTCACCGTGTTAGCCAGGATGGTCTTGATCTCCTGACCTCATGATCCACCTGCCTTGGCCTCCCAAAGTACTGGGATTATAGGCGTGAGCCACCACACCCAGCCTAGAGTGATATTTTTTAACCTAGAAAATAAAATTCCTTTATTTTCATGCTTAAAGTCTTTCAATGTTTCCTCATTGCCCCGAGACAAAGTGCAAACTGCTTATCATTTTCCATGTGGTCTTTCACCACCTGGATCCTACATATTTTTCAGGTCTCATCTATGAACTATGGGCAGAAAATCTACAATAAAATATCAAAAAAATTAGATAAGGACAGCCTGCTGTTATTTGATTTATGACCCTGGGTTATTGCACAACAGGAATTGATGAATGCGTCTTTCAATTACAGCCCTCAAGTGTGCAAACGAGGTAGGGATCACAGTGAGCTCACCTCCTCAGATCACTTCTCTGTTTAACCATCGCTGGCTGCCTCTCGTCTATACAGTCCTGATCCCTGAGCATGCGGCTCTTCATGAATGGCCTTATGCCCTCAAGCCCTGTGCTGCCCCTTTCCCTTCTCTCTCACCACTGTTTCTGCTTCCTTTAACACCAGCCAGTCCAACTTTGTCCAGCCACGCTGGTGTACTTGACATTTCCAGTCAACACTGTTTACTTTCAACACCCAGGTGAGAGGCTTCTCTAAGAACCCCTTCCCCAATTCTCCTGAGCCCCTGGAAAAAGTTAGCCACTTCCTTTAGTGTGATGCTTCCTCTGCGTGACTCAGGCACTTTGTACAGGCTTCTATTACAGCACTTACTATATTGTTCATAGTTAACTTCTCCATTGCACTAAGAGGTCCCTAGAAGGCAGAGCCCTTAAACTTTTCAATTTTGTATTCCTAGCACATAGCATAATGGACAACTCACAGGCGGTACACAACAACTACTTGGAAATTAATGACATTTTATGGGTCTAACTTGTTTTGGAATGGGTTTTCCTTAGCGGCAGTCACACATACGCTTAAGCGGCTACAAATGTTCCTTCTCACTCTCACAGTTTCAAATGTGAATTACTAACTAGCAAGGATGGAGTCCAATGATTTTCAGCCTTGTCTGCTCATTGGGCTCACCTGCAGAGCTTTTAAAACTCCCAACATGCAGGCCGTAGCACACAACAATGAAATCAGAATCTCTGTTGGTGGGATGCAGGCATTTGTGTTTTAAAAAACTCCCCAGGTGATTCTAATATACAGTTAAGCCTGAGAACCACTAGTTTGAGTGTTCCTAGGTAGTTAATTTAAAAAACCTTTTCCTGTATGCTCACTATGTAGTAAACACTGTGTTAGGCATTTGGAGGGGAGGTGGGGTGGGAAGGTAGTGTTTGGCCCAGAAAAAGGAAAAGCCTCAGAATTTCTATATTAGACATAGTGTTTGCTTTTAGGAAACTGCAGTCCTTACGGCCTCCATGAGCAATTGCAAATGGTGATGGTATCTAAATTGTATGGTTTAAATCAAGGTTTCCCAACAGTGGCATTTTGGGTTAGATAATTCTTGATTGTGGGAGGCCGTCCTTGGCATTGTAGGATGTTTTGAAGCATCTCTGGCCTCTACCCACTAGATACCAGTAACAAGCAAAAGCATTCCTCACTTCCTACTGCCACAGTATATAACAATCAAAAATGTCCAACATGTCCAAATGTTCCCTGGGAGTAAAGTCATCCTTTGTTGAAAACTGTTGATATAGATCTCAGTGTAGCATCCTTTGCAAGACCCCCAGGTGATCTGTATGCACGTTAAAGTCTGAGAAACACGCACCAGTTTAAAGCAGTGATTCCCGAAGTGTGGCCCGTGAGCAGCATCAGCATCATCTGGGAACTTGTTGGAAATATATTCTCAGACCCCACCCCAGACCTACTGAAACCAAACTTTGCTTTGGTAAGTCCTCTGGGTGATTCTCACACTTAGGTTTCAGGGCCACTAACTAAAGGGGAAAAGGAGATTGGATGCACTGGAGCAATCAAAAAAGTCTTAGGAATAGAGCTTGATTTGGGCCTTGAAATTGAATAGGCGGTGGGGAGGGCATTCCAGGTGCAGAGAACAGCATGAGAGCGGATTTTCAGATGTAAATTAGCCCACACTCTTAAACTGCCAAGCCCCTCTTTTTCTCCTTCTTTTCCCCTTAACTTCCTCAATCTGTTTGTTTTCTTGTGTTTTGGATAGAAAACGGTCTCCTCTGCAATTTATACTCCATGATGTGTTCATCAGCTTGCTCAAGTAATTTTTGAGAATCTCAACAAAATGATCACTTGCAAAAACACAGGAGTGTGTTTTTGAAAAGTTGTGAATAATCAAATTTACCATCAGACATATGTACAAATCAGTACATATTTACAAATGTATTTCTCATTTACAAGGATTTTATATTGCAAACCATTTTTATAAAGTTAATAGCAATCCCCCAAGGGATATTTTTGGTGACTATAAATACAGATGTTTCTATCAAAAAATCTAGCATCCCAAATCTACCCTCAAATCTGCAACTAGAGTGATATTTCTAACCCAGAAAATCTGATTCCTTTATTTCCATGTTCAAAGCCTTTCAACGTCTCTCCATTGCCCCTACACAAAATGCAAACTGCTTACCATTTTTCACATGATTTTTCACCACCTGGATCCTACATATTTCTCATCTGTAGACTACAGGCAAAAAAAATCTACAATAAACAAAATATCAAAAAGTTAGGTGAAGACAGGCTGCTGTTATTTGTTTTATGACCCTGGGTTATTGTGCAACAGGAATTCCAATCAGCCCAAGGTTGGCCAGGCCAGACCTTGTCAATGAGAGTTGACAATGGCACGGGAACAGATTGGACAATGTGGAACTTTATATGCAGTCATTTTTTTTTTTTTATTGTAGAGCTTGTATTGACTTTTTCCACAAACTATAGGAACATTTTTGAGTAAATGTACACTATAGGGATGCATATTCCTTTTGCCTCAGGCTCCAGTGTGACTCCACATAGCACTGAATCAGAGTGTTCCTTCCTCCTAATTGATCTGGGAGATCAAATGAAGGCTGATAGGGAATATTGGGATGTTGATTTGGATGTGAGACAGGAAACTTATAGGGTGGTTACAGGAGAATAAAAATTCCAGGCAGCAGTTTCACATAACTAGATGCTATGGGCTGATAAGACCCTGAAAAACCAGGTGTGGACCAAGCTGATTGAGACTGACTGGACCCAACATGGAGCTGGATCCTACTTAGGTTTCACCTAGGACCTTATTATATGCTCATTAACATACAAATCACACACCTGCCAGTGCCACGACAGTTCCAAGAACATCTATACTTGCTGGAAAAATGGGTGGCATGACAATTCTGAGAAATCTCCACCTTTTCCCAGGAATTTTCATGAATATTCCACCCCTTGCTTTGGTTAAAGAAACCCATGAAGGTAGCAACCCCAAACCCCCTTGTGCATGACTCTTGACTACAACCACATTCCCTTCTCTTGAGTGTGTAATTTTCCCTCTGCAACAAATCTTTGTACTTTCACTACTTTCTGACTCATCCTTTTTTTGAGACAGAGTCTCGCTCTGTCGCCCAGGCTGGAGCACAGTGGCGCGATCTCGGCTCACTGCAAGCTCCGCCTCCTGGGTTCACGCCATTCTCCTGCCTCAGCCTCCCAAGTAGCTGGGACTACAGACGCCCGCCACCACGCCTGGCTAATTTTTTTGTATTTTTAGTAGAGACAGAGTTTCACCGTGTTAGCCAGGATGGTCTCTATCTCCTGACCTCGTGATCCGCCCGCCTCGGCCTCCCAAAATGCTGGAATTACAGGCGTGAGCCACCGCACCCGGCCCTGACTCATTCTTGAACTCCTTCTTGCAACAGTGTCAAGAGCCTGGACACCAGCTGGAGTCGAGGTCTCACCCGTGTATGGGGACCTCTCCGAGCCCAGCAGTATCAGGTGGTGGTGAGAGAAGGTCAGCCAGCTGACTGAGATTTTTAGCTCCAAGTATGCCTTGCCCAGTTCCTTGCCACCCTTCATCTTTTGCCTTCTTGGCCCCAGCCACCCAGGGCCATTTGGATATCCCCAATACCATGGTCTCTCAAGTCTAGTCCTACGCACACACTGGCACTCTGGCCTAGAAGGTTCTTACTGGTGTCTTTTCACCTGGACAACTCTTACTTTCACTTCACTCTCCATTAGAGGTTGCTTCCTCCAGGAACCCTTTCCTGACCAATGAAGGTGTCAGGAAGGTAGCACTCTATGCTGATCACTCGCGAAAACTCACACAACGCATTCCAATGTAAGAGTTCACCCATCTTCCTCCCCGACTGTACTGTCAGGTCTGTAAGGGCAGGGATTGTATCCTGTGCACTGTTGTATCTCCTGAGCCCAGCCCTGTCCCTGACACATAGTAAGTGCTCAATTAGTCATTTATTAAATGAATAAGTGAACTCATGAATATCTGGCTTGAGGGGTTTTATATCTGTATTTTAATCTACAATTAATGCAGCACTTCTTTTTCCCAAACTAGAATTAGTTAACAATGTTAGGCTACATTGTTCGTGTTTTACATACAGCCAGCCTCTATTTTCTTTCTGTACTGTTTTTTCCTTTTTTTTCTTCCCATGCTGGCTTTTCTTTCTGCTCTTGGTGGGGCCTGGAGTAACTGTGGAAAAGTAGAAGGTCCTCACCAAGGAATCCAGCACTGAGCCTGCTGCCCCGAAGTTCCCCAGCATGCTGGACCAGCAGCAAGGAAATACTGACTCAAGTTCGTGGCTATAAACATCCTTGGAGAAATGCTTTCTCCAGAGACAGACCCATAAGTGAAGGAGGCAAAGAACATAATTCCTGTATATTGACCAGGCATCATTTACCACTTAAATGGAGGAGAGCCAGTCAGTATGTTCAGGAAAGGGGCTGCAGACCTCGAATTTTTTCAGGTGTAATTAAAGATACCATTCCCTAGCGACGTCCTGCTTAGAATTCAATTAATCTTGTACATGTGTACACACATATGCACATGTACATATGCATGCACATATATACATGTAAACACACATATACTCATGTGTATCTATATGCTTAGACACATATTTATATATTTACATATGTGTATGTATACTATACATATGTATATATGCATATGTAGCTACATATAGATATACACATATGCATTTATGTAATCATACGAATACAGAGACAATATACATATTTTTAGTCCTAAAATTTTAATAACTTAGGTCAGGGGTCAGCAAGCTTTTTCTGTAAAAGATCAGAGTAGTCGGGTGCAGCGGCTCACGCCTGTAATCCCAGCACTTAGGGAGGCCGAGGTGAGCAGATCACAAGGTCAGGAGTTCGAGACCAGCCTGGCCAACATGGTGAAACCCGTCTCTACTAAAAATACAAAAAAATTAGCTGGGCGTGGTGGCAGGCACCTGTAATCCTAGCTACTCAGGAGGCTGAGGCAGGAGAATTGCTTGAACCCAGGAGGCAGAGGTTGCAGTGAGCCAAGATCACGCCACTGCACTCCAGCCTGGGCAACAGAGTGAGATTTCGTCTCAAAAAAAAAAAAAAAAAATCACAGAGTAAATATTTTAGGCTTTGTGGGCCTTACTTTCTTTTTGTTTTTCTTTTTTTTTTTTGTTTTTTGAAACAGAGTCTTGCTCTGTCACCCAGGCTGGAGTGCAGTGGTGCGATCTTGGCTCACTGCAACCTCCACCTCCCGGGTTTAAGTGATTCTCCTGCCTCAGCCTCCCGAGTAGCTAGGACTACAGGTATGTGCCACCATGCCTGGCTATTTTTTTTTTTTTTTTGTATTTTTAGTAGAGATGGGGTTTCACCATGTTAGCAAGGATAGTCTACATCTCCTGACCTTGTGATCCGCCTGCCTCAGCCTCCCAAAGTGCTGGGATTACAGGTGTGAGCCACCGCGCCCAGCCTGTGGGCCTTACTTTCTCTGATGCAACTATTCAGCTCTACCATTGTAGTGTGAAAACAGGCATAGACAATATATCAGCAAATGAGTTTGGCTATGTTCCAATAAAACGTTATTTACAAAACAGCAGTGAGCTGCACTAGGTATACCAATCATAGTGTGCCAACCTTTTCCTTAGACTATAGGTATGACTAGAACATTCAGTAAATGGCATTTAAAACAAAATTACCTAAACTTTAGGACAACCATATAAGTATGGGATATTTTCTTACCAAATACTATGGTAAAGTACAAATTCTGTGAACAAGAACATAACGTATGTCCTCCAACTCTTAGAGTCTACATTCATAAAAATTAAGAGAACAACCACCTGTTACAGAAGGACTTATCCAAATGGTATGTATTTCTTCATTGTTCATCTTTTTGTTGTTTAAATATGTTCAAAATGCTTTAGGAAATAAGATCCACTGTGAATCACTCACATTTCCTTATCTATTCAGTGAACACTCAAGAAGTGGAAGCTTTTTTACTTCCTGCACGTTTCCATAGAAAGCAAAACCTGTATTTCATGTTTTCTCCTTACAAATACTGAAGGAACCTGCAGAAGCAACAGTGCCCTTTAAAGACAACCAAGTGTTTTAGATATACAACATGTTATTTCTTTCTGAATCACATTCAGTTTTTTTGTCACAAAATCCCTGGACATGAATGAAAGCAGGGACTCAGCCCCACCTGTCACGGTGTCAATCAAAAATACCACATGTAGAAGTGATGGCAGCCATAGGAAAGTGGCAGCCCGAGGTGAATGAACGTCATGGTGACAATTGCCTGAGCATTGTCAAGTCTGAGAAAGATTAAACAGCCATCTTGAAATGGAATGTGTGGTTTATCCGAAGTTGCAGCCAGCAATGTGCCTTTTGCAATTTGCAAAAGATCCAAGTACAAAAAGTGATTTAAGATAAGTTCGTAAGGGTTGCAGCTCCTGTGAATTTTTCTGCAGTTAAAACATGGAACATTTTTATGTTTTATATTCCATGGAACATTTTATGGTTAAAACATGGAACAGGTTTTATAAAACATGTTTACGATTTCCTTTTATTTTTACCAAGCGGATTAGATTGTAGAGAGAAAAGATTGGTGAGTCACTTCTTGACCGTTCACATAGGGTCGAATCTTTAAAACTTTCTAAATAACCTTTCTCAGAACATGCATTTCTAAAACACAAAACCATTCAGCAATCATGGAAGAAAATGCAGAAAACATATTTTGACTTCAGCCTTTGAGAGTATCATTGGGTAAGAGGTATCTCAAGATTTATTTTTATTTAACTCTTTCCTCTTTGAAAGAGGTCTACATAAATTATCAGTTTTACAGAATTAACACATTGTTATTATTATTATCATCATCATCATTATCATCATCTCCTTTTTCTTCTTTTCAAGACAAGATCTCATTCTGTTGCCCAGACTGGAGTGCAGTGGCGCAGTCATGGCTCAGTGTAGCCTCAACCTCCTGGGCTCAAGTGATCCTTGCACCTCAGCCTCCCGAGTAGCTGGGACTACATGCGTGCACCACCACACCCGGCTAATTTTTCTATTTTTTGGTGGAGACGGGGTCTTACTATGTTGCCCAGGCTGGTCTCCACCTTCTGGGCTCAAGCGATCTCCCCACCTCGGCCTCCCAAAGTGCTGGCATTACAGGCATGAGCCACCATACCTGGCCTAAAATCTCCTTTAAAGGTAGCATTACCTCTTATTCCAAGCCTAACTTTTTTATATTTTCAGTAGAATGTGTTCCAGTTTTAGCTTTTCCAACAGGTAAGTGCAAACTTTAGATACTTACTTGTTCAAATAGTATTTTTGAATTCATATGTTAAAAATAGTCTAATAAATCTGACCCCAGTGCAGTTATGACCATTTACCACTCTTCTTTCATTTGTCATGTCACTGTGTGAATAAAGTACAAATGGAAGCAGCTCTAGTGGTATTTTATATGTCCTAAACACACAATAGTGCATCTGGAGGTGATCTGAGCAGCACACAGTGAAAAGGAGTAACTGAGTAGAAACAAACCAAGGGATATTATGGTTGTGATGTGTTCATTGTCTCAACTTCCTGAGACTTATAGACAGTTTCCAAATACCTCAAAAAAGCACTAAATCTGGCTAAAATACCTAAAAACCACAATGATGCTGAAACTCAGTGAAAGATAGAAATTAAAATGGAATAACTCATGGGATCTGGTTGTTGAATGATGGATACGGAAAAAAAGAACAAAGCACAGACAGGCTTTAGACCACCAAAGTCATGTAACTAAATATCACACAATCAGATGCAAGTTAAAAAAAGTCTCTGTATACCTCATAATCCCTGCTGCTTGGTCACAGTGTAGCATTCTCACAGCAGTTCTCCTTGGCCTGGAGAAGGTAACAGATTCTCCTTTATGTTCACCATTCACCCCCTGTACTGGATTTTTCTCCACCTTGTCGCCTCCTCTCCAGGTTTTCTCCTGCCAAGAAGGGAGATGACTGCCTGCAAACCACGCTGATTTGACAGTAGCCAGCATCAGGACTCAAGAAGCCAGGTATCCCTGCTCAGCAGGCCAGTCAGAGAGATCCCATTATGCAAGGGGCTGCTGAGGGACTATTTGTCCAGGAGTGGAGGCAGAAAACTGAAGGATACCCTTTTAGAGTTTGTATGGGTTGTTTTTGAAGAGAAGTCATGCCTTTTTTTTTTTTTTTTTTTTTTTTTACTGGCACCTAGTTTGTGTGTGTGTGTGTGTGTGTGTGTATGTGTGCATGCGCACGTGTGTGCATGTAAATCTGCTGTCTTTGAAGGGAGACACACATTTTTCCAGTTCCTTCCTTAAGGTACTTTAGTATTCTCACATTTTAATTCCAACCATCCAAATATGTTATGATCTGAATCAAAAGCTAGTACCCCAAATATATTCAAATAGCCTACACACACACACACACACACACACACACACACACATACACACACACTCTGCGGTGTCATCCATTCTATTACCCCCAACATCATGGTATTAATTAGTGAATTCTTCCACCCTTAAGCTACAGCTGATAGCTTTGCACCAGGAGAATTTCTCTGCCTATTTCCCTATTTGGTAGAGCTAATAGGATTGGAGTGGCTACTCCTGCAGTAACACTTCACACTGTTCTGGTCACCAGAGGTTGAAGGAGGCCCTGGGGTTTTTAATCTACGAGGCTGACTCTGACCGGGTTGTCCGTAGATTTAGACTAGGTTCCACCTTAATCAAACCAAATACAGCTCAAAATGTTTCTCCATCAGATTACAAATCAATTTACCAGACAAAACTCCCCATTAATCCATAAGTGTCATAGAGCCACCTGCACAGGTCTGCAGAGCATCTATACAGCAATGATATTTTGTGTTCTGATTTTCCTACCTGTGCAATTGTAAAATATCCCTAAATAGCCGGCATTTGTAAGTTTTCATTTGAAAGAAGCATAAGAAATCTATGTCTCATCTTAATGGAAAAAAAATTATCCTTAACTGTGAACAAAGTCAGAGACATAGCCTCTCACAAGTGGGAATGAAGAAATTATGCAGGACCTATTTAGCTTCTGGTGTATGTGACAGGTATTTCCAAGGGGCATTTCAAAAATAAAATCCCTATGGAGATATATATATATATACACACACACATATATACACACATATATACATATATACATACATACATATATATACACACACATACATACATATATTTACCAATCAAAAGATAATGCCGTTATATACATCACCTTTTTCTCCTCTTTAACTTGACATTTTCTTCATGATCACTGAGCTCTGGGATCCCAGCCCTCCTACAATAGTGCTCTCCTGCCATGGTGACTCACTAACTTGTTCATTTCAAAAGTGTTCTCAGATGATGAAAGCAATAGAACATTCAGAAAATAAAATAAAACTCCACAATTCTGTGCCCAGCACAAAAGCTGCTCTAAGGTTTATATATTTGCTTCCAGTCTTTTAAAATTTTGAATCCTTGCTTTAAAATATTTCTATTAAACAAGCATGAGAAATCATTATAGGAAAATGAGACTATAACAGAAAATCATAAAAGGAAAACAATTAGAATACTTTCTAATCCCTCCACACAGAAATAAATACTGTTAACATGTATACAGTTTTTCTTTCTCTTTCCATATACCAACATATGTTTTTAAAGGATTACTTTTCAATGCTCATGCCTCTTTCTGCCTTCATTCATTCATTTATTCATTTGTTCAATAAACATTAACTGAGCACCTACTATAATACCAGCCAGCACTTTACTAGAGTTAAAACAATGCACAAAAAATGGCATGGCCTCTCATGGTTGTCATGATTCTTATAGTCTACAGGGGAAGATAGATCTCAAACAAATAATTACTACTTTTTCTTTGAGGAATAAATTGTATTTGTCTTCGGGCCTTAAAGTCTCATCTGTCTTTTCAAACCTCTGTCGCCACCTCACCCCCACAGATTCCAATCTCCCTCTGCTTTTTATTCATTATTCAACCTTCATCACAATTCAAGTGAGAGATGTCCTGGAACTCTCTGTTCTTTTTTGAAGAGTTTACCCCCTGTGTCCTCCAGGCACAGGTGAGTCACTGAGCTGGGAGGTGGCTCTGTGGAGCATGGACTGTACCACCAAGTGGTCTTGCACAAGCTTTTGATAACACCTACCAGAGCCACGAGAGTTCTGAGAATTCTACCCACAGGAAGAGGAAGCATTTGGAATAGGAAGTAAGATCGAGCTGCCAAATATAGCACAGCTATATAAGAAGCCAGGTTGAGAAAGAGGAAACATGCACTCTTTTCAGCTGCCAGGCAGCACTTTGCTTTGGGGAAAAACAAACAAACTGTGCCATGGCTGAAAGCCTAGAGGAGCTGGAACTCAAATGCTGTGTGGTGAGGCTGCTGGGACCCTGTGGCCCTGGAATGGAACGCTGTGTGAATCCCAGTGCCAGGCTCTGAGAGGGTCTCTTGCTCAACCAAAAGCAGGGAGAGTTCTCCATAACCAAGGGCCTGCAGCGATTATTTGATTAACTTCACCAAGTTTCTGCTCTGTTTTCTGTTTTGGCTATGGTGACATGGACTTTTATTATTATTATTATTATTATTAGTCTTCTTAATACTGCTGGAGAGAATGGCCAGTATCTTAATATCTTCAATAGATAAAGAAAAGCCTATTAAAGGCAAAATACCATGAACAGAGGATATTCTGTGTCTACACAGTAAGCTGGATCTTCTAGTCCACCTGAGTAGTGGTCTGCTTCTCAGAGGAGGTAACTTCTCTGATATTGTTGGTCTTATCCTGTGGGTTGAAGAAGTGAGCACAAAGGACCTGCTGATTCATTTTCACATTCTCATCACTGACACTGCCTACTCCACCATGGGCACTCAATACTATGACAAATCCTCACTTGGTCAATTTTGTGAATGTGACATACTGAAAAATGTTACCATAAATAAAATAAGTGCGTTTTCCCTATGTACGTAATAAGCAAGACATGATCAAATAAAGTTTCACTTTACCAATATGCAGGAAATTATTATTTTTATAATTGTTACTTCATTTTCCTTTGGCCTCTCTAAAAGTCCTATGCTCTCTGACCTTATTCTTCTTCCCCAGACACCTTGCACTCCTGGCCCTTCCTCCCTGCCCTCCCCATCTTCCTTCTCGGTGATCTTAGGCACCCCCATGGCTTCAACTGTATCATCTCTGTCAATGACTCCACATTTACATCCATGCCCAGGCTTTTCTCCCCGGCCCCAGAGCTGTTCTTCCAACTGCTGTAGACATTTCCACATTGATCTCCTGGAGGGACCTCAAATACAACATACCAACAAATAAGCATGCTGTAGCCCCACCTGCCCCCACCCCTAGTTTGCCTCCGACCTCTATTTCCTATCATGTTTACTGGCATCATCCCAGGCAACTAATGCTGGAAACACTGGAAATACCTCCAACGAAAATGTCAAATGGAAGAGTTTCTGCCTTATTATTTTTTATAAATATTTTTAAATTATTTTTATTAAACTCAGTAGGAAGAATCTGCCTCATATTTTACTGTGATACCAAGACAAGCATGGTAGCTGACTGATAGTCCCCCAAACACATCCACATGCTAGTCTCTAGAACTACATGGTAAAAGGGACTTTGCAGATGTAATTAAGGGTTTTTTTTTTTCAACCATGTTGGTCAGGCTGGTCTCGAACTCCTGACCTCGTGAA
Source organism: Pongo pygmaeus (assembly GCF_028885625.2). NCBI lineage: Eukaryota > Metazoa > Chordata > Mammalia > Primates > Hominidae > Pongo > Pongo pygmaeus. The sequence goes on from NC_072378.2 coordinate 25,104,100, forward strand.
ACACCTGCCTCGGCGTCCCAAAGTGCTGGGATTACAGGCATGGGCCACCGTGCCCAGCCAAGTTAAGGGTCTTGAGATGGGGAGATGGCCCTGGATCATGCAGGAGGGCCTGATGTACTCAAAAGGGTCCCCATAAGAGGGGTCAGTCATAGAAAGAGTGTGAGGACAGTGGCAAAGGCTGAAATGCCATGGCCACAAGCGAAGGTGGCTCTAGAAGCTGGAAAAGGCAAGGAAACAGGCTCCAAGCCTTCAGGGGAATGCAGCCTTTGAGTTAAGCCTTGTAAGATCCATTGTGGACTTCTGGCCTATAAGACTTGGACTTCTGGCCTATAAAATATAATAAAATTACACTGTTTTAAACCACTATATTTTGGGTAATTTGTTACAGTAGCAATAGGACACCAATACAATAAGAGATTTCAGACATGAAAGGGAGCAGGAGACCATTTCCAAAGAAAGTGGCCTCTCTGACATCTGCTCCAAGAATAAAAGTGGTAGAAATTGGTCAGGGTGACAAGGAAATTTGATGAGAAGATAGGCGAGTTGATGGCTCTGGAAGAGCCGTTGGCATTTGTGGGTCTCCTTCCATTCCCTCTAGGGAAGTGCCAGGGTTGAGAAGCACTGTTCTTGGCAGTTCAGCAGGTGCTACTTTCCACTTGGTATATTGGGAAACTAAGCAGGGAGAGGTCAATAGCTTGCTTGAGCTCATGCAGCTTGTTAGGGATGGAGCCAGGACAGTGATGCAGGATGGCTCTGGTCCATGCTGACTGCTGCCTCACCTCAGAGAAGGCAACAAAAGCAGAGACTGGAGCTCTAATTGATGCAGGGTCTTGCTGGTGGCATCCCGCTGCTCTTGGCTTCAAAAGCATGGGCGAGTGATGTTGGTCTCATGGGGAAAGGCAAGCCCCTCGCAGTAGGGAGCACAAAGGGAAGAGGAGCTTACTAAGACCAGTGTCAAAAACAAGAGAAGACCTGCTTCTGTAAGCAGGTCAGACAGAATACAGTGTTCTTTATCCCTTGCTTCTCTGCCTTTCAGCCTTTATCTTGATTAGCAGTTTCTCTGAATTCACTTTCCTCTTTCTGGTAACTCAATCCTAAATACTCCAGCCTGAGTTGTTAATTTGGTCGATTAAACAAGAGAAATCCCTTAGAAATCATCTTACGATTCTGAAGTCCATATTTCTCCAGAAATATTTACTTCTGCCAGATAAATACCAATGAATTAGTAGGAAATGTTTCCTCCATTTTAACTTTGATCAAACTTCATTCAAAACCACGAAACCAAAAGAAGAAACCACAAAGCTCATTACCATCCAGATGGCTCCCAGCTTATGAATAAGTTGTATTCCAAAAGTTGGCTTGTAAATCAGTGGTTCGGTATGTATGGTGGCCTTTCCCACAGAAACTGTGTTTTAAATGGTGGTCGAGTTTCAAGCTCTCCCATAAAGTCTATCTAACTCATGAGATAACAAGTAATATTAACAGATAATAGAATTCCAGAAATTCTTTATGATTATTTTTTGGGAGAAAAGCAGGATAAGGAAAGAACTATACTTCCTGTGGGTGGAGGTGGGGACTCAACTGTCTCCAAGCAGAGAGGCCACACAGGCTTCTACTGCCCTGGGCCAAGCGGGTTTTGTGGCCAAGCAGGAAAAGCCCTGTGGTGAGGCATGAGGCAGGAGAGCATGGGAGAACGGAGTGCCCGGAAGAACTTCCAGGAGAGAGTTAGGAGGAAGTAGTTCAGAGAGAGAGAGGATCAAGAAGAGCTTCAAGATAAGAGAAAACTGGAGAGGAAGCAAATGGAAAATGTTTACAGGTATTATAGTAGGTTATGAGTTTAATTCTTTTTAATGTTTGCTATAGTCTGAATGTTTGTCCTCCATTAACCTCGGGTTAAAATTTAATCCCAGTGTTGGAGGTGGGGCCTAATGGGGGTGTTTGGCCATGGGGACAGATTCCTCATGAACAGTCTCGTGCCCTCCCTGGGGATGATTGAATCATCACTCTATTAGTCCCCTCTTCCCACCAGAGCTGGTTGTTAGAAAGAGCCTGGCCCTCCTTCCTCCCCCTTTCCTCCTCTCTCACACTGTGAGCTCTACAGAGCTGGCTCCCCTTCACCTCCCGCCTAGAGTGGAAGCAGTCTGATGCCTTCACCAGATGCAGATGCTGGTGCGAGGCTTCGTGTACAGCCTGCGGAACCACGAGCCAAATAAGCCTCTTTACTTGACAGATTACACAGTTTTTCCTTTAGAGCAAAACAAAATGAACTGAGACAGTGTCCTTCAAGAGATTCCAGTGGAAATTAGAATTATTTTAAAATTACTTTTTCTTGCTAGAAGGCATTTTTTGACTAGAACTCTATACTAGGATTGGGCTATGGGAGCGTCAGGATTTATGTGGGCTTTTATAAGTAGGAGCCTGTGCTATAGATCCTATATTATTTGGGCAAGCAGGAAAGAAAAGAAGATTTCCTTCCACTTCCACTCCGTAAACGTTTATTAAGCCAGCATTTTCTTTTAGTGCTTGCTAGGTCGCTGGTGCTACAAGGGACACTAGACAGGATGAGATACAAAAATAAATAAGATGGACTTCTTGCCTTTGAGGAGCATATAGGTTATAGGGGAAGACACCACTGCCAACAAATGATCCCCGTGCATGCTACACTAGAAGTGTGTGCAAGTAGCATAGGGACACAGATAAAGAATGGCTTCTCTGCCTGGGTGGTTGGGAAAGGTTGTTCTCTCTAGGTGGGACCCTGCTTGAGTCTGTCCCTTATATCTTCTGCCTTCAGATATCTTCCCATGTTACTTCATCCTGTTCTTCACTTTTTCATCTACAGAATCTATGAAAAAAATTTTTTTTACAATGACTCATTGGAAAAGAAGAATTTGGCAATGAGGCAGTGGAGGGAGGCTAGGAATGCCAACAGAAATGGTGGTTACATGTTTTAACATTTTATAAATTTTATAAATTAGGAATTGGGTTTATATATACATACACATATGTATATGTACACGTAGGTATATACGTGTGTGCATGTATATAATGTGTGCATATATGTGTGTGCATTGTAATCAAAAGGAAGTCTCCGGGAGGAGCAGTTTCCTAGGATCCAGTCTTCTGGTGAGACACTGGGGATGACACGGGGATGGCCAGGGCTCCAGGCATCACTGCCACATTACTTTGGATCTTGTATCTGAACTCTAGAATGTGTCACATAGTCATCAAACCACAGTTTATTCTGCTCTTCCACAAAGGAAAACTTTATCTAGTTGGCCTCTATAATGTGTGAGGGGAATTGGATGGTATCACATCGGGAATCCAAGCAAAGTTTATTGTTTCTTGGGATTACATTCTTATATTTTTATGTTCTTTAATAAAGCACAGGCTGGAGCATAAGTGAAAGGAAGCAAGTTCTTAACTACTAAAAATGGACTGCATGGCCCTGTCTCACACCGTAGATAAATACTAGCTAAAAATGGACCATAGACCCAAATGTCAAAGCTAAAACTGTAAAACTCTCAGAGGAATCTGCAGGAGTAATTCTTTGTGACCTGGCATTATGTAATGATTTCTTAGACATGACAGTAAAAGCATAAGTGACAAAATACAAAATAGATAATATTGGACATCATCAAAATCAAAACTTTTGTATTTCAAAAGACACTATTAAGAAAATGAGAAGAAAATCCACAGAATGGAAGAAAATATCTGCAAATCATATATCTGATAAGGGGCTTGTGTCCAGAATATATAGAGAACTCTTAAAACTAACAATAAAGAGACAAATAACCAAATTTTTTTAATGGGCAAACAGTTTGAATAGACATTTCTCCAAAGGAGATATGCAAATGGCTAATAATCACATGAAAAGATACTCAGAGTCATATGTCATCAAGGAAATAGAAATTAAAACCATAATGAGATCCTGGTAAGATGGTTAAACTAAAAAAGATATTATAATAACATATGTTCTTGAGAATGTGGAGAAATTAAAGCTCTCATATATTGCCGATGAGAATATAAAGATTCAGCTGCTGAGGAAAATAATTTGGCAGTTCTTCCAGAAGTTAAATATGGAATTACCATATGATCCAGCAATTTCAGTTCTAGGTATAAACCCAAGAAAAATGAAAACATATATACACATAATGACCTGTCCACAAGTGTTCACAGTGCCATTTTCTATAACAGCCAAAAAGAAACAACCTAAATGTCCATCAATAGAGAAAATGGGGAAACATGATGTGGTTTATCCTCATGATGGAATATAATTTGTCTATAAAAAGGATGAAAGTACTGATGCATGCTACAAAATAAATGAACTTTAAAAACATTATGCTAATTGAAACAAATCAGACACAAAATGCTACTTATGATCAGATGAGCCCATTTATATAAAATATCCAAAATATACAAATCCATAGAGATAGAGAGTAGATTAGTGCTTGCCTATGGCTGGGGGAAGGGGAGATTGGAATGAGGAGTGCCTGCTAATGGGGACAGGGTTTCCTTTTGCAGTGGTGAAAACATTTTGCAATTAGATAGTGATGATGGCTGCTCAACTTGGCAAATATGCTACAAACCATTGTATGTTTTGAAAGGTCAAATTTTATGGTATATGAATCACAGCTCAACAAACTTGTTTAAAAAAAAAAAACAGATTGCACAATCCCTGCATCCATACGGAGAGGATGGGGGGCCAGCATCACTAGTTATTCTCTTATCAGAAAGTGGTCTGATTAAATAGCACTCCATCTCTGGGTTTTTTTTTTTTTTTTTTTCCTTTTTCTTCCAGAGAGGTGAGCATCTGCAGAATGCTGTCTGGCACAGAGTGTTCATTAGAATAAGCGAAAATAGCATCCCACCTACCGAACAGCTGTCATTGATGTTCAGATTGCTGTTTTGCTTTTTTCTTTTCTTTGTTTTTAAAACATCATTAAATAAGCACGGATCTCCCCAAAGAAGCTCTAACTTTTGATTGGATAATTCTCAGGATGTATTTTCTGAAAGGTCAGTGATTTTTTTTTTTTTTTTTTTTCAGAACAGTGATTCTTCAGTGGTGGTCTGAAGACCGTGGGTGTTCCTTGAGAAGCCAGTAAGTCAAGCATCTGCAACTCCCCTGTGCACAGCATAGGGCAGGGGGAATGAATGAGGCTATAGTGGGGTGTGGACTGTGGTATACTGGGAGGGCAGCACCTACTCTGCCTGAAGGGGGAGCACCTGCTTTGCCTGAAGGGGCAGCCCCTTGAGCACCAGGGGGCTGTAGGGAGGTGAGCCCACCTTCATCAGCTCTGCCAGTTTTACAAATAGACACTGAACACCTGAATTTTTTTTTATGCAAAATCTTTATGTTTTAAATGCTGACAACCAAACTTAAAGGAAATGTAAATCATATTTGTGGGCCAAACAAAACATCTGTGGGCTGATATACTACAAGTTTGTGACCTGGGCCTATAGGGGTTCTCTGCACTGGCTCTTTTGTATAATTAATATCAAATTTTCAAATCACAAAGTGAGTGTTGGAATGGTGCTTGGAATTCCTGTAGTTCAGTCTTCCACTCCATGTTAAAGTCCTTTCTACAATAGGCAAGCTGAATTTAAGGAAGCTAATAATTCAAGCCAGACACTTGCAGTTTCTTCGTTGCCTTTTTATTTTAAAAGAATATGGAGTGAGGAGTTAGGTAAAGAGATGGAGGTAGAGGGAAGTTTTGGGAAGCAGGCCAAAAATTTAGGACTGGAAGGGGCTCCAATGTTGATTTTGAGTTTTTGGATGATTCTCTCTTATGGCTACCCCTAGTATTTTTTAACCCTAACTTATCAAAATGCATCAGCAAGATTGGGGCTTAGGTTTTCCAGAATTCCCGGAGGGAAACAAAATTTTAGGCCTGGAGCAGACCTTAGAATTAATGTTGTCCAATTTTCTTATTTTACAGATGAGGGAACTGAAATCGTGAGCTTTAAACCGCTTGCTTGAAGACACGACTGACATTTGTGGCTGAATCCTAATGTAGTTAATTTTCCTTTCGACGGGTCAACTTGCAACTGGTAAGTAGGATCCAAACAAAACTACAATCACCTTGAAATATCCTGTAGCCTTTTCTACCTCACATCTCAATAGCTCTCACTTTTTGAGAGACACAAATAATTCTTTTTAAAGAAGCAGCTGGTATTTATTTGACTTCATGAGCTACCTTATTGGAATAATGAGATAACTAATAGAAGTTATTTCAAAATAGAGCCAACTACAGATTGCACATGATTCTGGAAACAGGGTTGGCATGAACCACAGATAATCCCCACGAGTCATTTCGCTAGTTCCCATTGTCCTAATAAAAGCCTTTGGAGTGGTGCTAATAAGTGTCAAATTAAGCAATGTGTGTTTCATTTCCTCTATTTGCCCTCCGAAAGAGATGCTGGCAAAATGGCAGATACAGCAGTAGTGGGAAGGACAAGGAGGAGAAATGAAGGCACCAAAGAGCTCCAAAATTTAGACAGTCCATCCCTAAATGATCGAAAGTTGTGTGTAACATGGCACAAATTATTATGAGTTGAAATTTTTTGGTCACTAGGGACAAGGACAAAACAGAGCCCACGAGTGTTTAAGAAGGGCCTGAGGGATCATTCAGTTTGTTTGCATTGTTAGGTTTTGTTTTTCTCTTGGTACGGCACCTACACACAAATTTGACAAGCCAAAATAGGAATAAGAACACAGGCAGTCACAGTGACCTTTTATTAAATGCAGAGATAGTTATGTGTCACATGAAACATCAACAAAAGCCCAGTTCTGGTAACCAGCAAGATTTTTTTGCTGCATTTATACTTGGTCCTCTTTAATTATACAGAGTTGCCCCCAGCGTACTGAAATGATAGACTAGAACACGATGACTTCAGCAGGGGATCAGAGCTTTAGAGCTTCATCATTCATGTGAGCCAAGTGCGAAATTTCAGCCTGTCTCTCCTCTAAATGCAGTTAGGAGTCTTTGAAACCTTTTGTGTGAATCCAGGAGGGAAAATTGTCTGGCAAAGTCTGATAAGCATCGTATCAAGAGCACATTTGTACTCTGGTAAGAAGCCCAGGCCAATTGCTGCTGGGTTGTCATGGCAACAGACATACACACCATTTACACATCAGCTTCTGAAATGAGCACAAAATAACAAAACCTTTTCGACAGGATGGGAGGTGAAGGGAAGAGCGGCATCATCTGTGCAGCCTGGTGAAACGGTGTTTACGACCGTCTATATGGCTCTACTGGGTATGCTGTCTCCTTGGATTGTGTCATGTTTTTAATCCAGTGGGAAATTCATAGGATCCTCCCGATTCTGTATAAACTGTGGGACAATTCAGTCACTTTTACCAAATCCTCATTTCCTTTTCAAACCCTGTTTACTAACTGATGCCAAACTGTATTAGTAACTGGGAAATAAAGGAAGTCCCTCTCCTGCTTATTCCTCCCAAAGTACATTTCTTTAGCTTTTCATGCAGGTTTTGTAGGATACTCACATATTGTAGAGGGAGGTGGAGAGGATACTCATATATTGTAGAGGGAGGTGGAGGAGGAGGAGGTCTTTCATGGACCTACAGAAAATGAAGTTAATCATGGTTGGAAAGCCTTCCCTTAAAAATGCAGGTTTTTCTTTTTTTTTTAAAGAAGGAGTCTTGCTCTGTCACCCAGGCTGGAGTGCAATGGCATGATCTCGGCTCACTGCAACCTCCACCTCCTGGGTTCAAGCCATTCTCCTGCCTCAGCTTCCGGAGTAGCTGGGACTACAGGCATGCGCCATCATGCCTAGCTAATTTTTTTTTGTATTTTTAGTAGACACGGGGGTTTCACTATGTTGGCCAGGCTGGTCTCGAACTGTTGACCTTAGGTGATCCACCCGCCTCAGGCTCCCAAAGTGCTGGGATTAAGGTGTAAGCCACTTCTCCCAGCCCTAAAAATGCAGTTCTAAAAATGAATAAAAAATAACAATTCATTCCAGTAGTTCCTGAGGCCCAGGGCATCAACAATAGATCAGAACTATATGGAATAAGCCCACAATGTTGAAAAATTTAGGCTGAGTGGAAGCTGGATCCCTGAAGCTAATCTCAGCTATTTAAAGTAGAGAATAAGGATGGAATGCATCCCCTCCATTAGTTTTGAAGTGAAACCACAGGAACTCTACTCATGAGAAGTAAAATTAGCTGTATGTTCAGTTTTCATGACATTTGCTACTGCACTTAAGCATTCCACAGCATGACTTAATTGCTGCTGAAACACCTAAGAGGAAAGAGAAGGAAGGAAAATGAAGTGTTTGATCTTTGAATGACAAAATAGTCACGAATCTGGGAACATTAAGTAACTAGAGATGGAGTTAGCGTCACAAGCAACACATGACAAAAGTCTTGTGTCTGATGATAATAAAGTTCCCTCAACTGATTCATCACTTTTTCCCTTGCTATAATTATGAACATTCATTAGAAAAACTCTGACATTAAAATTTCAAACTCTTGTTACTTCTGCTTTTCTATCTCATAATTAGAAAAATTTATTAATTCCAATTTTAGTTCTGGGTTTCTAAAAAATTCCAGGAATAAAACCTAGGGAGAAAGATCCTCTCATTGTATATATCTTCTTGGGGATTCACGTTCTGGGTGCTTTACTTAGATATGGTAAGTTGATAACATAGGGAAACAAAACATCTAAAGAAAGTAGCCAGCCTCTCCCAGAGACTGCAAACCAGCATGCAGCCAGCTGGCAGACACTTTGTGGGGAGGTAGGGACTGGAACAGTGTTAAAAGAAATGGCACCGGAGCGGTGGCTCACGCCTGTAATCCCAGCACTTTGGGAGGCTGAGACGGGTGGATCACCTGAGGTCAGGAGTTCAAGACCAGCCTGGCCAACATGGTGAAACCCCATCTCTACTAAAAATACAAAAATTAGCCAGGTAATCCCTGTTACTTGGGAGGCTGAGGCACAAAAATCACTTGAACTCAGGAGGCAGAGGTTGCACTGAACTGAAATTGCGCCACGCACTCCAGCCTGGGTGACAGACTCTGTCTCAAAAGAAAAATGGCATAAATACCGTTTAGGCTGAGCAAAAGCACGGTTGTTTGCCACAGTCCTCCCCATTCTTTACTGTCTTATATCTAGATTGCCTGCTTTTTTCTGTTGCCTGCTTACAGGCTTTGAGTTCGCAGTTTATGCACGCATTTGCTGATGCTCCCCAGATTTTCTTATTTTTGGCATGTATTCAAATCAACCCATTTCTTTAAGACTTAATTCAGGTGTCCCCTCTTCCACAAAGTCTTTCCCGCCCTCTGGTCTCACCTGGCCACGCCTATCACCCCTATTCAGTGCCCTTCAGTTTTAGTTCTTACTTGTTCTCTAATTTGTTCAGGAGTAACCAAGTGGTAAACGCCCAGAGGGCCAGGTTGTGATTCACTGTTCTTCTGTTTTAACCCAGGAGAGTGGTAGCTGCGGTGTGGGAGCTCAGGTTAGCTCACAAGTTTTTTGACAGATGGGAATGCAGGAATCAGCAAAGTGAGGGAGTGTAGACCCTGGCACAGCCAGTGGGCTTGCATTGGTTTCAAAAGGAAAATGAAAAGTTCTGTAAAGTCTTCAGGACCCCTATGACAGAAATATTCTCTTGGAAGTTCAAAGTTGATATTTTGGTTCTTAGTAGAATAGTTAAAACATGTTTCTGCTTAAAATCTCTGAGTACTGAGGGATGACAACAGGTAGGATGAACATAGAAATACAAGTAATTTCATAATATCACCCAGGAAAGCCACAGCATTGAGCTTAAGTATTTGGTGACTGTATCAGTTTCCTGTGACTGCTCTTACCTCGTTGCTTATTTCAAAGTCTGAAGTGTTTCATGTTGGGTTTAGAAAAGCTGTAAAGCGGCGCCACCTGATGGTTACTACCCAGAGTGCCTGAACTGACCTTGCAATTTCAAATGTAATATCTTGGCTAGCTCAGAAGACTTCTTCCTAATGCTTTACATGAAAAGAGCAAACTGAAATATGTTCCTCTTGGAAAATCAGAAACATAAAGAAAATGTTTTAAATTTTGACAGTAGCAAACCCACTCATATACAGAATAATCTACTACCAAAAAACAGTTTGTATATGATATTCATTGAATACTATTAGATTTCAAATAGGTAATAAATAAGATTTTATTATCCAGTTTTTCTTTCTCCATTTTTTGAAAGCAGATGTTTTTTATATATAGAACGCTCCTTAACCAATTGTTTGATTATACCCCTCACCCCTTCCAACAAACACAACGTATTTATTTATTAAAAAAATTTTTCACTTGCCCTGTAGAATTTTCCACATTTTGGTTTGCGTGAATTGCTTCTTCCAGTACTGTCTAGCTTGTTGCTATTCCTTGCATTTCCTATAAACTAGTAGTAAGATCTAGATTAGATTTGATTTGATTAAATCCCAGTTCTATTTTTGGCAAGAAAATAGGTGATACTCTATGATGCTATATTAATCAAATCCTGAGGCACGTGCCTAGCTGTCCTACTTATCATGATATTAAGATTGATTTGTGGGTACAGGTAATGTCAGTTGGAATCCTCTATGATAAAGTTCCCCAATAACCTTTCACTGAGAATTTGGATATCTATTGATGATCATTGTCTCCATCCATTGTTTCATGAGGACTGCAAAATAGTGATGGTATAAGTTTTATTGTTACTCATATACCTATTAGCTGGGATTTTCTCATCATCTATTTAGTTAGCTTGAAATACAGTTCAAACAGAAAAGAAAGAACAAATACGTGATCAATTTCTTTAAAATATATATTTAGAATAACAAATTAGTGTCCTGGCAACCTTCAAAGGTGAGCAGTGATGTTTTGTGTTTCATTAGGAATTCATAGATTTTTATATTTGATGTATTTTAATCCATTGCAAGCATTATTCTTGTTGATGCCCAGATGGTCCCACATTTGACAAATGCATATGTTTTTAACATAAATACTCTAATATGTGGCATAGTTGTTAAGAAAGCAGGCATACTGTAATGTTCTCAGGAGAAATTATTACCACTCTCAAGGAAGGCGATTTAGCAATATGTATTAGGAGCCTTAAAAAATGCCCTTTGATTTATACTCTAGGATCAAACATAAAGCAGTCTTTTCTATGAAAATAAGCAGGAACATAGCTAATAATTGTATAAAGATATTAATTCTAGTGAAAAGTTAGAAAGAGATGTCGGCCGGGCGCGGTGGCTCACGCCTGTAATCCCAGCACTCTGGGAGGCTGAGGCGGGTGGATCACAAGGTCAGGAGATCGAGATCATCCTGGCTAACACGGTAAAAAACCCCTCTCTACTAAAAATACAAAAAGTTAGCCGGGCGTGGTGGCACGCGCCTGTAGTCCTGGCTACTCGGGAGGCTGAGGCAGGAGAATCACTTGGACCCGGGAAGCAGAGGTTGTAGTGAGCCAAGATCGTGCCACTGCATTCCAGCCTGGGCAACAGAGCAAGACTCTGTCTCAAAAAAAAAGAAAGAAAAAGATGTCAATAAGTATGATGATATACTGTAGCTACCATATTAAAAATCCAGTTTTTTGAAGAATTCTTGTTATTATGGGGATATTTTTATATTACATTAATTGAAAGAAGACTACCAAAACTGAATATATGGTATGATCCCAGCTATTATATAAAATATGCATATAAACAAAAGACTAGGAAGTGATACTTCAAAATATTAATAGTTATATCTGGATAGTGGGATTACAGGATATTTTTATGTCTCATTTGTATTGTTCTTTACTTTAAAAATTATTTCCAGTATTATGTATCACAATATGTCTTATTAAAAATCAGCTAGTATTAAAGGTCTTTCTGGACAATGTTAATTTGCTATTGTTGGAATAATAAACCAAGTAAGTCGTTTATAATAAACAAGTAGAATGTCTCCTTATGTGTTAGTGAAAATTGTGCAAGAAAAAAAAGAACACTTTTCCCTCAGCCAAAAGATCCTTCTGACTTAGAGAATGAAAACAGAACTAAGCAGGATTTGAAATAAAACATGCAGGAGCCTTCCTGAGATAGGTTATATTTTTCCTCCCAGAATCTGCTCATTGCAATTAATTAGGCTTCTCCAAGAGTAAATTTTCCCTGTGCTATCCAATAAGTCAATGTGATATTCATCCTGATTCTTACTGTGAATGAGAGCATCAACACAGATTAAGACGGATGTATCTGCCATTTGTAATGAGATTCCACAAGGTATCTCCACCCACCAGTTCCTTTCTGATACTGGCAATTTCTGATTTTTGATATCCTAATGTCTAGTTGTCACTTCCAAAAGTCTGACAACCTCTAGTCCAAACCATTTATTAATTCTTAATCTCTGCCTTCCCCTCTTATTACCAAACAGGTATTCAATGTCCAAAATTAGATAGCCCCAATGAGATAAAATAAAATTCACAAATAATTGTCAAAACAACTTTTAACATGCTGTTATAAGTCCTATTTCCTGGAAGCTCTTTGGGGACAAGGTTCATGTCTAGTTTAATTTTTTTCTTTTCTTTTTTTTTTCTTTTTTTTTTTCAGATGGAGTCTCTCTCTGTTGCCCAGGCTGGAGTGCAGTGGCATGATCTTGGCTCACGGCAACCTCCGCCTCCTGGGTTCAAGTGATTCTCCTGCCTCAGCCTCCCAAGTAGCTGGGATTACAGGTGCCCACTACCATGCCTAGCTAATTTTTTTGTATTTTTAGTAGAGATGGGGTTTCACTATGTTGGCCAGGCTGGTCTCGAACTCCTGACCTCAGGTGATCCACCCACCTCAGCCTCCCAAAATGCTGGGATTACAGGCATGAGCCACTGCATCCAGCTAGTTTAATCTTTGTTTCCTTTGCACATAGGACAGTGCTCATTTCGTGAGTATTTATTGACGATAGAAGTGAGATGAGAAGGAGGAAGAAGAAAGGGAGAAGGAATGCATATCTGGACAGGGTGACTATATGAAAAAAGGTATGAGCTTTGAGTGCTAGAGGCAGTGAGGAGACCAGCTCTGTCTAAGAAGAAGGATGATGCAAGGGGATTATAGAAATTAAGGTTGTGGCACCCAAATGCCCATCAATCAATGAGTGGATAAAGAAATTGTGGTATACCTACACGATGGAATACTACTCAGCTATAAAAAGGAATGACTTAATGGCATTCACAGTGACCTGGGTGAGATTGGAGACTATTATTCTAAGTGAAGTAACTCAGGAATGGAAAACCAAACATTGTATGTTCTCGCTTATAAGTGGGAGCTAAGCTATGAGGATGCAAAGGCATAAGAAAGACACAAAGAAATTTGGGGACTCAGAGGGAAAAGGTGGGAAGGGGGTGAGGGATAAAAGACTACAAATTGGATTCAGTGTATACTCCTCGATTGATGGGTCAAAATCTCACAAATCACCACTAAAGAACTTACTTATGTAACCAAATCCCACCTGTTCCCAAAAAACCTATAGAATTAAAAAAAAAATTTTAAAGATTTTAAAAAAAGGAAATTAAAGCTGTGGCAAATGTGACAAGACTGTGGAGGGTCCCAACATTTAGCTGAGGAGTTTGTCTATAGTCTGAGTCAGTGAGAGACCAGATTGAAATCCACCCTATTACATGAAACAATCCTAAATTCTTTAATGCTTCAGATCAAGTAATTGGTTTATAAAAGAAAGTTGGTGCCAGCGGAAAGATAAACATTAAACTTAAAAAAAATGGTCTGTAGCTATGTAGAAATGAACCCATCAATTTGATGGGATTAGACACATTTGTTTTTAGGTATAATTTACATGGAGTAAAATTAGCCCTTTTTAGTGCATAGTTCTACAAGTTTTAACAAATGTATACAGTAGTGTAACCACCACCACAATCAAGATACAGAAGAGTTACATCATATGAAAAAAGTTTCCTCATGCCTCTGTAGTCAACCTCTCTAACCAGCCCTTGGCAACCAATGATTCGCTTTCTGTCCTAATAGTTTTGTCTTTTCCAGACTGTCTTATGAGTTGTATCATACAGTATGTAGGCTTTTGAATCTGGCTTCTTTCACTTAAGATAATGCATTTGAGAATAATCCATGTGGTTGCATGCATCACTTCATTCGTTTTTACTGCTGAGTCATATCTCATTGTATGGATATACCTACAGTTTGCTTAATCATTAATTCATAAGTAAAGGACAAATATTTATTTTTAACATAACACATATAACTAATGTGGTACCTTCAATTTTTTTTTTTTTTTTTTTTAGACAGGGTCTTGTTTTGTCACCCAGGCTGGAGTGGTGTGTGTTCACGGCTCACTGCAGCCTCAAACTCCTGGACTCAAACCATCCTCCCACCTCAGCCTCCTGAGTAGCTAGACTACAGGTGTGTGCCACCACACCCAGCTAATTTTTTGATCTTTTTGTAGAGATAGAGTCCCACTATGTTGTCCAGGCTGGTCTTGAACTCATGGGCTCAAGCAGTCCTCTCCCCACCATCTCCCAAAGTTTTGGGATTACAGGCATGATGGTGCAACCATGGCTAGCCCAAAATAATATTTATAAGGTTTAGGAATTTATTTACTAATTGTCAAAGACAGGTGAAGACAGGAAAAAGAGAAAATGCAAATAGAGTATGCATTAATTTCAGAAATGTGAATGTCACTGCCCAGTAGACTCGTTTTCAGAGCAGTCAATTTTTTTTTTTACTAGTGTATCTTTTAATTGTCATTTTATAGCTACCCACCGCAGCTGCCCCCCACCCTTTCCTTTAATGACGACGTTTGCAAGCTTCAGGGGACCAGGGAACAAAGCTGGGGCCTGGTAGCCCGACTATGCTGCCAGCCAGGAAAAACAAGTCACAATTACAAATTATCACAACAATTAGCACCTGTACTTGGGGGATCTGCAAATTGAGGAGGCCCCAGCTCCTCATTGTACAGGGGTCTATTTGGCAGTGACCTTGCTCTGGAGACAATGATATTCCTATTCCTTCAGCCTGAGGGAATTGATGTTGATGAACCCGGTGGCATCAATTGGCTCGTAATCACCCTGCACGTTCATGCTCACGGGCTCCTCGTTGTAGGGAGACAGTGGGGACTCCCAGCCAAGGATGTACACCTGGTCCTTGAGGATAGACACCTGCACTTTCCCTTCCACTCGCTCCTAGGACTTGGCGATGTGGTGGCGGACAAATTCATACTCAGGGCTGTGCCAGAAACCAGTGTACACCAGCTCAGCAAATTTCAAGACCAGGCCTTGTTTGATTTGGCACACCTCCCGATCCATGGTGAAGGCCTCGATGTCTAAATGAGTGTGGTAAAGGATGGTGCCTGCTGGGGTTTCATAGATACCTCGGGACCTCATTCCAGTGAAGCAGTTCTCCACCATGTCAGTATAGCCCACACCGTGTTTGTCCGCGACTTCATTCAGGTACATGAAGAACTCCAAGGAGGTCTGGTGGGTGGAGCCATCCTTGACGTTGGTCACCTTCACGGGGACCCCTTTTTTAACTCGATCTCGAGGACGTCAGGGGTGTTGGGGGCTTTGGCCGGTTCCTAGGTCTTCGTGTAGAGACCTGGAGGCACTTGGTTCTTGGGGTTCTCCAGGATTCCAGCCTCGTAGCTGATGTGCATGAGGTTCTCGTCCATGCTCCACGGGTTCTTGGGAGTGACCGGGATAGGAATTCCGTGCTGCTTTGCGTATTCCATCAGGTCATTATGGCCCTTGAACCGGTTGTAGAACTCGGGCATCCTCCAGGGAGCAATGACCTTTATCTGGGGGTCCAGCGAGTACCAGGTGAGCTCAAACCGGACCTGATCATTCCCCTTACCCGTGGCGCCGCGGGACACCCCCTCCTGCTGGGCAATTTCCACTTGTTTGCTGGCAATGCAGGGCCTGGCCAGAAAGGTGCCCAGGAGGTAGCAGTCCTCATACAGTGTGCTGGACTGGATGGCCGGCCAGATGAACTCCTCCACAAACTCCCTGATGACATCCTCAATGAACTTTTCGGCCCCAAGTTTCAGTGCCTTCTTCCTGGCTTCCTCGAAGTCTTCCTTCTGGCCAGTGTTGGCCAGGTAGGCAATGATGTCATAGCCTTGTTCCTTCATCCACACGGGGATGCAGGAGGTGTCCAGGCCACCACCGTAGGCCAGAACCATGGCGTCTTTGCTGGACATAGTGTCTGGGATTGGAGGCGCGAGTTCCCAGTGTCTGGAATCTGTCTTCAGGATGCAGTGAACCACTCGGGCTCAGGCAGTAGTGGCAGGCGACAGAACAAGAGCAGTCAGATTTTTTAACCATTGTTAAAGGTTTCCAGTTCTGTGCCTTTCTGGAAGCAGTGTGGCCCCAGACTGACAACTGACCCTCAAAGAGGAAGGAAAGCCCTCACCTTGCTTGCCGACAATACTGCAGTGCTATTTGTCCTAACTTGTAACTGATGCTTCCCTACTCTGTCCACGGAGCTAGTGCGTATCGGACTTAGTTGAAGCTGATAATCATTTCTAGATTTTGTCAATGCTTCGCTTTCAGTTTCCTCTTTATGCCTGTTTTAATCCATTAATATCCTTCTCACCATGGGTTTTCTTTGATGACTTGGAAAGCTATTTTCTCTGTTTCTAGTTATTTATTGAAAATTGAAGTTGCCATCCTTTCAGCTCTACAACATCCTCTGAAGCCAAATTTGTGACTTCAGGTTGGATGTCGATGGGTGAGTAATCAGACATGTGGGGCCATGCCCAGTTTAACCTTCAAATATTCACACTAAATGGAGGGAAGAAGAGTCAAGAAAAAAAGAGAGGACAGAGTTGATATGTAGCGGTCTCTTTATTCATTTAATGGTAACAGGAAGCCCTCTCTGCCTCACGCCTGCTCCCACCCACAGGTCCTGGTGTACATGTGGGTGGTGGGAGTTCTAAGAATTTGATCTAAGATATAGTCAAGGGGGGAAAAGGGTAATTTAGAAGCTTCTATTTATTTAGCTTTAGGATTCTTCCACACAAATTCCGATAAGTGCCTGTGGTGTTAAGGTTTCTGCTATTTGGAGATAGTACTTTGGATTTCTATAGAAACTCTCTGTTGAATAACAGTGCTCTGGAAGCCCAGAGCTAGGAGAATGCTGGGTGCATGATCAGGCTGTTTTAGGGTTAGAAGTGTAAAAGCAATAGGACCTTTAAAAAAAAAATGACAGGGACAGATAAAGAAGTTTACCCTCACCCCCTCCCAGCACTATTTGTGCCTTAAAAAGAGAAAAACAAAAGTTCTTTTTAATTTAAAGTGAATTTCTAAGGAGAAAAAAATTTAATTGTTTTTAGAATATAACTGATTAAAACGAAAACTAAATGTTGAACTTGAGAAAACCATACAAATTAAGGAAAATGCACATAAGGTTTAAAAGAAAAACTTCCTGTGATATGATGAATACGCATATTCAACACGGCTTTGGAAAACATTGTTTTTTCACTTTAAGGAGCAACCTTTCCCTTCACTTAATGCTCTACTGAGCAATTGTTCAGGAAGAGTAAGAGGGTGGGTTTTCTTAGAGGTCAAGAATCAGAGCTGTAGGAGACTGAATTATGGGCTTGACCGGAAGACTGTGATACATTGATGAGCTTCTTCACGACTCCAAGGGATGATATGTTTGTGCTTTGATACATGGTATTTCAAAACCAAATTGTACGTGTATTCACCAACAAAAGAAACTGAAGAAATTGCAGGAGATTAAAAGTTACAAAGATTGTTGTTTTTTTTGTTTTTGAGTCCCAAGCAAGTCATTTTTGAAAACATTGTGCTCAGCAAGACAGGTTTATAAATGAATGCTACTCACAGGTGGAAACTATGGAATGAACAAAACCACTAAAAGCTACATAAAAGGTTTCTTATTTTTCTGTACTGTATGATTAATTTCAGCCATTGTGTGAAAAAGAGAGGAAAATTGCTTCTCTTCATTGTATTTAGCTGTTAGGGAGCTTTTATTAGATATTTATATAGGTATACATTTTGTCACGTGTATAAATGAGAGCCAAGTTCATTATTTGAGGTCTCACTAATTGGGATTTATGATAAGTCACATAGAGATGGTTTTAAGTTTACCTCTGCTTAGCAAATGAAAAAGGGCGAAGGGCGAATTGAAAAGATGAACCTTCTAAAGCATTTTGGAAGCTCAATATGCAAACAACCGAGACACTAATTAGAAATACTTCCTGTTTATCCATAAAGACAAGAAGCCTGAGAATTTCTAGAAGGCAATATTTTGTTACCCTGAGCAGCTGTACATTTTTCTTTTTCTGTATATTTTAAGAGAAAAGAGTTTTATGTGTACTTGTAAAGAAATCATTTATATGAATTTCAGAATATGAATCCTGCAATTTCTTTGGATTTATGACCATTCACTGTCAAATGGAGATTACAGTGGTCTAAAATTCAAGACCATGACAACTTTAAAGAAGGTAAACAGAGGAAAATCTTGGGACATACAGCAGGAATGCCTCTGAAAGGAAGTTGGCAGGAGATAAGAGGCTGAGGCCTGGGGGAAATAAATAATAACTCAAGTACTCTCCAGTGGAGAGGAGGCTGAGAAGAGGCCACTCTGTCTTGCTCCACAGGCCTTAGACCACTCCCGGGCTGCTCAGGTGTGAGTCTGTTTGCTGATTTGCTGACGTCACCTCACAAGCCTCACAAGTCCTGACACAGCAAGGCCAAAAGAAACCACTCAGGCAAACGGCACATTCTGGGATCTGCAAGTCTCCTATAAGTAGCTGTTCCAATTTCCAAATATTAAAACAAAAAAAGCAAGCTCATTAAGAACTTGCTGATGCATTCTATTTTTAAAATAATAAAAAATAATTTGGGTGATACTGCATAGCTCACAAAATATTTCCACGTGCATTATCTTACTTAATGCAAACGACAGTCGCGTAGGGGTGGATTCGATTCACCTGGCTTTGCTTGTAAGACGGCCCAAGCATCGAGAAGCGAAGAAAAGCACTTAGCACACAAGACTGCAGAGCCACACAGCCCTCTGCGGGTTCCCAGGGGGAGGCGCTCGAGGGTGAAGTACAAACCCATCCCCAGGCTGCGAAAGAAAAGTCTATGAGCTGGCCTCTGTGGGAGGGTCAGGGCCCAGGGTCTAAATATAGACGACATGCTGTGCAGCGGTTTCTGTTTCTTTCACGCACGGCGCAGAAGGAAAAGCGTTTGGGGTTCAGCTCTGCCAGGAAATAAATACATAACCGGTCTCGTGGTGGCCATGCTGCAGGTGGCACACTCCGAGCAGGCCCCTTGGGGGATGACAGGGGCATCTTCTGCTAAGCGTGGGAACAGCCTTGGGCGCCCCCAGTGCTCGGGAGAAAGAGGGCTCCCCTCCCCGGGTGTGAGTCACCAAATCCCTGAGCGACTTAGGTGCTCCTGCCCCACCCCCTTCTCCACCTCAGCCCAGCCTCTCAAACACCTTGATCCGCAGACGCCCCCAGGTTGGTAAACGGACTGAACAAGAGGGAAGAGGCAAGTTCCGTGGGTCAAGGCATCACCGAACAGGAATCCCCGGAGACACGCCCAGGAGCCGAGGAGGGCAGAGGTGCTCCAGTCGGGCGGCTGAGCCATCCTTCTTGGCTGGGCTCTGAGAAGAAAGGGGAGTGGGCACTGTCCGCTGGAAGTGAGCTGGCTGCCTACGACCCCTACCAGCTCTAAGCCCGAGGGTTCTGCGTGTTCAGATTTCTTTCTGAGTGGCCCCTACCACCCTCGTCCTGCATAAAAAAGAATTCACGGACTCAAGGTAGGCATTCTGTAGAGATTTGAACATTCGGTTAATTTTCCTTCACTGTATTCTCAGATACCTGGACATTCAGCACAGCGCAGGAAGATGCAGTTTCCAGTAGATTTCCAAATATCTCCTTAGCTGCCCTCAGACATCACCAGCCCTTGTTCTGCCTCTAGGAGACTCCCAGAGCTGTGTGCATTTCAACTGGGCCCATGTTTTGAGATTTGGGGAGAGGTGATAGGGTGCGTTTTCTAAATAGAGAGCGTGGCCACTGGAAGAACCATAAAATTAGGAGTTGATTGATTTGAGCTTGAGTCCTAGTTCCAGCAGTGAAAACCCGCTCTGGACTTGT
Source organism: Pongo pygmaeus (assembly GCF_028885625.2). NCBI lineage: Eukaryota > Metazoa > Chordata > Mammalia > Primates > Hominidae > Pongo > Pongo pygmaeus. Next base: position 25,124,196 of record NC_072378.2, read on the forward strand.
ACACATGTGTCTGAACGTTGGCTCTGTTCTGCCACACTGTGGGCTGTGATTTTTAATAAGCCCTGTAACTTCTCTGAGCCTCAGCCTCCTCACTTGCAAAATGGATACAATTACCAACCTCATAGGGTTGGACTGAGGATTAAGTGAAATAATGCCCAATAGGGGAGCTGGCACAATGCCTGATACTAATACTGCCCCCAATAAATGACAAATGTACTGTCTTACTCCTCTCTCTCTGAGCTTCAGTTTCCACACAAGAAAAAAACTGGAGGGCAGGGATAGTACAGATCCTTCTAGCTCCTCAGGGTAGTTGTGAGTCTCCAATGAGATATTGCATGTGAAATCACTTCCACCCCTAAGAATGTGACATTTTAATCAATTTTATCAGGTTGACACATTAGGGCCCTTCATCTGGTCCACACTAGGGTGGGAAAGTATGGGGAAGAGTGGATCTGATTTAATGTGGGATGAGGTAAGGAAAGGCCCTGAGAATGGAGCTCCGTCTAGGACTGAGAGAGGACACCATTGATCAGTACAACCAGAGGGAGCAGAGTGCTGGGAGAGGGTGCCCTCAAAGAAATAAGGAGGGCTGGGTGCGGTGGCTCCCGCCTGTAGTCCTAGCACTTTGGGAGGCCAAGGCGCGGGCGGATCATGAAGTCGAGAGATCAAGACCATCCTGGCCAACATGGTGAAACCCCGTTTCTACTAAAAACACAAAAAATTAGCCGGGCATGGTGGCACACATCTGTAGTCCCAAGTACTCAGGAGGCTGAGGCAACAGAATGGCTTGAACTCTGGAGGCGGAAGTTGCAGTGAGCCGAGATCGCTACCCTGCACTCCAGCCTGGCGACAGAGCAAGACTCTGTCCCAGCTACTTGGGAGGCTGAGGCAGGAGAATGGTGTGAACTCGGGAGGCGGAGCTTGCTGCAGTGAGCGGAGATCGCACCACTGCACTCCAACCTGGACGACAGAGCGAGACTCCATCTCAAAAAAAAAAAAAGGAATGATTAAAGGGGTGGATAGGAAACCAAGAACAAACTCTGGCCTGGACACAAAGGAATGTTCATGTATCGACTGTACTGAGAGAGTGAATGGTCTGACTGATGCCTCACAGATGAGCAGGGGCAAGACCAGGAAACAAGTCCCATAGCCTGAGCTGGGACCCTCCGTGCTCCACATCACCTTCTCGGATGACACAGAAATAGAGACAGCATGCATTGGGAGTGAGGGTGAAGGAAAAAAAATATGTAACTTACCCTGAAGATTATGCTTCTCATCTTAAAAAACCAGATATCTTCATTTTTTAAACTGCTGTGGGGAAATAGAAGAAAATTGATTTTGTTTGTCCTTTGAGGGAAATATAACGATGTCTGGGCCACTCAGTTAAAAGCTGGGTTAAAAATATGAAGTTAAACTATATGCTTTTCTTAAGAGATCAAGATATTCTTTCATTCTTTTCTTTCTGTGTGCAGGATGTTATTGTTTTAGATTGAAACAACAGACTTTTAACTCAAGGTAGGGAAAGAAAACGGAGTGGGAGAACCAGACAGTCAGAAAGCTCTTCAAACCTAGTGGGACTCGTGGTTCCTCCACAACTGGGTCTTAGCATGACAGGACCGTTACAGCCTCCACTATAGTGTCTCTCCCCTTTCTCCCATCCTTGTTCTTCTGTATCCTCCTACCTCTGCTTGTCTGTGTCAGCCTGGCTCCAGGTCTTAAATGGGGGGAAAATATCTCTGTTTTGTGTACAGGTTGTATAATCATATACAATGTCAAAGAAAAAAATGTAGGGTTGACGACTGGCCTAATACATTTGGAATCATAATCATTTACTGCTGATTGAATAAACTGTCCCTTCGTAGTTGCCACTGATGATATTCCCAGGGTACACATGAGGTGGAGTGGGATTCAGAGGGTTCAGAGTCCCTCGTTTGCTCAGAGCTTCCCCTGAGAGAGGACCAGAGCTATGGATAGAATTGGGGTGCCCCAGGACTCGGGGGTTGTCCCCTCTGATGATCATGTTTACTCATGCTTTTTGGTGATTAGAGATCTTACCACTTGCAAATAACTATACTTTATAAGAATACATCTAATAATGGGATACTACTCAGCAATGAAGAAGAACAAATATGCATGCAACATCATGGATCATGTTAAGTGAAAGAAGCAAGACTCAAAAGGCTACATACTGTATGATTCTGTTTATGAGATAGTCTGGCTTTTTTTTTTTTTTTTTTAAGAGAGATAGGGTCTTGCTGTTTTATGTTGTTGTTGTTGTTTGTTTGTTTTCTTTTGAGATGGAGTTTGGCTCTTGTTGTCCAGGCTGGAGTGCAATGGTGTGATCTTGGCTCACTGCAACCTCTGCCTCTTGTGTTCAAGTGATTCTCATGCCTCAGCCTCCCAAGTAGCTGGGATTACAGGCATATACCACCATGCCTGGCTAATTTTGTATTTTTAGTAGAGGCGGGGTTTTTCCGTGTTTTCAGGCTGGTCTCGGACTCCTGACCTCAGGTGATCCACCCGCCTCTGCCTCCCAAAGTGCTGGGATTACAGACGTAAGCCACCGCACCCAGCGCCGGGGTCTTGCAATTGCACTTGCCCAGGCTGGAGTGCAGTGGCTATTCACAAGCACAATCCCACTACTGATCAGCACAGGAGTTTTTACCTGCTCTGTTTTCGACCTGGGCCGGTTCACTTCTCCTTAGGCAACCTGGTGGTCCCTCGCTCCCAGGAGGTCAGCATATTGATGTTAAACTTAGTGCACACACCAGGTCAGCAGAGCACACTATACCCCAGAACTCCTGGGCTCAAGCCATCCTCCCGAGTAGCTGGGACTACAGGTCTGTGCCACTGTACCTGGCTTATGAGATATTCTGGAAAAGCCAAAATGATAAGGACAGAAAACAGATAACTGGTTGACAAGAGCTGGGGAAAGGGATTGACTCCAAAGGGGAATGAAGGAATGTCTGGGGTGATGGAAGTCTTCTATATCTTCATTGTTGTGGTGGTTACACAACTATAGGTGTTTGTCAAGACTCATAGGACTGCACACTAAAAAGTATGCTGTATTCTGTGTAATTACACCTCAATAAACATGACTAAAAATTTATTTAAACTATGAACAAAGATTGACTGATATATATATATATATATGAGTGTTTAGAATAAAGTACACAGATGTCTGCAATTTATTTTTAAAGCATTAAAAATAAGATTTATCAAAGGACTGATAGATAGGTATATGGGTAGGTATGTGATATAGGTGGTAGTTATATGGATATTCACTGTATAATTATTTCAACTTTTCTATATGTGAAACGTATTAATAATAAAATGTTGGAAAACATTTGAAAATACATCTAATGCATTTTCTTCACCACCTATGCCATTTAGAGGGTTGCTTGTAGACCCATACACTTACTTTCATACTCTCTGATGAGTTCAAGAGTACTCTCCCTCTCCCCTTCAAACCATCCTAATAGGAGTAAAGTTTCCCTTGGTCCAGAGGGGAAGAGCTCTTGGGGTTCTTTGCCGACTCACTTACATGAATTTACTGTCCTCCCTTTGATGCAGTATCAGCAAGTGAATCCTTTATGGTGGTTTTTTTTTTTTTTTTTCACTTGCTTGAAAGTTGAAGGATTGGATTAATTTCACTCAATTTGTAACAAACCTCAGGGAACAAGCTTTGGGCAGCAGCAATTCAAAGTGTTAGCAAGTATCTCAGACTCCTTTTTTCTTGATATTGCCTGGTTCTTTCTGCAGGCTCAGGCTTTGCGTGCCTCTTTCCATCCCACCCTGTAATGGAGATAAGAACTAAGCCACCTGCTCCCAAGCACAAGAACCTCTCTGGTGCCTCAGAAACCAGGCACCCCTGGAGCCAACCCTTGATGGGATTGGAAATGGTCCTCTTTCCAAATCGCCCTCTGTTTGGTGGGGGATGAAAAGATCTCCCCTTCAAAGAGTATGTGAGGCATAGTTTTTTGAAAATAGATATGCATACCTTCTCCCGATTACCCTGACCTTTAAAATAGCCCAGTTTCCAGCTGGAAACAGAAAGAGCAGCACGACATGGCTGGAGAGTCACAGACATCAGGCCTCCGTAAGTGAGTACGTGGATGGTTCAATTCCCAACCAATACAATCCGCTTTACAATTATGATCATTTTTTAATATTTAAGTGGATCAGATTAGATACACTTAAAGTGTCTCAAACTCTACAAGCTTTCATTTGGATTTGGGTATATGGATCCTGTCTGAAGAAATGTATGACTATTTATTGACATAAAAAGGTACCCTAGTTATGTTGTGAAATAAACAGTAAGTTGTAGAACATGGTATTATTCTGATCCCACTTAAAAATATATTTAGCTCAGCACTTTGGGAGGCCAAGATGGGAAAATTGCTTGAGCCCACAAGTTCAAGAGCAGCCTGGGCAACAGAGCAAGATTCTGTCTACAAAAAATTGAAAATTAGCTGGGCATGGTGGCACATTCCTGTGGTCCCAGCTACTTGGGAGGCTGAGGTGGGAAGATGGCTTGAGCCCAGGGGTTTGAGGCTGCAGTGAGGCTCCAGTGAGCCGCGATGGCGCCACACGCCTGGGTGACACAATGAGACCCCGTCTCAAAAAAAAAAAAAAAAAAGTTTTATGGTTTTAGCTCTTATTTTTAACATTTAAAAATGGATATTTAACTTAATGGGCTATAATCTATTAACATCATTGTTTATTTGATGCTCACAGTGTCCCAGTTTCGCCAGTAGAAGCCCCTCCAAGGCAGCTCCCCAGTCCTTTTGACAGATTCCCTTAATTTTTTGAGCACTTCTTTATTTTCTGGCACAAGGTGTTTCAGCCTCATCTTGTAATTTAACTACTGCAGCCCTGGGATCAGCATTTTTCCAAGGAGCCCTCATTTCTTTTGGTGTGAGTGATATTTAAAAAACAACATCTGGGTACTAGGTTGTTCACTGCTATTGGGTATCACTGCTTCTAGATCCTTTTAGTGGACAGAGCTAGGAAATATCTGTGTCTGTCTGTCTGTCTAGATTATTCTAATTCCAGGGCAATAAATAGGATGCTTTTTTGTCTTCACTCATTTTATATTTGTATCTGCTTTCTCCCACAGTGAGAACTCTTCCTCCCAACACATCCTGTAGGTACTTGTTTGCTTAGTTCTACAATACACAAAATAGTTTTAGAATTGTTATAACTGTGGTCTACAAAAAACAAATCTGCTAAACAGAGTTTAAGATTATTTTTATTACTTTATTTATTTTTATTTTTTTTGCTTTTTGACTGAGGATATTTAGCCAAAGTATTGTGTTCAAATGTTACTTGGATTAATTCTTTTATTTTTCTTCCATGTAGTTGTGCTATTCATTTGAAATACAGTTCATTGGTTTCTGTTTGCATTCAATTTGCATTTTTTCTCATACTTGTATATTTAATTTTATTTTTGAATGTATAGAGAATTGATAACGTTTTAAAACAAACTATACAAAAAGGTTTTTTTTATATATATATATTTAGTATATTTTACAAAAGAAATGGGAGTGCTACGCTGTACGGGGTGAGGGCTGGGAATTCTAGATGACTTTCTCTCTGTTGTATGTTTCTGTATTGTTTGATTTTTATACAACATAGGCATATTAGCTTTGTATCAGATGAAAACAAAATCAAGACATATTTTTCAGTGCTACTGCCCAAGTTTACAGTTTTGACAACTGTTGGGGGGAGGGTAGGAGTGGGTAAGGTGTGTGTATATAATTAACATGTTCTTTTGCAGTGAAACAATTTCTTGGATCTTGCTATTTCAGAGGAATAACTGGTACTCACACAGCGGGTTGAATCTAGGCTAACATATTTCAAGATGCTTTCCATTCCCTAAGATCCTCCTTACCCCCAACTTGATACACTAGCTTAATGCTTCTGAGAAAATTTGCTATTCTGGTAATTTTCTGCTACCAACCGGAAACCAAGTTATCATTCTAGTGGTTAACTTTTGGGCTCTTTAGATCCCTCATCAAACAAACAACCTGAGAATTACAGACTTCAGAATCCATTGAGGCTCTGAGTTCTCTAATCCCTCTGCTGGTTTCATTTTCTTTTTTATGTTTGTTAGCTGTATTTGTATTTGCTGCTTCTTCCTCTCCTTTCCTTTTCCCTCCACACCCTCTCTTTTGTCCATCCTCGGCTGGAGACAGCTAAAATATCTGTCCAGATCATGTACATACAAAGAGAGCACTTTCTCAACCAACGGACCTCCTTGAATTATTCAAAGTACCTTCCATTCTCCAGTTTCCCATCATTTTTCTTCCTTGACAGTATAAACTAGAATTGGACATTTGGCAATTGTACCCATGGATTTAATCATTCAGGCAGGAAGGAGGAGGGTAAGCCTTCTACAGAAGCAAGTATTCTTCTGAATGATGAGAAAATAGGTAACAACATGTTTGAAGGTATATAAATAATTTTTATGCCAGTATAAACACTAGGGTCCCTAAAACAAAATGCAGTAGCATTCTCTGTAATTGGCAGAGCTGTTGGTAAACAAGATTCAGAACTGGGGAGAAACCCAGGCTTTGTGGGGCCCAGCCGCCTGTTGTCTGGGATGAGGCTGTTAATGGATAAATTTAGCAGGTGTCTAGACTGAAACCCAGGAAAATATGTGACCTATGAATTATACAGAATGTTCTAAAAGGTTTCTTTCTTTTTTATACTTGGGGTAAACCCCTCACTGACCTCCTCTCAAATCTTTAAGCTTGTAGCTTAAAGGAAACAGAAACCAAGAGAGGAATTTTCCTGGTATATCCTTCTCCACTTCAGAGCAGAGAAGCCCAGCCTGAAGCCTAAAATCGCAGCATAAGGGATTTGTCAGTCAGTAGCAATTCTGTTGGTCAGAATAGCAGCAAGAGACCAAATCAGCAGGTTGGAAACAGCAGCAACACAGTTTCTGCTGTGGTCTGGGACACTTCGGTGTTTGTATCCACGCTGAAAAGCTAAATCTGCAACCATAGTGCCTCCCCATACCGGTACAAAATCCCAGAGTGGAGGAGCCCACGGGAGAAACATGAGTGTTGTCAAGGCCTGACCCTTGCCAGACAACAGGTAAGCCAGGACAGAAAGCTGATAGGAAGCTGGGCTGCTCTGTAAATTGACGCTGGATCTCTCTGCAAGCAGGGGCCATCGGCAGAGTGGGTAGCCTTGTGCAGATGGAGGACTCTGGGAAAGGTGCCCACATATTCTTCCTATCCCGGGCCCCTCTGTCTCCCTGAGATCTTGCCTTCAGGTTCTCATCTGAAGACAGTGGTATTTAGAAGAAAATCTAAAACTCTTTCTATGAATCAGAGTGCCTTCCAGAGCTGCACATGCAGTGAGGAATAGCCAGCTGGGTTCTTACCTCCTTGTGTAGAATTGTCAACCCAGGATGGTGGCAGACAGGAGAGCCCTCCTTCGAAATCCCACAGCCCCAACCACAGTCCAGGGCATGGTCTGTGGGATTCAGACTGCTGCCTGACCAGGTCCCCTTGCCTAGTCACAATTAAGAATGCCATCACACTGAGTCAGGAGAATGGCCGGCGAAGCAGAACAAGACAATTAAGTCACATTGACACTGGGAGGAAGTCGCCAGTGGTATCTCTGAGACAGCAGATTCCCTAATCTGAAGTGCATATCAGCTTTGTCACTGTTGTCTTTTCAGTGGGACAGAGAAAACTCATTCCTTTGATTGGAGTCCACAAAAAGTGCTAACCAGCGGCTGCCTCTATCAAAGCTCTACCTAGCAGAGTTCAACTGTTTTTTTGTTTTGTTTTGTTTTGTTTTTTGAGATAGCATTTGCTCTGTCACCTAGGCTGGAGTGCAGTGGCATGATCATAGCTCAGTGTAACCTCCAACTCCTAAGTTCAATCAGTCCTCCTGCCTCAGCCTCCTGAGTAGCTGGGTTTACAGGCACACACCATCATGCCCACTAACTTAAAAAAAAAAAAATGTTTATAGAGACAGGATCTTGCTATGTTGCCAGGCTGGTCTCTAATTCCTGGCCTCGAGTGATCCTCCCACCTCAGCCTCCCAAAGCATTGGAATTACAGGTGTAAGCCACCACACTAGGCCAGAGTTCAACTTTTTAAAAAGGTGAAACAAGTTCCAAGTGGGCTCTGTCATCTGGTTGCATTTACTTGTACTGAAAACAGCCTGGAGATCCTCTGTGGGGGCAAACACTCCATTTTCCCAGAAGAACAGGAGTCACACCCCTAGGGGCCAAGATCGGTTTTTCCCTAGTGTATCTGTGTTGCCTCCTGTGTGGTGTGGTGTAAACCAGCTGAATGTGAGGGTGGGGTGCCTGGCTGAGGAAGATGGGGATGCCTTCTCCAGTATGACATGTCTCCCATTATTTTGGGAAAAAATGTGGAGGTGGCAATGGTAAGCCCTTCATACTGCCTCAAATGCCACTATTACCATTTTTAGGCCCTTGGCTCCCAATAGCTACATTGCCAGGAACTGTGCTAGGTACTTGACATATTTTACGTCTTTTAATCCCCCGCAATAACACTGGGAGGCTGGTATTATTGTAATAACCATTTTAAGGTGGAGGAAGTGGGCATTCAGGGAGGTGGAATAAATTGCCCACAGGCCAACAGCTAAGAAGCTGTGGAAGCAGGATTTGAAGCCAAATCTCCCGGTTGTCAAAGCTTATATACTTTTCAGAGTTTCTTTCCTTTAATCCCCCACCCCAACTGTGGCAGACTAAAGGAAAGAAAGGCTCTCGGGGCATTCAGTTATCTGTGCCCGCCCCTCATTCCCGTGCCCTGCCCTGACCCTGCTGTCATCATGTAGAAGGCCCACGCACCCACGGAGCTGTTGCTCTGTCTATACTTCTCTTTACCTGGGCAGGTTACAGGTAAGCAGCTTGACAGGGTTTACAGGACACCAGATAGGTCCTTCTCCCTAATGTCTGCTCAGTATCACACATGTGTGTCTTTGCAGTGACCTTTGGCCTCTTTTAAAATTCAAATATCCCTAAGAAGGGTAACATATTACTGTTCTCATACCTTGGTTTGATTATTATTTTTTTTACTACACTGCTATGGACTAGAAAAGAAAATAATCTAAATATTTCTTTACAGATTCTGGGGGTGAAAGGAAGAAGTGAGGAAGGCTTAGGGAAGATGGACTTTGGGATCCATTGCTTTACTATGAGTTTAATTTTGATGGAACCCAAACGGTTATTGAGTAGATGAGGTGCCACGTATTTTGCTAAGGGTTATAGGCATGCAGAGCTTATTAAGGATTTGTTCTTACCTGGGGAGATTTGAATATGATCCGGGTATTAAATAATATATGGGGATCATTGTTAATTTTATTACGCAGCTATGTAGAAAAATATACTTATTTTTTAGAGATGCTCTTACTAAAATATTTAGTGCGGAGATGTCATAATGTCTGATTTATTTTTAAATGTTTCAACAGGAAATTAGATGAAGCAAATATGGCAAAATGTTAATAATTGTTAAATTTAGGTGATAGATATATAAGATTCATTATACTATTTTCTCAACTTTACTGAATGTTTGAAAATTTTCATAATAAAAAGTAAAACAAAAACAAACAAATGAGCAAACGAAAAAACCTAAAGCTTTCCAGTAGCTCAAAATCGAAATTTTATTGCAAAGATGACAATTAAGTTTTGTAGTAAGCAGAATTGGAAGATGGCCCCACGGTTCTTGCCCCCTGGCATACAGGCCCTGTATAATTCTCGCACCTTTGGTATAAATATGATGAGATTTTACTTCTGTGATTAGATTATGTTATATGGCAAAAATGAGGGATTTTTCAAACGTAATTAAAGTCCTTGATCAGTCAATTTTTAACTAATCAAAAGAGAGATTATCCTGGGTGGGCCTGACCTAATCAGGTGAGCCCTTTAAAGAAGAGTCTATAAGCAGCAAAAGACCGTTGTTGGCCTTGAGGAAGCAAACTACCATGTTGTGGAGAGGGTCATGTGGCAGAGAACAATGGGTGGCCTTTAGTTGCTGAAGGCCTCAGGCCTACAACTGCAAGGAACTAAATTCTGCCCACAACCATTGAGCTTGGAAGGAGACCCTGAGCCTCAGATGAGATTGCATCCCCAGAGAACACCTTGATTGCAGCCTTGGGAGAGCCTGAGCAGAGAATCCAGCTAATTCATGCCCATGGAAGCTGTGAGATAAAAAATGTATATTGTTTTAAGGCAATAAACTTGTGGTAATTTGTTACAAAGCACTAGAAAACAAATATAAATTTCAACCAGTGAGGCAATTCTAATTGATTAGACATGGCAGCTTAGGCACTGTATCAGAAAGGGTTCCAAGCCAGGGCCTGGTCCCCGTGGGGGAAAAAGAGAGAGCTGTGGTTGATTAGCAATGTCTGCATGGGCATGGAAATGGAGAGTGGTAGCACATGTCCCTCCTATCGCCATTCAAGGTCCCTCTGTGTATTTAAAGGAAAGGGGTTTACTAACTTATTTTTCTTAGTGACAAAATAACCCCAAAGGATTATATAACTTGAGTCTCCAAGTTGGAAGAAACGCTGACCTATGAGAAAATCTTCAGAGAAAGAAGACAGGAAACGTTATCAAAGCAGATTTTAGCAGTTGCAAAATATTGTTGAGGGCCACCTTTGCAGGCTGACATTTGCAGTGATAAGCGTCCTTCCCTCGCAGGTGTCTTCACTCTTTCTCCCTTTCCACTTTCTCTAATTCGCTGCCTGCAAACACACACAGGTCTTTTGTGAGTTGGAAAATGGAACCCTCCAAAAATGTCACTTGATCCTGTTCCTATTTCTAACTCACACTGACTCTCATACAGCAGGGCTCTTGACCATCCTGGAAGAATATCAGAATTCCCTCCTTACACATTATGCCAAAGAGGTCAGGACCACCTGCTTAAGGTTGAGCTTACATTCAACATCTATTAATATATCATTTCATATTAAAACCATGCAGAAATGAGCACAGTATTCAGATGTTAGTCTCAAAATTTAAGTGAAATTTCTGTAGTAAAGCAGGCTTTTCTCATAACTCTTATTTTAAGAATATAGGCCGACTTCCCATCCATACTAGTGAAACCATGCAGATCCATAATCCAGCTTTTCTCAGTGACGGATTCCATAACGGAGGTATTGGATTAAAACTGTAGGATCACAACTATTTTCCTACAGATGTAGAAGGAAGTTTCATAAAAACTGGAGTTTAAATTTAAGGTACGCGCAAGTAAAAGAAACATGATCAAGAAGGTAAAGGCCCAGAGAAAACTGATGGCTTCTTCAATTATATCAAAGAAAAAGAAGTATTTTGCTTGATGCAAATTGTTTGCTTGTCTTTGAATTGTCATTTGGAATCCAACCAGCCCAGCTTGCCTCCGAAACTAGTAGACTGTGACTATTTTGGATACATGTTCCTAAGCCACTCATTCATCTTAATTTAATTGTCTATACCAGGGGCTTTTAACACATAAGGAAGAGTTGCCAACGTATAACTAGGCATCTAGGCATAAAGAACACTGTGTGATAGACTTCTATTTTATTTATTTATTTTAGATGGAGTTTCGCTCATCACCCAGGCAGGAGTACAATGGCACAATCTCCGCTTACTGCAATCTCCGCCTCTTGGGTTCAAGCAATTCTCCAGTCTCAGCCTCTCGAGTAGCTGGGATTACAGGTGCCCACCACCATGCCTGGATAATTTTTGTATTTTTAGTAGAGTTGGGGTTTTACCATGTTGGCCAGGCTGCTCTTCAACTCCTCACCTCAGGTGATCTGCCCACCTCGGCCTCCCAAAGTGTTGGAATTACAGGCGTGAGCCACCGTGCCCAGCCTGTGTGAGGGACTTCTAATGAGAACAACACCTAGCACATAAACCAGGGCTTGGCTACTGGTGGTCCACAGTTGTCACATGTTGCCTCAGAACATTGGTATTACATATTTAAAATTCAAAGAATAAACTGCCAACATTTAAACTTGAGAGCTTTCACATAGAAATTAGTGTTTCTTGCTTTTTTTTTTTTTTTTTCGAGACAGAGTTTCGCTCTTGTTGCCCAGGCTAGAGTGCAATGGCACGATCTCAGCTCACCACAACCTCTGCCTCCTGGGTTCAAGTGATTCTCCTGCCTCAGCCTCCTGAGTTGCTGGGATTACAGGCATCTACCACCATGCCCGGTTAATTTTTGTATTTTTAGTAGAGACAGGGTTTCACCATGTTGGCCAGAGTGGTCTCGATCTCTTGACCTTGTGATCCTCCCGCCTCGGCCTCCGAAAGTGCTGGGGTTACGGGCATGAGCTACCGCATCCGCCTGCTGTTTTTGAAAAATTGGAAAATCTACCAACCTCTACCCCATTCCTCATGGAAACAATCTGATGGCGTTGAATGGTGGGTGCCTCACTATGATGGGACACATATTTCCCCATTTGCTGCACCCTCTACCACTCCCTATTGCTACCTCACATTGAGGCCAAATGTCCGTTGTCATTTATCATCATGCTTTCACTATCATTTTTCTCACAACAGAGACAGGAAGAAAGTGAACTATTCCTTACCCCTGTGAAAACAGACCCCTTTCACTCATTCTTCTTAGCAGCCCAGACCCTCCACCCATTTGAATTTGCTGACATCTGAGATAAATAAACATCTCTAAAAACAGACACACAAGAATTTGTTACTTTTTCATGAGAAATGGTCTTGACATACATAGGAAATGCTTTTTCATTCTCAGATTACTCCAACACTAAAAACTCCCTTTTGGTTAGAGTTCCTGTCTACTCAGTTGTGAGTTTGATAATTTAAGAAGCATACAATTGGGCCCTTTAAAGGAAATATGACTCACTGATCCTTGAATTTCACCTCATCTAGCGACACTGCTGATAACCTGTTTGATTCAGATGTTCCATTTTTTTCCCCACTGTAATAAACAAAAATTCCAATTCACATGACTCCTTGACCGATGTAAATATTTATTTGTATTTTCCATCTGGTTGGAGAAATAAAGAAAAGAGGCCCTGTGGCCCTGTCTTGCTCACCACTTGAAACAAAATGTATCTAGTTACCTCTAATTAGGATAGGGCTGGGAAGGAAATAGGAAGAGAGAGAGTCGATAAAAAATACCAAAGTCCATTGGAAAACGGAGCACAGGAAAGTGGAAGAGAGGAGGAAGGGGGAAAGATTGGAGAAGATTTGCAGAGGGCAAGAAATGAGTGTGTTGCGGTAAAGTGTGGAAAACAAAGGCAGAGAGTAGGTAACACCCGTCGGGACACTCACGGTTGAGCTGGCGCCTCCGGATCCTGTCCCTCCATGGCCTGTTTCTGATCCAGTGTAATCGCGAAGGTAACACCATGGTCCCAACAGAGCGGCCTAAAACCTGCTCATGGCAAAGGAACAAAAGGGTCTTGCAGCGATCCCGGAAGTTAAGTCCAGATGTATAAAAATGAAAAAGAAAACTTAACTCCCCCTTTTTGTTCTTTTCTTAAAAAAAAAAAAAAGTATTTGAGGCTTCCGTTGATTTCTTTTATCTTGTAACTTGCCTTGCCTTTCCTTCCCTTAACTCCCGACTGGCCCGAAGGCAGCTGCTGTGCTGGGCTGCCCTAGCCTCCTGTGCCATGTTTTATGCATGAAGATGATGGGGCCGGTAATTTATTCAAGCAGAGACGATCACCGGGCTCCTGTGTCTGCCCTCGCGTCAGAGGAGCCGTGCAATGGCAGGGGGAGGGCAGGTGTGTCTGACTGCACGCAGGAATGGCCTGAAATGGGAATCCCTCTCTGTAGGCAGAAATGAAGAGCAGAGCTTTGCTGCTGGAGCTGAATCAGAGCAACACCCCTTACCTTTTAGGGCGCGTGATTTATTTACTGCTGGGTCCCTAGTATCTAATATAGTGCCTGGCGCTTGGTAGGTGAGCAATAAATATTTGTTGACTGAAAGAATGATTTGGTGATAACCAACATAAGTGATTTCATACTTTCTTTTTCACCAGTTAATCTGCCCGGTGCACTGTCTTCAAATATGTCTATTTGAATCTTCTCACCCATTCTTTTTCTCCACCTACGATCACACTTGCACCTCACCTATTCATTCATACTTCAAAGCCTCATTTTTCCATGAGACTTTCCTGAAGCCATAGACATGGGGCTGTCCTCCACGCACCTATTGCTGTCACCCGCAGGTGGCCCATGTCTGCACTGCCCAAATTTGTTAGGCCTTTTGTTTATTCTCTGATTTCTTTCAAAGCACGCATCCAGGCTGGATGAGGTAGCTCACACCTGTAATCTCAGCACTTTGGGAGGCTGAGGTGGGAGGATCGCTTGAGGCCAGGGCAACACAGCAGCACCCTATCTCTACAAAAAATTTTAAAATGAGTTGGTCTTGATGGTGTGTACCTGTAGTCCCAGCTACTCCAGAGGCTGAGGCAGGAGGATTGCCTAAGGGAAGAGTTCAAGGTTGCAGTGAGCTATGATTGCACTATTGCTCTCCAGCCTGGGCAACAGAGAAAGACCCTGTCTAAAGAAAAAAGAGAAAAGAAAAAAAAAATTGCCCACATTCAAATAGTGAGTAAGCTTCTTGGTGGCGAGAACTGTATATTCCTCTTTCTGAGCTGCAACATACAGGGGTTTATATGGGGAAGTGGTACATCAAGGGGTGGTTTGGGACGGTTTTAGTTAGCCCCCTAAACCTCCATCAGCTCCTCCTCAAAATTCCCCAAGTAAAAATACGCTCTAACTAAATACATTATGTTGGCTATAATACCGCACTTAGGTGCTATAGCCTCTTCCAAATATGTGGCTGAAGCCTCTCTTACATAGACATTCTAAAGCTGCCCCTGGCAGGGGAAGCTCAGTACATTGATTGCTTACTTTGTTCCAAGCTTTTCCTGTGTGCAATGTCAGATTTCTCCAGAGAACAAACAGTTATTGATCAAGGCCTCAGGAGTAGTCTTGCCCTGAGGATGAAACTGAAAAAATGACACCTAAGTTACCAAATTTAGCCCAAGATAACCCGTAAACTTGCTGACAGCAGAAACTCTGTCATTTATCTTTTGTGTCTCTCATGGTGCCAGCAGCAGAGGGACTGGGGGAAACTATCAAGAGATGGGAGTCAAGAGGCTTGTAATTGCAACTGACCAGATGAGTGCTTTAGGCACACCTCTTAGTCTCGGTGTCTTGTTTTCTTCACTTAAAATGGGAATGACCTACAGATTTCAGAGTTGTCAAGAGGAAATGAGATCAAGAAACTCTTTAGAAGTTGGTAGGATACTGGACTGGCACCCAAGAGCTCAGGCTTCCCTTCTGTCACTATGTCTGGTGGTAAAGAGAGTGCATTCCAGAGCAGAAATGCCTGGGTGCAAACTCTTAGCACCCTATTTAGCATCTTCATGACATTAACATCCTTATGCCTCAGTCTCTTAATCTATAAAATGTGAGGATAAGAATGAGGGCTGTTGCCTTAGGGTTATGCTGATGACCTCATGAGTAAATACATGCTAAGGACTAAGACTCGTGACTTGTGTTTAGCATAGAGGAATTTCTCAATGTTGTCAGCAGCTATTATTAACTAGCCATGTAACTTCATGAAAGTTGGCAAATTCCCTGGGCCTCTGTTTCCTTATCTGCAATATGAGGGGGTCTAGGATACTTTATATCACAAGTTCTGTGTATTAGTTTCCTACTGCTGCTATAACAAATTACCACGAATTTAAAGGCTTAAAACAACACAGATCTATCATCTTTCAGTTCTGGAGGTCAAAGTCTGAAATGGGTCTTATAGGGTGAAAGTCGAGGTATAGGCAGAACTGCATTCCTTCTGGAGGCTCCGGTGGAGGATCTGTTCCTTGCCTTTTCCAGCTTGTAAAGGCCCTTTGTATTCTATAAATCTATTTGCAGAGTCTATTTGTTCACCTGAGGGACCACCACTCTGAGTCATTACATTAACTGGCAATTGCAGGTCATGTGGGACATTCCTGGTCTAGACAATTGCTTGTGGATCCTGATCCCTCATGATGTGCCAGCTCCCCAAAACTCATTTTCTGAATTAGGGGGGAAAGGTAGAGACCAAAATTAAGACAAAATCTATGTAAGGTAGCCAATGAGGTTTTCTTGACTATTGCCACTGAACACAATTCCCTAGAATGGCAAATGCAGCATAAGAAAACTATATTTGGTAGACTGGACCAAGCAGAAGAAAGAATTTCAGAGCTTAAAGACTGGTCTTTTGAACTAACACAGTCAGACAAAAATTAAGAAAAAAGAATTTTAAAAAAGGAATAAAGTCTTCAAAAAATATGTGATTATGTAAAGCAACCAAACTTATGAATTATTGGCATTCCTGGGAGAGAAGGAGAAAAAATAAACAACCTGGAAAATATATTTCGTGGAATAATTCAAGAAAATTTCCCTAATCTTGCTAGAGAGATAGACATCCAGATACAAAAAAATCCAGAGAACACCTGTGAGATACTATACAAAATGAACATCACTAAGGAATTCAGTCACCAGGCTGTCCAAGGTCAATGCTAAAGAAAAAAAATCTCGAAGATAGTTAGAGAAAAAGGGCAAATTACATACTAAAGGAACCCCATCAGGCTAACAATAGATTTCTTACAAGAAACCTTATAAGCCAAGAGAGATTGGGGGCCTGTATTCAGTATTCTGAAAGAAAAGAAATTCCAACCAAGAATTTCATATCCTATCAAACTAAGCTTCATAAGAAAAGGGAAATACAATCTTTTCCAGACAAGCAAGTGCTAAGGGATTTTTTTTTTCCCACTAGAACAGCTTACAAGAAATCCTTAAGGGACTTCTAAACATGGAAACAAAAGAGCAATACCTGCTACCACAAAAACAGAGTTAAGTATGTAACCAACAGACTCGATAAAGCAATCACACAATAGAAGCTACAAAGCAACCAGGTATCAACTTCACAGTAGGGGCAAAACCTCACATATCGATATTAACCTTGAATGTAAATGGCCTAAACACCCCACTTAAAAGGCACAGAGTGGCAAATTGGATAAAAAAAAAAACCCTGTCTGCTGTCTTCAAGAGACCCATTTCACACATCGTGATACCCATAGGTGCAAAGTAAAGGGTTAGAGAAAGATCTACTACACAAATGGAAAAATAGAAAAAGCAGCGATCACTCTTCTTGTATCAGATAAAACAAACTTTAAACCAACAACAATAAAAAAGACAAAGAAGGGCACTACACAATGATAAAGAATTCAATACAACAAGAAGACTTAACTATACTAAATATATACACACCCAACATCGGAGCACCTAGAGTCATAAAAATGTACTTCTAGACCTATGAAAAGACTCATACAACCACACAATAATAGTCGGGGACTTCAACAACACACTGACAGCATTAGACAGATCATTGAGGCAGAAAGCTAATAAAGAAATTCTGGATTTAAACTTGATACTTGACCAATTGGCCCTAATAGACATCTACAGAATCCTCCACTGATCAATGACAGAATACACATCCTTCTCATCTGCACACAGAACGTATTTCAAAATCGACCATATGCTTGGCCATAAAGCAAGTCTCAATACGTTTTTTAAAAATCAAATTTATACCCATCATACTGTCAGACCACAGTGGAATAAAAATAGAAATAAATACCACAAAGATCTCTTAAAAGCACATAATTACATGGAAATTATACAAGTTGCTCCTGAATGACTTTTGGGCAAACAACATAATCAAGGAAGAAATAAAAAAATTATTTAAAATAAATGAAAACAGAGACACAACATACCAAACTCTTTGGGGTGAAGCAAAAGCATTGTTAAGAGGAAAGCTTATAGCACTAGATGCCTAACTCAAAAAGTTAGAAAGATCTCAAATTAACAATCTAATATCACACCTAAAGGAACTAGAAAAACAAGACCAAACTAATTCCAAAGCTAGTAGAAGAAAAGAAAGAACTAAAATCAGAGCAGAACTGAATGAAATTGAGACCCAAAAATCCATTCAAAGAATCAGTGAAAGCAAAACTTGGATTTTTGAAAGGATAAACAAGATTGATAGACCACTAGCTAGATTGACAAAGAAAAAAAAGAGAAGATCCAAATAAGCACAATCAGAAACAACAAAGGCGACATTACTTCTAATCCCACAGAAATACAAAAGATCCTCAGAAACTATTATGACTACACATCTATGCACACAAACTAGAAAATCCAGAAGAAATGGAAAAATTCCTAGAGACACACAATCTCTTAAGATTGAATCAGGAAGAAATTGAAACACTAAACAGACCAATATCAACTTCTGAAATTGAATCTGTATTAAAAAAAACTATCAGCCAAGAAAACTCCAGACTAGATGGATTCACAGCTGAATTCTACCAGAAGTACAAAGAAGATCTGGTACCTATTCTACTGAAACTATTCCAAAAAACTGGGAAGAAGGGACTCCTCCCTAGCTGTATTTGTCAGTTCTCATGCTGCTAATAAAGACATACCGGAGACTGGGTAATGTGTAAAGAAAAAGAGATGTAATGGGCTCACAGTTCCACATGGCTAGGGATGCCTCACAATCACGGCGGAAAGCAAAGGAGAAGCAAAGGCACATTTTACATGATGGGAGGCAAGAGGGGTTGTGCAGGGGAATTCCCATTTATAAAACCATCAGATCTCATGAGACTTATTCACTACCATGAGAACAGTATGGGAGAAACTGTCCCGATTCAATTATCTCCACATGGCCTCATCCTTGACCAATGAGGACACAGCCAAACCATATCACCAGCTCATTCTATGAAGTCAGCGTCAACTTGGTACAAAAACCTGGCCAAGACACAATGAAGAAAGAACACTATTGGCCAATATCCTTACTGAACATAGATGCAAAAATCCTTAATAAAATACTACTAGCAAACTGCCTGGGCACAGCGGCTAATACCTATAATCCCAGAACTCTGGGAGGCTGAGGCAGGTGGACTGCATGAGCTCACAAGTTCAAGACTAGCCTGGCAACATGGCGAAACCCCATCTCCACAAAAAAACACAAAAACAAAAATTAGCCAGGCATAGTGGCATATGCCTGTAGTCCCAGCTACTCAGGAGGCTGAGGTAGGAGGATCACTTGAGCCCAGGAGTTCAAGGCTGTAGTGAGCCATGATTGCATTAGTACACTCCAGCCTGGGCAACAGAGTGAAACCCTGTTTCAAAAAAAAAAACCCCAAAAAAACCTAGCAAACCAAATTCAACAGCACATCAGAAAGAGTTAATTCACCATGATCAAGCAGGCTTCATTCCTGGGATGCAAGGTCAACTTATGCAAATCTATATATAACACCACATAAACAGAATTAAAAACAAAAACCATTTGATCATCTCAATAGACATGGAAAAAGCTTTTGATAAAATACAACATCCCTTCATGATTTTAAAAAACCTTCAAGAAACTAGGCACTGGAACATACCTTAGGAACATACCTTAAAATAATAAGAGCCATCTATGACAAACTCACAGACAACATCATACTGAACAGGCAAAACCTGGAATCATTCCCCTTGAGAACTAGAATAAGACAAGGATGCCCACTCTCATCACTCCTATTCAGCATAGTACTGGAAGGGCTAACCAGAGCAATCAGGCAAGAGGAAAAAAAGGCATCTAAATAGGCAAAGAGGTCAAGCCATGTCTCTTTGCTGGTGATGTGATTCTATATTTAGAAAACCCTAAGGACTCTGCCAAAAGGCTATTAGAACAGATAAATGATTTTAGCAAGGTTTAAGGATACCAAATCAATGTACAAAAATTTGTAGCATTTCTATACACCAATAACGTTCAAGCTGAGAGCCAATCAAGAATGCAATCCCAGTTACGATAGTTACACACACAAAAATAAAATGCCTAGGAATATATGTAACCAAGGAGGTGAAAGATCTCTACAGCGAGAACTACAAAACACTGCCAAAAGGAATCACAGATGACACAAACAAATGGAAAACATTCCATGTCCATGGACTGGAAGAATCAGTATCATTAAAATGGCCATATTGCCCAAAGCAATCTGCAGATACAACACAATTCCTATCAAACTACCAACGTCATTTTTTACAGAATTGGAGAAAAACTATGCTAAAATTCATATGGAACCAAAAAAAGAGCCTAGATAGCCAAAGCAATCCTAAGCAAAAAGAAAAAAGCCAGAGGCATCACATTATCTGACTTCAGACTATACTTATAAGGCTGCAGTAACCAAAATAGCTTGGTACTGGTACAAAAACAGACACATAGACCAATGGAACAGAATAGAGAACCCAGAAATAAAGCTGCATAACTACAGCCATCTAATCTTCAACAAAGTCAACAATAATAAGCAATGGAGAAAATTCAATACATCGTGTGGGGATAGCTGGCTAGCCATATGCAGAGTAATGAACTTGGACCCCTCCATTTCACCGTATACAAAAATTAAGATGGATTAAAGATTTAAATGAAAAACCTCAAACTATAAGAATAAAACTATAAGAATGAAAACCTAGGAAGCGCATTCTGGATATCGACTTTGGGAAAGAATTTATGACTAAGTCCTCAAAAGCAAGCACAACAAAAACAAAAAATGACAAGTAGGACCTAATTAAATTTAAGAGCTTCTGCACAGCAGAAGAAACTACCAACAGAGTAAACAGACAACCTACAAAATAGGAGAAAATATCTAATATTCAGAATCTATAAGGAACTTAAACAATTGAACATGCAAATAATAATAATAACCCATTAATAATTAACCCCTTTAAAAATGGGCAAAAGACATGAACACACACTTCTCAAAAGAAGGCATACAAGTGGCCAACAGCCATTAAAAAATGCTCCACATCATTAATTATTAGAGAAATGCAAATACAAGCCACAATGAGAAACCATCTCACACCAGTCAGCATGGCTCTTATTAAAAAGTCAAAAAACAACAGATGTTGGTGAGGCTGCAGAGAAAAGGGAACACTTATACATGGTTGGTGGAAATGTAAATTAGTTCAGCTACTGTAGAAAGCACTTTGGAGATTTCTCAAAAACTTAACACAGAGCTGCCATTCCACCTGGCAATCCCATTACTCTGCATATACTGAAAAGAAAACAACTTGTTTCACCCAAAAGGCACATACACTCACATGTTCATCACAGCACTATTCACAATGGCAAAGATATATGGAGCCACCTAGATGCCTATCAATTGTGGATTGAATAAAGAAAAGGTGGTACATATACACCACAAAATACTACATAGACATAAAAAAGAGTGAAATCATATCCTTTGCAGCAACATGGATGCCACTGGAGGCCATTATCCTAAGCAAATTAATGCAGGAACAGAAATCCAAAGACTGTGTGTTCTCACTTATAAGTGGGAGCTAAACATTGGGTACTTATGGACATAATGATGGGAACAATAGACACTGGGGACTACTAGAGCAGGGAGGGAGGGATGAGGGCAAGGTTTGAAAAACTAACTGTTGGTACTACACTCAGTACCTGGGTGGCAGGATCATCATACTGCAAACATCAGCATCACACAATATACCTAGGTAACAATCCTGCACATGTACTCCCTGAATCTAAAATAAAAGTTGGAAAAGAAAAGAAAACTATATTTGGGAGACCTAGAAATGGATATTGTTCTAAGAGTCTCCTCTCTTCTTGGTTTTTACAATTGTTAATTGCAACACTTTTCTGTTCTATACGGCATTTAACATAAATCAAATCAGATAGCTGCCAAGTAGGCAAATTCGAGATGAGAGAAATCTTACAGAAGCTGTCACGGTACTGTGACTATGTTCCTTCTATCACCTTCTTTTATTATATGGCTTTTGAAATTCTGTGCAAGCAATGAACTTGAATGTGGAGAATGTGATACAAAAAAATCAAGTGCTTTTTTTTTTTTTTTTTTTTGCAATCAGCGTCAGACCTTCTTTCCTCCTCATTAAGCCACACATTTCCTAAAGCCTCTGCTGCATGAATCACCAACGTTTCTGATGTACATAATTTACAATAGCAGATGAGAGAGAACAGCAGGCCAGAGGGGGCGGAAAGTACAGTTAGGTCTAAAATGAGAGGCAGTTGAAAAGTTTGCATTTTCTCTGCTCTTGTGAATTTAAATACAGATCTTGCCAGTTTCCTCATTATAATCATAGAAAGACTAGGGGGTGGGCGTATGGAACAAGAAGTGGAGGACTTGCCACCATCTTTTGTTGTTCTTTCCGGTCAGGTTGACAATGCTGAAGATCCATGGCTCCTACATAGGACTCTGTTTTCTGACTCTTCATGCTTTATATTTTCTTTTATCAAGTACACACTCATAAATGCCTGGAATAAATAGCCTTGTGGGGTGTTATTCTCCCAAGGAACATTTTCATTTGTGTTAAGTGTACAATATCAATTTTTACTCTTTCTTGGGCTCGTGTTGCTATTAAATTTTCATAAATTGCAGAATTTCACGGTGGAAGCATGTACAGTCTGCAAGGAGCAATGTGTTTAGGAGAATATGGGGAAAAAGACATAATTATGTGATCCTTTCTTCATTTTTCCTTCAACTCGTTTTTAATAAATGGAAGCTAGATGTTAGACTCAGGAGAAAAAGCATCAGCATGTCTGTTTCTACTTTAAAACCATCCTGGGGAGAAACAGACCTTCAATTACTCAGTGGAGAATGGCAACTGCTGAGCCAAAGTACGTTGTGTGACTTTTATGGAAAGTCAACAAGGAAAACTTGGCATTATTTTAAAATAAAAGCTTATCAAGCACCAGGAGGAAAACGATAGCACAGCACCTGATTTATTTCTCTTCTGTGGCAAATACATACAAAAAGAACATGAGGTCTCGGTTTGCTCTTTGGAAATTGAAATGGAAGTGGGGGTCAGGTTCTAGCTGTGGCTATCTGGCTGTCTATCTACACACATTTATTGAGAACTATGCAGAGATGGGCTGTGTGTTGCATGCTTTTAATAGACATGTGGTTTAATTTTATTTCCCCTACATTCTTATTCATGAGGAGTTATCAGCAATCCTATTTTACATATAAAAAAGTGAAGGTTACAGAATACTCTAAATAATAATCCAACACATAGCGTACTTCACTGTGTTAATTCATATGATTGTCATATAATAATCCCATGACCATTTTGCAGATAGGGAAACTGAGGCACAGAGTTTAGTAACTTGCCATGGTCACACACCCAGCAAGTGGCTGAGATGAGATTTGAATTGAGGTAGTCTGGCTCTAGAGCCCAAATGTTTAACCACAACCTATACTAACTCTTCAAATTAAGTAAATAAACATTGCAGTGTAACCATTCATTCATAACATTCTATTTTTAAAACATGTACCACGTAACTTTGACAAAGGCAATTATTGAATAATAAGGAATTAGAAAATTGGACAACTATTAGAGAATTACCCTAGACAACCTCATATCCAAATGTCTCATTTTACAGAAAATGAAACTGACACTCAGATTAGGAGACACCTCCAAGTTGGCACAGCAGGTTGGTAGATCAGGACCGAGTTGTACCCCACCTTCTCCCCAAACCTCAATACAATGTGCTTTCCACTGCTGCTCCAATAAGATTTCAAGGGATTTTTAAGGCTTAGAACACTTTTGGGAGACAGTTTTTGTGGAATCAAGGCAGACAATTTTGGAGTATGAAAGAAGAAGCTATGAGGCTAGAGAGAGGACAGTGTCTGCATCTTATCTGTTCTCTTCTGGTCAGACACAGCCCATTACTGCCCTCCCTCCTTCCTTCTCTTTCTCCCTCCCAAACTGGCTTCACCAGCATTTCCTGTCTTGGTGACCTTCTACACAGTTGCTCAAGACAGTGCCCTAGGTGCTACTCCTTGCTTCCTAGCCCTTATGTCCCACATTCAAACCAACAACTGACCCACCTGATTCTGCCTCCTACATGTTGATGAAAAGAATCAAACTCTGTAAAGTATTCGAAGATATTTGTTCTGAGCCAAATATGAGTGACCACGTCCTATGACACAGCCGTCAGGAGATCCTGAGAACATGTGCCCCAGGTGGTCGAGGCACAGCTTGGTTTTACACATTTTAGGGAGACATGAGACATCAATCTAATACATTGAAGCTATACATTGGTTCAGTCCAGAAAGGCAGGACAACTCAAAGTTGGGGTTGAGGGAGGAGGGGTGGAGCTTCCAGGTTATGGGTAGGTTTAAAATTTTTCTGGTTGACAATTGAGTTTATCTAAAGACCTGGGATCAATAGAAAATAAATGTCTGGGTTGTGATAAAAGGCTGTGGAGACCATAGTTTTATCATACAGATGAAGCCTCTGGGTAGCAGAGAATAGATTGTAAATGTTTCTTATCAGCTTTAAGGTCTATGTTGGTGTTAATGCTGGTCAGCTTTTCCTGAATTCCAAAAGGGAGGAGAGTTTAATGAGGCAGATCTGACACCCCCCTTCCCAACATGGCCTGCACTAGTTTTTCAGGTTAACTTTGGAATGCCCTTGGCTAAGAGGAGGGGTCTGTTCAGATGGTTGGGGAGGCTTAGAATTTTATTTTTGATTTACAACACCCAGGAGTCTAGTTTGAGTGGCTCATCACCTAGGCATAAAAGAAAGTTCCTATGCATTGAGTTTAAGCTTCAGAAGATAGAAATCTGGACACTGCCCGGAGAAACAGATACAGAAATAACTATGATATTTCCCTGACCTCTTAATGGGCAGAAACTGGAATGCAGGGGTGCTGGAACTAGCCAGCCACGTCAGCACCAGCAGGGGTGAATTCCACTCCCTCATGGGATGGGGAGCACACAGGTGAGCAGGTGCAGGAGGTGGGGCAAGTGCTTTTGGGCACTAGCAGGAGCAAAAAACTCTATGCAGGTCCTGAGGCAGCATCTGGCGCCTGCGACCTCTGAAGCCCCAGAAGGAGTGTTACAGTGCCCTTTTAGCTTTGCCATCTGCAGACAGCTTAAGTGTTAATAGCTCAGTGGAGCATCAGCATGATAGCCTTTTGCAACCACACTCATGGCACCCAAGTTCTTGTCTGGCATCCAGGAGGAATGAGGTTGCACAAACAAGTTGAAGATGGTAAATGCAGGGGACTTTATTGCCAATGAAAGTGGCTCTCAGCAGGAAGGGGAGCCAAAAAGGGGATGGAGCAGGAAGGTAATCTTCCCCTGAAGTCTGGCTATCCCCAGTCAGACTCCTCTCTGAAGCTATGCCATCAAGCTGTCCCTCTGAAGTCAAGCTGCTTCTCTCCAACTTCCAACCATAGTCCTCGTTGTCCAGTGGCTTCTCCTCTCTCTGCTGGCCAAGCCTGGGGTTTTTATGGGCAAAGGATGAGGGGCAGGGTGGGCTATGGGTGGTTTTGGAAAGGGCAACATTTGAGCAGGAAAGCAGGCATGTAAGTTCTCACTTTGGGCTGCAGTATCAAGAGTTTCAGCTTGAGAGTGGGGACCTACCCAGGGACCTGCCCTCTTCTGCCCAGAATTTCCCTGCTTCCTGATCCTATCAATAGTAACTAGGTGTCAACTTATTAATTTAGCCACCCAGTGGCTGTCCCAAGAGCCCTCTAAATCTACAATCACTGGAAGGCCTCACTGAAAAGTCTTCCTTTCTTCTGTGATTAAGGGCCTGATATTTTAACTTTGAGAATAACTTATTATGCAAATAGTGACCAATTGACATCAGTGGAGCAGAGTTGCCTTTATGAGTCAGAGTAGAGACAAGAGAGAGGGCTGCTTTCTCTCTTGATTAAATCAGCCCCAGTGGAACAGCCCTGATTTAAACAGAAAAACATTTTTAAATTAGTGATCTGTTTAACTTTTGTGGTGAGCTCCCTCTGGAGAAATATCTAGAGGTAGAGGAGAAATATTTCCTTATTATACTTAGTTTTAAAAAGTCACCTTTTCTTTGACCTTAATGCCATGAGATTTGGATCCTTTTCAGCCTTGGCAGAAGAGAAGGGGGTTAAAGACTCCACCATCTGAAGGCAGCTTCTCTTCTTTTTACCTATAGTAAACCATGAAATCAGAATCGCCCAGAACTTCAGAGCCAGTGAGACCTCAGACATCACTGCCCCATACCTTCATTTCATGGTAGAGGGAACAGAGCCTCAGGAGGAGAAATATCTTGTCAATAGCCACAAAGCTAGTTAGTTCCTAAGGCATTATTAATAGTTGTTCTGACTCATAGCTCAGGGCTCTTTCCATATTCACAAACCATTGCAAACCAGACTTCCCAGTTATAAAATACATGTGTTTTTCACCAATGTTTTAAACATTGTATTTTATGTGTGAGCAACCAGCATAACAAAGACCATCTTTTAAAACTTATGCTATGAAACCAGAGATTCTCAAAAGTTTCATGCAGCTTGTTCCCAAAGGGACATCTGATTAGAGTAACATCTATTCTTATCCATTTTTAGGATGGAGGAGGAAGCAATCGAAGGGAGATAAAGAAAGGAACAATAAGGGGTCTTTTCTCCTTGACATCTCTGCCAAGTCTCCTTGACTCATGAGAGTGTCCAGCCTACTTGAGGAAAATTGTCCAAGAAGTCTAAAGGTTTCTTCCTTATGAGGTTAATTCAATTCACTTTTTAAAAATGTAGTAGGCACTGGGCATACAAAGATGAATGATACCATTTATCCTGGGAGCTTAAAATCAAGTGGAGAATGTAGAAGATACACAATACATGTGGCCCTCCATATCTGCAACTTCTGCATACTAGGATTCAACCAACCTCAGTTAAAAATGTTTGAAAAGGCCAGGCGCGGTGGCTCACGCCTGTAATCCCAGCACTTTGGGAGGCCGAGGTGGGCGGATCACGAGATCAGGAGATCGAGACAATCCTGGCTAACATGGTGAAACCCTGTCTCTGCTAAAAATACAAAAAATTAGCCGGGCGCGGTGGCGGGCACCTGTAGTCCCAGCTACTCGGGAGGCTGAGGCAGCAGAATGGCCTGAACCCAGGAGGCGGAGCTTGCAGTAAGCCAAGATAGCGCCACTGCAGTCCAGTCTGGGCGAAAGAGCGAGACTCCGTCTCAAAAAAAAAAAAAAGAAAAAAAGTTTGAAAAAATAAAAAATAATAAAACCACAATAAAAACAATACAAATTAAAAAACAATACAGTATAAGGACACAGCATTTATATGTATTAGGTATTATTAGCAATCAAGAGATATTTAAAGTACATGGTAGGTCGTGCACAGGTTATATGCAAATACTACACTAGTTTATATCAGGGATTGAGCATCTGAGGATTTTGGTGTCCTCAGGGGTCTAGGACTGATTCTCCACAGATACGGAGAGACAACTTGTCACTATACTACCAGATACAATGTGATTGGTGTTAGAGCAGCAGCAGTAAGTCATTTAGGCACCCAGAAGATGGAGAACCAATTCTGACAGGAGGAGGAAACTCAAGGCAGGTTTGGGGAGGAGGTGGCGTTTGAGCGATACTTTGAAAGATGGGGAATGAATCCAGGAGTGGAAAGGAGTGAAGAGAAAGGCATTCTTGGCCAAAGACTCACAAGAGCAAAGGCTGTGAGGGAAGATGACGTACCATTATGAATGGGATGAAAGAAGGAGAGAAGGTTGGGAACAGAGGGTGCAGCCTGTTCCCAACCCACAGGCAGGCCTGAGGGGAGGCCACTGCTGGAGGAAGCACAGCCTTTCTAGTTGCAGTAAAGAAAGAGAAGCTAGCCTTGGCATCGTGGGCCTCCTTCACCACTTGAGTGCCCTTCCTCTTCAGGAGACCACAGTTCTCGGGCTTCCTCCCTTCACCACAGCCGGCTTGAGCAGGAAGTATGGTAGATACTCATTCATACCACAGGGTGTTGCCATGGAAATGGATCAAAGTAAGGTGATATCTGGAGAGAACAGTAGCTGCCACTTAGAGCCTCAGAGAGGGGAGAAAGCCTTAATGGAGACTTCACACTCTAAGGTGTGGTCCGGAGTGTGCCTACGACCCAAGGCACCAAGACAAGACCTATCACCAGGAACTACCTCACGAACTAAGCAAAATCTCAACAGAACAATGTACACCCACATCCGAAAGAAAATATGCTGGCATGTAAAAAAGGAAGAAAAACTACCAAGAAAAATTAAACATTTCAGTTAACTGGCTAACATATTTTAAAATGAAACAAACTTTTAAAAATACAAAAATATAAGCATTTATTGAGTGCTTACTATACACCAGACTTTGTGCTAAAGGTTTTTGAGGCATTATCTCCCACACACCTGGAAGGCCAAATCACAATCCAAAATGTGCTTAGTGAGAGTGGAATCTGAATGTAGTGAGCTAGTTGTTGGATGCTGATGGTTCTTGTCATTGAGTTAGGGTAACCAGTTTGTCCTGGTCTGCCCAAGACTTTCCTAGTCATTCCAGGAAACCCCTCAGTCCTAGGCAAACTGGGACAATTGATCACTCTGCATCAAGTTATAATGGCCAAAAGTTTCCTTCTCCTCTTTTTAGGGCTTACTTGTGGAGAGGACTGCACATTTATCTCACTGGGGCATCTCCCCTGGATAGCATTGGATGAACATTGCCAAAGTCCCATGTTTATATCTTACAGTCCTTTCCAATTTTCCCATGCTTCTTTCCTATATCTAATGCCATAGACTCATCTCAAGATGGTGAAGCAGAACTACAGACTGGCTCGCCCAATTCCATTCCCTCTTCTCATGCATCTTCCTGCCCTGTAGTAGGGGAAACTCATTCTCCAGACTCACTTGCAGCTCGAGCTCCTCATGTGACTTAGACTCTGCTAAGCAGATGCAGTGTTGTGAGTCTTGGAAGGACCGAGTGAGAAAAGTCAGCTGTTGGCCTTGTTCAGGGAGAGGGGACCTTCTGGCAAGCATAGTGGCAACAGCCAGCAGGGGCAGGGCAGCTACGGACCCAGCAGCTTCCTGATCATGGCAGAGGCCTGGTGCTTCTGGGGCCCTGCTGGCAACAGCTTCCTTAGTAGACCAGTTCTTTTGAGAGGTTCAGTCTAGATTGTGTACCTTCAGCCCTCCCAATGATTTTTTGGAGCTATTAGTAGCCATTTATAACTCTCCTTTTTCATAAACTAGCCAGAGGATTCTGTAATTTACAACAAAAAAGCACAGTCTCACACAGATAGTATATAGGATGCCATCATCAACAGCCTAATAATGGCTTCCTGGAATGCTGCCTTGAAACGAATTCTGAGACCTCATCCAGGCTTAGTGAGAAAGACTGCTCTGATGCGTTAGGACTTCTTTTATGGTCCCAGAGAGAGAAGAATTGCATTTGCATCAGACTTCGGCCATCTGTGGTTGAGACTATTGACAAAATCACGTATTTTTTCTTTTGTTTTACAACTATACTGTCATTTTAAGATGCTCTCTGCTAAGGTGTTGATAATTCTGGAAATCAGAAATTTTAGACATATTTCTTTAACCTTAATTTTAGAAATATAAACTACAATTGTCTTTGATATGAAGAACTGAATAATTGTTGATGTAAATTCTTGAAGAATGTAAATGCTGTGTTGAAAATTTATTGCTTAGTAAAAATAAAGATTAAAAGATATTTTACATTCTAGTGAGTGTTACATATTCACTATTACATATCTACACATTACAGTATGTGTATATTATATTCAAAGAGTATTATAAACAGTGACTAGGCAGAAGAAATGAAGATCTTACTCAAGTTTAAATCTATATATCCTATTATCATGATTACAACTTCCCTTTAATATTCAATAGTTTGAGAATGAATTTTTGCTTAGTCCTCTATAAAAATTGTAATACGTGTTTGTAATAGGAAAGTATGTTTGTTCAATTGGCTGTAGAATATGAGTATTATAGGAAACTAAATCTTCTCACTTAAACTCCAGATGAGTTTGCGATCAGCCTTTTGGTATTTTCTACTCTACACATTGTTCACGTTCTCTTGTTAGAGAACAATTTGGCTGGACTTTCTTGAAGTTGTAGAAAGAAAATAAAGCCACCGTGACATAATTTAAATACAACACAAAGCATGATTTCTTGAACAATTCTTAGAATCTGCGGTTCCTCATTGTACCACCCACACTAAAAAGGCTTGTCTCTCTTTAGGGAATTTTCTCTCTTGGAGGGATTTTGACTCTCACCTTCACAGGGCGAAAGGGTGAGGCTGTAGCAGAGATGCGATGGGCTGCTGATGTCACAAGGCCCAGGCATTGCTTGTTCTGACGCTAGAGCCTAAGCTGAGTGAAACCCTTGTGCATCAAACCTGGGACATGGGAATGGAAAAGGAAACTTATGAAGTTGGAAAGAAGTGAAAACAAATTTCCATTTCTTTCTCATTTCATCAAGAGTGGTGTCCTCACTAAGGGTCTTTTAGTTGCAAGCAAGACAAATCCACTGCAACTATAAACTGATTTTTTTAGGTAAGGGGATGAAAAGGTAACAAAAGGTAAACAGATTAGGGAGAAAGAAATAATATTGCCTTTATTTGCACATAATGTGATTGTCTATGTAAAAAATCCAAAAGAATTAACCAAGAAAACTCCTGGAACTAATAAGCAGTTACAGCAGGGACACAGGATACAAGATTATTACACAAAAGTCAATCACTTCCTTATATACCAGAAATGAACAAGTAGAAACTGACATTAAAAAAAAAAATCAGCAGGGCACAATGGCTCACGCCTGTAATCCCAACACTTTGAGAGGCTAAAGCAGGAGGATCACTTGAGGCCAGGAGTTCAAGGCCAGCCTAGGCAACACAGTGAGACCCTGTCTTTACAAAAAAATTTTAAAAATAATAGCCAGGGCCGGGCGCGGTGGCTCACGCCTGTAATCCCAGCACTTTGGGAGGCCGAGGTGGGCGGATCACGAGGTCAGGAGATCAAGACCATCCTGGCTAACATGGTGAAACCGTGTCTCTACTAAAAATACAAAAAATTAGCCGGGCATGGTGGTGGGCGCCTGTAGTCCCAGCCATTTGGGAGGCTGAGGCAGGAGAATGGCATGAACCCGGGAGGCAGAGGTTGCAGTGAGCCGAGATCGCGCCACTGTACTCCAGCCTGGGCAACAGAGCGAGACTCCATCTCAGAAAAAAAAAAAATAGCCAGGCATGGTGGCATATGACTGTAGTCTTGGATACTTGGGAAGCTGAGGTGGAAGGATTGCTTGAGCCCAGGAGTTCAAGGCTGCAGTGAGCTATGATCATGCTACTGCACTCCAGCCTGGGCAACAGAGTCAGACTCTGTCTCTAAAATCAAACAAACAAAAAATGAAAAAAACCCCACATTATCACTCCCCCCGCCAAAAAAAAGGGTAGGCATATTACAACAAGGCAAATGTTTAGACGGCTATCTGAGGATGAGGATGGCCACTGGGAACCCAGGCAGCAATCTGTCACACTTTGCCAGGCCTTCTCCTGCTCTCAGGAGCCATGAAGTCTAATCTGGGCTGCTGAGCACTCAGCTGTCTTCCTGGCTTTGTGGGCAGCACACGGCTCTGGAGTTAAACCAGAGGACTAACTCCTGAGCATACCCTTTAAAACTGTGTGACCCTAGATAATTTGCTAAACCACTTTAGGCCTGAGTGTCCTGGACCTTGGATAAGAGTAACTATAGTTCATATTACATAGGATTGTGATGAGAATCAAATGAGCTCTTCAGTGTGAAAACAGGGCCTGCTGCATAGCCAGCACTGAATAATCATTAGCTACTGATCTGGTTATACACTCTTTTTGCTCTCTGGGGCTTGGTTTGCTCTGTTTCACTGGATGTCCAAGCCTGGCCACCTTACAATGGTGACCTTAGTTTCTAAGTCCACACCACCCCAGTCCAAGCCAGTAGCCAGATGGAATGTGATTTTCTTGGTCTGCAAACCAAATTCTTAGGAGGAAGAATCTCCTTGGCTCAACTGTGGTCATGGAGGCAAATGAACTCAGCTGTGGAGGGTTGAATTGTGTGTGTGTGGAATGGGGAGGGGGGTGGTGGTGAGGGGTAGCAGGTGGAGGCAATAGTTGTAGTCCTCAAAGAAAGAAAGGATATCTTTATGGCTGGTTAATTATCCCAAAATAGGTAAGCCCAGCAACCCTGCATTTTGTAGTCTTCTGTGATATGTCTTTGATAAGCACTTGTGATGGTAAATTTTAAGCCTAACTTGACTGGACTCAGGGATGCCCAGATAGCTGGGAAAATATCATTTCTGGGTGTGTCTGTGAGGATGTTTTCAGAAGAGATTAGCATTTAAGTCAATAGACTGAGTAAAGAAGATCACCCTCACCAGTGTTGCTGGACATCATCTAATCCATTAAGGGCCTGAATGAAACAAACAGGTAGAGGAAGGGTGAATTTACTCCCTCTGCTTGACTGGGGACATCAAACTTCAGCTCTGAGACATTGAAGCTCCTGGGCCTTCAGGCTCAAACTGGACTATGTCACTGGCTTTCCTGTGCCTCTACTTGCAGAAGGCCAATAATGGAACTCCCTAATACATGAGCCAGTTCTTCATAATATATAACTATCTATCTGTCATCTGTCTACCTATTTGTCTATCATCTATCTATCTATCACCTATCTATCTATCATCTATCTATCCACCCATCCTATTGCTTCTGTTTCTCTAGAGAACCTTGATGGATACAGCCCTCTTGGTGTTCATCCTAGGCACCTTCCATCCTTCCAATGCCATATCTGTGTGTTGCTCCCCACTCACCCTCTCTGTGCACTTTTACTCTGCCCTCAGTCTCTCGAATCATTTTGCTCACAAGTGTGGAAAGCCAGAAGGGCCTGGGGGTTTAGGTTTATGTGTTCCCTTCCTCCAGGGCAGCCCTTCACCAGAGACTGCTAACTGCCAGTGCAGGCATCTGAAAGCCCAGCTCCCCTGCCTTGAGTGGGGACAACTCAGAGGCATAATTTGTCCTCCAGAGCTCCCCTGTGGGATCAGGCTGAGGCTGGCACTTTGCCTGGGGTGGCACTCCACTTGCGTTCTTCCCCCTCTCTATCTGGCTTCCCCTAGAAGTATTTTCTAAGTAAATCATTTACACTGGAATCCTGATCTCAGGGTCTGTTTCTAGAGCTCAATTGAAAACAATCCTACAGATCAAAACATGGGCCTGAACTCATGTGTGAGCCATTAATGAATGCAACTAATGTCCATGTGAAAAGGATTCTTTCATTCCTCTGAGATTTGGTTTTGTTTCTCATCCTTGCATTCTTTGGCAGGTCTCACCCACGGAGAGAGGCTTTTGGAGAGCCTGGATCTCTCGGCCTTCAGAAAATGATCTTCTTTCAAAGAAAACAAGGAGGACAGCCGCTCTCACTTAACAAACAAACAAAAAAGAGAGGTTAGTCTGGTATGAGACTTGATTTTCTTTGCTGCTTCCCCACCCACCACCAAGCCCCCAATCCCACTTCCCCTTGTCAGCCGGGAGAGCCCTTTCTTTTTTATATTGATATGTTTATTCCCAGACTTTATCTATTAATGTACAGATAGAAATATAGATTTATATGTTTAAACAGATGTAATAATTCTGCATATATTACCCTGCAAGCTGCTTTTTATTTTAACCACACCAAAAACAATGTACTTATTTCTTTTTTGCCTTCAGCTTTATTGAGGTGTAGTTGACAACACTGTATAAGGTATGCAATGTGACATTTAACGTACCAATATGTTGTGAAATGATCACAATCAAGTTAGCTAACCCATTCATCACCTCACATGGTTCCCATTTGTGTGTGTCTGTGTGTGTGTGCCTGTGTGTGTGTGTGTGTGTGTGTGTGGTGAGAACATTTAGAATCTACTCTCTTAGCAAAATTGAAGTATACAAGACAGTATTGTTAACTAGAGTCCCTTGCTGTACATTAGATCCTCTAGGCTTATTTAACTTACAGCTGAAGAGTCATTTTAGCTTTCAGAAAAAGAGACTTTTCCTGCTGAGTCCAGCTGCCTGCCTGAAACCTGAACTTGGATAGGCCAGCACACGGAGGCAGGATGAGACGTGACATTTCTAGGACGAGCTGCCACCGTAGCTGATTCTCACTTAGTGACACTCTTCACTCCTATCGCAGAGCTTACTCCTGCTGGTGATAAGAAGTGCTTTGAATGGATCTCAGTGAGAAACATTTTCTCATGGAGGGAACACACAGGGCTGGCTGCCTTTTCAGGCCTGAAGCCAACCAAGAAGCTCCTTTGGGCCAACAGGGTCTGTCCTTTGAGCTGGGCAAGACTTGGTGCCAGGCAGATGAGCCAGTCACTGGTAGATAGGGCAGGGTATGAGTGTCTCTAGTTCTTAAGCCCACTTCAAAATATTCTGGCCACCTTAGCTTGACATGAGTGACTAACATTCTACCACACGAATTCATCTCTTTGGATTGAAGACCTGTCTAATGCTAAAATGTAAACCTTCTGAGAGGGATCACACATTTTCTTGTTGCATTAACCAGACTCTTTTGGTATAAGCATAAACAGAATTTAATTGTCTCAATCATTATGGTAGATGGCTTGAAGCTCATGTAGATCGGGTGTCAAAACAATGTTGTCAGAAATCTTTTTTTCATTTGCCAACTCTGTTTTTCTCGGTTGGCTTCATTATCCGGGGACAATGATGGCCTCTGGTAACTTCTTACTCACTTAACAACCCAAAGGAAGGAGTGGCTCTTTCCCTGTCATTCCAGCCCAAATCTCAAGACTATGTCCCTTTGACTCAAATGGAGCCGTGTTGGTCTTCTATAAACCAACCACTGTGACACTAATGGATGAGGTCACAGTCCTGTGCCAATGGCTGGGGTGGAAAAGAAGGGTCAGCCCCACCCAAGCCACATATAATGAGAGTAGGAGGGGGCTGATCAGCAAGGAAAACTTCAGCTGCTCTTACCGTTAGAGGAGAAACTGGATATTAGGAAGGCAATACCAACACCTGTGCACACACTTAGCCGTTTTCATACCACCAAGGTAATAGCTAGCAGAGAGCAGCTCCCTACAAGAGGAGACATAGTAGAGATGGTAACAAGTCCAGAGCTTGGGGCACCTTACTAGGAAAGCAGGCAGGTTGGAGAATACTGCATTAGGGCTCCTTGAAGAGCTAAGGGGAACTCAGGGGCTCTGAGATTGAACAGTACATTCTTAGAAGTTAAGAAAAACTCTCAGACCAGGCCAGGTGCGGTGGCTCACGCCTGTAATCCCAGCACTTTGGGAGGCTGAGGTGGGCGAATCCTGAGGTCGGGAGTTCGAGACCAGCCTGATCAACATGGAGAAACCCCATCTCTACTAAAAATACAAAATTAGCTGAGCATGGTGGCACATGCCTGTATTCCTAGCTACTCGGGAAGCTGAGGCAGGAGAATCGCTTGAATCCAGGAGGCGGAGGTTGTGGAAAGTAGCAGGAAAATCCTAGGTACCTTGACAAGTGTCAGGCAGGGGGCCAGCAATGCCACTCACAATTCATGCCCACAGGCTTCCCCCGATTTACGTGATAGTTTCAACCTCCATCCCTCTTTAACAGGAGCAAAATAGTGTATTCATGCTTTTCTGTATCATCCCCCAAAGATCCTTAGTCATGCTTGTGTGAATTGGTGCCCAGCAGGCACAATTTTGCTGGACTATTCCATGATCTCTTTTTTGTTGTTTTCACAAACAGATAATAGTATGACTAATGGGCAGCTGACATTTTCCAAGCACCATGTTATTAGAACCCCCTGAGAGCCAGCCTATTCTTCTGCTCTACAGATACAGACACTCAGGCTTGGGGAAAGATGAAGTGATTTGCCAGCCTGTCAGTGGTGGGGCCAGGCTACTGACTCCAGTCATAGGGTTCCAGCCAACATCTTTAAACCTCATACCATAGCCAAGCATCTGAAGCCAGGAAGAATTGAGAAAGTATGGAGGGGAGAATTTCAAGGAGAAAAGGTTGAGGTTTAAAGCAGTCTTCCATGAGGGGTAGGGGAAAAGTCCCAGTGTACAAGACATGGCTGTTGACAGTCTGTGAACAGGACCAAGGAGGGAGCGGACGATGAGAACATGCTGCTCGTTGTTTGCTAGAGATGATACCACTATGGGTAGAGTGGCCATATAATTGTTGGCCAAAACCAAGACCTTTTGAAAGCGAGAGGGCACTGTTAATAATTGTACTGGGAAGACTGCAATAAACCAAGACTGGTTTGGGCATACCAGAACACAGGGTCACTCTAACTAGGGCTACTAACAGTAGGGCTGGGATTGTTTTCTGATAGCAGTGATGGCTATGCATGGATTCATCCACAGCCCCTCCATCCATCATCCTTTTGGGGTTGCAGGATGGCTGGTGAGGAATGTATTAACTAGCCTTGGTCTTGGTAGCCCTGTGCTCTAACCAACAGAGTTTATTTCCAGACACAGTAGAGTCAGGGGACAAAAGATACAATTTCAATAATTAATTAACTTATTTAATTAAACCAACCATTAGCTAAGCAAGGCAGTATAGCAGAGTGGTTAGTGAATTTCACTTTGAGGTTTAGCTCTCAGTGATGTGACTCTGGGCACGATACTTAATTTCTATGAGTCTCAGTCTTCTGATCTGTAAAATAGGGACAAGAACAAACACTATCTGAGCTTTTACTTTGTTTTGGGTGCTGGGCTAAGCACTTTATGTGGATTATTTAATATCATCATCACCTTATGAAGCAGGAACTATCATTATCTCCATTTTGCAGACCAGAGAATTAGAGCTCAGTGGGACAGAGTAACTTGCTTGAGGTCAGACCATCCATAAATACCAATTCTACAGGGGCTGTTTTTGGTGATTAAATGAGACAATGCTTATTAAAAGCTTAGCATATTCCACCTGATTAAATTGGTTAATTGTGGCCCCTTTTATGCGAAGTTCAATATTAGACCCTTTCTTTCTTTTTTTTTTTTTCTTTTTTTTTGAGACGGAGTCTCGCTCTGTCACCCAGGCTGGAGTGCAGTGGCGTGATCTTGGCTTACTGCAAGCTCCGCCTCCCAGGTTCACACCATTCTCCTGCCTCAGCCTCCCCAGTAGCTGGGACTACAGGCACACGCTGCCACGCCTGGCTAATTTTTGTATTTTTAGTAGAGACAGGGTTTTACTGTGTTAGCCAGGATGGTCTCGATCTCCTGACCTTGTGATCCGCCTGCCTCGGCCTCCCAAAGTGCTGGGATTACAGGCGTGAGCCACCGCGCCCGGCCTCCTTTTTTTTTTTTTTTTTTTTTTTTGAGATGCAGTCTCACTCTGTTGCCTAGGCTGGAGTGCAATGGCACAATCTCGGCTCACTGCAACCTCCACCTCCCTGGTTCAAGTGATTCTCCTGCCTCAGCCTCTGGAGTAGCTAGGATTACAGGCATGTGCCACTATGCTCGGCTAATTTTTGTATTTTTAGTAGAGACAGGGTTTCACCATGTTAGGCTGGTCTCAAACTCCTGACCTCAGGTAATCCACCCGTCTTGGCCTCTCAAAGTGCTGGGATTACAGGCGTGGGCCACCACGCCCGGCCGTCATTATTCTTATTAAACATCCTTCCTTGGAAAAAGAGGATATATTATTGTGACTTATGCATATTGTCCAAAAATATGAGTCACACATCTGAAGTCTGATTGCACTGGGGCAGCCTGCAACATTCAAGGGTTTTTCTGATCCCTGTACTCTTGTGTCTTCTGTTGAGAACAGAGATGTGTATATTCATGTTAGCATGAGAAAATAGGTTTAAGCCACTTTTGGTAATTGAGATGAATGTTTCGTATAAAGGATGGCTAGCAGCCACAATGCCGGGTGGGGAGAAAATGGCCAAATAGTTAATATTTGAAATCAAATTACTTCAGATCTGAATTCTGGGCCCCCCACTGTTGTGGCTCTGGGCATGTTACTGAGCCTCCTTGAGCCTTCGTCTGTAAAATGGGTTGAATAATACATATCTTTCAGAGTTGCTATGAGGGTTAGACATAATATATGCAAAACAGTCACATAATAGACACTCAATAAACACTAGTCATTATGACTGTTAAAAAGCTTAGCATGGCCGGGTGTGGTGGCTCACGCCTGTAATCCCAGCACTTTTAGAGGCTGAGGCGGGTGGATCACTAGAGGTCAGGAGTTTGAGAACAGCCTGGCCAACATGGTGAAACCCTGTCTCTACTAAAAAATACAAAAATTAGCTGGGCATGGTGGCAGGCGTCTGTAAGCCCAACTACTCAGGAGGCTGAGGCAGGAGAATTGCTTGAACCTGGGAGGCGGAGGTTGCAGGGAGTCGAGATCACGCCATTGCAATCCAGCCTGGGTGACAAGAGTGAGACTCCATCTCAAAAAAAAAAAAAAAAAAAAAAAAAGCATAGCATATTGACTGAAAGCCAGTAGAAAGCCCAAATGTAAGTCCTTAATACTAATTTAACATTCAGTATTACTGTTTTCTTACATTTGTAATTTGGATACTTTGGATCATATTTCCAACCCACCACATGTCAGGAGAACCCTCTGAATGAAATCCTTTAATACTCTTTAATATCCTAAGAGAGGACAGCATTGTTGACATGACCCATCTCTGAAAGCCCCAAGAATCTGAAACATCCAGGCTGTTCTTGCTGCAGCTGGGAAAATAAAATATCCACATGTATACTTAAACCCAGACA
Source organism: Pongo pygmaeus (assembly GCF_028885625.2). NCBI lineage: Eukaryota > Metazoa > Chordata > Mammalia > Primates > Hominidae > Pongo > Pongo pygmaeus. The sequence goes on from NC_072378.2 coordinate 25,162,779, forward strand.
GTTATTTAATTTTTTTTTTAAGTGTCCTAAGTGGAGAAAAAGCAGCAGATACAGGATGGGGAGGGAGACAACCGTTGTTCAACCATCTGTCCCAATTCCTCCTAAACCAATGCTTGTGTTTTGGGAACTTATTTCCAGGCCTCCTGAGCCCTTCCCCTCCCACCTAGCCACTCTCATGTCTCCAGAAATGCCTTTAGCATTGCAAAGCACAGGTTTTATGGGCACACTGGGAGTACGCTACGAACTTGCAAAGGCCCTGGGGCCAGATGAAATCACCGGAACCACCTTCCCCTACACCCAGGCAGAGGGCATAGGAGAAACCTGCCTCATGTAGAGGAAGACACGAGTGGATTCATATGGATAATGTGACACTGGGCTGGCTAGTTAACTAGCTCTTTGAGCCTTAGTTTTTTCATTGACAACATTGAGATAACAAAATCTTTGTATCTTAAAAGAAACAATATATGTTGTATGCTTAACAAAGCACCTGATACATCATAAAAGTTGATAAATGCTAGCTGTTATTGCTAAGCATTAACTGAAAATGTCACTGTGTTAGGCAGTATGACCGCCAAATATAAGATGTAGTCTCTGACTTCCAGCGCTTGCAGAGGAGTCAACATTAACTCACCTTAAATGGCCAGCCATCAACTAGAGGCTCAGTTGTGTGGTGTGATCGGGGTTTGGAGAAGGAGAGGTGCAGGCTGGGGATGCCACGGAGGTAAGCATTGAGGATGGTGGAGGTCTTGACAGATGCAAAGAAAGAAGAAACTTAATGGGAGCTATAACTGGCTCAGAGGAAAGGAGTGCTGTGGAAATGGGGTGTGTGACACTCCAGAAGGAACAGGAGCTGCTGCTCACCTCACCTGATTTACTCTGTCTGACATCCAGGATCTTTTTTTTTTTTTTTTTTTTTTTGAGACAGGGTCTCGCTCTGTCTCCCAGGCTGGAGTGCAGTGGCGCGATCTCGGCTCACTGCAACCTCTGCCTCCCGGGTTCACGGCATTCTCCTTCCTCAGCCTCCCGAGTAGCTGGGACAGAGTTTCACCATGTTAGCCAGGATAGAGACCCAGGATCTTGTCTCAGTGGCAAGGCAGAGCCCCCTAAAGGAGTCATCTCATGAACCACCACCCAAGGGTTCTTCAAATCCTGAGCCTAGAAATACAGGCACAGGGATTGAAATCAAATCCACACTCTGGAATGAGAATCAGTTGTAGGTTTCCTTACAGTTACTTTGAACGTCATACATGATAAACTGTAAATGATACCATGAGTTTTTAGTATGAGTTGTTCATTTCCAATATAAATTGATGAAAACGCTTAGCTGAGTACGGCGATAAGAACGAGCTCTGCTCTGTTCTGATTTGTGTTTCTATTTATCTCTGGCTATCCAGTTCATACCTCCTCTGTGTCCAAAGTTATTCTTATTCTACAGGGGACTAAACTCGGATAAATGCTAAAACTAATCATGCATCAAAGAAAATTCTTCATTTTGGTGTGGCACTATAAGTTCAGAGTGTTTTTGCAATTATATCCCTAAGGATTTTTTACTTTCTGTAATAAGCTTTACAAAATATAAGCCCAGGATGAATTATTATCCCAGGAAGGATTTCTCCCTTTATTTGCCCAATTTTGTAGTACTGCTTTCTCCTTAATCTGGACACTTTTTCTCCAATTGCCTCTTTTCTGCCCCAAGTCACTAGTGAGAAATAAGAGTGAAGTTTGGTATTTTGTCCTCTTAATGGGAAAAGTCAATTCCAGATGGGACCCAACCAAGCTCAAAATAGTTCTCTTCTGGGCAGGAACACAAATGCTACATTTCCTAGGTAGTGTTATTGAAGCATGTCTGGCTTCATAAACACTTTGTAAGAAAAAAAAAGTGTACAATGATAACATAATTATTATTAGGCATGTACCATTTTCAGAATTCACTGTAAGTTCTACAGAGATGCACCAGAGCTGTGGATACTTTAGCTGGTGGGGTTTGGGCAGCTGGGACTCACTGTTGCAGTGGTCACAAATGCCCTAATTATTGAGTCCCAAATGTCTAGTTGAACTTAATGCTTAATAACATCTATCTACCCAGAGGGCAACAAAATATTTGTTCCTGGCTTGCGAGGCCACTGATATTTTCTTTTTTTTTTTTCCGCAGAACTATTGGCCTGAGGCCCCTGGAAACATTGCTTCATTGCTTGGCCTTATAAGAATTTACTTGACCTATTTTGTGGAAGCACATTTACCCTGGTCTTAGAGGTTTTTCACGCAAAAGGGATAAATGAAAATTTTTACTGCTAAGTTTCATTCACCTGAGCCAATCACAGCTAGTGAAATGACCAGGTTGGTAAATGCTGTTTTAATGGAAACGGGCTCTCCATGGGTCCAGATTGGGTAGGTCCATGCCTCAAAAATGAAAAATTCTCTTTTTAGCTCCTTAGCTGGATTACTGGGCAGGGCTACCATTTTGTGAGTAGCAGATAATTATTAACACATGAGGCTCTCTCATTCGGACCGCACCCTTCAATGGCGTGATATCTGTGGTTACACAGAGCAGTCCAGTCCTCCCATCTTGGTTTTTTAATTATGTAAATGAAAGAACAAAACTACCCAACTCCCATCTGCCTACAGGCTGAGGCTGAGGAGGATCCTAAGAACCTACCCCCTACAAGATAGCATTTCAAAGTTAAGGGAGTCTAGCTTTTGTGTACTGAAGGGAATGTTCATTAAGAAATAAATGTCTTAGACCTAGGGCCCTTTCCTATTCCTGGTTGGCCTAAAGATGCATAATTTGAAGAAAAAAAAAAAAAAGCAGGGCTCGGGGGGTGGTTGGGGAGAAGTGACTTCAAAACACAAGAAGTAACATTGCTTTGCCTAATAAAGTGAAGTTTGAACTCCTCTGCTTGGCAAGTTAGGAAAATATCCCTTCCTTCCTAAAAATGGAGACAACTTTCTGGGAAAATAAACATTTATTGCTCAAAGGTCTGTGGGTTTAAGTCCACCTTCACCTGCATGTTTAGCCATGGGAGGATCTCTAAGACAGCCATACTAAGAAGAGTGTACTTGCCTGCCCTGGATGTCAGGAGGCCTTGAAGTCCAAAGCCAGCAGGGCTCCCTCCCTCTCAGCCATGGACCCTGGGGTCTTGCAGTGATAAAGGTGGTGGCTGATTGCATCTAGATAAAGGTGGTGGCTGATTGCATCTAGATAAAGGTGGTGGCTGATTGCATCTATGAAGCCACTGAGGAATTATTAGTGTAAATATTTCGTTTGGAAATGCACTGCCTAGGAACAGGCATGGTCCTAGGATGAGTTCCTATGAGGTCCTAGGATGAGTTCCTTTGAGTGGAAGAGGTCTCCTAAATCTTGGGTGAAGAATGCCTGGGTGAGATAGGAAGGAGAGATAATTTTTTTTTCCCTCTCCCTATAAAGAGGCCTGGATTTGAGAGCAGGAAAGAATGATTAGGAGTTGTGTGCATCCCAAGTCACCCTCCTGTGAAGGGAGCCTTAGAGATGGGTGTGGTGGGGCATGCTTGTAGTCCCAGCTACTAGGGAGGGTGAGGTGGGAATATTGATAGAGCCCAGGAGTTCGATGCCAGCCTGGGAGACATAGTGAGATCTTCCATCTCATTCAGGAAGGAAGGGAAGGGGAGGAAGGGGAGGGGAGGAAGGCGAGGTGAGGGGAGGAAGGGGAGGTGAGGGGAGGGGAGGAAGGCGAGGTGAGGGGAGGAAGGGGAGGGGAGGGGAGGAAGGGGAGGAAGGAAGGAAGGAAGGTTTTTCACCAAAATAAGAGGAAGTCATACTTAGCATAAAACTTTAATTTTTAACCTTCTGCTCTGTAGTGTCCTTAATTACCCCAAAGCTTTGGTGAAGCGTGCCACACATCAGCCTGCAAGGCGGTGGGGTGAACAGGATGCTACAGTGTGGAGGGGGTATCTGTGTGAAGACCCGAGGGAGAGCTTCCAAGGGACCACTGGGACCCCAAAGGAAGCCCCTCTCTTCCTAGATACATCAGATGAAACAGACTCTTGAAAAGGTGAAAGGCAGCCGCTTTGGTTACTTTGAAGTCCTCATGGGGTCCACAGCTACAGCTTTCAAAGGGGCAAAAAGGAACTAGTGCGCCGGCCGCGGGGGTTTGATGTGGTCCTCTTCCGCCACCTGTCGACAACATAGGCTCATTGCAGTTTCCTAATGTACCTACTTGCAACCGTTCAAGGTCGCATTTTCTTCATTCAAATTAAAATTGAGTCCACAGGGAAAATACTTATTCTTACAAATCTAGTTTAACTATTTTTTTGGTTCAACTAACCTTGATTTTTAGCTGTTAAAATAATAACATGGCCATGACAAGAAGGCAAAGTTCTGATATCTTTTTTCTTACATTTGGTTAATGCTTTAGAATATATGGAGGCACTGAATAAGGTTTTCGTTGTTTCTCAGAAAACATTATCACCTTAAAGGTGTTGAAGGCATTTTTGGAAAAGAAAGAGTGCACGAGTAACATTTGCAAACAGCAGAGTGGTAGTTTCTGCAGAATTAACATTGTGGAGCACCATGGGAAATATATGTTTAGGTAGAGCACAGAAGATGGTCCATGTTACATGGGCCTGTACATTCACTGGAAGACTGAGATGCATCAGAACAATTGTTCATATCCTTTGATTCCATAACCCAATTTCAAGAATTTTCTTGCAAGAAAAGAATTTAAAAACATGAAAAATGTAATATGGATGATATTCTTCATAAGATTGTTTAATAGTCAGCAATTGAAGAAAAGTTGAAGCTATGGCTCATTCAGAATATGGAATATTATAATTATTTTAACATGTAGTAATATGAAAACATGATGCCAAAGAAGATATAAAATATCTAAGTAAAAATAGAAATATTTAATAAAGCTGGAAAAGAATACTAAAAATATTATAACTGAGTTACAATGGTGGAGTTAAGGGGTTACAATGTTATATATACTAATGTTTTTGTTTTTCTAATTCCACAACAAATATAAAAGTGCTTTATAGTAATACATTTAAGTGATACAGAAGCATATAGAGTAAGAGGTAGAAGATCCCATTACCTTCCTGTCTTTCTTCTCCCTGTTAATAGATTGGTGTAAGTGCTTCACATCTTTGTCCTTAGAGTTACACACACACACACGCACATGCATGCACACTTACACCCACACATGCACATATACATTATATATTATTTACAGGCATACCTCAGAGTTATTGTGGGTTTGATTCCAGAGCCCCACAAGAAAACAAATATCTCAATAAAATGAGTCACACAAATTTTTTGGTTTCCCAGTGCATATAAAAGTTATGTTTATACTATACTATATAGTCCATTATATGTGCAAGAGCATTATGTCTAAAAACCAATTATATATATTAATTTAAAAAATGGTTCATTGCCAAAAAACATGCTAATGATCATCTGAGCCTTCAGCGAGTTGTAATCTTCTTGCTCATTGAGGGCCTTGCCTCAATGGTGGTAGTTGCTGAAGGCTAGGGTGGCTGGTGCAATTTCTTAAAATAAGACAGCAATGAAGTTTGCCACATCAATTGACTCTTCTTTTCACAGAGGATTTCTCTGTAGCATGTGATAATCTTTAATAGCCTTTTAATCACAGTAGAATTTCTTTCAAAATTAGAGTCAATCCTCTCGAATCCTGCCACTGTTTTATTAACTAAGTTTATGTTATATTCTAAATCATTTGTTGTCATGTGGACAGTGTTTACAGCCTCTTCACCAGGAGTAGGTTCCATCTCAAGAAACCATTTTCCTTGCTCATCCATAAGAAACAACTCCTCATCTGTTAAAGTTTTATCATGATATTGCAGCAAGTCAGTCACATCTTCAGGATTTACTACTAATTCTAGTTCTGTTGCTATTTCAACCACACCTGCAGTTACTTCATACACTGAAGTCTTGAACCCCTCAAAGTCATCCAAGAGAGTTGGAATCAACTTCTTCCAAACTCCTGTTAATGTTGATATTCTTACATCCTCCCCATGAATCAGAGATGTTCCTGGTAGCATCTAGAAAGGTGAATCCTTTCAGAAGGTTTTAAATTTACTTTGCCCAGGTCCATGAGAGGAATTACTATCAATGGCAGTTATGGCCTTATGAAATGTGTTTGTTAAATAATCAGGCTTAAAAGTTAAAATTACTTCTTGATCCATGGGCTGCAGAATGGATGTCGTGTTTGCAGGCATGAAACCTTAATCTCCTTGTATATCTCCATCACAGCACCCGAGTGACTTGGCACATTGTCAATTAACAATAATATTTGGAAAGAAATAATTTTTTTCTGAGTAGTAGGTCTCAACAGTGGGCTTAAAATATTTAGTAACGTATACTGAAAACAAGTGTGTTATCTGAAAACAGGCTTTGTTGTTCCATTGATAGAGGACAGGCAGAATAATGTGACATAATTCTTAAGGGCTCTAGGTTCTTAGAATGGTAAATGAGCATTAGTTCCAACTTAAAGTCACCAGCTGCATTAGCCCTGAGCAAAAGATTCACATTGTACTTTGAAGCCAGGCATTGACTTCTCCTCTCTAGCTATGAAAGTCCTAGTTCGCATCTTCTTCCAATAGAAGGCTGTTTCATCTATATTGAAAATCTATTGTTTAATATAGCCACTTTCATCAATGATCCTAACTAGATCTTCAGGATAACTTGCTATAGTTTCTACATCAGCACATACTGCTTCACCTTGCACTTTTTTTTTCAGCACAATTTTGTTTAATTTTTTTAATTTCAATAGGTTTTTGGGGAACAGGTGGTGTTTGATTACATGAATAAGTTCTTTAGTGGTTTCTGGGATTTTGGTGCACCCATTCACTTGAGCAGTGTACACTGTACCCAATGTGTAGTGTTTTGTCCCTCACCCTCCTCCCACCCTTTCCCTGAGTCTCCAAGGTCCATTTTATCGTTTTTATGCCTTTGCATTCTCATAGCTTAGCTCCCGCTTATAAGTGAGAGCATACGATGTTTGGTTTTCCATTCTTGAGTTACTTCACTTAGAATAATGGTCTCCAATTTCATCCAGGTTGCTGTGAATGCCACTATTTCATTTCTTTTTATTTTATTTTATTTTTTATTATACTTTAAGTTCTGCGGTACACGTGCAGAACCTGCAGGTCATGCCATAGTGGTTTGCTGCACCCATCAACCCATCATCTACATTAGGTATTTCTCCTAATGCTATCCCTCCCCTAGCCACCCATCCCACAACAGGCCCCAGTGTGAGATGTTCCCCTCCCTGTGTCCATATGTTCTCATTGTTCTACTCCCACTTATGAGTGAGAACATGTGGTGGTTGGTTTTCTGTTCTTGTGTTAGTTTGCTGAAAATGATGGTTTCCAGCTTCATCCATGTCACTGCAAAGGACATGAAATCATCATTTTTTTATGGCTGCATAGTATTCCATGGTGTATATGTGCCACGTTTTCTTTATCCAGTCTATCATTGATGGGGATTTGGGTTGGTTCCAAGCCTTTGCCATTGTGAACAGTGCTGCAATAAACATACGTGTGCATGTGTCTTTATAGTAGAATGATTTATAATCCTTTGTGTATATACCCAGTAATAGGATTGCTGGGTCAGACGGTATTTCTAGTTCTAGATCCTCAACCACAAAGGTTGAACTAATTCACACTCCCACCAACAGCGTAAAAGTGTTCCTATTTCTCTACATCCTCTCTAGCATCTGTTTTTTCCTGACGTTTTAATGATTGCCATTCTAACTGGCATGAGATAGTATCTCATTGTGGTTTTGATTTGCATTTCTCTAATGACCAGTGATAATGAGCTTTTTTTCATATGTTTGTGGGCCGCGTTAATGTCTTCTTTTGAGAAGTGTCTGTTCATATCCTTCACCCACTTTTTGATGGGGTTGTTTGTTTTTTTCTTGTAAATTTGTTTAAGTTCTTTGTAGATTCTGGATATTAGCCCTTTGTCAGATGGGTAGATTGTAAAAATTTTCTCCCATCCTGTAGGTTGCCTGTTCACTCTAATGGTAGTTTCTTTTGCTGTGCAGAAGCTCTTTAGTTTAATTAGATCTCATTTGTCAATTTTGGCTTTTGTTGCCGTTGCTTTTGGTGTTTTAGTCATGAAGTCTTTGCCCCTGCCTACATCCGGAATGATATTGCCTAGGTTTTCTTCTAGGGTTTTTATGGTTTTAGGTCCTATGTTTTAAGTCTTTAATCCATCTTGAGTTAATTTTTATATAAGGTGTGAGAAAGGGTCCACCTTGCACTTCTATGTTATGGAGACTGCTTCTTTCCTTAAACCTCGTGAACCAACTTCTGCTAGCTTCAAACTTTTCTTCTGCAACTTTCTCAGCTCTCTCAACCTTCATTGATTTAATAAAGTTAGGACTTTGCTCTGGATTAGGCTTTGGCTTAAGGGAATGTTGTGGCTGGGTTGATCTTCTATCCAGACCACTAGAAATTTCTCCATATCAGCAGTAAGGCTGTTCTGTTTTCTTATTTGTGTGTTCACTGGAGTAGCACTTTTAATTTCCTTCAAGAACTTTTCTTTTGCATTCATAACTTGCCTAACTCTTTGGTGCAAGAGGCCTAACTTTTGGCCTATCTTGGCTTTCAACATGCCTTCCTCACTAAACTTAATCATTTCTAGCTGTGGATTTAAAGTGAGAGACGTGTGACTCTTCCTTTCACTTGAATACTTACAGGCTATTGTAGGGATCTTAATTGGCCTAATTTCAATAGTCTCACATCTCAGGGAATAAAGAGGCCAGAGGGAAGAGACGAAGATGGAGGAATAGCATGTGGGTGGAGAAGTCAGAACACACACAGTATTTATTAAGTTTTCTGTCTTATAAGGGTTTGTGGTGCCCCAAAACAATTAGAATAGTAACATGAAAGATCACTGATCATAGATCACAATAGCAGATATAATAATAATGAAAACATTTGAAATATGAGAATTATCAAAATGTAACACAGAGACATGAAGTGAGCCCCTGGTGCTGGGAAAATGGCTCGATAAACTTGCTCAGTGCACAGTTGCCACAAACCTTCAATTCACACACACTCACAAAATGTAATATCTGTGAAGTACAATAAAGCATAATAAAACAAATTGTGCCTGTAAAGTGCTATTTAAATATAAGTGATATTTTTATAACTTGGTTCTTTTTTAAAAAAAATGTGCATTGTACATCTTTCTGGATCAATAAACATAGAGCTACCTCATTGTTTTTAACTACTACATATTAATATAATGTGATTTACTCTAATATATTTATTTCTTAATTGATAGATGCTTATTTCTTCTAAGCTCTAAAATGATACATAATCTTGCCAGTGCCCTCTCTTGTACATTTATCTCAGTGCATCATATTAGTAAATTAAGCTTTTTTTCATTTATTCATTGGCCATTTGCATTTCCTTAATTTTCTCTTAACTCCTGGGTTCAAGTGATCCTCTCATCTTAGGCTCCCGAATAGCTAGGATTACAGGCCTGCACCACCATGCTTGGTTAGTTTTTTTTTTTTTTTGTCAGATTTTCTTTCAAAGCAAAATTTTGTTCCATGAAAAAAGACGGCCAGTGTAGTTCATGGCTCAATAACGTAGGCTCCTTCCCTCGGGACAGCCGTCACACTTGAGTACGGAGCAGAAGTGCTGTGCTCACTCTTCCTATAAAACATGTACTCAAGACCCTTACTAAATTTATACATTTAATAAAAATCAGTGCTTTCTTTTTTTTTTTTTTTTTTTAGATGTAGTCTTGCTCCGTCCCCCAGGCTGGAGTGCAGTGGCGCGGTCTCGGCTCACTGCAAGCTCCGCCTCCCGGGTTCAGGCCATTCTCCTGCCTCAGCCTCCTGAGTAGCTGGGACTACAGGCGCCCACCACCATGCCCGGCTAATTTTTTGTATTTTTAGTAGAGACGGCGTTTCACTGTGTTAGCCAGGATGGCCTCGATCTCCTGACCTCGTGATCCACCTGCCTCGGCCTCCCAAAGTGCTGGGATTACAGGCGTGAGCCACCGCGCCCGGCAAAATCAGTGCTTTTTCTTGCATCATCATAGATGTTAAATAAAACAAACTTTTTTTTTTTTTTTTTAACTGTAAGCACCTAATACAATGACCGTTAGCATGGTTTGATGCCTGTACCTCCGTCCAGAAAAAGGTGTCAGCACTTATACACACTACAATGTAAGGGTCAACAAGTGGAGGAAATGGCAAAAAAATTTAGTATTATTTTGAAAATAGTTCTGAACTCAAGGACTTTGTAAAAGGGTCTTGGGGACCTCCATGGGTCTGCGATCATCACTTTAAAGAATTGCTTCAGGCCGGGCGCGGTGGCTTATGCCTGTAATCCCAGCACTTTGAGGGGCCGAGGCGGGTGGATCACAAGGTCAGGAGTTTGAGACCAGCCTGACCAACATGGTGAAACCCTGTGTCTACTAAAAATACAAAAGCCGGGCATGGTGGCAGGTGCTTATAATCCCAGCTACTCAGGAGGCTGAGGCAGGAGAATCACTTGAGCCCGGGAGGCGGAGCTTGCAGTGAGCCGAGATTAGGCCAGTGCACTCCAGCCTGGGCAACAGAGTGAGACTCCATCTCAAAAAAAAAAAAAAAAGGAATTGCTTCAGTGGAGAATTCCGTGGTATGAATATACCACAATTTAATCTTCTGACGGGTATTTGGGGGTGCTTCCAGGTTTCTATTAGAAAAAGGGATGCTACGAACATTCTTACAGATAACGTGTTTTTGTGAATACATGTGTACATTTTTGTTGGGTATATACTGATGAAGGGGATTATGGAGTCATAGATTACATGTATGTTCACTTTAGGGGTGCCTAATGATTAACCAAAGGGATTATACTAATTTATACTCCCACCAGCAGAGTATGAGACTTTCTATGACTCCACATCCTCAGCGACACTTGAAGTTGCCTTTTTCATGTTAGCCATTCTGGTAGATGGGTAGCGGTGTCTCAGTGGAGTTTTAATTTGCCTTTCCCCAATGAGTAGTTAATTTGAGCGTCTTTTCAAAGCTTCTTTTGTGAGTGGTTCAAAATTTTCTATTACTATATTATTGGTCTTTTAAATTTGTAAGAGCCACTCTGTGGCTTACCTTTTTATTCCCTTAATATCATTCTTAGTGAATAGGTTAATAGGTTAATAGTAGCTTATGAATAGGTTATTATGAGCTTAATAGGTTATTTTGAAATTTACATATCATAAAATTTACTCTTTTAGATGTACAGTGCTATGAGTTTTGTCAAATGCATAGAGTTGTGTATCCTCCACCACCATCAAGATACAGAACGGTTCCATCCCCCGCAAAATTTTACTCATGCTGCTCCTTCATAGTAACTGCCTGTCCCTCCCACTAAACGCTGGCAACCACTGATTTGTTCTTCATCTATATATTTGTATTTTGAGCCTGGCTTTTTTCATGTGGTGTAACGCATTCAAGATTCATTCACGTTGCATGTGTCAATAGTTTATTCCTTTTAATTATGAAATAGTATGCCATTGTATAGATGCACTACCTTTTGTTTAGCCATGAGCCAGTTGACAGGTATTTGAATTGTTTCCAGTTTAGGAGTAATTCTGAATCAAGCTGCTGCAAACATTAAGTTTTTTGTGAACATATTTCCATTTCTCTTGGGTAAACAGCTGAGAGTGAGCCATGAATAGAGTTTATTGTAGTCTAATTGTTCAATTTTTTTCTCTTGATGGTTAGTGCTTCTTTGTGTTCTGTTTAAGAAATCTTGTCAGCAAGGTCACAAAGATATTTCCTTATATCATCATCTAGAAGTTTTACTGTTTTGCTTTTCACATTTAGATCTATAATTCACCTCACACTGATTCCTTGTTTCTGTTATAACATAGGTGTCAAGGCTCCCAGCATATGATATCCGATTCAACTAGCACATTTATTTAAAAGACTGCACCTTCTCCACTGATCTACAGTACCATCTTTGTCTTAAAGGAAATCTCCATGTTTGCCCGAGTTTTTATGCTTTCCATTATGTTATATTGACCTATTTGTCTCCCTTGAGCCACTACCCTACTGTCAAATTACTATAAGTTTTGTTATCCGGTAGAACATACACCATCTTCTTCTACTCCTCCCTCTCCACCTCCTTCTCTCGTTCTTCCTGTCCTCCTTATTCCTCATCTTCTTTAAAGAGTGCCTTGGTTACTCTTGAAATTTTCTATTGCTGTGTAAATTTTAGAAACTGCCTCTCAATTTCCATAAAACAAATACCTGTTGAAAGGCTTAAAACTTTTTGGGTAAATTTGACATTTAAAAAATATTGAGTCTTGGCAGGCCATGGTGGTCCACACCTGTAATCCCAGTACTTTGCGAGGCCGAGGCGGGCAGATCACCTGAGGTCAAGAGTTCGAGACCAGCTTTGCCAACATGGTGAAACCCCGTCTCCATTAAATATACAAAAATTATCTGGGTGTGGTGGCGGGTACCTATAATCCCAGCTACTCAGGAGGCTGAGGCAGAATTGCTTGAAGCCTGGAGGTGGAGGTTGCAGAGAGCTGAGATCGGGCCACTGTACTCCAGCCTGGGTGGCAGAGCAAGACTCTGTCTCAAAACAAAAGAAAAAAAAAAATTGAGTCTTCCAGTTTATTAGCATGACATGTCCGTCTATTATGTCTTTGATATTTAGGTTTTATCTCAATATTGTTTTGTAGTTTTTGTTTAGAGATAGTGCACATACTTTATTAGATTCCTAGGTATTTGATATTTTGATGCTGTTATAAAAGATATCTTTAAAATTTTATTTTCTGTTGATCACTGATATTAGTTTTTTTCTGTATATTGACCTTATATCAGAAACCTTGCTAAACATTATTTCTACTTATCTGTAGAAGGTTTTGAATTTTCTGTGTTCACAAGAATATTGTCTGCAACTAATCTTTCTTCTAATAATTACACTTCATATTTCTTGCCTTATTGCACTGACTAGAATTTTCATTATATTGCAAAGAAGTGTTGATGGCTGTTCTCCTTGAAATACTGCCAATCTGGGAAGGTTTAAACATCTCACTGCTAAAATATTTGCTGTAGTGTTTCTTTCTTTCTTTCGGAGAAAGATCTTTTCTATTCCTAGTTACTATGAATTTCTTTATTCACTGAAGTTCACAAATGGCTATTAAAGCATTTATCAAATTTTTTTGTATATAAATTGACATAATCCTATACAATTTCTTCTATTTATTTATAAGCAGGGTCTCACTCTGTTGCCCAGGCTGAGTGCAGTGGCACGACCGTGTCTCACTGAAGCCTCCACCTCCTGGGCTCAAGTGATCTTCCTGCTCAGCCTTCTGAGTAGCTGAGATTACAGGTGCATGCCATGATGCACAGGTAATTAATTAAAAAAAATTTTTTTTGTAGAGTGTTACTATGTTGCCCAGGCTGGTCTGAAATTGCTGTTCTCAAACTCCTGCTCTCAAGTGATCCTCCCACCTCATCCTCCCAAAGTGCTGGGATTACAGGCATGAGCCACATGCCTGGACTAAAATTTCTCCTTTATTCAGTTAATGTAGTGGATTTTCACATGGTGAAACTAACTTTGCATTGAGACTAAAGCCAACTGAGTTGTAATAAATTATCCTTTTTATAAATTGCTAGGTTGGATTTGTTGATACTTTATTTGGAATCTTGCATTTATAATCATTTCTGAAATTGTCCTGAAATTTTTGTTTCCCCACATGCTCTTGTCACGTGTTGGTGTCAATATTTTTGCTTCAAAAAACAAGTTAGGGGGCCAGGTGTGGTGGCAGCATCCAAGAGCTAGCAGCTTCCCTGGCACTCTTTAGGGTGACTTCACACTAGGAGTGTGTCGACCACGAGACATCTCCCAGTAAATGGCTTTGAGCAAATTTTGAGGCATTCAGTTTCTTGGCCTTTTCTGGAATTGGCGGGTGTCTGTGGAGGAAAATCAGTCCCTAATGCCAAGATTATCGTACCTTTGAGTTTCCTTCCTCTTCTGGTCTTGGTGGCAGTGGAAGTGGTGGAGATTGGTCAGACCCTGGGTATATTCTGAAGATGGAGGTGACAATTTGTTGACAGAGTGGATGTGAGAGCCAAGTAGAAAGATGATTTCATGGTTCTTTATTTAAGTAATGGAAGTGAGACATGAGATACTGGAGATGGGGAGAGAGCAGGAGATGTGGGGTATATGAGAGAGGAGTGCAAAGGGAAGTGAGGACATAGGAGCTGATATCAGGTCAGTGAACTGGTGGTCCTGGTGATGTCAAGGAACTGGTGGTATCAGGATATCAGAAGGAGAGAACTGGAAAGATAGCAGGAGAATAAAGATAGACTTAGTATGAGAAAAATTCATATTTTAAAATAATCTTTTATTTGCTCACCATAGACATTCTGACCTACATTACATTGATATACATTATATTTATTTGCAGTGAGAACTGAATAATTTACCACACAGTATAAATCACAAAATATAATTCCTGAATTTCTAGCATTATTGTTATGCATGTGAGCGGTTAACCAGAATAATCAGACATCATTGATGTTAATCTAAGTGAGAAGTTGGTAATAAACACTTCTAATTATGAATCTAGAAATTTCAGGAGACAAATTCCACCATTGAATTCTTGTACCTTCAGAATCAGACCTAGCATATATAATCAGAAAATAAATTTTGAAGTTCAAATCAGTGATGTGTGTGTTGGAAATGTCAACATGTAAAACAGAATCCTAGTTAACAATCACATTTTCCTAAGAAAAAATTTGTGTCTTAATTATACGAATATCATGAAAACAGACCATTTCCTGTTTTCACTGTAGTCTTGGACGTTTTTCTCTTCCTGTTTCCTCTGTGATTGGATTCTTATCTACTACAGTTATGCTTTGTTTTCCACAGAGAATTTGTTCCTATTGGGTTCATTGGTTCTTTCTGTAGAGAACTGTGGATGGAACAAGTAAAATATTTTTGAATCTGGCTATGTAGTGATCCACAAATGTAAGCTATATACACAAATCACAAAGGCAATGTGGAATTATCCATTGCTGACGTCATAGTCTATTTGCTGTAAGCTTCCTGGGTTCAAGATGTAATGATAAATTTTTATTTTGCATCAGATCAGTGAATTCTTGAAATTTTCATGTGGTTTTGCATTCCTGTGAAATGAAGATATTATTAATGAACAACAGTATGAGTCTCATTTCAATGCCTTTTCATTTTCTTACTGCACTGGGGCAAATTTTTATTCTTATTTAGTTCAAGGTCTGTAATGCTTTAAGATATGTGAACTGGAATATGACCCTCCTCCCAAGTCTTAAGGATTTACCAACTCACTGTGGGCCACATGGTATTCCTGTTTATTTCGTGGGGCTGATATGGTCAACATCTATTGTTCACTTACCATGGCATGTCACTTTTCTAGACATACCTTATACTATGACATAACCCTGTGAGGTAAGTGCTATTAGTACATTCATTTTAGAGATGGAAATCTGGAACACAAAGAGATCCAATAATTTGTCCAAGGGCATATGGTAGGTGACAGAGCTGGAATTTTAACTCAAAAGGTCAGACTCCAAGTCTCCTTGAGACAGCAATGTCCAAATGCACACAGTGATCTCTTGATTTCTATTGCCTTCATCTCTGCTCCACTTCATTCACCCGCTTATACAGAAACACCTTTAACTCGTCTTCTTTCAAAACTGCTCCATCTCTAAGGCCTTGGACTTGTTGCTCTATCTGCTGCCTCCTTATCTTTTATTCCTGTTGCTTTTTCACAACGGCTAAACCTGCTCAGCATCTGCATTGAGCCCTCTTAACTCTCCTTATTCTCCCAGTTCCCACTCATGCCCCTTTCCTGGTTTCCCTTACTTCGGTGCCATATGAGGAAGACTTGCCATTGCATGAATTCACCTTGTATTTTTCCACCTTTTAACCTCACCCACTCTTTCTGTCTGGAATATTCTTCCTCTCTCTCTGTTTTAGTTTGTTTAAAACTTTTCCCAATCTTTAAGCCAGTGCCCTACCCCTTACTCCTCAAATGCTATCTCTCTACAACGTTCTTCCTGGTCATCTCAAAACCTCACATGCAATCCTTCTTTCCTCAGTATTCCCGACACTCAGTTTGTACAACAAATACAGTGCTCATGAGAGTCTACCTTGTAATAAAGTTGCATGTGGATTTCCTTAGCATGCCTTCTAGCTTATAATTAGAAGTTCTAGCCCAGTGCTTTATGCTAGATTAGAGTATGGAACAAATAACTTTACAACTGGAAAGTGTGTAAAAGATATTCTAATTCAAACCTTAATTTTACTGCTAAAGACATTGAAGCCTATTTTAAGAGGCGAGTCATGCTGACAATAGGAAAGAGAAATTCACTAGTACCTTCCTTCCTTGAATTCATATTAGGAATAAAACCATACATGTGCTCAGCACTGTGCTAGGCACTAGGGCTACCCAGGTGACAGTTCCTACTTTTAACAATCTCAGTATCTACTGGGAAAAACAATTAATAGATTATTATAACACAATGGGATGGGATAGCTGTTTGTGGAATAAATAAATGCATGAGTCAAGGAGTTTACTGTCTTTGCAGTCATATTATATGGTCCCTTCAATCAGAAGCATGAGGAGACAGGTTTTTTTTTTTTTTTTTTAGACAAGAGTTTCCCTCTGTGGCCCAATCATGGCTCACTGCAACCTCCGCCTCCCTGGCTCAAGCGATTCTCACGTCTCAGCTTCCCAAGTACCTTGGACTACAGGCACCCACCACCATACCTGGCTAATTTTTGTATTTTTAGTAGAGATGGGGTTTCACCATGTTGGCTAGGCTGGTCTCAAACTCCTGACCTCGAGTGATCTGCCCACCTCAGCCTCCCAAGTGCTGGGATTACAGGCATGAGCCACTGTGCCCAGCTGAGACAGGTTTTATAATTCACTTGATAAAATCATATCTCAGGCTGTAGGAAAGGAATGTCCAATCTGATTTGTGCCAGGCAAGTTCATCGTCATTAGTCCAAAAGAGGAGAGAGGTCTATTGGAAATGAGGAGGTGCTGCTTTCCATCTTACCCTCGGTTTTTAGTTTGTCTCTCTTCAGTTTTTGTTGCTGCTTTCCCTCGTGTGCTCAGGATTATGTTTTAAACACTCACAACCTGGACGATTTTGGTTTTGTTTTCTTATTGGCTGTATGTTTACCTCAACCAGGCCAAAGGTTCTATGGACTCTGGACTGGATGCACTATTGATTTACTTTTTTTTTTTTTTTTGGTGGTAGGGGGATGGACTTTTGCTCTTGTCTCCCAGGCTGGAGTGCAATGGCATAATCTCGGCTCATTACAACCTCTGCCTCCCTTGTTCAAGCAATTCTCCTGCCTCAGCCTCTTGAGTAGCTGTGATTATACGCAAGCACCACCACGCCTGGCTAATTTTTGTATTTTTAGTAGAGACATGGTTTCACCATGTTGGCCAAGCGGGTCTTGAACTTCTGACCTCAGGTGATCCACCCGCCTCGGCCTCCCAAAGTGCTGGGATCATAGGCGTGAACCACCGCGCCTAGCCTATTTACTTTTGAAAACACTTGAATGTTCTTGTAATGTTAGCTGTTCTCAGTCCCCCAAAAGTCGGGTTTCCATCAGGCGAGGTGTCTGCTTAATTTAGGTGTCAAAGAGAGTATCACGGGATGCTTGCCTATAATCACAGCTACGGTAGGGTGGCTCCCAAACCTACAGGATGTTCCTTACTTGCAAAATCCCAGGCTCATTCTGCTCACAGCACATCAGGAATGACTTCCAGTTGGGTGGCGTGAGGGGGAGTTTTATTTGAAAATGATTCCAAAACCTGTAAGAGAGATAAAGCATGGGAATGTGCTCTGGAAACTTCCATGCCTGTTCATTTGCCAGGATCTATTTAGTACCTGGTACTCTGTCCTCCCTCAGAGATAGTGTTTCTGTACTGTTCCAGCTGTTGATGTAGCTCAGAACTTTCAGGGTGTTGAATACAGATAGTCCCTTGAATGAGATTTTGTCTTATTTTTATTGTACTATGATGTTCCTTGCTTTAAGGAGTTCTTATATGTGAAAATCTAGATCTATATCTTGTACACAAAAGCAATAGAATCTAGTATTAGTGAAGGTACAGGTAAAGGTATTCTTTCATACATTATTTTTGGAAAGGTGAACTGGCTTCCTGAAGAACGATTTGGCAGAGGGCACTAAAAGCCTAGATACTGTATTCATGGAATCCAGCAGCCCTGCTCCTAGGAGTTTAACTTACAGAAGTCACTATGAATGTGTGCAAGACACATCCACATGATTATTTGCCATTGTTTCAAATAGTGAAAAGTTAGAAATGACTTAAAGGTCAAAGAGGTTAAATAAAGTGCTAATATAGGTATGTGGTATCAGGTAAGCAGGCATTAAAAATCATGTAGGAAAATACAATACTGTGGAAAATCGCTCTGATAAACACACAGGTAGAAAAGTATGTATGGTATATGTACTTGGAAGCAAAAAAAAGAAAGATTAGCTAGACACCAAAATATCAATTATTATTTCTGGATAGTGGGATTATTTGTAGTTTTAACTTTTCATTTTAAAATATTTTTTCAAATTTTTGACAGTGGATATGTATTATTTTTATAACCAGAAGAATGTTTAGTAAATTCACAAATCCCATTTTCAGAGCAACAAGATAAAGTGGACTGTGACTGCTTCCCAATATTCATGACGACATCTTATATTTGTGACCCTTGTTACCAAAACACAATAGAACAAGATAGAGTTTAGCGATTTCCAAGATGGAATTATTTTCTTAAGAAAAAAATCCCCAAGATCCCCTCAAAAGTTGCCAGATTCCTTTCTTTCTAGAACAAGAGTTAGGTATATGATCCGTTGAAAATGAAAAAACTTGGAATGTTTTACAGCTGTTAAAAGATTTGAGGTTGACCTGGATGTCCCAATGTGGAAGGTTATCTAAAATATATTGACGCGAAAAAAAATGCAAGTTGCAGAACACCTGTACTAGGATTTCATTTAAAAACAATAGCAACATCCCAAAGGTGGCATCTGCTTTGCCAAAATTAAAAAAAAAAATAAAAACAACGGCAACAATAACACTCCCTCACTACCAACTATGTGGGACATCTTATTGAAAACAAATATATGTAGAGAAATGTTGCTGTGTCCAGAAATAGGCCTGGGAGGATACACACTGAGCTATTATCAAAGCTTACCATATAAGAGTGGGTGGAGGGAAGGGCAGGAAACAGGGTTTCCTGAGAGTGCTTGGTGGGGTTACTTCCTTTTTATTTTATATAGCTTCACATTCTTAAACTTTTTCATATCATTTAAAAACATTCAAAAGGAAATAAGCAAAAAAGAAATTTTAATAAATGCCGCTGCTTGCAAGCTCAGTACAAACTTTTGCTTATACATTTTAAATAATTAGAATTTTTAAATTTCTGCATTTTTTCCAGAGGATCTGTAGTAATGAGAAAAAGTACTCTTTCCTTTGGTGATTATTTTGCAAATATAAAAATGGCAAATTGCCCTTTCTGAATTTCAGTGTAAATATTCTAAATATGATCCTAAAGACTTAAACAGTTTTGAAGTGCAGGCAGACAGAAACTCAGTGGGCCATTCCCTTAAACCAACTAGCCCACCAAATTCATGCTCAGAGTTGAGCACAGACAAAAATGTGATGCAGGAATTCACTAATTCAATGACCATGTCTTTGCCACACAAATACTCATTCTCGTCTTGGCAAACATACCCTTTCCCTCTTACAATGTATTTCTCTTTCTTATACCAAAACCCACTTCCAGAAGGGTGCAATAACACATTCACATTAATGTATAAATGACTCTTTAATGTTATACCTTCCTAACCAGATTTGCTTTTTAATAAACTAACAAAGGAATGAAGCTCTAATGGTGGAATCTCACATATTAGTCAGAAACTGGGGGGCTTAGGTAGTCACTGACTGCTTATGCATATCCACAGTGTCCTCGGCAATGGCCTGGGGGCACCAGGTGCTTCCAGACTTACAGGTGATGGTATATGTCAGGATCCCGCTGGAGCCGTGTTTGGAATCCTATATACAACTCGTCCCAGAGTAGACCATTTTTCACCACGTGTCTGATGACATCCACCCGGCTATGGATCTGAAATAGACATGGAATCACTAGCAGGGGCAATCCAGGAAGCAGAGTATGGATCCCTCCTGTCCCTGGGAGGAGCAGCTGCCCATGATGGTAGAGGCACGGAGAGCCAAGGAGAAGAGTCTCTGGGAGCAGATGTCACAGGCTGAGGAGAAAAGGAAAGACGCTAAATGCAGTAGGACTTGAAAGAAGGAAAACAGGAAATGGATTAAGAGCAGGGGGAGCATCGGACTGAGAGCACAAACTGCAGATTGGTGGGTTCAAATCCAGACTCTAGCTGTGTGATCTTGGTCACCGTTCTGTGCCTTGGCTTTCTCATCCATAAAATGAAGACAATAATAGAACATGCCTCATAGGATTGTCGTGAGGATGTATATAAAATACTTAAAGCCTGGCACGTAGTAAGCACTCAAGAAATCTTTGCTGTTATCGTCATTCTAAAAGCCGAGTGTTCAAGTCTCCACCTGAACATTCAGAGGCAAAGCAGAGCCTGGAAGCTCACAACAGTCTATAGTTTCTGGCCTGTCACAGAACAGGATTACTTTAAATCAAGTGGTCAAGATCCTTATCCTTAAAGAATCCCAACTTTTAAACTGTTGAAGAGCCAAAGTAGCACAGGACTAGGAGACAAGCAGAAATGGTCTTGAGTCTCAGCCCTGCACTTACTAATTATGTGACCTTGAGCTTGCTAAGCCTCTGTTTCTCTATTATGAGACTGTTGAGAGAAAAAAATAAGATAATTTATATAAAGAAAATGAAGAGAAGTTATCCTTGGTTGGACATATGTTAGAGTTTACACCAATGTTAGAGTTTACAGGAGCCCTTTCAGTGTCTGCATCACATTTTTCCCCCGGTAAATATCATGCCAATATCAGTAGAGGCAAACTTTTCATAAGTGACAGGCTATTAAATGACACAGAATGATTGGAAGTTTGGCATTTTTAGATCTATTTCTCTTTTTTCGCACCGTTTGCATAAAACAATCATATCCATCGCGAACTGAGGTTACAAACATAGGTCAGAGTTTTGCTAACAGAGGTTTAGAAACATGATTCCACAGTTTGGTCAGGTTAAGGCTGGGCCTGGCCAAGATGCAGTACCAGGACCTGGTTCCTCCCAGTGCAGGGTGGATGGCATTTCTGGGCCTTTTAGCTGGGAGAGGAGCACACAGGAGAATTGGAAGTAGATTTAAGAAATATTTGGGGTGTCAAATGGAAAGGTCTAGATGATTGATTAGATTTGGGGATGTAGGAAAAGGGAAGAACCAAAGATTACTCGTTTGTTTCTAGCTTGACTGACTTGGGGAATTATATTACCAATGATTAGATAGAAAAAGGAAAAAGAACATTTTAAAGAAGGAAGATGAGGAGTTGAACTTTGAACAAGTTGAAAATTATGTATTAAGCATTCAGAAATCCAGACAATTATATCTAGCAGGTAGTTGACTATTAAGAACCCAAAGCTTGACAGCACTGGAGGTAGCCAGAGAGAGCTCTGGGCCGGACATATGGATTATTTTTGGAGTAATTAACAGAGAAATGATGTTAGCAGGTGAGTTTACCCAGGAAGAGACTTGGGAAGAACAGTGGAATGAACACAGAGTCCTGGAAGGAAACAGAAGACTTAAGCAGTGGCTGGGGAAAGAGGAATTCCAAAAGAATGCAAAAGAAGAATATTCAGGAAAACAAGGAGGTATTGTCACTGGGCTAAGGAGAAGACTATTGGTTGACAATGATGGACAAATTGTGTGCATAACCTATCTCCTCTGCATTTCCAGATCCAACTAAAATGTTGCAAAGCAATTATACAGGAATAAACTGCCACAGTGAAAAGAAAAGGGAGGGATTCATTGACAGGAGAATTCAACTAATTACATGAATCTAGAAAGCATGCAGACAAGTGGAAACCGAAGATGCAGGGCAGAGGCTGTAGAATCCCAGACAGTACATGGAGGGGTGTTCAGATGTGGAGGGAAGAGAAGTAGGTACTATGGATGACAGCAGGGCAAGCACAAAAGTATGTCCATGAGATAGCTGGCCCCTTCCGTACCCTATATATGGCTCCCAGGTCAAATATATTTCGACAGTTCTCTCAATACATAGAATCAATTTTGGGGTAGGGGGAGAACAAGGGCAGGTAGTGTGTTTGTGATGCTGAAAGCAAGAGCCTCCACATTTTGGCACTCAGGGGTCCCCTAGCCTACTAGCTGGCTTCTCTCCTCACCTTCACAGCTTAAAGCATACTGATGATCCTTTGGCCAAATACAGCCTAGCTCTCATTTCATGTAGTCTATAACTCTTTAAGAACATTGACTCAGCTTTCTACATTTATAAATTTGGGTATTTCACATGAAAATCCAGATTTCCAAGTTCTCTGGAAATTTCAGATCAGCTGGAGCTCAGCAGGCCTGCCCCCTTCTCATCCTGCATTCTACTTGATGCAGTCTGTACCCAGCTTCACCAGTTTGAGATGTGCCTTGCACCAGTGTGCGAGCCCTCTGTAAGTAGAGCCTCCTGGATGACAGATCCTACACCTATACATAAAAGCCCCAAATCAGCTGAAAAAAGTCTTATCAGTAAATATGGACTAATCCTGTAATTCTTAAAAGTCACCCACAAAGAAAGGAGGATCAACCTAGCATAAGTTTTCTTTAGAGCAACCTTGTCTATAACTGGAAGCCAAAGGAGCAATGCCTTTGGGTGTCTATGGAAAATGATTAGTCACCCAGAATTACATGCTGAAACTTACACACCATGAGGAAGGAGACAGTTAAGCAGAAACTCCCACATAGAAGCGAAACAAGGAAGGGAAAGGCATGGGTGGGGTCTGGAGGCAGTGAAAGGTAGCAGATTTGCAGCAGAGCTAGAGAGGAGCCCTTCCAGGTTGGAGCAGGAGGATGGCGAGCTACAGGAGCCATGCATTTAAGAATGGAGAGTCAGTGTGATAGAAATGATGAGTTTGAAAGGCAATTAATACCTCCAAAAAGGCGGCAGGAGGGAGGCAATATGAGAAGGCTCCAGGTAGCAAGAAAATGAGCTCTTCCACATATAGGCATAACCTCTTTAAACAAACCTCAGCATATAGAACTCTCCCTAAAATCCTGAGAGATAAAAGCCCTCAAGCCACAGTATAACAGTACCATGTGCAGAGCAGGCATCGTGATGTTTGCCCCATGGTGTATTTAAATCTACAACAGAGCTGCTGCTTGCTTTATCCAGCAGATGCATTATGGAAAGCTGTGAAAAAGTGGTATTTTTTCCCAAATTAAATATTTTAAATGAAGTTAGTTTAAAATTTTCAAAGGTGAATCTCTTGAGGCTAACAGACACCTCAATTTAGAGGTTTTGTAAATTCAGATTTGAGAGGCTACACAGTGGCTAAGAGCATAGGCTTTGAGTTAGACTGCTTGAGTTAAAGCCCTGCACCACCATTCATTAGCTGTACAACCATGGGCAAGTTATTCTAACTTTTATAACCCCAGTTTCTTCCCCCCCAAAATGGGGGCAGATAATAATATCTGTTCATAGGGTTGTTGTTGAATTAAATGTCTTAATATTTGCAAAGTGTTTAACACTGTGCTTGGCATAAAGCAAGCTAGGTAAGTGTATATAAAGCAATAAATGCAAAGATTCGTTTTGTCTAAAAAGGTGTAAGCCTATTTATCATCTATATGGTGCCTCACACAGGATTTTCTTACATGTAAAAATCCAGTTTGTTTTTTGAGACCGAGTTTTGATCTGTCGCCCAGGTTGGAGTGCAATGGCATGATCTCGGCTCACTGAAACTGCCGTCTCCTGGGTTCAAGCGATTCTCCTGCCTCAGCCTCCCGAGTAGTTGGGACTATAGGTGCCCATAACCACGCCCAGCTAATTTTTGTATTTTTAGTAGAGATGGGGTTTCACCACGTTGGCCAGGCTGGTCTCAAACTCCTGACCTCAGGGGATCCACCTGCCTTGGCCTCCCAAAGTGCTGGGATTACAGGTGTGAGCCACCGTGCCCAGGGCCAGTTTTTTTTTTTTTTTAATACCTACAAATCAGGTAGTAGATTATTAGTTTTACTGAAGTTTCAATATAGGATTTCTTCAATAGCAAGTATTGAAGAAATCACAAAAATACTAGTCAATTTATTAAAATGTAGTTTAAGAGCACATTTATTACATCTATTAGGTGAAGGTATATTTAAACCTCTACATTTAGGACATCACACGTTTAAATGGCACATACAATAAGTTTAAGGGCAGACCGTATATCCTCGTAACTAATGATTCTTACGTTCATAGACAATTTTAAATTACAATGCATGCTCACATATATTATGTCATTTAACTATCACGACAAACTGGCAAGGGGGGAGCAAGCCCTGTGCAAGCAAACAAAAACAAAAACCCCTAAAGCTCAGACAGCTTAAATAACTGCTCAAAGCCTCCTAGTCAGGAATCATGATCAGCAGAAAGGGGCATCAGTCCCCATCTTGACACTGTCTCCAATGTCACGGCTCTTTACATAATGCTGCCACTGGCGAGGGATTTGTTCAGAATTTGAATTCAATAAAATATGTGTTGCTTCATGTTGATCTAACTCCCTTTCCAGAGACACCCATTGGAAGGGGCAGAGGAAAAGGAAGGCAGAGATCAATGCTCAAAGGTCTAATAACAGCTTAGGTTGAGCAGGTGTTTGCAAGTGAGCAGACAGAGAAGTCAATCTTTGGGAATGGCTCATAAAGAAATAAGTGTGAACTTTGATCAATAACAATGTTTTAATATTGGTTTGTTAGTTGTGACAAATGTACCATAGTAAAGTGAGTTGTTAATAATACTTTGTACTATCCTTGTAACTTTTCTGTAAATCTAAAGTTATTCTAAAATTAAAAGTTTATTTAGGAGGAAAGGAAGGAAGAAAGGAAGGAAGGAAAGAAGGAAGAAAAGCAGACTTCCACCAGTGTTGCTGCTTACTTCCTCATAGGGATGTTCTCGTTGTGGTCTTTCTTTTGGGAAGGATAAATCTAGAAAGTCAACCAAATAGTCATATCCTCCAGGAAAAGGATTGAAGTCCTCATCTGTCTCAATCATCTGTGCAAATGACAACATGGTAAAGAGAAGAATATCAATCAAGTGGTCAAGGTCTTTAAATTCTAAGAATGTGTAAGACTCAAATGCTTTTAAATGATAGATGATAGCAATGAACTGGAAATGAATATTAAGAGTCTCTTCTCTCACCTGAACTGTAACATTCAAATCCTAGTCCATATTAGCAAAACCGCTTCATGTCACTAACATCAAATGTATAGAGCTGGTTATCGCTATCTGAAGTACTATTAGTAATGAGACATCAAATCCCACCATAAATTTGCAGGTGAGGAAATAAATGTGTAATGTTTCTCATTGTCATATAGCAGCTAAATAGAAATGGTTTCACTGAAAATGTTTTATAAAAAACTGTCAAAAGTTTTTCTCTTTTTCGTACCAATTGTCCTAATGAAAATATCATTTACCAATGCTTCCTAGGTCATTAGATTTCAAAGGCAATTTTCTATAAATTATCTGGGAACTAATATAGATATTAACTATTTATTTGGCTAAGTGAGGACAGAAAAAAACCTTGCCTCTGCTACCCTTTTATTTCATTTAAGAATGTTTTAATACCCCCCAAATAGAAAGGACTTAGTCATGGAATAATACAATTCATCCCAAGAAAAGAGAGTTGACATACATACCTGCTCTCTTACTTATTTCACTATTTGCCAGCAAAAACTTTGTCACAGACTGGCCATGGGCCCCAGCTAGGTTTTTGGGGATCATTGCTTTTGAGAATAGCAAGTATTATCTGGCATTAATGTTCAGGAATTGAAAGATAAACTTGGGAGTAGTTCTTACCCTGAGGGTAACGAATACTTGTGTCTCAAGAGTGTGAGTGTTGTCCATTTCCTGATGACATCCCTAAACTTTGCTCCCCTACACAACCTCAGGCATCTCATATAAGCCACAGGTGGCTGGTTACTCACTGACTTTGCAGTTACTCCTGTCCCATTTCAGACCTCCTCTTTGTCTCGCACCCTCTGTCTGCTAGTATTTAGTTTGCTTTTGGAGATCTGTCCAGTTTTGGTGACTAGGTGATAACATGAACTCTTAGCTTGTGGCTCTGTATGTATGTGTTAGGGCTACTTTAAGTTGTAGACTGTAGACCTAGGCCTAGTTCTTAATTTGTGCAATTCAGCCTCAGCATAGCTGCAGATAAGGGTTACCTGCTTCTACCTCACCTTGCTCCAGGCCATCACCTCCTTGGGTGGATCCTATCTTCTAGCCCCACAGTTTAAATAGCTGTTCCTGCCATGCCAAAAACACTCACAAACACAAACAACAAAAAACACGTGGTGATAGGAGACAAAAGATGTTCCAAAAGAAAAACTTAGGGTCTTAAGAACATTCTCTAAATAGTCAACAAGAGATTGCTGATCAAGTGTGAAATCTGTTCTCTGTTAGGCAGTTGATAGGACTTGATAAATGCTTATTGGAAAACAAAGGGGTGTTCATGTATTTCCATTATACAAGAAAGCAAAGACGAACAATAGCATACCCTGACCACAAGGTTGTAATCTTTAAATCCAGCCCAAGTGAAGTATTCTTTTATCCAGGATGAGTGAAGAAATATTTCATCTCCTACAGCAGCATTCAAGATTTCCAAATAAGGTTCAAAATCCCAGGAATCCTTGTAAATTTTCGTCCCCTCTGGAGGCTCTACGATGCCCTTGCTTAAAGACACAAAGGTGTGAGAACAGTGAAAGAAAGTAACAAGTAATGAAGGTAAAAGTTAGTACTTAAGTAGCAAAAGTCAACCAGACTAGCAGCTTTGAGACCGCTCAGATAATTCACAAGAGGTCCCACAAAAGTGCCTCAGTGGTCCCACCATTGCCTAAATCAGAGCAGCTCCTATTGTCTAGTGTCATAGGTTTCTAAGTCAGAT
Organism: Pongo pygmaeus; assembly: GCF_028885625.2. NCBI lineage: Eukaryota > Metazoa > Chordata > Mammalia > Primates > Hominidae > Pongo > Pongo pygmaeus. The sequence goes on from NC_072378.2 coordinate 25,189,889, forward strand.
TTCATTTGAAGAAAGAAGTCTATGTCTAGAAAAAAACATGTGAAAACCACTAATTTGGGCCTCTTTGTTCCAAACAAGTAAATTATGGAAATATTGCTTATAATCTGGCCATATGATTCTGTGGATGCCTGCACACTCGTGCCTCCCCACCCCAATTAGAATATAAGTTTGGTGAAAGTAGCAACCATGACTGAACCCACAGCAGGTGCTCAATAAATATTTGTTGGATATATGGATGACTTTAGCCTATCTTTAAGATATTCCCAGAACTTTGTGTCTCTAATATATGGTGCTCTTGCTGTCCTAATCAAAGCACAGCCAATAGACAGATGCAAGTTTTTATCCTTAAACCCAGCCAGTAATGTGGTAGAGTTCTCTGACAGTCCTAGAGTTCTGTCCGTCCCATGTGAAGATGTATCCTTGCATAAAACATGGAATTTTAAATCCCGAGAACGGAATAGGATGTGGTATGGATAAAGAAAATATAAGGAGGGAAATAGGTGCCCATCTCATAAAGACGTGGCAGGTGGTGGTAGCTAACCCTCTTCTCAAAACTATACTTTTATATGCCCAAAGCTACAGATGTACTGGTTTCTGTAAAAAAAAAAAAAAAAAAAAAAAAAAAAAAATTAGCTAATCCTAAAGCTTCTCATTTCTAAATGTATCTCAAATCTTCTGCAACTCCTTGCCTTGCCTCAGTCTAGAGCTTCACTAATCTCTTTCTATAGAAAGCCACACCCTCCCAACCACCCAACCACCCTCCCTTACTCCAGTGGTTCTACCTGTTCCCCAGTCCATTCTCTGCAAAACTGAAATGTTTTTTCTAAAACACAACTCAGTAATGTCCCTTCTTTGCTTTATAACTTTCTGCAGCTCCCCTCATTCACAGGAAAAATTCCCTGCACTGGCTTCTGGGGCCTTTCTCCAAGCCTGGCTGCCGCCTATCTCACCCTTTTCCTCTGTTTTCACTCACCAGCCCTCTATACTCAGGAAGACAGATGGCTTCATGAGGGCAAAAGCCTCTTCACAGCTGTATCCTCTATACCTGGGATGATGACTTGTACACAGAAGGAGTTCAATAAATCATTTCTGAATGAATTACATATATTTATGCCCTCATTCAAAGTATCTGCATTCACCAAACCCATTATACACTTGCCTTCTCCAGCACATGCCATTGCTTCTGACTAGAATCTCTTTCTCCTCTCTACTTACTCGTGACATCCTCCTTATCTCTAAATGCCAAAGATCCAGATTAAGCTTTCCTTGGTCACAGTTTTTTCCTCTTCCCCTTGCAAGGCAGTTAGAGCACTTGGTTTCTGTGTGTCCTCTATAATTTGTCTTAGCTCTAAGACCCAACAGTGTTGACTTTCTAGTCACCCAGAATGCTTTGGTGAGGCACAAGAATGCAAATGCAGATTCCTGGGCTCTACCTCAGATCTACTGAATCAGGATCTGTGGGGGAAGGGAGTCCAGGGATCTGGATTTATGTGAGTCTCTTCAATTATTGTGATGTTCATTAAAGCTTGAAAACTACTGCTGGGGCAATTGAAAGAGATGATTTTTGGAGAGTTAGGCAAATGTAAAATGATGAAGGCTCTTGAATACCTTGCTAAGAACTGGAATAATTAAAAACCTTTAGACCTGGAAAATAAAATTAAAAACACTTTTATCCTGGAGGCACTAACGATATTCTACAGAATTTTAAACAGGAATGTTTGCATTTTAGAAAGGTTACTTTGTCAGCAATGAAGAGCAGGGGCTTTCAAACATTTTGCCTATCATCCCAGTAAAGACTACATCTTACATTAGGACCCTGGAGTCCCCCTACCAAGGGTACCTATGAAACAAAAGTTTCATGAAATAATACCCTTGTTACATGCAATGTACTCAGGTATTTTCTATTCTATTCCATTTTATTCCATTCTATTTCATTTTTAAAACATTGGCTGTGAGCAATGGCATTAATTTTATGACTCGCCAATGGATTGTGACCAGCAGATTGAGAAGACACTGGCATGGAAGATGGGTCAAAGGAAGTTGTGGGGGAGGCACAGATACAAGTTCAGGGGCACTGCAGGAGTCTAGGTGAGAAATTTTGAGAGGCAGAATTAAGGCCAGGGCAGAAGAGGCTAGAGATAAGTGATGGATTTGTGAGTGCTTTATGAAGGAGAATTGACCAGATTTGATAACTCGTTTAATATGGGAAGTTAGCAAAAGACAGAATGGGCTGATTTACCATTCATACTGACTTTGCAGAGGTAAGGCTGGGAGAGGGTGCGCTTTTGGTAATTGCATGTACCACTCTCCAAAATGTTAGTCCATTTCCAAATAGCCCATGATGGTTTCATTTGGTTTAGAGTAGTATTCAAAAAAATATAGCTTTGTGGTATCATGTTAACTTTTCTTGGATTGCATTTCCAGTGTGTTATTGTTACTTGTTCAAATTTACTATCTGTGGAATGGGAAATTGGGTAATATTTGCACTGATATGAAAACTAATTTTCTTATTGCTTTTTACTTTCATAAAATAATTCATTTTTGAGCTGTATCAATGGACCTTACTAAAATAAAAGATTCTTCACTGTTTACTCTCTAGTAAGGTTCTGAGATGATGAAAACATTTGAGTCACTGTTATATAGGATGACAAGATTAGGAAAAAATTCAGTCTTTTTTTCCCCTAGATTTGTGAGATACTTATTGGATAGTTCATTTTATTTAAATGGTAAGACTTCCATTTTTAAAAAGTGAGGTAGGCCGGGCGCGGTGGCTCACGCCTGTAATCCCAGTACTTTGGGAGGTGGAGGTGGGCAGATCACGAGGTCAGGAGTTCAAGACCAGCCTAACCAACATGGTGAAACCCTGTCTCTACTAAAAATACAAAAATTAGACGGGCATGGTGGCATGTGCCTGTAATCCCAGTTAGTCAGGTGGCTGAGGCAGGAGAATCGCTTGAACCTGGGAGGTGGAGGTTGCAGTGAGCCGAGATCGCTCCACTGCACTCCAGCCTAGGCGACAGAGAGAGACGCCATCTCAAAAAAATAAAATAAAAAGTGATGTGTGAATTTTACTGTATAACAAACAAAATAGGAACCTGTCAAGAGGCCAGAGGTGAGCCATTTATTTTCTAATAATATTGAAAAAAATTAAACATTTTTATCCTCTAAAAATATTTAAGCCAAACCTGTCTGTTGGATCCTTCAGCATTCTTGCCAGATCAAGGGTGGCTCCCGGTCGAGGGGTCCATGTTATCACATCAGAGTTTTTCTTGATAAGATTGTTGAGTTCATTTGGGTCATTTTTGGTGTTTGTTTCCTTGATGTACCTGAGAAATAAAAGCATTCCCATGTAAGAAAGTTTATTCTCAGGTGCATGGTCTGATGAGTACAATGACAGATTTTTGTTTTATTTTCTCCACATTTTCACTTTCCAATCTTCCTCCACTTATTCCATGGAAAAATAAAGACTATATTTGGGCTAATGTCCCTAATTAGAGAAGAAGTGTCAGTCAAAGAAGGTTGTACTTATACTTTGTTTTTAAGTATAATTGCATGGTGATTGGAATTGAAGTTAGATGTAGCAAGACTGACTACTGAAAATAGGTGGGAATTGCACACTCCTGTATTTAATGTTAATATATGGATTAACTATTATTTGGCAGGCATTATACTAAGTGTTTAATATGAACTAATTGATTACCTTCACAATGCCCCATGAGGTACTATTATGAGGCTCATTTTAGAGAGAGAAACTAAGCCTTAGAGAAGACACATGACTTGCTTGAGGCCATACCATCAGCAGTCAGCCCAGCCCCAGCTCTCCACCCAGCTGTCTGACACAGGCTGTGCAGCCAGCGAAGCCTCAGCCCTCACAGGTTGCCACAAAACTTTGGGAGTAAAATCTGAAAAGCTTTTACATTCAAAACCATTAAAAATCTACTTGTTGGCCGGGCGTGGTGGCTCATGCCTGTAATCCCAGCACTTTGGGAGGCCGAGGCGGGCGGATCACCTGAGGTCAGGAGTTTGAGACCAACCTGGCCAACATGGCGAAACCCCATCTCTACTAAAAATACAAAAATTAGCTGGTCATGGTGGCGGGTGCCTGTAATCCCAGCTACTCGGGAGGCTGAGGCAGGAGAATCGCTTGAACCCAGCAGGCAGAGGTTGCAGTGAGCCAAGATCGTGCCATTGCACTCCAGCCTGGGCGACAAGAGCGAAACTCTGTCTCAAAAAAAAAAAAAAAAAAAAAACTACTTGTTACACACACACATCCTCAGTTGCAACCCATCTTGAGATTCAATTTCTTTTTTTCTTTCTTTCTTTTTGAAACGGGGTCTCACTCTTTCATCCAGGTAGACTACAGTGGCATGAACATGGCTCACTGAAGGTTCGACCTCCTGGGCTCAAGCAATTCTCCTGCCTCAGCCTCCCAAGTAGCTGGGACTATAGGCATGCACCAATATGCCAGACTAATTTTTTGACATTTTGTAGAGATGGGGTCTCACTTTGTTGCTGAGGCTGGTCTCGACTACTCCTGGGCTCTGAGATCTAATTTCTTTCTTTCGAGATGGAGTCTTGCTCTGTTGCCCAGGCTGGAGTGCAATGGCATGACTTGGCTCACGCAACCTCTGCCTCCCGGGTTCAAGCAGTTCTCCCTGCCTCAGCCTCCCAAGTAGCTAGGATTATGGGTGCCCACCACCATGCCTGGCTAATTTTTGTATTTTTAGTAGAGATGGGGTTTCGCCATGTTGGCCAGGCTGGTCTTGAACTCCTGACCTCAGGTGATCCGCCCGTCTCTGCCTCCCAAAGTGCTGGGATTACAGGCATAAGCCACCATGTCTGGCTGAGATCTAACTTCTAACTGTGGCATTGATAAAAGCGTGGTGTCTCCCAAATCTAATTCCGTACCACAATCTTTCTTGAAAAGCCTTAACTCCTCAATTTCAATGTCATACAAGAAGGTGATTGTGGTTGTGTTGGAGCAGAAAGAGAAAGATCCAGAGAAAGAGGATTTGTCACTGTGATTCACCTAACATGGGTTTTATAGACAGACATTTCTGTTAAAGGGAATTTTACTTTCTTGAGCTACAAATTGGTTACGCAGACTTGATAGATATTTTTAGTGAGATAAGCAAAAACTACATAATCATTTGTATTTCTATAGCACTAAGGTGACACATTTATGATCTTGGAATCAATTTTGTAGACACAAGTGAGAACGCTGTCACTGCACCAAAGACATCAGTAGCTTTTCTCTTTTTACACACATTAATATCCTCCCACTGTTACAGTCACCACCTTGTCTCATCTTCTTCTGGCCTTTAGTCTCTACATGGTCCACTAACAGGTTTCCCTGCCTCCAACTTCCCCCTCTTCAACCATGTTACTATTCATTACTCTTCCTAAAACATAATGTGTGGTGGTCACAAAGTCTGTAACTTCTTGATGTGTCTTTGTCTCTCTATAAAATAAAAATAAAATCAGTATCTAGATGGGGTATTGTGGGAAGTGAAAGTATTTGCCAACTACTTATATGCAACAGTGCAGCTTTTAATTGCTTTAAATGACAGCATCACATTAAGTGGTCAAGTACCCACCACCTCCAATTCTTCTCCACGTCCTTGCAACTCAACCTACTTAATATTTCCTGAATCTGCATCTCACTCCCCACTGCCATTCATTATTCCTTCCTGGGTTATTGCAATAGTTTCCAAACTGGTCTCCCTTTCCCTTTGCCATCACAAAGGCATACAGACTAACCCCTCCAGTTCACATCTGATTACATCCCTGTTCCTCACCCAACTATCAGGCTCCCTATCCTTCCAGGAAAAAATCCAAATCACGTAGCATGTCCTAAAGTGCTCATACAACCCCTGTCTCCTGTTCTGAACTGCAATTTCTCATCCCAGCATCTTTTTATCTTTGCTGGTCAGTTCCTCCTCCTTTAAAATGCAGCATTCATAGACTCATCCAGTGTTCGTCTCCTGTCCTGCATCTGTATCTCCTTGCCTACATTGATCATTCTGTATTACAATTGTTCTTCTCTTCTAATAGACCATCACTCTGAGAACAGACAATCAAAATGAATCTCTAGTTCTCCATTACTTAGCACGGTGCTGCTCAGTGAATGACAAATGAATTTACAAGTAACGAAGAGCAATGATCAAAAGAAATTATGTTTTAACCTTAGACCAATCTTTTCTGAAAAAATCTGGAAGATACAAGAGAGCTAAATAATGTCAACAAGAAGTTTAAAAAGAAACACATCAGCAAGAGACCACATTAAGCAATGTAGCTACATTGCAAGAGAACATAGCATGTCAAAATGATGACAGGTTTTTAACAATGAGACAAATGAAGTGCAGAGAAGTCAGATAGATGGTGGTAGAACCAAAACCACAATCCCCTGTACACTGCTCCTTCTACTGTACTGCTGCTTCCAGTTGATGAGAAGTCATGGGCAGTCCTAACATGATCACTGTCACGAAAACTCGCCTTGAGGACTGACTTATTACCCAATAAATTCAGACAAATACAGCTAAGTGTACTTTCTTGGTAAAATGACACACGCATTTCCTGCCTATACATAAACAGTCCCTGCCCTTTGTTCACAAAATATCAGTAACTGTATGATAAAGTAAATTTTTTGTGAAGCAGATGATTGCTCATGAAAACGTTATAGCTAGGGGATGAGTCACCGCATAAGCTCAGGATCAAATAAATTCTATATACAATCAAGGAAATCTTAGCAAAGTTTAAACATCTATAAACTTTCCTTTAGCATTTACATTGTACTCCATATAACACAAAATGGATAGATTATATGTATTGCTTTTGCAAGAGATTATGAAGTCCATAAAATGTGCATGTAATATAACTTGATTGTATCACAAATATGATTTAAACAAATATGCTTGCTGGGCTCAGTGGCTCACGCCTGTAATCCCAACAGTTTGGGAAGTCAAGGTGGGAGGATCATTTGAGGTTGGCAGTTGGAGACCAGTTTGGCCAACATGGTGAAACCCTATCTCTACTAAAAAAAAAAAAAAAAAAAATAGCTGGGCATGGTGGTGCATGCCTGTAGTCCCAGGTACTCAGGAGGCTGAGGCAGGAGAATCCCTTGAACCTGGGAGGCGGAGGTTGCAGTGAGCTGAGATTGCGCCATTGCGCTCCAGCCTGGGTGACAGAGCTAGACTTTGTTTCTACCAAAACCAAAAAAAAAAAAAACAAAAACCCCACAAACAAACAAACAAAAAACCCAATATGCTTGCCTTAACTACCAAGGCTTAAGGTGCTCTTTAAGAATCACCATGTTTGCCTTTTTTGATCTTTAATTTTTCAAACTTACTGAGATCCTTTTTTTTTCTTTTTTACTTTTTGAGGGAGTACAGATCTATAGATCTTAACACAAATATAGATTCGTGTAACTGTCACCACAATCGGGATACAGGATGGTTCATCACCCCCAAAACTTCCTTGCATTGCACCTTTGTAGCAAAATCCTTCTTTAACCCCTACCTCCTCACAATCGCTGATCTACTCTCTATCCCTATAATTTTGCCTTTTCCAGAATATCATATACATAGAATCTTTTAGTATGTAACCTTTTGAGACTGGCTTCTGTCACTCAACACAGTGCCTTTGAGATTCATCCATACTGTTGTATGCAGCAGTTCTTATTGTTGAGTAGTAGTCTGTTGTATGACTATACCAGAGCTTGTTTATCCATTCACCTGTTGAAGGCTATTTGGGTTGATTTGGTGATTATGAATAGAGCTACTATTAATATTTGCATGTAGATTTTTTGTGTGAATAAAAGTTTTAATTTAATTAGGGCAAATACTCAGGAGTGGAACTGTTGGATCATACAGTAAGGTTAGCTTCAAAGAAACTGCAAAAGTGTTTTCCAGAGGGACTGCACCATTTGGCATCCTTAAGAGCAAACTGTGAGGGCTCCTCTTGGTCTGTATTTTTGACATAAGGTGGTATTGTCAATTTTCCAAAGTGCCATTAATTCTAATAGTTATGCCATTGTGGTGTTAATTTTCATTTTCCTAATGGCTAATGCTATTCAGCATCTTTTCATATGCTTATTTGACATCCATATATCTTCTTTGGTGATGTATCTGTTCAAATATTTTGCCAATTTTGAAATCTTCTTGCTATTGATTTTTAAAATTATTTTAAATCGTAGTCTTATTGCTGAGTTTTGAGAGTTCATTTTATGTTCTGGATACAAATTCTTTGTCAGGTATGCTATCTGCAAAATGTTCTCAGAGTCTATAGTTTGCCTTTTCATCCTCTTAATAGTTTCCTATTTATAGAGCAATCATTTTAAATTTTGATAAAGAATAATATATTAATTTTTAAAATAGATCATGCTTTTGATGCAACATCTAAGAAGTCTTTGCCTAACCCATGGTCAGGAATATTTCCCCTATATTTTCTTTTAAAAATTTTATAGTTTTATATTAACATTTATATCTATAATCCATTTTTACTTTTTACATATGACGTAAGGTTCAGATTGAGGTAGGTTTTTTTGTGTGTGTGTGTATGGGTGTGCAATTGCTCCAGTAACATTTGTTGAAAAGACTACCCTTTCTCCATTAAATTGCCTTTTTTCAGGCTGGACGCAGTGGCTTGCAGCTCACGCCTGTAATCCCAGCACTTTGGGAGGCCAAGGCAGGCGGATTGTGAGGTCAGAAGATTGAGACCAACCTGACTAGCATGGTGAAACCGTCTCTACTAAAAATGCAAAAAATTAGCTGGGCATGGTGGTGTGCGCCTGTAGTCCCAGCTACTCGGGAGGCTGAGGCAGGAGGATCACTTGAACCCGGGAGGTGGAGGCAGAGGCTGCAGTGAGCTGAGATCACGCCACCACACTCCAGGCTGGGCGACACAGTGAGACTCCTTCCCCTCACCAAAAAAAAAAGCCTTTTTTCGTTCACATTTTCCCAAATTGCATCTTTGCCAAAAATCAATTGGCCATATTTGTGGGGATCTATTTCTGGACTATTCTGTTCCATTGATGTCTGTGTCTATTCCTTCACCAGTATCACACTATCTTGATTACTGCAGCTTTATAGCTAATCTTAAAATTAGAGAATATGTTCCTCTAATTTCATTCTTCTATTACAGAATTATTTTGATTAGTCTAATTCCTTTGCCTTTCCTATAAATTTTAGACATTATCTAGATCCACAAAATATCCTGCTGGGATTTTGATGGGCATTGTACTGAATCTATAAATTTGGGGATAATTAAAATATGAACTATATTGAACATCCAATTCATGAATATAGTATGCTGTTCCATCTATCTAATTAGAGTCTTTGATTTCTTTCATCTGTTTTGTAGTTTTTAGCATATGTACTCTGTTTGATATCCTGTTTAGGGTCAGATCCACATGCACAGTGCAGCTTTGGAGTTAACCCAGGAGTTTATCCATAATTTTATGGGCTCACTTTCCTAAGCCTCCTCTATCTGAAATCTCTCCATTATTTTCTGCCTCCCAGGTGTCCCCTTCATCTTCTGGTTGAAAAGCCAGGGCTTTGATTTCCCTGTTCTGCTGTGCATGTTCTGGAAACTGCATACGCTTGTGGGGCAAAGTGGTGAGAGGTTAGTGAGAGAAAAAACTGCAACAAGGATTCTCTTTCGCATTATTTGAACCGAAATTGCTTTGATTTGAGAAAATGATTCTTTTTCCTTGGAGTGTAATCCATGAGTGAGGCTTCTAGCAGTCCTTCACTAGGAGAGTTGCTCAGGGCCTCTCTCACAAGCATATGTACAAAAAGTGAAAGTAAGTTAATTTTTGACTTAATTACTTAGGTGGCTAGAAGCAGCAAATCAAAGAGAAGGATTGAGACTGCTGGTAAAGATTTGTTACAGCAGTGAAGAATGATCACTAACTTAGCAAAACAGTAACAAGCAGATATAATGCTTTACTGCCTGGGGCCGTTTAGTGCAGGGGCAAACAGCTCAATGGACTAGAACATATCCTGTTATAACATCCTCCAGTGAACTTTAGGAACATCAAGCTGTTATATTACATTCTAAAACTTTGAAATGATGAATCCATGGTATCAAGAAAAGATCAATTATGTTCTAATACTCTTTCTGAGAAGACAATTATACCTAAATCATAAAATTTTCACATCTAGAGAGATAAACTATACCTATCCAGAAAATTTTGCTACCTAGCATGATTTCACTATTTAGAATGCCCAAGTTCCCAGAAGTTCTATACAGCGAAGATTTTACTCTATTAAAAGGTCTATGGTGCCAAAAATTATTAAACTCTGTTCAATAGAAATACAATTCAAGCATGTGTAATTTTAAATTTTCTAGTAGCAACATTAAAAAAGTACAAAGTAACAGGTAAAATTAATAGATTTTACTTAACTCGATCCAAATATGTTAATATGAAATCAATTTTTAAAAATTATTGAGATATTGTGCATTCTTTTCTGCATATCAAGTCTTTGGAATCCAATGTATATTTTAAACAGTACATCTCAATTTAGATCCTACATTTTCATCAGAAAGACTTGATCTATAGATTTTATAAAATGTATAGTTCAAAAAGTAGCTTCTCATGCTCAAGTTGTTCCACACATACCCAAAAAGTTTCCCAATAAAAAGAAGCAAGTACTAAAAATGTACTTTCATGTAACATTCAAATCCACATTGACACAACTGGTTCATATTTTTTTTTTAAGAAGAACTGATTTGGCTTTGAAGCAAAAGCATAACAGTTTCAAAACTATGCCTGTCCAAGTTTAGTAAATTCACTAACTTTTGTGTCAACTCATTAATATTACCATTGAATTCAAAAGGGTATTACATAAATCAAAACTCAACTATAAATTATCAATACTAATGAAACATTCTTCAAATTTTACTCAACTTTGCAGTGAACTTTAATGCTGTCAATTAAAAATAAAATCTGCATATTGGTTTTTTAAAAATGTATAAAACTTATTAATTGGTGCCATGAAAAGTTTCCATTTTAACATAAATACGTGTGATGAGTTGTTTTCCCCTCAAAAATGAAATGTTAAAGTCCTAATTCCTAGTACCTCAGAATGTGACCTTATTTGGAGATAGGGTCCTTATGGAGGTAATCAAGTGAAAATGAGGTCATGTAGGTGGGCTCTAAAACAATCTGACTAATGTCTTTATAGAAAAAGGAAAATTTGGACACAGATAGGCACACAGGGAAAATGCCATGTGAAGAGACAGAGTAAAGATGGTCATCTACAAGCCAAGGAGTGTCTGAGGCAACCAGAGGCTGGGAGAGGGCCGGGAACCAATCCTTCCCCAGCAGCTTTAAATGGACCATGGCACAGCCCACACCTTATTTCAAACTTCTGACCCCTAGAACTTAACAAATGTTTGTTAACAAAAATTGTAATAGGTTCCTAGGGCTGTTGTAACAAATTTTTGTTACATGACCCAGTTTATTATGTTCCTTTGTTACAACAGCTCTAGGAACCTAATAAAATATTTCTTCTCGTATAACTAAGTCACAATTAAGCTTTTCCTTTCATTGTGTTCAAACACAAGGTGTGTTCAACATAATCTGACAGTACACAGTGATTAACAGCATGACGCTGGAGTCAGACTTAGGATGAGATTCAAAATGAGTTTTTCCATAGGCATTGTGATATCAGATTAAAAAACAAACCACCCTGCCAGATTTTATCTTTGATTCCTGCATATTTGGCAAGCAATTCTTTTGTTTCAAGAAAATCTTGAAATTAATCATGTAGGTTTTCTTGACTTAACCGAGCATTGGCAAAGGGGACAAGATCAAATTCATGGTCTTTTATTTCTTTCAACAATTCCATAAATTGGTGGTGATTCATAGCATTTGCAGAAGTTATATTGCTGCAAGAAAAAACCACATTAGATACCCAAAACATGAGAAGACAGCTTCAATCTGATAATGACATAATTCTATTCTGGAATGCAGTATGGTATAGAGAAAAGAGCTTTGGAACTAAGCATACCAGGGTTCCATTCTCAACTCATGTTTCCAACAGAGTGACTTTGGGCACGTCCCTTGACCTTTCTGAGTTTCAGATTCCCTATCTGCAAAAAAGGAACAATACCCCCTTCCTATGCATAGTGCCATTGGGAGATTAACTTAGATGGCTTAGTTAAAAGTCCCCAGTTCACTTCCTGGCACATAATAAATGGCAGTTGCCATCCTCTTTCCTGGGATCCTTTCGGAGAATATCTATCTGTTATTTTATCTCCTGAAAGAGTTCCTGGCTGCCAAGTATAACTTTTATTCATGCTCTGTGTTCTCCAGCAGCTTGTTAAAAAGTTCCAGACACCTACTAATCACTTTCCTTCTCATGTCACACTGCTTTCACAGCAAAGTCGCTCATTCCACCACACGTTAAGTTGTATGTAAAAATGTACAAAGTGTCTAGCCATACTTGTCTGATGGGTGAGATTCCACAAAATACCCAGCAAAGGGACAATAAATTCGGGGTTGCAGGTTCTTCACCAGCTGAGCCTTGTAGTTCAGGAGTTTCTTCCTTTCTGTTTTAATGAATTGGGCTTTCCATTCCTCTGAAATGACAAGATTTAGATTAGAGTCTCCTCTGCTGGAAAATCCCAGAAAAACACATGTTCTAGCAGATTGGAACTCTTTCAGGAGATAAAATTGATAGGTAACTAAGGCAGAAATAGAACAAGACTCCATGTCATTAGTGGAGGATTTCCCTGGAGTTTTTATCTTGGAAATTTCAATTGGTTACTAGGAAAATGTTACCAAGCCAGCCAAAGGCACCGAGCTTTCTCCTTGTATATGGCAATTCATTCGGACCCTAGCTGAATACACAGGGTAGGATGCATAATTGTAGTTGCTGTGCATGCACATTTTAAGGGCATTGTAATTCTTGAAATTGTTAACTCTTTACTAACATGGAAATGGCTTCATTATATTTGTAGATTATAACAGGTGTGTTCAACATAATCTGACAATACACAGTGATTAAGAACATGATGTTGGAGTTAGTTAAGATGAAAATCCTGACCCACCACTTACTGGTTGGGCAGCCTTGGGCAAACTACCTAACTTCTCCATGTCTGTATCTTCTCTGTAAATGGAGTCATGATGCCCCTCTCACAGCGCTGTTCATTTGCTTATTCATTCACGTAACCAATATTTGTTGTACACCTACTCTGTGTCAGACGTGGTTCTAGCCACTGGGAATAAAGTGGTGAACAAGGCAAAGCAGGTCCCTGCTCTCATGGAGTGTTCATTCTAGTGAGAGAAGCAAATAATGAACAAGTAAATAAAGTCATTGCAAAGAGTGATGCACCATGAAGAAAATAAAACAGGGCAACGGAACAGAGAGTGGCTGGGGTGAGTGGGATGAGATGGAGGGAATCATTAGACAGGATGGTCAGTGAAGAGATGACATTTGAGTTGAGACATAGATAAGAAGTTTCTGGTCACATGCAAATCAGGGCCAGCTGCACTCCAGGCAATGGAAACAGCAAATGCAAAGACCCAGGGCAGGTGTGCATTTGACACTTTGGGTCTAAGAAACGAAAAGCAGGATGGGCTGATATATAGCAAGCATCAGAGTGACAGGCAGTGAAGGAACTTGAGGAATTAGACAGGACGCAGAGCATATAGGGTACAAGGTCAGGGAGCTGTTACTGTTATTGTTTCTATGAAATTTGACAAACACAGACAAGGATACAGAAAAAATATACAAGCTACCCATCACCTAGACATAACATTTTGGTATATTCAAGACCTTTTTAAATGTATATGTGTGTACTCACGCACATGTGCACACACACACAAACTCACCATCACACAGAATGGGATGATGCTAGTTAACCCTTAATAAGTATGTTTTACCTTCCCAGTCACACTTTTTACTTCTTAAGGACAGAAACTTCCCTCTATTTCTCATGTGGTTACACACTCTGGGAGGCAATGAATATAGACTTAGAGAAGAAAGCAAAGAACGGGACAAAGGTTATCTTCATATTGCAAAGCAGGGCATTTTCTGCCACACTGTTAGAGAGGGATCACTTATCAGATACATTAATTTATTGAGTGGACATGTATTGAGCACTTACAATACATGGGGGAAGTGTGTTGAGGATACACACTTCCCCCATGTCAACCCCAACCCCACTCTTGGACCCAGAGCAGAAGGGCTCCTACCTAAGACCCCAAAACCAGAGGACCCTCCTCTGGGTGCACGAGAGGTCCCCAACTAGAGGACCCTCCTCTGGGCGCACTGCTCCCTGATATGAGCATCCACAGTGCCAAGGGGATGTGTCTACATTGAGGTTGCACACACCCCATTAGGAACCATATTCCAAGAGCACCTAAGCCTGGATGACCCACTTCAGGCCTTTCCTGTTCTGCTCTATGGTCTACATGGTGAACCCAAATGATTCTTTTTCTTGGCTCCTCCTGAGGTGCTCTCAGATCTCAACGTTTCCTTCATGCTCCATCATGTTTTGAGCTAGAAACCTTAGTTTGTAATCTGCAACTTACAAGTCTGGTTTCCCAGTAAGATTGCATGCTTCTTGTGGGGAGGGATCATGTCTCAATTACATTTGTATTTACTCTTACAGCATTTAGCAATGTGCCATGCGTGTTACTTGGTATCACTTTCATACAAAATGTTACCCGTAAATTTTCCACCACTGAAAGTCATTGGAAAGCCTGATGCTCCTCCAGCAAAATCACTCATCATTAGAGCAACCTTCATAGGCAGTCTTCCCCCATTGGGTCTGGTGCAGTCCACTGTATTGAGTATTTTATGACCTGTGGAGAAACAAAGAGGTATAGGTATTCAACGTGAAATCTTGAACACCCATGGTTTGAATTCCAAGACAAGGACTTCTGTATACAGTCTGTATAATTGAACTTATTTGATTATAGAAGAATTGATTATATCAAAGGAAAAACAAACAGTAAGATTTTAAAACTTAAAGCTTTCAATAGTATATTTTCTGAATTTTCTTTTTTTTTTTTTTTTTTTTTTTAATATATACATATATTTTATTATACTTTAAGTTCTAGGGTACATGTGCACAACATGCAGGTTTGTTACATATGTATACATGTGTTGTGTTGGTTTGCTGCACCCATTAACTCGTCATTTACATTAGGTATATCTCCTAATGCTATCCCTCCCACCTCCCCCCCACCCCACGACAGGTCCCGGGGTATGATGTTCCCCACCCTGTGTCCAAGTGTTCTCATTGTTCAATTTCCACCTATGAGCAAGAACATGTGGTGTTTGGTTTTCTATCCTTGAGACAGTTTGCTCAGAATGATGGTTTCCAGCTTCATCCATGTCACTACAAAGGACATGAACCCATCATTTTTATGGCTTCATAGTATTCCATGGTGTATATGTGCCACATTTTCTTAATCCATAGTATTCCATGGTGTATATGTGCCACATTTTCTTAATCCAGTCTATCATTGATGGACATTTGGGTTGGTTCCAAGTCTTTGCTATTGTGAATAATGCCACAATAAACATACATGTGCGTGTGTCTTTATAGTAGCATGATTTATAATCCTTTGGGTATATACCCAGTAATGGGATCCCTGGGTCAAATGGTATTTCTAGTTCTAGATCCTTGAGGAATCACCACACTGTCTTCCACAATGGTTGAACTAGTATGTACTCCCACGAACAGTGTAAAAGTGTTCCTATTTCTCCACATCCTCTCCAGCACCTGTTGTTTCCTGACTTTTTAATGATTGCCATTCTTTTTTTTTTTTTCTTTTATTATTATTATTATTATTATTATTATACTTTAGGTTTTATGGTACATGTGCGCAATGTGCAGGTAAGTTACATATGTATACATGTGCCATGCTGGTGCGCTGCACCCACCAACCCGTCATCTAGTATTAGGTATATCTCCCAATGCTATCCCTCCCCCCTCCCCCCACCCCACAACAGTCCCCAGAGTGTGATGTTCCCCTTCCTGTGTCCATGTGTTCTCATTGTTCAATTCCCACCTATGAGTGAGAATATGCGGTGTTTGGTTTTTTGTTCTTGCGATAGTTTACTGAGAATGATGATTTCCAATTTCATCCATGTCCCTACAAAGGACGTGAACTCATCATTTTTTATGGCTGCATAGTATTCCATGGTGTATATGTGCCACATTTTCTTAATCCAGTCTATCATTGTTGGACATTTGGGTTGGTTCCAAGTCTTTGCTATTGTGAATAATGCGGCAATAAACATACGTGTGCATGTGTCTTTATAGCAGCATGATTTATAGTCCTTTGGGTATATACCCAGTAATGGAATGGCTGGGTCGAATGGAATTTCTAGTTCTAGATCCCTGAGGAATCGCCACACTGACTTCCACAAGGGTTGAACTAGTTTACAGTCCCACCAACAGTGTAAAAGTGTTCCTATTTCTCCACATCCTCTCCAGCACCTGTTGTTTCCTGACTTTTTAATGATTGCCATTCTAACTGGTGTGAGATGGTATCTCATTGTGGTTTTGATTTGCATTTCTCTGATGGCCAGTGACGGTGAGCATTTTTTCATGTGTTTTTTGGCTGCATAAATGTCTTCTTTTGAGAAGTGTCTGTTCATGTCCTTCGCCCACTTTTTGATGGGGTTGTTTGTTTTTTTCTTGTAAATTTGTTGGAGTTCATTGTAGATTCTGGATATTAGCCCTTTGTCAGATGAGTAGGTTGCAAAAATTTTCTCCCATTTTGTAGGTTGCCTGTTCGCTCTGATGGTAGTTTCTTTTGCTGTGCAGAAGCTCTTGAGTTTAATTAGATCCCATTTGTCAATTTTGGCTTTTGTTGCCATTGCTTTTGGTGTTTTAGACATGAAGTCCTTGCCCATGCCTATGTCCTGAATGGTAATGCCTAGGTTTTCTTCTAGGGTTTTTATGGTTTTAGGTCTAACATTTAAGTCTTTAATCCATCTTGAATTGATTTTTGTATAAGGTGTAAGGAAGGGATCCAGTTTCAGCTTTCTACATATGGCTAGCCAGTTTTCCCAGCACCATTTATTAAATAGGGAATCCTTTCCCCATTTCTTGTTTTTGTCAGGTTTGTCAAAGATCAGATACTTGTAGATATGTGGCATTATTTCTGACGGCTCTGTTCTGTTCCATATTTTCTGAATTTTCAAGTGACTACATTCATCCCATTTGACTTGGTGGATACTAGGTGTCTCATGAAGACATTTACCTTAATTCCACTCTAGCTCATAGAGAGACTGCTTTCTTCGGTCAACTTTTTCCAGGTGTTGAGCCCAAAGGATCAGAAAAGAGTGGATTAACATACTTCCCTGTACCTTTTGCAAATTACATGCAAAGCGCATATTCAAATGATTGTTGGGGCAGTAAGGCCATCTTTTCATATGAAAAGCAGTGCATGATTATATTACATGATATTTCTAGGTGAAAGTAATAAAAGACATTTATTTAATAAACATAGTTTTGAAGAAATCGCTATAGGTGGAATGTAAAATATCTATTGCCTTATGAAAGAAAGCTTTGCTCCTGTCACTATCTAGATGACATTATTTCTAATTTGTTTTCTGGAAAAATTATTTGAAAGATAGCTCCATATTTCTAGAACAAGGATATAACACGCTATATTCTTTCAAAATGGAGCTAAAAGATGAACATGTGATGAAATTTCATATAGATATTACTATCCTTCCTATTAAGAATGTTTTCTATTTTTCATTATCAATGGGGATAAAAACATACCTTTGTACTCCACAATAATGCAAGTGTCCATCTCAGGATGAACACCGTCCATCAAGATCATGAATCGAAGATTTTTGTCCACCTGGAATTTAACAATAAAACCAACAACTGTGAATTTCAGTTTGGTTTTTAATTCAATATTTGAGAAAGTAATCACTGTTCTGGAAAGACTGGTCAACTGAACCTCACATTTGAAGAAATTTCCTTATTCAGAACTAGATTTATTACCTGTTCTGTAAAGTTGTACTATAATAGTATGGGTTAACGGAAAGAAAATCATCTTTGCCCAGGACAGTCTGCCTAACATTTGAAGCTCAAATAGAGGTTGTGTTTATGCAGTATCAGAGACATACCACATTGACCCATTTTTTCCTTAATCTTATGGTGACTATCTCACCTAACATTCATCCCAGAAAGCATAACTGGAAAGTATGGAAAGAAAACAGATTTCTGACCTGCTGCCATATTCCAAATGGCACGATGTTGATATTAGTCAACTGGACACCGCTCTGATTCAGATTCCAAAATACAGGCCTTTCTGTGTTTCCAACATAAATGGGAATATCTGGTCTTCTCCCAGCAAGCTTTTTCAATGTGGGGTAACTAGGATAAGACAGATGGAAAGGTTGAAAAGAGAAAAAAATAGTGTCATCTAGTATGAGAGACAGTTTGTTCCTTATACCAACATATTGACCGAGAAGTGAGGAATTGAAAAACTGGACTCTCACCAGAGTCCAGAGAAAAGTTTCTGTTCAAGGATGACTGAAAGTGAAGGGAGATTCTGAGGGGATTCATCTTTGTGGTCAGAACATATCATATGCTTATGGTGTGGACGTCAACCAGGTAGGCAAGTTCCATTTTCCACAGTGACGCTGCTTGAAGGAGGGGTAGTTCTAACAGTAGGCACAGATGAGAAAAAGTCATGCTGTAGAGGAAAGAAATGAGGATCATGGAGATCCTCATTTCTTTGCATTCCTCAAGCAGTAGCTCTCAGTAAGAGAGAGGACTGGGACATAGTACAGGACAAAAGCCCACATCTCAGGACCATTTTGGGGGTCGGTTTTTCAACCTTCAAAGATTCTGTCCCTTTTGAAGGATAAATAATATATTTTGTATATCAGAGCCACACTTTCACAGACTATATTATTTATCCTTAAGGAGGGACAGAATTACCAGCTAGGCAAGACAGTAAAATTTACTGTTGAGGAACTACATCCAACATTTGTAGTAATCCCAACTCAGTGCACAATCAATCATCCAAGTATTTTTGACTGTCTAGACATATTAAGTCAGCTTTTATTTATTGAGCATTCATTATATAACAGAGTTATTATACCACTGTAGGGTGTGGTAGAAAGTTGAATAAACAAACAAATGATTACACATCTATTATATTTCAGACTTGGTGCTGGGGCAGTTTTACATACTATGTTATTCAATTCTTACAAAAAAGCTATGAATTTTTTGTTTTTGTAGATGAGGAAACATTCAGAAATAAATAACACACAGTAAACTGGTATTCAAATTTGGGTTTTCTGATTCTAAACCTAGTGCTTCTTCTATAAGAAGAAACTTTCTAACTTTAATGAACATACTATCTGGTTTAAGAATCAGACTTGTACACAGAGTATGAGATCAGGCAAAATAAGATATATAATCATAGGAAAAGTATTTTAAAAATCTGCATATCAGCACTTAGCTGTACTAATATCCAAGTTCCAGCATTGCGTTAAAAGCTATCCAAATAAGTAGAATCTGGAAGGAAGTGAGGGAAGCAACAAGGTTTCTCCCCAAAAAACAAAAGATTCAAAAAATCAATGATTCTTTGAATGTACCTTCAATCTCTGGGTTCAGCAACGAAATCCTGCATTTTAAAGCACTTTGGGAGTTACGATAAGTTATTCTAAAATGGATGTTTATTGCTTTGGATTTTTCAATTGCGAATAATTCTTACTGGCAATCCACCAAAGTACACTGGCCTTTTCCCTTGTTTTTTGTAAATCAGGGAGGCTTTATTCAGTAAATAAAGGTCAGACAGAAGGGTCAGGGGCAAGCAATCTTGATGTTTATTAGTTGATTAGGCAAGAGTCGAAAAGTAAGGGTCTATCAAGGAAATAGACCCAACGGAGTAAAAATCACAGGCTTTGGCCCCTTTTCAATAATAAACTATCTGCAACACACTACACAACCAATGTGTTGTGATACTATAGTTGAAAACTGTTGTTTTAATGCATGACAACTGTCCACACAAGCCCCTGAAATGAAACTAAATTGGTTTTCAGGACAGTAGTTACAGAGTAACTCAACTAAATGAGTTCTTACCCTCCCTAAAAGTTCTTACCCTTCCTAAATTTATTGTATTCCCATAGAATGTCTCTCATTAAGACTTTAGGTAATTGCATCTTAGACACTATAAAGCAATCACATCATTTATGTGCTGTTGTCCCTACACAAGCTATACAAAATTACTACCACACATTACGGTTATTGTACAACAAATGAACTCAGGGCTCTTGTAATCCTGAAATTATGCAAGTATAGTTCCAGGAGGTAGTGTGGGACAAAGGTATCGTATAAAGTAGAATTTTAATTGTAGTACCACAGTATCCTAGGGGGTTGTGATCAGTTAAGAAGTGTGTTGCAGGCAATTTGTTACTAAATCAGTTAATTAAAAAAAAAACACTTCCCTGAAAAATAAATCAGAGCATATCCACACTTTAGTGTTCCCATATGCTTTAGAATAAAAAATCAAGGGGCCAGTCAACCAGCAACCAACATGTTATCCCTAACCATTTTGTCATGTAGCGTCGAATTGCTTGAGTAGCACATTACGGGCATTGCTATGTGTTTATACTGGCAATCCAGCAGAAGTGATACAAATTTCAAAATAACGATGAAGAAATATGACCCTATAGTTAAGCAAAGGAATTGAGAATATGAGCTTCCCTCTTCTAATAGCTCGGTACATTTGCAAATACGTGTGGTTTCTTAAAGTCCTCCTTTCTCCCTCCTTTTTAATTGTCTGGGTCAGGGAAAATTTCAGTTGCTATCATTAGTATCATATTACTCTGGTTCCAATGAAATGTTGGGTGAGGGTCAGTCAGGATTACTACATTGGGTGTTTAGTGTTAGGATACTATAAATCAGGGCTTGGCAAACCATGTGTGGGCCGAATCCAATCTGCTGCTACTTGTTTATGTACAACCTTGCAAGCTAAGGGTGGCTTCTTTTTTCTCTTGAAGCTTGCCTACAGCTGAGGGGATGGTTTTTAACCTTTTCAAAAGGACAATGATATTTTGTAATACATGAAAATTATATGATATTCACATGTCACTATCCATAAATAAAACTTGATTGGAACACAGTCAGTCTTATTCAGGACCATCTATGGCTGCTTTTGGGCTACAACAGCAGGGTTGAGTGGTTGCAACTCTCACTGTATGGCTTGCAAAGCCTAAAATATTTACACTCTGGCCCTTTATAGAAAATGTGTGTTGCCTTAGGGTGGGAAGTGAGACGGTTATTCATCCTCCTCTGCTTCCTTACAATAGCTCCTTCCTCACTCCCAATGGTGTAAAGTGTAGAAATGCTTTTCTATTTGTATAATTTTATGCGGCACAAGTGTAATTTTGTTACAACCAAAGATTGCACAGTGGTGAAATCAGAGCATTATTAATCCTAATCATGTACATTTTATCCATTAAATAATTTCTCATCATTCACCTACTTCCTACACCCTCACCTTTCTAAACCTCCAGTGTCTGTCATTCTACTCTCTACACCTATTTGTGCACATTATTTAGTTCCCACTTATAAGTTAGAACATACCATATTTGTCTTTCTAGAAACAGTTTTAAAAGTATAAACTTTCTATGCAAATATAAATATTTATCTTAATTCGTCCTTTTTTCATCATCCCAACTGAACCTACTTCAAAGTGAGCAGTGATTGCAAAAGAATCGGAGAACATTTGATGCCTTTCCTGCAGCATGAGCTTAGGAGTTGTGTGCTCAGGACTTCATTACCTCAGGTGGTCCGAGTGCAGATGACTGATGTAAATGAGGTCTGCCTGGCACAGCCTCTCCAGCCAATCAGATGGAGGCTCATGGAGCAACCACCATCCTCGGGCAAAAGCAGGACCGATTAACCAAGGGTCAAACACCATTCTCTTGTCTCCTAACTTGAGGTCCATGCAGGCATGAGTGAGATATGTTATCTGTTAAAAGAGAGTGAGATCCCTATTACTGAATCGTTCATTACTGGTCAGCAACAATGAACTGAAATGTTTGGTTTGGGTGGCTGACATAGTACACAGGTTGGAGTACTTTGCTTCTAAGCATGATCAGGCAAAATCTTGGACTCAAATACAACCCAAAAAGAGCTGTGTTTCATAGAACACAGTTCCCAGCACAGGTCATGACTATTCAAATATAAATTCTCATGGTTAGTTTTAGATGACAAACCAATTGGTTTACCTAGTTTCAGTTTATTTAAATTAGTTCCTAAACATTTATTTACAGTCCACACTGAAGAATATATTTTGTGACCAGTCCTTTAAAGCATACCTTACAAGGAAAGGCAGTTAGAGATGTTATCACAAACATTTGGGGATTTAAATGCCAGAGTGGCTGTGAATAGCAATATGAATGGATGATTCTCGTGAGTTTGGTGGGTTGGCATAGCCACGCAGACTCAACTGACAACTGGCTAAACAGGCTTGCAAGACTTTTTATTCTAAATTACCTGTTAAATAATTACTCCTTCTGGATGCCAAGGTCCTCTAAGAATGGATACAAACAATGACTTAGAGACTGGCACCATGGGGATTCCAAATCCATTCCTCATTCTCTTGCCACAGCCTGGCACCTCCATAGAAAAGGAATGTATTGAGAAGCAGAGATGAGATAGCAGGAATGTCATGTGAAAAGCCAACAAAGTGGGTGAGGAAAGGTCAAGGCATAGATTAGTTTTTATTATGTCTATTCCAGGCAGGTTCTCATTTGTTTCCTTAAAATTAGCTGCCCAAATACACTCAAACTTCCTAAATACACAGAAAAATAAATTTTTGATCATGTACCTCTCCCAAACTATTAAAGTGTTTCCTCTGAAGGAAATCCTTTTCTAAAGCTGGAAAATACAACTAGCCATTCTATCCAGTAGTGATCTGGCATCAAGGGTAATCTCAAATAGTTTTGCATGAGTTTCCTTAGGGACTTTTCCCAAAGTTTTGTGTTGTTTTTTTCCTTGTAATCCCTGCCAAGTTCTGGGGGTTCCTTAAAGAATTTGTTTTATCATATGACTTTTTACCATATGTCCTAAATACCCATCTCAAAGAGTATTCAAGGTAATATAGGATGTTTACAGATATAGATGTTAAATGGACATCTTGGTCACATTTTTGTTTTTAATAATATCCTTTTAATATCTCCTTACCTGGACTTCTCCAAAAGCCAACTCTTCAGGAGATCTGGGCTGTAAGTCCCAAGGGTTAGGAGGATTCAGTTCTAAAAGTAAAAGTCTGTTGTTTTCATCCATTTCAACAACTAGAATCAAATGAGAACAAATCTGGATTAATGACAAAAATGGCTTTTTAAAAGCAACACTGAAATAGAAATGCATGGTCTTCCAAAAATCAAAGGAAAATCAAAACAAAGGGCACCACTCCCTTAGATCAAGCAATATCTGCAGAGACTACAACTTAAGATGAACACCAATTCATTTCTTTATTCATATGGCACTTATAGAACTTATGAGGTCTCAGTCATGTCAGTGATACACATATACAAACAAGACTTCCTTATGACTAAATGAATGATTGATAGAGATGACTTCGAGGCGCTATGGGAATGCACAGGGAGGGGCATCTGATCTGCAAAAATGACACACATTCAGTAGAAACCATACTCTGAATTTTTATCTTTTCTGGGCTAGTGATACACAGTAAGATGCTGGGAAGCTGCAGCGGGTGCAGCTCCCAGTGAGCCATGTGCAATCACAAGGGTAAACACCAGATACTCTACAGTGGACCGTGTTGCCAGGTGATTGTGCCCAACTGCAGGCTAATGTACGTGTTCTGAGCATGCATACGGTAGGTTAGGCTAAGCTACGATGCTTGGTAGGCTAGGTGTATTAACTACATTTTGACTTATAGTACTTTCAACTTATGATGAGTTTATCAGGACTTAACACCATGTGTAAGCTGAGGAGCATTTGTATACAATTCTGTTAATTAATTATACCTCAGAAAAGCTTAGGGAATAGAGAATAGCTATCCTGAAGCCCCATTAAAAAAAGTGATTACCTCCAGGGCATGGGTGGGGGGATATGTGATACAATCAAGGAAAGATATATAAAGATATTCTGTTATTAATGTTTTATGTCTTAAGCTGGGTGCTGGGTACATGGCTGTTCACTGAATTTTTAATACCTTTTAAACATTGCTTAAGAAATGTAATAAAAATATTTTTCTTAGTCATAACTATCACCTTATTTAATGGTAAAACACAAATGGCTTTCTTAATAAAATCAGGAATACATAAAGAATGCCATTATTATTGAACTATGTTCCTGAAAATGCAAGTGGTATAATAAAAGTACACATTATTATTTCAAGGTTATATGATTACTGGAAATTAGAGTCATGAACTAGAAAAAATGCTGGCTTTGGGAATATCTGGGTGGGAATCCTATTTCTGCTGCTTATTAGCAGTATCCTGAGCCTCAGTTTTCTGATCTATAAAATTATGATACATACCTTCATAGAGTTGTCATGGAGATTAGATGAAATAATAGATCCTAAAGTGTCTAGCACCATGCTTGGAACAGAGCAGGCATTTAATAAATAATAGTATTATTATGGTAATTATTTTATACTTAAAGGAATATATAGAACTTTAAAAGTTCATTGTAGGACAAACAAACCTATATAATAGCAAACTCGTTAGAAAAATACAATTGTGTTATGGGAGACCCTCAGGAAACTCTTGCACTGATACCTACTCCTTCTTCATAATTTTTCTTTTTCAAGAGATGCAGAAAAAAATAAGTCTGTAATTCTTCACTTGATCTTAGCCAAAAGGCCAACAAGCAATTGTAACCCTTAATCATTGTTCTGAAGCAATTACCATAAAGATCTCTATGCTCCTTGCACAAAGATAAATTGCATAGATGCAACAAAGAAGAATGTGACATCTGCCAACTACTATAAATAAATTCATGAGAATATAGTATTATTAATTTGACCTTACAAGCTGATAAAATCTAGATCATTTGGGTTATAATTTTATCCAGGAAAAACAAACAAATGGTAGTCCCTAAAATCTTTTTTAAGGAAGAATAATGAAGGCAAAATGGAACAAAGACATACCATAAAACTATAATAATCAAATCACTGATTATTGACATTAGGTCAGCCAAAAAGTAGATCCTAATTATGTTAACTGTTTATTCTAAAGAAAGTATCATAAATATGTGGACCATTTAACATGGTGCTGTGGCAATTAGTTCTCTAAGTATTCTAGTTGATTAAGGACACAAAGAGACCAAGCCATGTAAATGTATAAAATAGAATATCAAATATGAGCGAACTTTTAAATTTAACAGCAATGGGAATAATTCCAGTGGAAAATCTGAATAGACACAAATGTAAAATGAAAAAGTTCTAACACCAAAACTATTTAGCAAACTCATTTTGCCAAACTATATTTATTGAAATATTAGCATCATATTTGATAGAAAAATGCAAGTAAAAACAATGAGATGCAATTTTTGCCTCAAATGAGAACAGTCTGAAAGACTAAGAATGTTCTGAGCTGGTAAGGTATGGGGAGAAAAGGCATGCTCATATACCAGTCAGTGGGAGCAAAAATTTGTCATTGTCAAAGAATGGATGGTAATGCTATACATATTAAAGAAGGAACATAGGATGAACTCATTCATTCATTCATTCATTCGTTTAGGACATCAAGTGGAAAGTGTTGTGTTAGTCATACTTTCCAGTTCACGACATGTATTTGATCCATGCAAAGCTCTTTTCTTTTTAATCTTATTTATTCCCTTTATCTCCAGTTCCCATTCTCATTTTCCTCCCCTCCAAGGTACCATTCTGAATTTTGTGCAAAATATGTATTACATTGTGTGTGTGTGCAATTTATATAAATGGCATTAGGTCTCCAGTCTGTTTCTTACTGTTTTTCACTCAACATTATGATTTTGACACCCATCATGTTGCCATGTGTACATCTAGCCCACATCTAACTGCAGTTGAGTATTCCATGGTTCATGTCTACCACATTTTACAAATTCACTCTCCCAGGGGTAGACTCCTAGATTCTGCCACAGCAGAATTTCTTTGAGGTATAAACAAGAGCAGGATTTATGGATCCTAGTATGTTCATAAACCTCATCAGGAGCTAGGCACAGTGACACATGCCTGTACTCCCAGCTTCTAGAGAGGCTGAGATAGGAGGATCACTTGAGCCCAAGAGTTCAAGTCCAACCTGGGCAACATAGCAAGTCCCTGGCCCTAAAAACAACACAACAAAACAAAACGAAAAGAAACAAAAACAACAAACAAAAAACTCACCTGGCTAGTTACTGCCAGATTACTCTTCAGAATGGCTGCAACAGCCACACTCCCATCACATGGATGAGGACTTCTACATCTCTGACAACGTTTGGCATCATCTTAGCTTCTAGCTTTTTACCACTCTAAATGATGTAAAGTGAAACTTGCTTGCTTCACTTGCAGTTTTCTGATTACTACTTAGTTTAGTAAGTATCTTCATATGTTTAATAGCCTTTGGGTTTATTCTGTAAAATGCTAGTTCATACTCTTTCTTCCCTTTTTATTTGAGTTTTCTGTCTTTTTCTTGTCAATTTGCATTACTTCCTACTTTATGCTTGATATTAATCCCTTGTTGATTATAAACATTGCAAAAAACTCTCAAATTGTCACTTTTAATTTTGTCCATGGTCTCCTTCATTAAGCAGAAATCTCACATTAATAAAATCATATTCATCCATATTTAAAATTTTTGTTTGCCCTATGAGCTGTACTTTTGAAGTGTTATCCGAAGAGTGAAGAAGTGCCACCCTATCTCTAGATTGCAG
Organism: Pongo pygmaeus; assembly: GCF_028885625.2. Classification (NCBI taxonomy): domain Eukaryota; kingdom Metazoa; phylum Chordata; class Mammalia; order Primates; family Hominidae; genus Pongo; species Pongo pygmaeus. The sequence goes on from NC_072378.2 coordinate 25,216,757, forward strand.
AAATATACTCCTATATTTCTTCCATTACTTTCACATTGAGGCTATTGGGCCATGTGAAGCCCACCTTTAGGCTGAAGTATATGAAGTGTTGGTGGTGAATGCTTTAATTGCCATACTATTTTACCAGTAATTCAACTACCTTATGAAACAACTCCAAATACAGAGAAGCTCTTAAATGCAAAAATACCAGTTTTAATTTTAAATAAAACTATGATGATCTTAAATTCTAACAGAAAAATGGCTAAATGTATTAGTTAATATTTAATGTGAACATAAAATTATATGTGCATAGAATCTGACATTATGTCTAATATCATAATATTCACAAGATGCAAAAATGGTTTACATAAAATAACTAACTGTTTGAAAAATTAAGCCTAACAAGAAAACTAGAGAATGGAACAGTTAGATGGAAGATTAACAGGGAATAGAAGACTTGAACAACACCATAAACTGACTGTACCTAATAGACATACAGAGAACACTTCACCTTGGGCCATAAAACAAGTTTCAATAAATTAAAAGGATCAAAATTAAAATATCTTCTCTGAACACATTGAAATGAAATTATATATTAATAAGAGAAGACAGTTGCAAAATTCACAAATATGTGTAAATCAAACAACACACTTCTAAATAACAAATTGGTTAAGAAATAAAAAGACAAATTAAAGAACACTTTGAAACAAATGAAAACTAAAACACAATATGCCAAAACTTATGTAATACAGCTAAAACAGTGCATGCATAAAAGTTTATCCCTGTGCACACCTATTTTAAAAAAGAAGAAATATCTCAAAAATCCTAATCTTCCACCTTAAATAGAAAAATAAGAGCAAACTCAAAGTAAGGAAAAGGAAATAAAAATTAGACTAGAAATGAAATCAAAAATAGAAAAATGACAGAAAAATCATGAAAAACAAGTTAGTTTTTCAAAAAGATCAACACCTTGACAAATCTTTAGCTAGACTGACCAAGAAAAAAGAGATTACTAAATTACCAAAATTAAGAATGAAAGAGTAGACGTTACTACTGATGTTACAGAAATGAAAAGGTTTATAAGAGAATACTATCAACAATTGTACTCCAATAAATTAGATAACTGAGATAGGAAAATTCCTATGAAGATACAAATTAACAAAAATGACCTGAGAAGAAATAGAAAATATCAGCAGACCTATAAGTAAAGAGATTAAACTAGTAATCAAAAAGCTTCCCACAAAGATAACTCTAGGCCCAGATGGTTTCACTAGTCAATCTGACCAAAGGTTTAAAGTAGGATTAGCACCAGTCCTTCACAAATTCTTTCAGTAAACAGAAGCATATGGGCCCTTTGCCAACTCACTTTATATGGTCAGTATTACCCTGATATCAAAATTAAAGACATCACAAGAAAACTACAGACTAATATTCCTTATCAATATAGATGTAAAATGTCTTAATAAAATATCAGCAAATATAATTTAATGACATTAATAAAAAGAGCTATATACCATGACCAAGTGGACTTTATGCTACACTGGTTCAATATTTGAAAGATGCAAGGCTGATTCAACATTTGAAAATCATTCAATGTAACCCACTGTATTAACAGAACAAAGAGGGAAACCACATCATCATCTCAATTGACACAGAAAGGGCATTCGACAAAAATCCAACATCCCGTTGTCATAAAACTAAGAATAGGCTGGGCATAGTGGCTCATGCCTGTAATCCCAGCACTCTGGGAGGCCAAGGTGGGTAGATCACTTGAGGTCAGGAGTTCGAAACCAGCCTGGCCAACATGGTGAAACCCCGTCTCTACTAAAAATACAAAAATTAGCTGGGTGTGGTGGCACGTGCCTGTAATCCCATTTACTTGGGAGGCTGAGGCAGGAGAATCTCTTGAACCTGGGAGGTGGAGGTTGCAGTGAGCAGATATTGTGCCACTGCACTTCTGCCTGGGCAACAGAGCCAGACTCCATAAAAAAAAAAAAAAAAAAAAAAACAAAAAAAAAAACAAAAGGCATCCAAGAAAACCTGACAGCTGTTTTCCCCCTAAAAGCAGGAACCAGACAAGCAGTTTCCTTGGCTAAAACCTCCATTTCTACATGGAGGTTTTAGCCAAGGCAACTGAACGGGAAAATGACATGAAAGGCATCCAGTTTGTAAAGGAAAAAGATAACTGTCTATATTCACAGATGACACAATCTTGCATATAGGACATCCTAAGATATCTACAAATGAAACTATTAAAACCTTCAAAGGATACAAGGTATTTTGAAAATCAGCGATATTCTATACGCTAGCCATTAATTTTTAAATAAAGTTTACAAACAATTCCATTTACAATAGCATCAAAAAGAATAAAATACTTAGGAATAAATTTAATCAAAGTAGTATAAAACTTATACTCTGAGAACTACAAAATATGGTTGAAAGAAATTAAAGAAGGCTTAATAAATTAATAGACATTCCATGTTCATGGATCAAGACTGAGTATTGATAAGATGGTAATGAGAGGTGACAGCGTGCTGGCAGTCCTCACAGCCCTCGCTCGCTCTCGGTGCCTCCTCTGCCTGGGCTACCACTTTAGCAGCACTTGAGAAGCCCTTCAGCCCACCGCTGCACTGTGGGAGCCCCTTTCTGGGCTGGCCAAGGCCGGAGCCCACTCCCTCAGCTTGCAGGGAGGTGTGGAGGGAGAGGCGCGAGCTGGAACCGGGGTTGTCTGCGGCGCTTGCAGGCCAGCTGGAGTTCCGCGTGGTCGTGAGCTTGGCGGGCCCCGCACTCGGAGCAGCCGGCCGGCCCTGCAGGCCCCAGGCAATGAGGGAATTAGCACCCGGGCCAGCGGCTGCAGAGGGTGTACTGGGTCCCCCAGCAGTACCAGCTCACTGGCACTGTGCTCGATTTCTCGCAGGGCCTTAGCTGCCTTCCCGCGGGGCAGGCCTCGGGACTGCAGCCCACCATGCCCGAGCCTTCCCCTGCCTCCGTGGGTTTCTGTGCAGCCCGAGCCTCCCCAAGGAGCGCCACCCCCTGCTCCACGGCACCCAGTCCCATCGACCACCCAACGGCTGAGGAGTGCGAGCGCACAGCGCAGGACTGGCAGGCAGCTCCACCTGCAGCCCCAGTGCAGGATCCACTGGGTGAAGCCAGCTGGTCCCCTGAGTCTGGTGAGGAGGTGGAGAGTCTTTATATCTAGCTCAGGGATTGTAAACACACCAATCGGCACTCTGTATCTAGCTCAAGGTTTGTAAACACACCAATCAGCACCTTGTGTTTAGCTCAAGGTTTGTGAGTGCACCAATCGACACTCTGTATCTAGCTGCTCTGGTGGGGCCTTGGAGAACCTTTATGTCTAGCTCAGGGATTGTAAATACACCAATCGGCACCCTGTATCTAGCTCAAGATTTGTAAACACACCAATCAGCACCCTGTGTCTAGCTCAGGGTTTGTGAGTGCACCAATCGACACTCTGTATCTAGCTGTTCTGGTGGGGCCTTGGAGAACGTGTGTGTCGAAACTCTGTATCTAATCTGATGGGGACATGGAGAACCTTTGTATCTAGCTCAGGGATTGTAAAGGCACCAATCAGCGCCCTGTCAAAATAGGCCACTGGGCTCTACCAATCAGCGGGATGTGAGTGGGGCCAGATAAGAGAATAAAAGCAGGCTGCCCGAGCCAGCAGTGGCAACCCGCTCTGGTCTCCTTCCACACTGTGGAAGCTTTGTTCTTTCGCTCTTCACAATAAATCTTGCTACTGCTCACTCTTTGGGTCCACGCTGCTTTTATGAGCTGTAACGCTCACCGCGAAGATCTGCAGCTTCACTCCTGAACCCAGCGAGACCACGAGCCCATCGGGAGGAACGAACAACTCCAGACGCACTGCCTTAAGAGCTGTAACACTCACCGCGAAGGTCTGCACCTTCACTCCTGAGCCAGTGACACTATGAACCCACCAGAAGGAAGAAACTCCAAACACATCCGAACATCAGAAAGAACAAACTCCAGACGTGCCACCTTAAGAGCTGTAACACTCACCGCAAGGATCCGCGGCTTCATTCTTGAAGTCGGTGAGACCGAGAACCTACCAATTCCGGACACAGTAATACTCCCTAAATTAATCCACAAAGTCAACACAATTTTAATCACAATTCTAGCTGCTTTGCCCCCCATCCCTCACCCCCTGGGAATTGACAAGCTGACCCTAAAGACTCAAGACAAGCTGGCCTAGAATAACTAAGCTATATTTAAAAAGAAAATAAAATTGAAGGACTCACAATTCCCAATTTGAAAAACTTACTACAAAGCTACAGTAATCAAAATGTGTGGAACTGGGTAGAAGGATAGACATATAAATCAATGGAATAAAGAGTCCCAAAATAAACTGTTATATTTATGATCAAATTGATTTTTCAACAAAGATGCCAAAACAATTCAATAGGGGAAAGAATAGTCTGTCATGAAATGGTGCTGCAATTCATCCACATGCGAAAGAATGAATTTGGGCCCCTACATCACACAATGTACAAAAATTAATGCAAAATGAATCAAAGACCTAAATATAAGAGCTAGAACTATAAAACTCTTAAAACAATAGGAATAAATTTTCATGACCTTGGATTAGGCAATTTAAATAATATTTCTTAGACTGGCTACACGTGGTAGCTCACATCTATAATCCCAGAATTTCAGGAGGCTGAGGTGGGGAGATCTCTTGAGCCCAGGAGTTTGAGACCAGCCTGGTCAACATAGTCTGACCTTCTCTTTACAAAAAGATACAAAAATTAGCCAGACATGGTGGTGTGTGCCTGTAGTCCCAGCTACTTGGGAGGCCAAGATGGGAGGATTGCTTGAACCCAGGAGGCAGAGGCTAGAGTGAGCCGTAATCATGCCACTGCACTCCAACCTGGGTGACAGAGTGAGAGAAATAGGTATATTTCTTAGACTCTCTCTTTCTTAGACTATTATCTATGTGTGTGTGTGTGAGTCTAATAAGTATATTAGAATAAAAGACTTAGTTATTCTAACCATATACTTTTTTAGATACCAGAAGCACAAGGTCCAAAGAAAAAAAATTAGATGTCATCAAAATTTAAAACTTTTGTGCTTCAAAAGATGTCAACAAGACAGACAGACAATAACAAGTATTGGTGAGGATGAGGAGAAACAGAGTCATACATTGCTAATGAGAATGTAAAATGATGCAGTGCTTTTGAAAACAGTTTTACAGTTCCTCAAAGTTAAACATAGAGTTACCATATAGTCCAGCAATTCCATTCCTAGGTTTATAACCAAGAGAACAAAAAACATATGCCCACATAAAAATTAGATAAATATTCATAGGAAAAGTATTCATCATAGCCAAAATGTGGTATATCCCTACAAGGAATGTTATTCAGCTATAAAAGTGAAGTAAATGAAGTACTAATACATGCTATGACATGGATGAATCTTGAAAACATGATGCTAAGTGAAAGAAGCCACACACAAAAGGCCACATATTGTATTATTCCAATATATGAAATGTTCAGAATAGGAAAATCCATAGAGACAGAAAGAAGATTGGTGGTTGCCAGGGTCTTGGAGAAAAGGGGAATGAGGACTGACAATCTTTACAGGGTTTTTTTGGGAGTGGCAGAACATTTTTTCGAATGAGATAGTGGTGGTGGTTGCACAATGTGTGAATATTTTTTAAAAAAGGATTAATGTGTGCAGTTTAAAAGGGTAAATTTTGTGATACATAGTTTATTTCTCACTAAGAGGAAGAAGAGGAGAAAGAGAAAAGGAAGGAGGAGGGAGATGGGGAGAGGGAGGACAGCAACCACCAGAACAAAACATTCTAAAATGTTTTGGGTGATGCAAGTGTAGATGAGATTCTTCCTTCTACTTTTCTGAATTCCAACTTTTTAATTATGAACATATATTATTTTTTATAATAATAATGAAATCAGATGCTCATCACTGATAACATGTCCCCAGGTGGATCAAGCCCTTATCTTTCTCAGAATGTGGTATGAAATCCCTACAGCGTTGGTAGCACTGGACTAAAAAGTGAGCTCTGTTAACAAATGTTCCCTTCGTGGCAGTGTCTTCACTCCAGCTAAGGCTGAAATTCCCAGAGTTTGTTATTTCCTGTCCTCCCAACTGGCCGTGCTACCAGCTCTGGCCCTGCCTTTTGCCTGCATGATGGTTAACAGTAGCCTTAATCTAATTTTCCAGTGCATCCAACTTCCTGCTGGGAGGGAAAACCCTCATTTCTGCTCCTGTGGTCCCAGTCTCAAGGATATATGCAGATTATTTGAGACATATGTATACAAATAAATTATGCTCTGTGTACTAACTACCATGAATTTAACAGGCATTAAATTAAAAAATTTTTTACAACAACCCGTTTTTTGTAAGATGGCTACTAAAAATATTATTTCTATTTCACATTTGAAGAAATTAAAGCACAAAGGGATTGACTAAATTGCCCAGTGTCCCCAGACTGTGCATTGGAGCTTGGATCCGCACCCAGGCGAGAAGGCCCCATTGCCTTCACTCTTAACACTTTGCTACAGTGTCTCTATAAAGGTCTTGATCAAAAGATTTAGAGATTTTCATAAAAGCCCCTAAGCAGTTGTAGATTACTTGGTTACATATTCACAAAGTTGATAGTCTCTTGTCCTTTCACTTACACAAACTAACAGTGTTTATACCCAAACCTATGTCTATTATCAGTTTTATGTCAAATAAATTTAACAGTATTAGTACAGCACACATAACCAGCTCCTAGTAATAAGGCAGCTGGCAGGCTTTCTGGGCTAAGTCAACAGATTCAGGGTGGAGTTCACTGGAGAAAATAGCTAGTGGTCCAGGTGTCCTGTTTGAGACGTGGAGGGAGGATGAATCTGTAGTCAAAACACTTAGCAACTCTTCCCAAAATAGCATTCTATTTCCTTGTAGTGAATGGCAAAGGACACATACCTCAATAAGTAACACCTTTGTTTGTAGGAGAACTGGGAGAATGCTGGCAACGCACTCTTGTTTAAAAAGGCACTTGGTGTTGGTCTCACAGAGACACATGGGTGATAGCGGTCAAGCCTATATAGCATGCCTATAATAATTTGAGCCTAAAAAAAAATTTAAATGTATTGTATTCAAAGTCCACAGCCTGGAGGCATAGCCCAGGAAGCTTCCAGCTCAGCTCCCTTCACAGCTAATCTAAAACTGCCCTTATATCACCCACATGTGCTTATGCATGTATTTTTTAAATAATTGAATCATTCTATTTATAATGTTTATAACATGCTTTTTTTGCTTTGTGTATCAAAAATAGGCTCGAGTGCAATGGTGTGATCTCGGCTAACTGCAACCTCTATGCCTACTGGGTTCAAGCGATTCTCCTGTCTCAGCCGCCCAAGTAGCTGGGATTACAGGTGCCTACCATCATACTCAGCTACTTTTTGTACTTTTAGTAGAGACAGGGTTTCACCATGTTATCCAGGCTGGTCTCAAACTCCTGACCTCAGGTGATCCACCCACCTCGGCCTCCCAAAGTGTTGGGATTACAGGTGTGAGCCACCATGCCTGGCCTCACCCAGTGCTTCTATTCCTCCTCTCCCCTCATGCCTTCATCCAAGGTTCCTGACCCTTCCAGACATGGAGCTGGAGGAAAAAGGAGAGTTAAAGAAAGAGAGCAAGGGTCCTTTGATCATGCAGCAGCAGCACTATCTGGGTTTGGCTTTTGCTTAAAGCTGATTCTAAGGGATACCTCAGTGGGTTATTGCGAGAATCCGCCCAGTTGCTTGGAAACACCCACCTGAAGTTCTCTGCACCTGGGTATCTCTATGCTACCTGGTTACTTATGCTTTCCTTAGCCCCTAGCAATGTAGCAACACATCCAACTTTTCTCTGCAGGTCTTTTGGACCTAGAATGACTCTAGGTTTATGCCTCCCATTCATGGTCCACATCACATCCATAGGAAACACTCAACTGTTCTAGCCCCACTGAATTCTGGGAGTGCCAGTGTGCCTAACACAACCTCTTCTCCTTCAGCTTGTCTGTCACAGCTGCACGGCCAATCTTTCACCCTTGAGATTTCTCAGGGGAGAATCAGACACCAGCCCACTGTGTCACTTAACCTTGGAGAACACATGTCAGACTCTCTAGGTGGTCCAGCTAAAGTCTGGCCTAAGGAGAGGGGCAGGCATCCCTCAGAAGTTGCCCCTGCAAGGGGCATGGACAATCAGTACAGCTTTCCAAATAACTCTTCCTAAGAAGTTGTATTTCAAACTCCTCTTCTACGCTTTAGTATTCCTTATAAGGGTGAGGGATTTAAGAATGATCTACTGGTTCTCGGCCTCTTTGTAAATCCTTTCTCAGAACTTCAATTTGGAATGGGCATCTGTTGTTTTGCAACCTCAACTTCCATTTTACCATCCTGTTACAAGGTATTGCATATGTTGTATATTTAGCATTTTCCATTTTTACATATAACCCAATTTTCCCAGGCCTCACCAGATTGAGAATATAAAATAAAGTTGCAGTCTATCTTTATGTCTTTATGCACAAATGATGATGGCAAGAGCCCCAACTGTTTTGCTGACTAGAAATTAGCACTTTTTCAAGTGTCCCGAATGTATTTTGGGGACTTCCCCAAAAGCATGCTACACACATGCCCACAACTCAATCTGTAACTGCTTGGTGTCTGCTTTTCCCTCTTTTCCTACTCTGGCTTATAATCTTCCACATTGTCTGCCTAGGAGTTTGAGGAATGTCAGATCATTGCTAGGTTCCAAGGGTAGGTAGAAGAAATAGCCTCCTCTCCAATTGTGTGCCACATGTGGTCACCAGGACGTGAAATGGCTCTTCTTTGTCAGATAACGAGTTCTGGCCATCTCCTACTTCCTGTGAATCCTCCAACTCGCTCCTAAAAATAGTGCCATTATTTTTCTGATTGCCACTTTCCTGAGCTTGGGCAGTCCAGCCTGGTCTATGGACCAGAACAATTCCCATTTTTAGCTCCCCACAAACCACAGACTTCATCACCCAATTTCCCTTCCTTTTTCTCCCTCATGCCCAGGTACAAAATAGAAATCTCTGTGTTTATTAATGGATGGGAGGGAAAGAGAAGTTGAAGTCTCACTAGCAGCTTCTGGGTCAACACTTTGCTTGTTACGGATATTCAATATTATCTTTCTTTTACTTTCTAAGTTCAAGAAGCCATTCAGAAAAAAAAGCAAAGTGGAGGACAATGTATATAGTCTGCTACTACGGAAGGGGATATTATAAATATGTACTAGTTTATAAATGCAAAAGATACCTCTAGAGGGACCCACAGGAAACTAAATAATAATGGTAGTTGCTTCTAGAGTGGGAACTTGGTGACTAGGGATCAGAGAAGGAGAGAAAATTTAGTTTTTACTCTATTTAATTTTGTACTTTTTGAAAATTTTACATGTGCATGTATACCCCAAAGAAATTAGCAGTTTGCAAATAGATAACTCATTTTAAGAAGAGAGAAGACAACGTTCAAGTTGAAGCCTGCAATGGCAGACCATCCGTATCCATTTGCAAAGAAAAAATTAATCTTGTTTATGCCCCAAATGAAGAGGACTAACAACTAACAGCACAAACAATAGCCAACACCATAGGCATCTTAATTGATTCAGCTTACACAATTCTGACTGAAAAATTAAAGTTGAGCAAACTTTGCACTTGATGGCTGCCAAAACCATCCAGATCAGCTGCAGACAAGAGCAGACCTCTCAGTGGAAATTTTAAACGAGTGGGATCAAAATCTTGAAGCATTTCTTCGAAGCATTGTAACAGAATATTAACCATGGCTTTACCAGTATGATCCTGAAGACAAAGCACAATTAAAGCAATGGCTACCAAGAGGTGGAAGTGGTCCAGTCACAGCAAAGCCAGACTGCTCAAGAGCAAAGGTCATGGCAACAGTTCGTTGAGATGCTCAAGGCATTTTGTCTGTCGAATTTTTGCAAGGACAAAGAGTGGTAACATCTACTTATTATGAGAGTGTTTTGAGAAAGTTAGCCAAAGGTTTAGCAGAAAAATGCCCAGGAAAGCTTCACCAGAATCACACCACAAAAATGCTTCTTGCTCATTTTTCTCATCAAACAAGGGCAATTTTGTGAGAGTTTCTGTGGGAAATCATTAGGCATCCACCTGGTTACGGTCCCAATTTGGCTTCTTCTGACTTCTTTTTCTTTCCTAATCTTAAAAAAAAAAAATCTTTAGGCTGGGTGTGGTGGTTCATGTCTGTAATTCCAGTACTTTGGGAGGCTAAGGCAGGTGGGTCACCTGAGGTCAGGAGTTCGAGACCAGCCTGGCCAACATGGTGAAACCCTGTCTCTACTAAAAATACAAAGCTGAGGGTGGTGGTGGGCACCTGTAATCCCAGCTACTTGGGAGGCTGAGGCAGGAGACTTGCTTGAACCTAGCAGGCGGAGGTTGCAGTGAGCCAAGATCACATCATTGCACTCCAGCCTGGGCGACAAGAACAAGACTCCATCTAAAAACAAAACAAAACCAAAAAACTTTAAAGGGCACCCATTTTTCTTCGGTTAATAATTTTTAAAAGACTGCATTTATATGGTTAAATTCCCAGGACCCTCAGTTCTTTAGGGACAGACGAAATGGCTGATATTATCGCCTACAAATGCGTCTTGGCCTTGATGGAGCTTATGTTGAAATAAAGCTTATATTTTTTACCTCTTAATTCCATTTTTCCACAAAATTTTTAAAGTCTCCTTGTACTTAAAAAGAGATCTAACAGTTTAAAATCAGAATGTATCCTAAGCTTCAAGTGAGATTAGAAATAAGTTGACAAGAACCACAATAACAATAATAGCAGAATACATTTATCGATATTGATGGTATTTACCCAGCTCATCTTGACAGAAGCTTTCCGGAGGGTTGATATACTTCATGGTGCTCACATCTAATTTCCAGTTGTGCTTTGTGCATCTAACAGACCTGGATGAAAAATTGTACTTAAGTTTATGAAATGGTAAAAATAAAAATGAATCCTTATTGGGCTTAAATGTATTCTTTCATAATGAGATTAAATTATAATGGAATTAGTTGGTTGAACACAAAATACATAAAAACTATCAATAGCTAATATTTAAATATTCAAAAAAAAGCCTAATCATCAATAGGTAATTTTAGAAATAAAATTAATAAATTGAAGATAAACTCCATGTCACAAAATGACACATTTTAGAGAACAGAGACAACAGAATAAAGCAGTCTTCAGAAACACCTCTTTTATAAAAGCCAAGCTGGATAAGATCCAACTGGGGCCAATAGAAGGAAAAACTTTAGTATTAAATATATATCTATAATTTATATCACTCTAAAATCCTTGACCCCTAGAATAGTCAACCAAAGGTTACATATTTCAAAGAGAAAAGATCTTATAGTTTAAGATTTTAGAGCATATATGTGAGATAAAATACAAGATGCTCAGTTAAATATGGATTTCAGATAATGAATTTTTAAATATGCTTTCTATAATACTTAAGACATATTTATTCAGAAAATTAGTTGATAAATCTGTAATTTAAATTTAACCAAGGGTCTTGTATTTTTATTTAACACTAGCAACCCTGTTTTAGCATGAGAACCAGACTGTAACAAAACAGGTTGCTCAGTATCTTTTCCCCATCTTACCACAACTTTGAGGGGGATGTAGTGGCTAGAGGTGGGATATAAATAGTTCCATTTTTCCTATTTTGATGGTGTGTCTGGTGATGTTTTGTTGGTTTTAAGAGTTAAAGAATTTTTTAAATAAAGAAATCTGTCACAAACCAGAAACACCAAATTTTTTTAAAACTAAAAACACCTACTTTAACATAAGTGAATCATGCTGACATTTCTGAATTTCATTATATCCAGTATTTCATGTTCTGCAAGTTATGAGGCAAAAAGCATCTTCCATGCTTCAATTTATGAAGGATTATTTTATGACTCCTTTCTCATTGATGAGTAGCCAACAACCTTTCAATTAGTTCTGATGGAACATTCCCACTGCAGCTATGCAGCATGCCAGGCCATGAAAGGGAAAATTGGCAGAACCATTTGCTCATAGATGACAGGGAGACAACAGCTTTCCAGCTAGAAGAGGTTGTGAAAAATTGATAGGCTTTAAAAAGGAGAATCATGGCTTATAAGATTTGTTGATCTTGGTTGTGTTGAGAAGAAAAATGGCTGAATAATGGTGGGTAGAACAGGTAGGTCTCTGTTCTTGGCTGGAACCTAGAAGCTAGAAAAGACAGTTTCTTCAGATAAATAGCTACAAAGAGAATCCAACTATAATTTACTGAACTCAGAGAAATGGATGGGAGAATACAGAGCGTAAGTTAACACAGAAATGCAGTTTCAACATACAAATGCTTGGTGAGCTGCATCTGAGAATAAAGCTGGCAGAACCTGCTTCCTCATGGGCAGGAGAGCTAAGAGGGGAGGACTAATGTGTCAACAGAATAGGTCAATCACCTGCAAGGCTTTGAATGAAGAAGAGAAAGGCTAGTCTGTGGCAAAGCAATCACTATACTTAGATGAGCATATTAGATACAAAAACAATCTGAGTTCCTGTAAATAAGTCCCTCTATATAAGCTACACAAGAAGCTCATTGCAGAGAAATAAAATAGTAACTATAATTCACTTTTTTGAGGTGCTTGCCGTATACCACCATATGGCATTCTTTTAAGGTTTTTTAATGTGTTTGGCACCACTTAATCCTCTCGGCAACCTGACAAAGTAGGTAATATTTTCATCCTCATTTTAGAAATGAGAAGACCGAGGTCCAGAAAGGCTAAGAAACCTGTCCAGGGTTATGACCTAGTTAGTAAGTGGTGGAATCAGGCTTCTAAACCAGGTAGTCTATAAGGAGAGATGATGCTCTTAATCAGTAAACTTTAAGGCCTCCTTAAATGGCTGGCTAAGTGGCACTCTGTGAAATGGCCCGCTAAGTTAAAAAACTAGGAGAGGAAACCCAGAGTCTCAAAGCTGTAATCGTTGGAAGAGAAAACCCCAACACCTTGAAGTGCTGGCGGAAGTTTACCAGTGACAGAACTATGTCTGAGGCTTCACTGACTTGAATCCACCCAGAAGATGGAAGAACATCAAAATGGGCTATCAGGGAATTACCTAGAGGTTCTCCTAGAGCAGAGTTGCCAGCTAAAAGGGTGTCCCATTAACTACTTTGGACATATTTATACTAAAAATACATTAGTTTTTAAAATCTGAAATGCACATTTAACTGGGCATCCTGTATTTTTATTGGTCCAGCTGGCTGCCCTGAGGAGCGAAGCAAGCTACAGATGCAATAGTGGTGTGAAAGGAAAATATCTTGGGCCCCCCAAATTGCTAAGCTAAAAGGGAAAGTCAAGCTGGGAAATGCTTAGGGTAAACCTGCCTCACATTCTATTCAAAGTCACCCCTCTGCTCACACTGAGATAAATGCATATCTGATTGCCTCCCTTGGAAAGTCTAATTAGAAACTCAAAAGAATGCAACAATTTATCTCTTATCTACCTATCACCTGGAAGCCCCCTCCCTGCTTCAAGTTGTCCCGCCTTTCCAAACCGAACCAATGTTCATCTTACATATGTTAATTGATGTCTCATGTCTCCCTAAAATGTATAAAACCAAACTGTGCTCTCACCACCTTGGGCATATATCGTCAGGGCCTCCTGAGGTTGTGTCATGGCCAAACGTCCTCAACCTTGGCAAAATAAGCTTTCTAAATTAACTGAGACCTGTCTCAGATTTTCAGGGTTCACATTTTGGTAACCATGAAGGGATTCTGAGTGGAGATGCCCCTGACCTTTGACAAATCTATGCTTGGTACCAGCATGAGCTAACTTTATGGCTCAAACCAATAGGACAATTTGCTGAGGCCTGAGAGCACGCCCTCCAGAGAATCCCTGATCTCCCCAAATGTGGTAGAGATCTAAAGTTTATTTTGCTGGGAAAAAAAAAAAAAAAAAAAAAAAAAGGGCAAGTAAAACTCCAAAAAAGTTTTAGTTGCTTCCAAAAAGGAAGGCAAGACTTCCTGCTTCCATGGCTATGGAAGACAGGTAACTCCTTTATGGAGTTTGAGCTCACTTCCAACAGGGAAGATGTGGTTTTTTTTCTCTGCTTCTAGGATGGTAGAGAGCAGTCTACACCCTGAGACCCATCCCTAGGTAAGTAACTGAATTGGGGTTTGTCTTGGCTAAAGTTAACAACCAGCTGGTCTTAATTTCTCCTTACTATTAGAGTACTCGGTAATGATATAAGTTGTGTGATTGTTTTGCTTAACTGTTTTTGTTGTTGTTGTTGTTCATTCCTGTTTTCATTGTTGTTTTGGACTTTTTCCCATTGGGTTTGATCAACTCTATCCAACTTGATCAAATCCAAAGGAAATTCCAAATTATGGGGAACAAGGCCTCTGAAGTGGCTAAATTCACACACACACACACACACACACACACACACGTGGTATGCGGTGGAGGGGAAAAAATGGCCAGAAAAAGGAAAAAAAAAAAAAAAAAAAGAGGAAAAATTTTTGATTCTAAGGGGCTTCATTTACATAACAAGGCCACCTTTTTGTTAGCCAGGCGAAACTGAAAGAGCAATGGCTGTACTTCTGAAATAGCAGCAGTTTGTCCTAGCTGAAATATGGTAATGAGATTTTAAAAGTTTTTTTTTAAAGGAGCTCAATGGTTAAAAGTCAGCTTAATTAAAACCTAACGTCCATGATGTGTGTGTGCGTGTGTGTGCACGCATATGTGTGTGTTTGTATTTAAAAGGCCTTCATGTTTTTGTTTTTCTCCTGGGACTTTTTTTTTTTTTTTTTTTTTGAGCAAAAGTTTTTTTCTTCTCAGTTGACAGAATTCTGTTTTCTTCATTTGCTTCTACTATCGCTCCTTTCTCTTGCACCCTCTGCTGCGTGAAAGACCTAAAATAGTTTATAATAGCCTGGGGTTCCTTCAAGAAAATGGAGAAGGCACCAGACTCCCTTTCCGGGGAAAACAAATTTTTTCAAGAATGTAAACAGACAAGTTTGTCTCAGTTCTTGAACAAACTGTCTCAGTTCTTGATCTCGCTGGTTTTGGTTTTCTCTCCTCTTTTAAAAAGTGTGAAATAGTAACACTCCCCTTTAACTCATTTTCAGCTCATATAAGTTTTTTTCCCTGCTCAGTTTCTTTTTTTGGTGGCCTGATGCTAACAACATTTCCTTAAAGGTCTGAAGGAATTGTTTTCTTCCAACATAATATTCTGTGCACTGCAGAAGGTATTTTCTTTTGCCTTTTGGTAACTGGCCTAACAGATTTTACATTTATCAAAATAACTCCCATGCCATTATTATTAAGTTTGGTTTGCTTAGGAAAAACTGAGATTTAATGTTTTTTTAATTAAGGTTATTACATTCTTGTATCTTCCTGTATGTGGTTTTAAAGTCCTTGTGACATTGAGTTACAGGGCTTTGACTCCTGGGTCTAAAAAGAACACCAAGTCCTGCTAAATCTTAAACACTGACAGCAATTAAAACCTCATCTCCAGGCCCCCTAGAAGATGCCAATCAAAATAAACTGCATTGCTGAGACACAGGGCCAGAAATTAAAGGCATTCAACTCCTCAAGGCCCAGGGGCTATTGCAGAAGAGGTGGGCTTGTGAGATCACAAGGGTTAATTTTTAGAGATAAAGTGAGTTCAGTTTCTCTATAAATTAACCATTAATGTCAAAGGCACACTGATGCAAGACCAGCATATCAACCCCTGTGTCAAATTAACAAGGTTTTCTTAAAACATTAACCAACTCCTTAATAAAGGTTACAAAGATATAAAAGGCCCATGGAAGGTAAATCTTATGATCAAGATTAAACCTTTATGGATTCTTTATAAAATTTTGAAAAACAAATTTAATTGGCTTCATGCTGTTTTTTTATTGGGGCTTAATGTTCAGAAAATTAAGTCTTCTCTCTCAAAGAATGAAGGTTTTCACCCTTTTGTTTTGAAATCCTTATCACTTTTGCTAAATGAATGACTTATTTTACAATGACCTGTAATCCTATTTTGTGATATCGAGTGTATAAAACCTTTGATATTTGACAAACTTTCCGAAATCAAATTATACATTATGTCTTTTTCTGACCTAATTAGTCCTTTAAGATGTTATTAATGGGTTCCCTAAAGTCCAAAAATGACATATTTGGCTTTTTTGGTATGAAAATTATACAGGAAGCATTGTCCAATATGAAATGGTGTTTGGTTTTCTTTGGGCTGTATTTGTATAAATATGTTATTGGTATGTATTCCAAGATTATGGGAAACTCCTATTATTCTGATATGACACAGTTTATGTTATCAGTAATAATTATAAATTTTTATGTTAAATTATTGTGTGCTACAGAGGTAACAAAATGTCTTTGACTATGGCTGCCCTAAAACTTTTCATTATTCACAGACAATTGTCATCTTTTTTTGGTCCTTTTCAGAGATAGTTTTATAATCAGCTATAAAACTCGTAACAGGTGCTCTTGAATGCATGTTTCTGATAGCTCTGGAGACTGTGACATCAAAACAGAGAAAAAACTTTGAGGACTCATGGAGAGCTGAAATGTTTATGAATATCAAGCAGAAAAAGAATTAACTGCATGGACTAAACTAACAGAAATTTGAAGTAATCTTTTTTAACTTTTTGCTTAAAATGTTGCTGATAATTTGTTTTTCAGAATCGAGAAAATTTTAAGCTATTTACAGCTTTTTAACAATTGAGTATACTCCTTTGAACAAAATTTGGAGCATATTTGTTTTTAAAACTACCTGATTTCTACAGAATTTGGAATCTATTTGTGAGTATTCTTTACTTATGACAATACAGTTATTTGCATAAGTGCAATAAGAATCTGTTTTCATTTGTAACAGGACACATTTGAAGAAACTGGTTATTTTACCAAGGCTTTGACTGGAATAGTGTGCTTTCCTTTAAAGAATTAAACTTGACTTATGGAGCCAATAAAAAGTCCCTTGGAAAAACTAGCCTCATACCTTTGTCTCCACAGTCCCTGTACAGGGTTTCTGACCTGTGGTAAGTAAAAGGTCACTATCTGACAGGCCCAGGAGCCCCAAGTCTTTCTTAGGAGCTCAAAAGGAGAGGAATTCACCCAACTCATAGGTATTTCATGGTACAAATCCATGGCTGGGCTGGGCTTTAAAAAAGTCTTCTCTGAGATTCCTTCTGTGGAAAAAGTTCCATCAAAGCCAATTTAAAAGCTTATGTAAAAAATAATTATTCTTGCTACACTGTATACAAAGAATTAGGCCAAGTATAATAAAGAAAACCAGTCCTGCCATGATTTGTCTTTAATAATAATGGGAAAGGGGAGAGAGAAAACTTATGTTTCAAAAACTATAGTACATCTATTGTTAGATTCTAGTCTTGTGTAATGTTTTTCAATTTTTATTATTTTCTACAGTTTGGACTGAATTCTGATTTTTCTTGGCTACATGTCTTCAAAATAATGTTTTTAATTTTTTTCCTTCTTTTTTTCCTCCATTTTTCCAAATTTGGAGTCACTGGAAACTAAGATGTGCTTTCATAAAGCCCTGTGAAATGAAGCTAGACAACTTGAGCTTCAGAAGAAAATAACAGCAACCTATTTACATACATAAGCCACTTTCATACCTGCCTACTGATGTATGGACTTCAGAGTAATGTGGCATATATCTATTTTCCAGAATTGTTCTTTTGTTTGTTGTTGTCCTCCCCCTATTTTCTCTTCACAGGACATGAGACTTTACAACCACCTTCTAAAAAGGAGCTTTCCTAATAACTCGGGACCTACCCATCTAGGAATAAACCATCCTAGCCATGAGAGATCAGACGAAACCTGAGGCCAGAGACTCATTTTCTTCTAAAATGCTTTCTCCAACAGATTTTTAAAAAGAAAAGGGGGGAAATGTGAAAGGAAAGTATTTTGGGCCCCTCAAATCACTAAACTAAAGGAAAACGTCAAGCGGGGAACTGGTTAGGGTAAACCTGCCTCCCATTCTGTTCAAAGTTATCCCTCTGCTCACCAAGATAAATGCATATATCATTGCCTTCTTTGGAGAGGCTAATTAGAAACTAAAAAAAAAAAATGCAACCATTTGTCTCTTATCTACCTATGACCTGGAAGCCCCCTCCCTGCACCTTTCCAGACCGAACTAATGTTCATCTTACATGTGTTGATTGATGTCTTATATCTCCCTAAAATGTATAAAACCAAACTGTGCTCTCACCACCTTGGACACATGTTGTCAGGACCTCCTGAGGCTGTGTCATGGGTGCACGTCTTCAACCTTGGCAAAATAAACTTTCTAAATTAACTGAGACCTGTGTCAGATCTTCAGGATTCACAGTGGTCTGTTAGCATTTAAAAATCAAATAACATGAGGGGCTGGGCCCTGATACTAGGTACAGAGTAAAGTAAATCTGTGTGAACATTAGAAAGCATTCTAGATTTGGGTAACAGGTAACTCGTGGACAACTACTCAGCTCTTACTCTGAATACACCAGCACTAAACTACCCCTAAATGACCTGAGAAATAAGATTGACAACACAGTGGAAGAAAAAGCCTAATACCAAGTGACTAAAGCCACACAGGGCAAATTAGGCTAAAGCAAAGCTTGAAAGGTAGGGGTAAACACAGAGTTACTGGTGTTGAGAATTAGACTGACAAAACATATGCCCAAGAGCCCTATCTGGCTCTGCCAGGCAATGCTGCTATTTCTTTGGCAGTCATTGAGAAAAAAACTAACAAAACAATCCTGTCCTGGTATTGCTGCTGCACTGGGGAGAGGTGATCTATACAGATGGGAGAGAAGGGGAAGGGACAGTAGAGGAGGGGAGGGGATGGGAGGAAATTTGGCAACAGCATCAGTTCTTCTAAGAAATGATCAGAAGAGTCACTGTTCAGGGCAGGAACAGTCGGGGCCCTGCTATTTTTGTTTAGTAATCACAACTAGCCTCCCGGGAAAATTCTATCTGCTCTCCAGCAGGCTTTGGAAAAGAGCCCCCCTATACCCACATGCACACACACAGGAGCATGCACACACACACACACACTTCTGGGAGAGAGGGGAAGGAGACCTATAGGAGGCTTGGGTCTTTGAATACCAAACCAGGTAAATGTGTGCTTTCGCTATGCACACCCAAACACACACACACACACACACACACACACACACACACACCCCAGAGAGGTTTTACTATTTATCAAGCCAGGAGTAAATTTTAAATTAGAGTTCTTATAAGAGAGCGGAAAATTAAATAGAACATACAATTTTAGATCAGAGAAATGGCCTAAACACGCAGGAGTAAAATTTTCCAGGGGAAGTAATTTGCTTATTGGTTCATTTAAAATTTCTAGATGAACACATTTCCTGCCAAATCTAATTGCAAGAAAGGTCACCAGTGAGAAAGCAAAGGACTCTTGGTACCTTCCGGCTAAATCCTCGATATCTTTTATGAACAGGCCTCCTTGGTGCTTGCACATATTCTTGCATGCCCTCAGTCGGCTGTTATTCTTGTACAAGATGTAGTCTTTGCCAGTGCTCTTATTGCGAAAGAAATTGATTCCTTCCTTAAGATTGGCAACTTCAACAGGTGATAGGCACAACAGGATCTCAGTTGTTTGTTCGATGCTATGAAAAGGCAAACATTTTGAGGGGGAAGGTTAATAATGTTAGGTTTTAAGAGATAATCATTTCAAACTGACAGCTCAAAACCCCTTTTCCCTAAAATACTTTGTAAGCCCCTTGCGTTCCAAGTACCCAGGTTTGGTGGCTACCTGAGGCTGCATTTCTCCCCACCTTGATATGAATATAAATATACATCTTACTTGTTAAATATGCCTCTCCACTTTTCTAGAGAACTAATAGCCCTCTTACTTGCCTGCCCATCGTCTGCCGGTTCCTCTGCCTGGGTATTTTGAAAGAACAGCAGTTGCTCAAATCGTTTCTGTTGCTCATTTGCTCCCCTAAGGCATTAGTCAGCCTGAAAACAGGACGTTTAAGGTATTTTCCTTTAACAGTTACTGATTTCCTTTGACAGTTTTCTCCCTCTATCACAGCTCTTTTAGAAGTCTAACACCATATTCAATTCTGAGAAGCCACTGTGCTGTCCCTCCCATCTCTGCTCTTTTGCATCTGGACTTCCTCTGCCTAGAACGCAGTTCCTCTCCTTCACCACGCAGCATCAGTCTTGGTTCAAATAGAAATGAATCGTCCCCTTCCTGGTTAAGCCTTCCAAGACACACCCCAGGTCCAGGCTGGCATTCTTTGTGTACATTCCTCTTCTGTAGAACATTATAACATTGTAATTGGCACACTGCCCTGTTTACTTACATATAGGCACTTTTGAAAGCACTCTATCTTCCTTTTCCCCCTACCACTTAGCCCACTGCCTTTCACAGGATATGTCTTCACTAGCTCTCTACTTAATGAATCACCCCTCTCACTGCGCTCAATTTGATTAATTTACAAAAAGCTCCAGCAGCAAACCAAGCATTTGAATCTTTTTTTTTTTTTTTAAGGAAACTAGCCGTTATACTTCTCAAACCCCAATTTCTAAACACTCTGTTTACAGTGCAACACTGAATCATAACGGAATATGATTTTTGCCAAGAAAGGTTTCAAAATATCTTTTGCAAATCCATGGTAGGAAATCTGGGCACATGTTGTTTAGTTTTATATTTGACTCCAAACAAAAAGTAGCCAAAATT
The DNA here is from genome assembly GCF_028885625.2 of Pongo pygmaeus. Classification (NCBI taxonomy): domain Eukaryota; kingdom Metazoa; phylum Chordata; class Mammalia; order Primates; family Hominidae; genus Pongo; species Pongo pygmaeus. Next base: position 25,237,501 of record NC_072378.2, read on the forward strand.
CTCTTTGCATGTTAACTTAAAACTGATTTGGAGCACAAGCATATTTGTGGCACTTTCAGTTTCATTTTTAGAAGCCCTGCAAATTTCTTAAAGGAGATAAAAATAATTTTAAGAACACTCCAGGGTAGAAAATAACAGAGAAACCACTTCCAATTTTAAACTGATGAAGGCATAGCTCTGTAATATTATGATCTACTTTCTCAAAGCAGATTCTCATTGTCACCTCTGTCCCAAATTCCTAGTAATTGTGCTCCCAATGGACTTGAAATTATTCCAAAAATATGTTCTAAATGTATTTGATAGGAAGAATCCATTCTAAATTTCATGACTTCTTTTTTGACTTTGTTCTCACGAGTACAGATATCTGACACCAAGCTAACATAAGCACTGAGGCAATTCCTGGAATAATTAGTCTAAGAGTATAAAAGGCAAACCTCTCTAGATTTTTGTTGTTCCATTGAGTGAATTCATATAGCCAAAGTTCTGTGTCAGATTTCAACTTATATCACAGCCATGTAGAACAGGTTCACTTAACCACACTTTTGTTCTCAGTTCCATGTGAAAGTCACACTGGAGCAGAAGGCAAAAGAAAAAAATGTGTGCACCTATATACATGCTTTTCTGTGTATTGTTTAAATGATTAGTTTTTCCCCAAAATATTTTTAAAGATATCAATGAATTTGCTTCTATCAAAATCAGAAAAATAAAACTGTAGCAAATTCTTGTTTTGCTATAAATAAAACATTAAAACGAAAATGAATTTTAATACACCTACTTTTTAACATTTTGATATTTTTTCAAATACATTAATATTCTTGAAAAATAACCATTAAAATACATTTATACAGGGGCACACTTTTTCCTTTTTGCCTCATAAGTAATGGTAGTGAGGCAGTATAACATCCTGTCTTTAAGTTTTGGATATTTCGTTTGTCATGGAATTTGTGCATTCATTTTGGCCTTAAAAAATATTGTGTTGGCCAGGTGTGGTGGCTCACACCTGTAATCCCAGCACTTTGGGAGGCCAAGGCAAGCAGATCACCTGAGGTCAGGAGTTCGAGACCAACCTGGCCTACGTGGTGAAACCCTGTCTGTACTAGAAATACAAAAATTAGCCAGGTGTGGTGGCAGTTACCTGTAGTCCCAGCTACGTGGGAGGCTGAAGCAGGAAAGTCGCTTGAACCCAGGAGGCGGAGGTTGCAGTGAGCTGAGATCGCCCCACCGCACTCCAGCCTGGGTGACAGAGTGAGACTACATCTCAAAAGAAAAAAAAAATGAAAAAATATTGTGTTAAAATAATTTGTTTTAATCAAGATTTATTTTTACATTCCTTAAATTTTCTACAACTTAAAAGTGGTCTCACTTGTCTCACCCTAATCCCAGGCTCTGTTATTTTCTGATGCCTAATTATGATCTAAACTAGGAACTAGTTAGAAGTCAGCTTCATAGTCAATGTATGTATCTCACTTGAATTATCTCCATCCTTTTTCTGAAGATTAATAGGAACCAGATATAAGTGTGTAACAAACGAATTTTTAAAATTTACCTCTCTAGAGATCACAGAAAATACCTATATTAATAAAAATGTCACTGGTTTACTATTTCAAGGGCCTATGGAATAAACAGTGATGCTTTTGAAACTTATTTTGAAAATTCAAAATCTAGACCTCAAAAAAATACAGAGGGGAGTAGAGTTTTATGAGGTAAAAATGTCATTCATTCATGCTCTGATGGCACCTCACACCCTGAGGATCTCTTTAAAGACCAGTGGCTGGGGCTTCTAAGCTCAGAGCTGAGGGAGAGTCAAGGATAGGAATGATATAAATGTCAACTATACTTTCAGTCCAAGCAGGGCAAGGAGCCCAAACAAAGACTACTTATGAAACTAGAAATCCTCCAGACGGTTATAATCTGAGAAAAAGGGTGGAGGAAGAAAAGGCAACTCATTCAGAATTTTCAGTCTGTATGTACATTTTGCTCCCCGTCTTAGGTATTTTGTTTTCAATGGGAAGATGTTCAGTATTCTGTTCAAGAAAAGGTAAACTCTATGAAGGCCAAGACTACAGTGCCTGTCCCATGGTAGGTGCTCAGTAAATATCTAGTGAATTTAAAGAATATCCTCACAAGAACAAAATGTGTACTCCATGGTTAAAAGAAGAAAAATTTACCTACTGTACCCTGTGATACTCAATATCTAAAACCAATCACATAAGCTTCCACTTTAGGAAACTAGAAAAAGGAAAGTAAATTCAAAGTAAGCAGAAAAAAAGAAATAAAAATTAGAGCAGAAATCAATGGAATTGAAAACAGAAAACTAATAGAGAAATGCAACAAAACCAAATGCTGGTTCTTTGAAAAGATCAAAAAAGTGATAAGCCCACAGCTAGGCTAACTAATATTTTAAGAGAGAGAGAGAGGGAGGATGCAAAAATATTAATATCAGGCTGAGCACAGTGGCTTATGCCTGTAATCCCAGCACTTTGGGAGGCCAAGGCAGGAATATCACTTGAGCCCAGGAGTTCAAGACCAGTCTGGGCAACATAGTGAGACCCTGTGTCTAAGGCAGGTGTTGTGGTGGCTCACATCTGTAATGCCAGCACTTTGGGAGGCTGAGGTGGGTGGATTGCTTTGAGCTCAGGAGTTCAAGACCAGCCTGGGCAATACAATGAAACCCCATCTCTACAAAAAATGCAAAACAATTAGCCAGGCATTGGTGGCTTGTACTTGTAGTCCCAGCTACTTGGGAGGCTGAGACTGGAGAATCACTTGAGCCCAGAAAGCGGAGGTTGCAGTGAGCTGAGATCTTGCCATTGCACTCTAGCCTGGGTGACGGAGCGAGTCCCTCTCTCAAAGGAAAAAAAAAAAAAAAAAAAGACCCTGTGTCTACAAAAACAAAAAATACAATATCAGAAATGAAAGAAGGGACAACACTACGGACCTTATGGACATTAAAAAGATAATAAAGGAATGCTATGAAAAACTCTACACTCATAAATTTGATAACCTATGTGAAACAGACCAATCCATTGAAAGACACAATCTGCCAAAACTTGTACAAAAAGAAATAGACTATCTGAGTAGAACTATATATATTAAATAAATTGAATCAGTAACTAAGAACCTTCTAAAACAGAAAGCATCAGGCCCAGATGGGTGTACTGGTGAATTCTACTATAATTTTAAAGAAGAATTTATACCAATTTTCAAAAATCTCTTCCAGAAGACAGACACAGAGGGAATATTTCCTGACTCATTCTATGAACCCATCACCCTAATACCAAAATCAGACAAAGTTATAACAAGAAAAAAAAACTACAGGCTAATTTCTTTCATGAACATAGATGTAAAAATACTCAACAAAACATTATCAGATATAGCAATGGATAAAAAGAATTATATGCTATGACCAAATGGGATTTATTCCAGGCATGTAAGGCTGGTTCAACATTCAAAAGTCACTTAATATAATGTATCACATCAATAGGCTAAAGAAGAAAAGTCATATGATCACATGCATTTGATAAAATCCAACACTCATTCATGATAAAAACTCTCAGCACACTAGAAATACAGGGAAACTTCTTCAGCTTGATAGAGAACGTTTACAGCTGGGCACAGTGGCCCATACCCATTAATCTAAGTGTTTTTGGGGGTCAACACAGAAAGGATTACTTGAGGCCAGGAGCTTAAGACCAGCCTGGTCAACATAGCAAAACCCCATTGCTTAAAAAAAAAAAAAAAAAAAAAGCGCCAGGTGCGGTGGCTCATGCCTGTAATCCCAGCACTTTGGGAGGCTGAGGCAGGTGGATCGCCTGAGGTCAGGAGTTCGAGACCAGCCTGGCCAACATGGTGAAACCCTGTCTCTACTAAAAATACAAAAATTAGCCAGGCATGGTGGTGTACGCCTGTAGTCCCAGCTACTAGGGAGGCTGAAGTAGGAGAATTGCTTGAACCCAGGAGGTGGAGGTTGCAGTGAGCTGAGCTCATGGCACTGCACTTCAGCCTGGGTGACAGAGTGAGACTCCATCTCAAAAAAAAAAAAAAAAAAAAAAAAATTGGCCAGGCATGGCAGTATGCATCTATAGCCCTAGCTACTCGGTAGGCCAATATGTAAGTATCACTTGAGCCCACAGTTCAAGGCTGGGGTGACCTATGATCACACCACTGCACTCCAGCCTGGGAGACAGAACAAGACCCTTTCTCTTAAAAAAAAAAAAATTTAAATGAAAACATCTACAAAAAACATACAGTTAACATATACTTAATGGTGAGAAAGTAGAAGCTTTCTTACTAAGGACAAGGCAAGGGTGTCGTCTCTCACCACTGCTTTTCTACATTGTATTGGAAGTTCTAGATGATAAAATAGGGCAAATAAATAAATAAGTGGTATACAAATTGGGAAGAAAGAAATAAAACTGTTTTTGTTCACAGTTAACATGATTGCCTATGTAGAAAATCTGAAATAATCAATTCTTAAATGTGGGCTGCACATAGAGACTTCCTTTCAAAGAGTACAGTATGGAAATGATGAAAAAAAGAGTAACAGTAAGGAAATGTGACAATCCATCAATGTCAACAGTGATAAATTATGTTAGAATGTAACTTTAATATGATGTGGTCTTCCTCCCGCAAACCCATAATCCCAGTCTAATCATGAGGAAAAAAAATCAGATAAATTCCAATAGAGAGGTAACCTATAAAATACATGGTCAGTACTCCTTGAAACTCAAGGTCATCCAAAACAAGAAAAATCTGAGTAAATATTACAGCCAAGAGAAGCCTAAGGAGACATGATAGCTAAATGTGATGTGGTATCTTAGATGTAACCCTGAAACAGAAAAAGACATTAGGTAAAAGTTAAAGAGACCTGAATAAGCTACTCAGCGCATTAAGGCAAGAAAAAAAAGTCAAACACATAAGGAGTGGAAAGAAAAAAAATCATTTTTGAAGATAGTTAGACTGTATATATAAACATTCAGAAGAAACCACATATAAATTATAAGACTCTGAGAGTTTAGTACAGCTGTTAGATATATAATCAATAGTTTAAGAAATCAATTTATTCTCACATCAGCAATAAAAAACACAAAAATTGAATTAAAAATATGTCATTTAAGATAGCAGAAAAGGCCGAGGTGGGCGGATCACCTGAGGTCAGGAGTTCGAGACCAGCCTGGCCAACGTGGTGAAACCCTGTCTCTACAAAAAATACAAGATTAGCCGGGTGTGGTGGCACATGCCTGTAATCCCAACTGCTCGGGAGGCTGAGGCAGGGGAATTGCTTGAACTCGGGAGGCCCCTGCTGTCTTTTCTGGACACTCGAAGGTAAAGGCAGAGTTGGGTTTGAGACAGAGGTTAGGCACGCCCACAGCTGAGAAAAGACGTTTCCTTCAGTCACAGTGCTCCTCCTCCACGGCAGTTACCTCACCCCAACCCCCACAGGATAGTGTAGGGCATGCAGTAGGCAGGAGGACCACAGACTCTGATTGTCCCCATGCTGGTCCCAGTGGACTCTGTGGGCTCTGGCTGTGCCTGTGATTGCCCTTCACAGATCTCTTCCCCTTTGAAACACAGCTGTGAGGAGGGAAGCTAGGAAGGACCCCTCTCACACAGTGGTGGTCTGTTTCTTCCATTACAGAATAAGTAGCAGAAAAAGTGAAGGCAGTTTCCTGAATGTGACACATTTCTCAAGAACTCAGATCTCACCAGGTATAGCCTGCAAGACCCAAGTCTGTTCTAACTTTGCCTGGCTGGGCTCTCTGATCCTCCTCAATTATTGTCCATGATGTTCAGGCTCTGTCATTTAAAAAATACAGAGAGATAAAATCAGGAAGGCTGGAGCATGTGGGACAGTCACTAAATTGAGACCTTTCTGATGTGTTAATATCAGCATCTGAGCCACAACCCAGGTGCCTGGAAGCACCATTTTCATACAGTCAGTGGTTTTCAAATACTTTAAGGCTAATCTTTTTTCTTTCCCTCTATATTCCCGACAGTCAGCATAATGATTGTGTTTGTTCCCTACTGGATCCATTTGTTTTGTATAGTGTCTGACAGGAATGTGAAGAACAATAAGATGTATAATTCTTGTGGGACATGCCGGTGCACACCTGTAGTACCAGCTACAGCTTGGGTGGCTTAGGGAGGAGGATCATTTAAGCCCCAGGTTTCAAAGTTAACAGTGAACTGTGATTGCACCACTGCACTCCAGCCTGGCTGACAAAGCGAGACCCCCATCTCAAAAAAACAAACAAACAAAATGACATATAACTCTTCTATCACCACCAAGGAACTTCCACAATGAAACTCCCAAGGACTACCCTTTACGGTCACATCCCCACTGTTCATATCCTCTGGCAACCACTGATTTGCCAGCTATCCTTATAATATTGCCATTTCAAGAATGGTATGTAGAAGGAATCTATATTACATTGCTTTTTTAAACCTTCCAAACCTTTTTTATTTTTTTTAAAGGATTTCAGCCCCAAAGACCCTCCAGCTAGTTCTCTTTCTCCCTTCCTTTATAGCCAGGTATACTTTTTGTGGTTGTTGTTTCTGCACACCAACAGCTTACTAGTTTTCTTCCTACATTTTCAGTCCTTTTTTGTTTGCTTTGTAGATGGATCCTTCCTCTATCTGGTCATTCAATGTTGTAGCTCCTCAAGGCTCAGTTCTGTATCCTCTTCATTTGACACTTTTTCCCTACAGAGTCTCCTCCATACTCTTGGCTTCAATTATCTCCTGAACACAGATGACTCTCAAACACATATACGGGCAGACCTTGAGCCACAAAGTTGTATCTGTATAGCTAACTGCCTTTCATACATATCTATTTGGATGTCTTAAAGACACCTGAAACTTAGCATATCCAAAATTCAGCTCAGTGCATCTCATTCTCATCCTTCAAATGTCCTTCATGACAACCTGTTATCTTCAACAACTCCCTTTCTCTCCCTACCCTATAGCTAAGTCAAATCCATTAATCTTACCTCTTAAGTCTCTCTCACAACCATCTTCCCTGTCACCCTAATCTAAGCCATCACCATGGCCCTCTGGGCCACTGCCATAGACCCCTAACTGGTCACCCTACATTCACTCTTTCTTTAATTTGTTCTTTCCACAATGACCAGAATAACATAGTTATTTAATTTTAAATTTTTGTGAGTATATAGATGTATACAATTGTGGGGTATATGAGATGTTTTGACACAGGCATGCAATGCATAATAATGTCATGGAGAATGAGGCAGAATAACATAGATTAAATGGAAATTTAAAATAATTCCACCCTATCAACCTTTTTTTCCACTTCAGTCTCCTGTCATTGTTCCTAGGAGAAACAGCAAAATTCCTAACATAACCTAGGAGGTGAAGCATATATAGTGACCCCTACACACTTCCTCCAGCTTATTTTGTACTATGTTCTTCCTCCTAATGACATCTGGTCTTCTTTCATTTCCTCAATGTACAACCCTATACCCAGAATATTCTCTTTTGATCCCTTCCTCACAGATTTAACTCTCCTTATTGTTATGGGAAGTCAGGGACCCCAAACGGAGTGACCAGCCGGAACTGTGTCACAGGACCATAAATTGTGAAGATTTCATCTTAATATGGACATTTATCAGTTCCCAAATAATACTTTTATAATTTCTTATGCCTGTCTTTAATCTCTTAATCCTGGTATCTTCGTAAGCTGAGGATGTATGTCACCTCAGGACCACTGTGATGATTGTGTTAACTGTACACATTGATTGTAAAACATGTGTTTGAACAATATGAAATCAGTGCACCTTGAAAACGAACAGAATAATAGCGATTTTTATGGAACAAGGGAAGACAACCATAACGTCTGACTGCCTGTGGGGTCAGGCAAAAAAAGCCATATTTTTCTTCTTGCAGAGCTTATAAATGGACACGCAAGTAGGAAAGATATTGCTAAATTCTTTTCCTAGCAAGGAATATTAATATTAATACCCTGGGAAAATATTGCGTTCCTTGGGGGAGGTCTATAAATGGCCGCTCTGGGACTGTCTGTCTTGTGCAGTTGAGATAAGGACTGAAATATGCGCTGATCTCCTGCAGAACCCTCAGGCTTACTAGGGTTGGGAAAATTCCACCCTGGTAAATTCGTGGTCAGACCGGTTCTTTGCTCTCAAACCCTGTTTTCTGTTGTTTAAGATGTTTATCAAGACAAAACGTGTCAGGGGGTTCCAAGATGGCCGAATAGGAACAGCTCCAGTCTACAGCTCCCAGCGTGAGTGACACAGAAGACAGGTGATTTCTGAATTCCCAACTGAGGTACTGGGTTCGTCTCACTGGGGCTTATCAGACAGTGGGGGCAGGACAGTGGGTGCAGCCCACCAAGTGTGAGCTGAAGCAGGGCAAGGCATCGCCTCACCCGGGAAGCACAAGGGGTCAGAGAATTCCCTTTCCTAGCCAAGGGAAGGGGTAACAGATGGCACCTGGAAAATTGTGTCACTCCCACCCTAATACTGCACTTTTCCAATGGTCTTAGCAAATGGCACACCAGGAGATTATATCCCGTGCCTGACTTGGAGGGTCCCACGCCCACAGAGCCTCGCTCATTACCAGCACAGCAGTCTGAGACCGAACTGCAAGGTGGCAGCAAGGCTGGGGGAGGGGCACCCGCCATAGCTGAGGCTTGAGTAGGTAAACAAAGTGGCCAGGAAGTTCAAACTGGGTGGAGCCCACCACAGCTCAAGGCCTGCCTGCCTCTGTAGACTCCACTCTTGGGGGCAGGGCATAGCTGAACAAAAGGCAGCAGAAACCTCTGCAGACTTCGATGTCCCTGTCTGACAACTTTGAAGAGAATGGTGGTTCTCCCAGCACGGAGTTTGAGATCTGAGAACAGACAGACTGCCTCCTCAAGTGGGTCCCTGACCCCCAAGTAGCCTAACTGGCAGGCACCCCCCAGTAGGGGCAGACTGACACCTCACACTGCTGGGTACCTCTCTGAGACGAAGCTTCCAGAGGAACAATCAGGCAGCAACATTTGCTGTTCAGCAATATTCGCTGTTCTGCAGCCTTCACTGCTGACACCCAGGCAAACAGGGTCTGGAGTGGACCCACAGCAAACTCCAACAGACCTGCAGCTGAGGGTCCTGACTGTTAGAAGGAAAACTAACCAATAGGAAGGACATCCACACTAAAACCCCATCTGTACGTCACCATCAAAGACCAAAGGTAGATAAAACCACAAAGATGGGGAAAAAACAGAGCAGAAAAGCTGAAAATTCTAAAAACAGAGCACCTCTCCCCCTCCAAAGGAACACAGCTCCCCACCAGCAATGGAACAAAGCTGGATGGAGAATGACTTTGACGAGTTGAGAGAAGTCTTCAGACGATCAAACTTTTCCGAGCTAAAGGAGGAAGTTTGAACTCATTGCAAAGAAGCTAAAAACCTTGAAAAAGGATTAGACGAATGGCTAACTAGAATAACCAGTGTAGAGAAGTCCTTAAGTGACCTGATGGAGCTGAAAACCAGGCACAAGAACTACGTGACAAATGCACAAGCTTCAGCAGCCGATTCGATCAACTGGAAGAAAGGGTATCAGTGATTGAAGATCAAATGAATGAAATGAAGCAAGAAGAGAAGTTTAGAGAAAAAAGAATAAAAAGAAATGAACAAAGCCTCCAAGAAATATGGGACTATGTGAAAAGACCAAATCTATGTCTGATTGGTGTACCTGAAAGTGACGGGAAGAATGGAACCAAGTTGGAAAACATTCTTCAGGATATTATCCAGGAGAACTTCCCCAATCTAGCAAGGCAGGCCAACATTCAAATTCAAGAAATACAGAGAATGCCACAAAAATAACTCCTCGAGAAGAGCAACTCCAAAACACATAATTGTCAGATTCACCAAAGTTCAAATGAAGGAAAAAGTGTTAAGGGCAGCCAGAGAGAAAGGTCAGGTTACCCACAAAGGGAAGCCCATCAGACTAACAGCAGATCTCTTGGCAGAAACTCTACAAGCCAGAAGAGAGGGGGGGCCCATATTCAACATTCTTAAAGAAAAGAATTTTCAACCCAGAATTTCATATGCTGCCAAACTAAGCTTCATAAGTGAAGGAGAAATAAAATCCTTTACAGACAAGCAAATGCTGAGAGATTCTGTCACTGCCAGGCCTGCCCTACAAGAGCTCCTGAAGGAAGTACTAAACATGGAAAGGAACAACTGGTACCAGCCACTGCAAAAAACATGCCAAATGGTAAAGACCATCAAGGCTAGGAAGAAACTGCATCAACTAACGAGCAAAATAACCAGCTAACATCATAATGACAAGATCAAATTCACACACAACAATGTTAACCTTAATTGTAAATGAGCTAAATGCTCCAATTAAAAGACACAGACTGGCAAATTGGATAAAGACTCAAGACCCATCAGTGTGCTGTATTCAGGAGACCCATCTCACATGCAGAGACACACATAGGCTCAAAATAAAGGGATGGAGGAAGATCTACCAAGCAAATGGAAAACATTAAAAGGCAGGGGTTGCAATCCTAGTCTCTGATAAAACAGACTTTAAACCAACAAAGATCAAAAGAGACAAAGAAGGCCATTACATATGGTAAAGAAATGAATTCAACAAGAAGAGCTAACTATCCTAAATATATATGCACCCAATACAGGAGCACCCAGATTCATAAAGCAAGTCCTTAGAGATCTACAAAGAGACTTAGACTCCCACACAATAATAATGGGAGAATTTAACACCCCACTGTCAACATTAGACAAACCAACGAGACAGAAAGTTGAAAAGGATATCCAGGAATTGAACTCAGCTCTGCACCAAGCAGACCTAATAGACATCTACAGAACTCTCCACCCCAAATCAACAGAATATACATTCTTCTCAGCACCACATCACACTTATTCCAAAACTGACCACATAGTTGGAAGTAAAGCACTCCTCAGCAAATGTAAAAGAACAGAAATTATAACAAACTGTCTCTCAGACCACAGTGCAATAAACTAGAACTCACGATTAAGAAACTCAGTCAAAACCACTCAACTACATGGAAACTGAACAACCTGCTCCTGAATGACTACTGCGTATATAACAAAATGAAGGCAGAAATAAAGATATTCTTTGAAACCAATGAGAACAAAGACACAACATACCAGAATCTCTGGGACACATTTAAAGCAGTGTGTAGAGGAATATTTACAGCACTAATGCCCACAAGAGAAAGCAGGAAAGATCTAAAATTGACATCCTAACATCACAATTAAAAGAACTAGAGAAGCAAGAACAAACACATTCAAAAGCTAGCAGAAGGCAAGAAATAACTAAGATCAGAGCAGAACTGAAGGAGACAGAGACACAAAAAACCCTTCAAAAAATCAATGAATCCAGGAGCTGGTTTTTTGAAAAGATCAACGAAATGGATAGCCCACTAGCAAGACTAATAAAGAAGAAAAGACAGAAGAATAAAATAGACACAATAAAAAATGATAAAGGGGATATCACCACCGATCCCACAGAAATACAAATTACCATCAGAGAATACTATAAACACCTCTACACAAATAAACTGGAAAATCTAGAAGAAATGGATAAATTCCGGGGCACATACACCCTCCCAAGAATAAACCAGGAAGAAGTTGAATCCCTGAATAGACCAATAACAGGCTCTGAAATTGAGGCAATAATTAATAGCCTACCAACCAAAAAAAGTCCAGGACCAGATGGATTCACAGCTGAATTCTACCAGAGGTACAAAGAGGAGCTGGTACCATTCCTTCTGAAGCTATTCCAATCAATAGAAAAAGAGGGAATCCTCCCTAACTCATTTTATGAGGCCAGCATCATCCTGATACCAAAGCCTGGTGGAGACACAACAAAAAAAAGAGAATTTTAGACCAATATCCCTGATGAACATTAATGCAAAAATCCTCCATAAAATACTGGCAAACCAAATCCAGCAGCACTTCAAAAAGCTTATCCACCATGATCACATGGGCTTCATCCCTGGGATGCAAGGCTGGTTCAACATATGCAAATCAATAGACATAATTCAGCATATAAACAGAACCAAAGACAAAAACCACTTGATTATCTCAATAGATGCAGAAAAGGCCTTTGACAAAATTCAACATCCCTTCATGCTAAAAACACTCAATAAATTAGGTATCGATGGGACGTATCTCAAAATAATAAGAGCTATTTACGACAAACCCACGGCCAATATCACACTGAATGGGCAAAAACTGGAAGCATTCCCTTTGAAAACTGGCACAAGACAGGGATGCCCTCTCTCACCACTCCCATTCAACATAGTGTTGGAAGTTCCAGCCAAGGCAATCAGGCAGGAGAAAGAAATAAAGGGTATTCAATTAGGAAAAGAGGAAGTCAAATTGTCCCTGTTTGCAGATGACATGATTGTATATTTAGAAAACCCCATCATCTCAGTCCAAAATCTCCTTAAGCTGATAAGCAACTTCAGCAAAGTCTCAGGATACAAAATCAATGTGCAAAAATCACAAGCATTCTTATACACCAATAACAGACAAACAGAGAGCCAAATCATGAGTGAACTCCCATTCACAATTGCTTCAAAGAGAATAAAATACCTAGGAATCCAACTTACAAGGGATGTGAAGGACCTCTTCAAGGAGAACTACAAACCACTGCTCAACGAAATAAAAGGGGACACAAACAAATGGAAGAACATTCCATGCTCATGGATAGGAAGTATCAATATCATGAAAATGGGCATACTGCCCAAGGTAATTTATAGATTCAATGCCATCCCCATCAAGCTACCAATGACTTTCTTTTCAGAATTGGAAAAAACTACTTTAAAGTTCATATGGAACCAAAAAAGAGCCTGCATTGCCAAGACAATCCTAAGCCAAAAGAACAAAGCTGGAGGCATCACGCTACCTGACTTCAAACTATACTACAAGGCTGCAGTAACCAATACAGCATGGTACTGGTACCAAAACAGAGATATAGACCAATGGAACAGAACAGAGCCCTCAGAAATAATAACACACATCTACAACCATCTGGTCTTTGACAAACCTGACAAAAACAAGAAATGAGGAAAGGATTCCCTATTTAATAAATAGTGCTGGGAAAACTGGCTAGCCATATGTAGAAAACTGAAATTGGATCTCTTCCTTACACCTTATACAAAAATTAATTCAAGATGGATTAAAGACTTAAATTTAGACCTAAAACCATAAAAACCCTAGAAGAAAACCTAGGCAATACCATTCAGGACATAGGCATGGGCAAGGACTTCATGTCTAAACCACCACAAGCAATGGCAACAAAAGCCAAAATTGACAAATGGGATCTAATTAAACTAAAGAGCTTCTGCACATCAAAAGAAACTACCATCAGAGTGAACAGGCAACCTACAGAATGGAAGAAAACTTTTGCAATCTACTCATCTGACAAAGGGCTAATATCCAGAATCTACAAAGAACTCAAACAAATTTACAAGAAAAAAACAACCCCATCAAAAAGTGGGTGAAGGATATGAACAGACACTCCTCAAAAGAAGACATTTATGCAGCCAACAGACATATGAAAAAATGCTCATCATCACTGGCCATCAGAGAAATGCAAATCAAAACCACAATGAGATACCATCTCACACCAGTTAGAATGGTGATCATTAAAATGTCAGGAAACAGCAGGTGCTGGAGAGGATGTGGAGAAATAGGAACACTTTTACACTGTTGGTGGGACTGTAAACTAGTTCAACCATTGTGGAAGACAGTGTGGCGATTCCTCAAGGATCTAGAACTAGAAATACCATTTGACCAAGCCATCCCATTACTGGGTATATACCCAAAGGATTATAAGTCATGCTGCTATAAAGACACATGCACAAGTATGTTTACTGTGGCACTATTCACAATAGCAAAGACTTGGAACCAACCCAAATGTCCATCAATGATAGACTGGATTAAGAAAATGTGGCACATATACACCATGGAATACTATGCAGCCATAAAAAATGATGAGTTCATGTCCTTTGTAGGGACATGGATGAAGCTGGAAACCATCATTCTCAGCAAACTATCACAAGGACAAAAAACCAAACACCGCATGTTCTCACTCATAGGCGGGAATTGAACAATGAGAACACTTGGACACAGGAAGGGGAACATCACACACCGGGGCCCGTCGTGGGGTGGGGGAAGGGGGAGGGAAAGCATTAGGAGATATATCTAATGTAAATGACCAGTTAATGGGTGCAGCACATCAACATGGCACATGTATACATGTGTAGCAAACCTACACGTTGTGCACATGTACCTTAGAACTTAAAGTATAATAATAATAAAAAAAGACAATACGTGCAGTGCACTGCTGAACATAGATGCTTATCAGTGGTTCTGCTTTTGTCCTTTGCCCTGTCATCTTTATTGGACCCTTATCAGTGGTTCTGCTTTTGCCCTTTGCCCTGTCCCCTCAGAAGCATGTGATCTTTGTTGGACCCTTATCAGTGGTTCTGCTTTTTGCTCTTCGAAGCATGTGATCTGTGTACCTACTCTCTGTTCTTACACCCCCTCCCCTTTTGAAACCCTTAATAAAAAGGGTTGCTTGTCTGAGACTCAGGCGTGCATCACAGTCCTACTGATACGTGATGTCACCCCTGGCGTCCCAGCTGTAAAATTCTTCTCTTTGTACTGTCTCCCTTTATTTCTCAGCCGGCCGACACTTATGGAAAATAGAAAGAAACTACGCTGAAATACTGGGGGCAGGTTCCCCCAATACCTTATACTTTAGGTCTCAGTTCAATCAGTAGCCCCACTGGGAATTCCGTGACTCCCCATATAAGGTCAAATCCCACTGTGACACAGCTTCGCAGTACTATGTCTTTTTCTTTCACATCACTTTTCAAACTGATAAAAAAAAAAAAAAAAAAATTGAGATGGAGTCTTGCTCTGTGCCCCAGGCTGGAGTGCAGTGGTGCGGTCTCAGCTCACTGCAACCTCTGCCTCCCAGATTCACACCATTCTCCTGCCTCGGCCTCCTGAGTAGCTGGGACTACAGACACCCACCACCACGCCTGGCTAATTTTTTTTTTTTTTTGTATTTTTAGTAGAGACGGGGTTTCACCGTGTTAGCCAGGATGGTCTCGATCTCCTGACCTTGTGATCCACCCACCTTGGCCTCCCAAAGTGCTGGGATTACAGGTGTGAGCCACCGTGCTCAGCCAATAATTTCATTTTTAATTATGAGGCTGGTTGATTAATATCTGTGTGCCCTAGAAAACTGTAAGCTATGCAAGGGAAGGAACCAAGTTTGTGTTAGGTTTCCGTTGCACCCCCACAGCCTAGCACACATGAGGATTTCAACAAATATTTGTTGAGAGAATAAATCAACATTGAAACTAATGGCCCACAACAGTCATTCTTACAACTCTTTTTATAAACCTGAGATTTAAACATGTCACCACTCCTAAAATATCTTTAGAACAGCTTTATATTTACTTGAGAACTAGAACTTAGCAAAATGTTATAATAATATATGTTTAATTAAATATACTACAGAAAGCACCCCCCCCTTATGACTATGTAGTGGTCTAAATGTTTATTTTATACTGCACTTGATATTTTCCCATAAAAACAAGTTGCAAATGGCAAGTAAGTTCTAACCAGCCCACAAAAATCTTACTTACCCCATGAAGTAGTCAACATTGTATTGATTGGAGCTTTAAGACTAACTGCACTTTTGATCCATGAATTCAGTGTACCATTTAATCCAGAGCACCCCTCAAGTCCAAACCCTGGGTCTTCCATGCCCTTTCAGCCTTTAGTATCTCTCTGGATCCTAAAGCTTTCTGAGACCTAAGCAAAGCAGTAAGTAATGTCTTGACAGAAGGAAAGCTCCAAAAACAAGATCTGCTAGCAGCCACAGGAAAAATAAGTATACAGAAAAGGCAGTGTTGCTGATAAGGGGGTTGGGTAAAGTGGACAGGGTTGCAGAGAGGGCTCCAGCAGATAGAATATCAAGGGTAAGCAGGGTGCAATACAAGCAAGTTCTATACCCAAGTAACTGAGTGAATTGTAAATCAGGTGTTCTGAAGATGGCAAATACTATATATTTGAAAATTGTTTTAACATCATAAATCCCTCCCCATCCCCCAGCAAGAACTCTCAATTCTTATACCTAGTTACAGAAGACATGAAGACAAACCATCAAAAATAAATATCTTAAATTCAGTAGAAAAACAATGCACACCATACCTTTGTTCCATTCCGAGTAGGCAGGGGCCAAACAGCACAAGAGCAGCTCCTCAGAGAAAGCTGAAATGGAGTGAGGTTGAAATCTTCTTTTAAATAATGTTTAAAACTTCTAGAAAGGCTGCAGCCTGAACAATTCAATTTGCTTGGTAACAAATTTAATCAGATTTTATTGTAGCCAGAAAACCTTTCCGAAAGTAATTACGAGAGCACAGCAGGCAAAAGCACAGCAGGTGAGTCAGACTTCTGGCGACATGAACACTCAGCCTGCTGATATGAATTTCAGTTGTCTTCATATATCTGCCAACCTTTCTATTACCCTCCCAGCTCCACCCACAGAGCCTAGCAAAGTGCACTTCAGATAAACTCCGAATTCCCCACCAGCACAGGAGTATGAAGTGTGCACTTTAGATAAACTCCGAATTCCCCACCAGCACAGGAGTATGAAGTGTGTGTGTGTATGTATGTGTGTTCATACATATGTGTGTCTGAAAGCACGTGTATGTTTTTGCAGAAACATGAATGTAGTGTAAGAGGAGAAAATATTAAGGAGAACTTAATATATCACTCCCTAATTTTTTGTATCCTTCTGTAAGTCATCCTGTCACAAACACAGATGTTGGTTTTCTTTGTAATATAATACGAATTGCTTTATTGTAAAAGAAAAGACCTCTGTATAGTATTTCCCAACGAGGCGTACAGTTTAGGCCTTGCCTCTGTTCCTTCCCGATCCCTACCCTCCCCTGACTGTACTTCTGTCCTCTCAACCCTGAGGGCTCTGACTAGTGGGAATTCAGAATCCAAGTCTAAATCTCTTGAGACATCTGTATGCCACTTGGTTTATTTTCCCCAGTTTGATAAATATCCTGTCTTGCCCAGTCACTGTTTCAGCTCTAGCAAGCAGGTGCTCTATGGTTCTTTAAACAAACACAATACAGTGAAGAACTAGCTGGCATTGTGCCTGCCCATGTATTTTCAAAAACTCACCTTAAGTCCTCCCCGCTTCATTAAAATCAATTCCTCCTTTTCCCACTGAGTGCTCTTTCTCCTGAATCCCTGGAGAATTCTGTGCCTCAAAATTTGCACTTAAAAAAAAAAAAAGACAGCAACACTAAATTCTCTTTCATGTTAGTCTTGTCTCTCCAACTAGATTATAAGTTTCTGAAGCACTGGCAATGTGACTTTGAACTTGTATTTACCACAACGTTTAAAATTCTGTGTAGGAAACAACTAAGCAATTCTCAGGAAACAGCAAGAGGACAGTTGTAACCACATCTTATTCTAGTTGGAGAAATGTCTGGTAGGATAAAGGAAGAAAAGACTGCTATGTAAAGCAATTCTTCCAAGTAACACCTGCCCTCAAAATATTGTTTTCCTCTCCAAATCAAGAAGGTCTCTCAAATTCTTCCTTCCCTAGTTCTAGACAACATCACATGACATTTTTTAAAGTGAGGTATGACTTACATAGAGTAATGTGCACTAATCTTGAATGTATAGCTCTATGACTTTTTTACGCAGGTATACATTCATGTAACTACCTCCCACATCAAGATATAGAACATTTCTAGGACTCTAGCTAACTCCTTCCCAGTCAACATCCACTCAAATGATAGCCACTCCTCTAATCTGTATCATCATAGACTGGTTATGCCTACTCTTAAATTTTGTATAAATGGAATCATATGCTGTTTTGTATCTGGCCTCTTTCTCCTACCATTATGATTGTGGGATTTATCCATATTGTAAACATATTTCGTGTTATGTGCATATTTTAGTGCTGAAGGTTGCATATTTGTTGCATGTTAAATAAATTCTACGTAAGCCTCCCATAGGAAAAGAAAGCAGGAAACCACCAGAAAGAACTGAACCCTGAGATGCACAATTGCTTAGGGAACCCACAGGAGTTGCCAACGTTGAGAAAAATAGACCTCTGATTAGAAATAAAAGCCATCTATTTTCTCTTATACAAGAAACATTAGACATACGGGAAAAATTAGCTGCCAGAAATAAGCTGAACAATCAGGGCAAAGATATCTTTCCACAAGATAGATTTAGTAAAGAAAACAAGGAAGAATTTTCAGAAAAAGAAATTTAGTGCATCAAGGAATAAAAAGGGATTATAATAGCAGGAACCTGAATTCTCTGAAGGAGAGAACAGGTGTGGCAACATCTTTTTGACTTAAATATCAGATAGAAACAAAGAGGACTTTAGAATTCAGGTAAAGGGAGTTCTGTCTGAAAACAGGAAGATAAGAAAGGCAGAGAACAGAGGCCCTTTCTCTTTTTTGATTTCCAACTTTTAAGTTCAGGGGTACATGTTCAGGATGTACAGGTTTGTTACACAGGTAAACATGTGCCATGGCAGGTTGCTGCACAGACCATCCCATCACCTAGGTACTAAGCCCTGCTAGCAGCATCCATTAGTGATTCTTCCTTCAACAGGACAGAAGAGGAGCCTTGTTAGTAAGGTGGTAGGTGACAAATCCCTGGTAATGGGGCAGATGGAGGACTTTTTAAAACACATGAATGCTCTCTGGAGAGCTGTGACGCCACCCTTTTCACCACCTCAGACCTTCAGCAAAGTGTGTCCATACAAAGTGAATGGAATGAAAGAATGCCATTTGGGGAACACAAAGGAAAAAGATGTGCTCTATGTCTGCACCAGGACAGGCTATAAGAACAGACTCTAAGAAGAGGTACAATTAGGAAGTCGAGGACAAAGAAAATTGGACCTAGGTGGGGACCAAGTACAAAACCTCTTGGAATTGAAAAGAAAAAGAAAAAAAAAACACAACAGGAGTTAGGGGAGGCATTAAATTTCCCATCAAGAATGGGATGAAGAGCCAGACATTTTATTTAAATCTCAAAGGGAGGGGTAATTTTCAGGAAGGTGTCATATAAATGAAAAGGGGTAATGGGAGAACAAAAGGATTTTTCCAAAAAAATCATGGGCGCCAAAACAAAACAAAAAAACTTAAGTGGAGAACTTAAGTAGCAGAATCATATGCCAAAAACCACACCAGGCATCTGTGAAACAGATAACCAATTTAAGGAATCTCCTAAAAAACAGAGAAGTTATGAAAGAAAATTAAGAAACAGGAAGAATAATATATGATACCTTCTATGTAACAGAAATTCCAGAAAACAAATGAAGGAATGATCAAGAATAAGTTAACATTTTTCTCAATAGAAGAAAATCTAGATTTCATATTTAAAGAATCTAAGGATTGTTGGGCAGGAATACTGAAAAAAGCCATGTTACAGATAATCTGATGAAATTTATAAATGACAGAAAAGAATCCTACAAGAAATCCTACAAACTTCCAGACCACTCCCCCACCCTCCTCATACTCACTTCTCCCAACAAAAGACACTCCAACCCCTTCACCAAAATCAGGTGTCCACCAAGGGCAAAGAAACCAGTGGACATTGCCCTCTCATTTGGAAATGAAGTGCCAGGAGACCCAATGGGGTGATGTTTACAGAATTCTGAGGGAGAATTCTGAGGGAGAATTCTACAGCCAAATGGTGATTCAAGTGTGGCTGTAAAAATAAAGGCCTTTTCAGACTTCTAAGGACTCTGAACACACAATTTCCAACTGTGGTCTCAGAAATCAGTTCCACAGTATACTGGTCCTCTCAGCCTCAGAGTCTTTGGTGAATCTCCAGGTAACAGAGAGTTTAATCTCCCAAAGAGGCCCTCCAGTCTTCTCTGGTAAAGGTTTTAGATACTCTCGCCCGCACAGCACACCTTTTTTCTAGGCCTTGAAACAGTGTCCTAATAGAAATCTACCTGAGATGATGACCTCTTCTAGCAATTATCCTCTTTTTATTCATCTGCCAAGTTTCTTTGCTTCCCTTATTCCTCCTCTCCACTTCTTAACTTTATTCCTCTATGACAATCCAGCTCCTCACCAATCCACTGGAACTGCTGTCACGAAGGCCACCAGCAACCTCCACACACTGAATCCCAAAAAGGCATCGTCAGCCCTTACCTTATTGGTGCTCCTTATCATACTCAGGACTGTGGCTACCTCGTTCTTAAAGCTTTCAGCTTCCCAGACATCTGAGCTTCATTTTCTCCTGTGTCTCCAGAGCTCTTTTTGCTTTGTCTTTTCTTTCTTTTTTTTTTTTTTTCCCTTCTATTCTGCCTGACCTTAGCTATTACTGTTTTTCAGGTGTCCTTGACTCACCATTCTTCTCTTATTACAGAGACTATGTCTGTCTTACTCATTTGTTTCCAAAACCTCCTCGAGTAAAAAGAGGAATTTGCTGGAAGGGTCTGGGGAGATCTTGAAAAACCCAGCATAGAAA
The DNA here is from genome assembly GCF_028885625.2 of Pongo pygmaeus. Classification (NCBI taxonomy): domain Eukaryota; kingdom Metazoa; phylum Chordata; class Mammalia; order Primates; family Hominidae; genus Pongo; species Pongo pygmaeus. Next base: position 25,258,055 of record NC_072378.2, read on the forward strand.
CCTTAGCCCATCTGGCCTCATGCAAGGCCGGAGTCTCGGGCTCTAGTGTCAGCACTAGAGAAAAACATGTATCTTCCTTCTCTTCCTGTGTCTCCATGGTGTGGGAGAGGAGGGAAGAAGAACTAACCTGAACGGCCAGCCACAGGCATTCACAGGGTCAAATGCATGGTGGGCAGGGCCACTGAGCTGAATAGCATCTTCTACTTCTGTGTTCCACCCAGGAGTGGGGGCAGTGAGGGGAGCAGGCCTGGAGTTTTTAGGCTACTGGTAGGCGTCAGAATCTCCTCTGGAAGCACTTGAGAACATCCAAGTCTCAAAACAGAAATCCAGAATGGGCAGTAGAGGACCCCTCTTAAGCCTCTAAGTCATGTACTCTGTCTTTTATCAAAGAAGGCTACACTGGGATTTTTAAGATATTGGGCTGATTAATAAAAATCATTCTTTCTACCCATTTGCAACTGAGTCTTTGTGTGGGTGCCTGCCTTAATTGCTAGAACCTAGAGAACTCTCTCCGTAAGTAGCCTTAGTGAAACCCGAATTCTTTCTAGGACTGCGCTAGATTTTGGAAGGCAAGCGCTATACTATTTTCTTTTTGTTGCTCATATCTGGCCAAGAGCCTAGATCAGTGGTACACAGTAAATGTTTAATAAATGTTGATCAGCAAACAATATCTTAGCATATTCATTTCTTGGAAGTATGAACTAGTTTGCTTTTGTAACACCTTTTAGTCCAGCTTTCATTTTCCATTTTCCCTTCCTGAAAACACTCAAAGGCCATTTCTGTCTCATTTTCTCATTCCTGGAAGAATATCACCCAAGTATCAGGCAGTTTTAAGTCTTTTCAAAATTCATGGAAATAAGTATGGAATAATTTTTTACCAACCAATATTAATGGCAGTGCAGAAGAAAAATACAAATGCAACATAATTGTTTCACTCAATTTCTTAATTTTTATGTCTGTGTTAAATTTAACAGCAGCTGAGTGGGGAAAGATTTCAGGTCATTTTTTCATTGTTCCATTCATGGCCTGTGCAGATAAGTTGCGTCAGATCTGATGAGAAGTAGACTCAAATGAGTGAGCACTGTTTCTCTTCTTGTGGGGTGCTGCTGTAGGGTTCATCTTTCTTTCTAGACCAAGGAGATAGCTAAGAAGGAGGGAATTCATTGTGGTAGTTCTTGACTTGCATGTTGTAGGTTGCTCTTTATCTCCACCATGACTTATTTTAGCCTAGGCCTTTGGATCAGGCATAAACAGCCAAAGTTACTAACCTAACAGGCCAGACAACTTTGCCATTCCATAGTTCTCATTTAAAAAATCTATCCAAGAAGCCCTACCTCAAGTCAATCCCCAGCTTCCTAAGCATTGAAGGCCTTCAGTCTATATCCTTAAGGATGTAGAGACCTTCCTACCACAAGTGACATGTCAGCCCAGCCAAACACTCAGAGGGCACATTACTGTGCTAAGTCCTACACTAAGTGCTAGGGATATAAAATCAAATAGAATTTCAGCCTTCACCTTCAGGAGGTTACAGCCCAGTGAAGGAGACAGACATCCAGCCAGAAAATGTCAGTAAAATGTCAGCAAATGTGACAAGTGACCAATTCCTCCACCTTGGTTCTAAGCATTCTCCTCTACCCCATAGTCGGGAATCTTAAGCTATTGTCTCTTTCTCTCCTGATTCTTAAATCTTTCCTATCTGTTCCTTCCTTTAGCATCTAAATATGTGGAAGCTTCTCCCATTTTAAAAACTGTAAAACTGGCTGGGTGCAGTGGCTCACTCCTGTAATCCCAGCACTTTGGGAGGCCAAGGTGGGCAGATCACAAGGTCAGAAGATCAAGACCATCTTGGCCAACATGGTGAAACCCCGTCTCTACTAAAAATACAAAAAAATTAGCCAGGCGCGGCAGCACGTGCCCATAGTCCCAGCTACTAGGGAGGCTGAGGCAGAAGAATTGCTTGAAACCGGGACATAGAGGCTGCAGTGAGCCAAGATCATGCCACTGCACTCTAGCCTGGCGACAGAGTGAGACTCTGCCTCAAAAAAAAAAAAAAAAAACACAAAACTGTAAAACTACAATCCTTTCTTTACTTACTGTTACCATCTAGTATTAACCCTTTCTCTTTACTTTCAGAGCCAAACTTCTGGAAAGAGGTGTATTCTCTCTACCTCTCTCTCCTCCTCTTCTTCTTTCCGTTCACTCCTTAAGCCACACAGTATGGATTTCACCCTCATCATTCCACCAAAAGTATTCTTCCTGAGGTCAAAAATATCTTCCTGGGTGGGTGCGGTGGCTCACATCTGTAATCTCAGCACTTTGGGAGGCCAAAGTGGACGGATCTCTTGAGTCCAGGAGTTCGAGACCAGGCTGGCCGACATGGCAAAACCCCAACTCTACTAAAAATACAAGAAATTAGCCAGGCGTGGTGGTGCAGGCCTGTAGTCCCAGCTACTCGGGAGGCTGAGGCAGAAGAATCGCTTGAACCCGGGAGGTAGTGGTTGCAGTGAGCTGAGATCACACCATTGCACTCCAGTGTGGGCGACAGAGCAAGACTCTGCCCCCCCCCCCAAAAAAAATCTTCCACATCATGATATGCAAATAATGCATTCCAGTGTAGTCAGCCCCTTCCTGGACATCTCAGCTCTATCTGGCACAGTCAATGATGTCCTCCTTTTAAAAACACTCTCCCCTTCGGCTTCATGAAACATTCCCTCATTCCCCAAATTCCACAAAACACCAAACTCTTTCCCCTTGAAGCGGACACACTGCCCTAGTCCAAGCCCACATAGCTCTCATCTGAACCACAGCAGGAATGTCCCAACTGAGCTTCCTGCGTCTCCTCTCACCACCCTGCCCTCCAGCCCACTTGCCACATCACAGCCAAATGAGCTTTATTGAAAATATCAGATTTGATCATATCTCTCTTTAAACTCTTAATGATTTCCAACTTCCATGAGGATAAAGTCCAAAATCCTTAGCATGGCCTGCCATAAGCATCCTGGTCTGATTTGTGCCTACCTCTCTAGACTCAGGTCAAATCACCCTCCCCAGCCCTCTCTCCATTCTGGCTGGTGTGACCTTCTTATGGTAAAAAAATATATATATATATTCCATGGACTTTCTCATTTCAGCTGTTCTCTCAACTTGGAGTGGTCCCCCTCCTCATCTTTGCCTGGCTAACTCCTACTCACTACTCAGATTTCAACTTAAATGCCACTTCATCTAGAAATCTGATTCCCAAGGAATTAGTTAAAGCCCAGTATGATCATACAGCTTGTATAGCACTGTAGTTCTTCTTAACAGTCAGCACACCAATTATTTCTTATCCAATGTTTATCTTTACCCCTAGACATGACTGAATGAGAGCAGGGGCCATGCCTGTCTTGTTCATTGCAATGTCCCCAACACCTGGCATGGTGCATATTTTTAATGAATTAAGAAATGAATGAATACACTGAATGCATGAAGAACAATCAAGAGGGACACCTAAGCCAGTCTGTAACAGGAAAATGAAGGCCAAGCATTTTCCAAATCTATAAACTATGATTTCTGGAGGAAGAATGCATAGAAAGAGCCAGATGCTTGTAAATGACAGGTGTATTTACAGAAACAGCAAAGGTGGGTAGAAGGGTTTTAAAAGAGTGATTGTTATTCTGAAGTGCTATAAAATACAGCAGGATCTAGGGTATGAACAAAATCTAATAACTCTGGCCAGTAGCATGTTCTGAGAGAACATATGTTATATTAGATGAATATGTTGCATATGTTTAGCTAAGTGAAGGATACTTACACAATCGCTTCTAGAATGAGTCATCTGGAATTAGCTCATGCCCATAAATCAACACAACCCAGGCCTGAAAGAATCAAGGCCTTATACACACAAGAATTTGACATTTAAAAAAAAAAAAAAAAGCAGCAGCAGCAATCCATAAAAAATGTTAAATCATAAATGTCTAGAGCTATAAGGAATCTTGTATTATCCAGCTCAACCCCGCTATACCTCCTATCATTCCCAGCCCAGGGGTGTGTAATATGGGAAGCTGAGGCCCTAGGAGGTTAAGTCACTTTCCTCCAGTTACATGTCTACTTTGTGGCTAAACTGGTCGTAGAAACTGGGTCAGCTGGGCACAGTGGCTCACGCCTGTAATCCTAGCACTTGGGAGGCTGAGGCAGGCAGATCACGAGGTCAGGAGTTTGAGACCAGTCTGGCCAATGTGGGGAAACACATCTCTACTAAAAATACAAAAATTAGCCAGGTGTGGTGGGGTGAGCCTGTAGTCCCAGCTACTTTGGAGGCTGAGGCAGAAGAATCACTTGAACCCGGGAGGCAGAGGTTGCAGTCAGCTGAGATCTTACCACTGCACTCCAGCTTGGGTGACAGAGACTGCGTCTCAAAAAAAAAAAGAAAGAAAAAAGAAAACAGGTCTCTATTTCAATGCCTTCTAATTATCTGTAACTTTTGATTCTGTAAACTTCAATGAGACTACTCCAAACCATGGCCTGAAGGTGGTTTTCTGGAAACAGTTACCTTCCTCCAGTCTTGATGCCAATTCACTACATAGCATATCCTGTGGGAAGAGAAGCCTGTGGGTGCTGCTAACCTCAACACCTACCCCCTACCACCCACACTGCTGAGGGGCTTAGGAGTTCATAATGGCAGTAACTGAAACACTTTGAGTAACTCCTTTAAATGATGTCCTGTTCTGCGGCATTAAGTAACATCGCTCTCATCTGTCCTTTGTGATTTCTCAGTCTCCTTGCTGTCGTATTTGGGAAATATAAATATTTGGGAATAAACAAACAATGTAAATAAATGTTTGGGAAACTTCTTGTGTAATAGAACATTATAGAAAATATACATATTTGTTTTCATCTATCTAGCTATATAGATATATAGATACATGTATCTTCTGCATCATGATATTCAAATAATGCATTTTAGTCAGCCCCTTCCTGGACATCTGAGCTCCATCTGGCACAGTCGATGATGTTCTCCTTCACAGTTCCTGGTTCATAACTCCCATATCCCTTGTTACAGTCTTTGTTATAATGCTGGGTGTGTTAGGTCTCAGGGGCAGGCCTCAGGAAATAATCTCTTTCCTGCATTCCTTTTACCTGACCCAAGGCAGGATTCTAATGTTCCCTGTCTTTCTGATTGTGGGTCTTAAGAGTCTCCCCGATGAGGGCCTCGCCTCATACCCTGGGGGAAGGAATGCTGATGTCATGAAGTTTCCATAAAAATCCAAGAGGACTGGGTTCAAGGAGCTTCTAGATGGCTGAACACATGGAGGCTCCTGGAGGGTGGAGCCCAGGGAAGGCATGGAACTCTGCATCCCTTCCCCCTATGCCTCTCCCTACGTGTTTCTTCATCTGTATTCTTAGTAATATTCCTTATAATAAACAAATAAATTTAAGTGTTTCCCTGAATTCTGTGAGCTGCTCCAGAAAATTAATCAAACCCAAAGAGGGGATTCCTGGGAATCTCAACTTCAAGCTAGTTGGTCAGAAGTTTCAGAGGCCCAGACTTGCAACTCGTGTAGAGGAGACGGTCTTGGGGACTGAGACCCAACCCATGGGATCTGACGCCATCTCTAGGTAGATAGTGTAAGAATCAAATTGGAGGACATTCAGCTGGTGTCCACTGCTTGAAGTGTGGCAACCAACCCCCCAACCGCCAACATATTTGGTCATAGAAGTCTTCTGTGTTGATTGTTGTAGTGTGAGAGTAAAGACACAGTTTGAGAGAGTTTCTCCCTACACAGCCACTGATTGCACACTTTAGAATGGCTAAGGTGATAAAGTTTGTGTTATGTACATTTTACAACAATAAAAAATAATTTACTCAACAACTTCCAGCTCCAGCCATGGTGGAAAGCCCCACTCCTCCTAGATCCTCCCTCTTACAACTTAAAAACATAAAATAAATAAATTAAGATTGAATCCTGAAACATGTTCAATTAACCCATAGGAAGGTACAAAAAAGAGAGGCAGAGGGACAGGAAATAGAGGAAACTAAAAGAAAACAAAGTAGTGGGGCAGATATAAGCCCTAACATATCAACAATTCCCTTAAATGTAAGTGGTCTAAATATACGAATTAAAAGACAGAAATTTGCAGAGGGGATAAAAATAAAAACATGTTCCAACAATATGCTATCTATAAGAAATTCACTTCAACTTCAATTACACAGGTGGATTGAAAGTAAAAGAAAGGGGAAAAGATATACCATGCATTCATTAATCAAAAAAGAGCAAGTCTTGGCTATATTAGTATCAATGCAATTAGTAATCCTTGTTTTTAAACCACAGTTTTAAAACTCCACTAGGAACAGCCTTGAAGAGCCTCTGTGTTTCAAGAATGCTGACATCTGCCAAAGGCTTTGCAGCCCTGTTTCAGACTGGCTCAGTACACTTTAGCCCAGGTCATGCAGATTTGTCTCCCATTAGATGTGAAGAAACAAAGTGGAAGTCTCCCTTAACCTGCTCTTCTGCCCTCCCCACAAACCAATTAAAATAACATTGAGTCATTTTTCTAGCTTTGTATTGACAGAATTTTAAAGATGAATAATATTGTGTGAGAACTCTGAAAAAAGTGTATGCTCATAATACTGATAGGAACATAAATTGATAAGAGTGTTTTTAGCAATTTGACAGTATCTATATACAGATGCTCCTTGACTTACAATAGGTTGTGTTCTGATAAAACTATTATAAGTTGAAAATAATCAAGTCAAAAATGCATTTAATACACCTAACCTACTGAACATCATAGCTTAACCTAGCTTAAACATGCTCAGAACAATTACACTAACCTACAGTTGGGCAAAATTATCTAATTTAAAATCTATTTTATAATAAATGTTGAATGTATGAGGTAAGAGTATCATACTACTTATCACTAGCCCTGGAAAAAGACCAAAATTCAAATTCAAAGCACAGTTTCTACAAAATGTGCATCATTTTCACATCATTGTATAAAGTTGAAAAATCATAAGTTGAACCACTGTAAGTCAGGACCATCTGTAATCTATATAATAACTTTTAAATGTGAATATCCTTTGACTCACCAATTCTACTTCTATTCTAGTATAATTTTTCTAATGAAATACTTTGGCATTTATACAAAAAGATGTCCATTGCAACAAAATATTGGTAACATCAACAGAGGAATGAGCAAATACATTATGGTACATTCTTCTGTGGAATACTATGCAGCGGTTAAAAAGAAAGAAGTAAATTTACAGGTACTAACATGTTAAAGTAAACAAAATGAAAACCAGGCCTGAAGAATCCTTGAGCAGACAAAATTGGTTATGCCTCATCATAACCTTGCTTGATTTACAAGCATAAGTGAAACTTGAGCTATATTTTATAAATGCCTATATTAAAAACAGAACTTAAGCTCAACCAATCAGAAGTAGCCAACAAACTTATATAACTAGGGACTTTCCAAAGGGATAGACCAAATAAGGCAACTGTATAACTGTAACCAATCAAATATTTTCTTTGCTTTACTTCTATGTTCATCCTATAAAAGCTGCCCTCTTGTGTTCCCTCCATGGAGCTCCTAAGCCACTTCTGGTTTGGAGCTGTCCCATTCATGAATCATTGTTTCCTCAAAAAAACTCTGAAATTTTATTGTGCCTCAGTTTACTTTATAACAAACATAAATAGGGCTTTAGAACACATTTTTATTGATTTATACTGTTTCACTTGGGGTGTATAAAAATTCCTACTTATAATAATGGTTTAAAATTTCAAATTTATTAGTGCTATAAAATTGCTACACTATTGCTAGTAGTGATATATTATTTTGCTCATCAGCACATGAAGCCTAGAATAGAGTGATTACATTTGAATCCCCAGAGCATCTTAGAGTCTAGTACATTATATTTACTTAAAAATTGTTTAATTAATCAATTGATGAAACAGGCCAGCAATTCCAAACTTCCTTCCAGCTCCAGTACTTTGACACTAACTGGAGAAAAACTGCCCTTACATATAAAATGTTCATGACAATACCTATCTCAGAGAGCTGCTATGATGATAAAGTATCCAAAATTGTTGGGGTGAGGGGCGTTATAATTTGGTAGACAAATTCCAGGGGCTATTTGTTCTGTTGTTACTCTTCATTGGACAAAACTACTTCTCTACAAAATTCAGACTTGCTCTGAGAAGTTTCAGAGAGCTAATTTCAGTGTGTATGAAGGAGGAGGGCAGGGAGTAAAGGAAAGACAGGTGGAAATGTCAAACATTAAAACCACTGCTGTAGTTGAGAACAAAGCAGGAGCTGATGGTCAGCACTGATCATGAGTGCTAGACTTCTTAAAAAAGCAATGGTCATGTTACGGAAAGTCTCACATTTGTTAAATGCTTTAAGCACACACAGTGTATTTGATTCTCACAACCAGGAAACTCTTGAAATCCAACCTCCAGAGACGTTCTAATCCAGTTCTCTCATCTGACTGTCATTCTTTGGTCATGCTTGATGGAAAACTAGATTGCAAACTTTTAAAAATTACTGGGGCAGAGAAAATTTATAAATTTGTAGATTAGTTTCCTGAAGCTGCCATAGCAGATGACCGCAAATGGAGTGCCTTTAAAAAACAACAGAAATTTATTCTCTCACAGTTCAAGAGGCCTGAAGATGAAATCAAGGTGGCAGTAGGGTTGGCTCCTTCCAGAGGCTCTGGGAGAGAACCTGGTTTGGCTTTTCTCCTGGCTTCTGGTGGGTGCTGGAAACCCTCGGCATTCTTTTGCTTATAGATTCATTGCTTCATTCACTTCCATCTTCACATCATCTTTTCTGTTGTTTTTTTTTTTTTTCTTTCCTATCTGTCTCTTTTCTTATATAAGGACACACACTTGTCGTTGGATTTAGGGCCCATCCAGATAATCCAGGGTGATTTCATCCTGAGATTCCTAGCCTAATTATATCTGCAAAGTCCCTTTTCCCAAATAAGGCCACATTCAGAGGTTCCGGGTGAACATATCTCTGGGGGCAGGGGCACTCAACCCGCTACAGCTTGTTTGTATGATTTTGATCTTGGAAGAAAGCTACTAAAGCAGAAATATAAACAACAGAAGTAAATGCAAAAGATAAACTGAATGGAAATAAAAGCTAAAAATAGAAAATGGGCAGTTTCATGGGCAGTTTCAAGCTGATAGATTTAAGGAGTTTGTGGTATCTGTTCCAAAACTTTGCAATATCCGTTTAAAGAAGCTGACTCAAGCTTGGAACTAAAATGTTTACCGCTTTTACCAACCAGAGCACACCACCCTCTCAGTGTCCTTTCCTGGAATTTAGGAATTTATAAAAAACAAATTCATATCCTGGAATTTCTAAAAAACAAATATTCATGACTGCAATATACTGAGATATAATTACTTAACAGGAAAAAGCATACAGAAGCAATTTAACAGAGTTTGAAGTGTCATCTACTAAATTTAGATTGTTTCCAGTAAGGTGGTGAGCTAAATACATTAACAGATTGTCTTGTTTAAAATAACTAAAAAAGGGGCCAGGCGCGGCGGCTCACGCCTGTAATCCCAGCACTTTGGGAGGCTGAGGTGGGCGGATCACGAGGTCAAAAGATCGAGACCATCCTGGCTAACACAGTGAAACCCCATCTCTACTAAAAATACAAAAAATTAGCCGGGCGTGGTGGCGGGTGCCTGTAGTCCCAGCTACTCGGGAGGCTGAGGCGGGAGAATGGCGTGAACCTGGGAGGCAGAGCTTGCAGTGAGCTGAGATTGCGCCACCGCACTCCAGCCTGGGCGACAGAGCAAGACCCTGTCTCAAAAAAAAAAAAAAAAAAAAAAAATCTGAAAAGAGCCCATGAAAGTAAGAAAGTAAGGAATTCTCAAATCGGTCTAAGTGAAGAGGAGCCACTGTAGGTAAGTTGCGAGAGGCCTGGAGCCGGCCATTTGTCAAATGAGAGAGGCGAGGAAGAGGAGATTGAGCTTTGTATTTTATGACCTCAAAGGCACCAGAGACACAGCCCAGGGTCTGCCCACGTTGTGGAGTATGTTAAAAGAGAGCGAGATTCCCATCATTGAATCTTTACTGGTCAGCAAAATTAAACTGTGTCTAACAGGAGATCTGCCACAAAAAAGGTTGGGATCATAACGGGTTAAACTATCTATTTTAGAAAGAACTAGAAATAAAGCCATATTAGTCTCCAACCCCTCACCTCTCCCTTCTCACCTCCAGCTCCAGAGAAAAGAAAATCTATGAGCTCAAAGTTTAGTGCTAAGCAGAAGGGAGCAAAAAAACAGCCTTCTAAATACTAAAAACCAGAGAAATCTAGCCTTTATGCATGTTTGTAGCTTGAATTTATACTACCTGAGAGAATTGGAGAAGTCTTGCTGAACATTTAATTTAGAGTGCCCCTGGACTAACAGTTCTCATAAACCTAGAAGAAGTGGAAAATTCTCTTTGAAGGACCCCATCTTTAAGCTAGCTAAAGAGAATTTCTGCAAGTAAAATTACAAACCATGAAGCAGCTCGTGGTACAAAATTACTAAACAGCCAAGGCACAATGAGTAAGAGCTAGCAAAAACAACAGATTACATACACATAAAACAGACCCACAATAGTATGGTTAATATTACGATCAATTCTATATGCCTGAGCCTGAAATATGCCTGTTTGTTTACATACTTATATCTACTATATGAGAAAGATATAGAGAAATATTCTAACCAAGAGAAAGTTGATATAGCCATATTAACTATTAACATATTAATTAAGAGAAAGATGATAAAGCCATCCTCTTTTAAGCAACAAATATTACCAGAGAAAAGGGAGTTAGTTAAGCTGCTGCAGTGCATAAAGAGGTCATCCAGAGTGACACGGTGGCCACTCAGCAGGCAGCCCCAGCCCTCATCGTGTCTCCCCAGACCCGCTCACCCCAAATCCCCATTTTCTCCCGCTCGTGGGTGATCATGAAGTGGCCTCAGGCTCCCTCGCCCACCCCTTTCCTGTCCTCATCTTGGCCCCAGGGTTTGGAGGGAGCACCACTTGCCTCCCACCAAAGCTCCAAAGAGAACTCACAAGGAATTGAATGACCTGGCACAGGACCCACCCCCGCCCAGCACAGTGTTCAGCCGGTCCTGTTGGAGATGGCACGTCCGACAGGCAAGCTGCAATAAGAGGCGAAATGACAGTCCCAATCAGCGTGTAATATTTTTCTTGCAATTCATTTCCCAACAGACTTCTCCCTTAAACCCCCTAAGGTTGCATTTACAAGAATGTATAATCCAAATAGTAACAGTAATGGCAGCATGTGTCTTGATATTCTATGGTCACAGTTGTCTCCAGCACTATTTCGAAAGTACTCTTTTCCATTTGTTCCCCATTGTATGATTCCAATCCTCATGATCCTCTAGTGAATGAGGTTGCTGAGATCTACAGAAAGGATAGAGAAAAGTATAACAGAATAGCTCAGGGATGGACTCAAAGGACGCCAGGTAATTAAAGAAATTGAATAACCTCTACAAATAAAGACAGGGGCACTCTGAAAGACAAAGTCCTTTTAGGCTGGGCATAATGGCTGACACCTGTAATCCCAACACTTTGGGAGGCTGAAGCAGGAGGATTGCTTGAGCCCAGGAGTTCAAAACTGGCCTGGACAACATAGTGAGACACTGTCTCTACAAAAAAAAATGAAAAATTAGCCAGGCATAATGGCATGTGCCTTTGGTCTCAGCTACTCAGGATGCTGAAGTGGGAGGTACCCTTGAGCCCAGGAATTCAAGGCTGCAGTGAGTCATGATAGTACCACTGCACTCTGGCCTGGGTGACAGAGCAAGGCCCAGTCCTGAAAAAAAAAAAAGAGAGAGCAAATTCTTTTGATTTCCATTTTAGTGCCTTCTATGAGTATACACCTCACCCTGCCCTGTACATACAATCTGATACAGCATTGCTGCATGTTGTACATACTTGTAACAACAGACGAGAAATACTGTACTTCTGTACCAACGTTGCCTCCTAGCAGAGAAGTGTGTGTGTGACAAGCCAGTTCTACAGGCATAGCCTAGGTGTGAGACTAAAAGCTTTCCTCATTGACTTAAATTTGGATAACAGTGAGGTGTGGTGGGTATGATGTGTGCTTAGATGGGAGAGAAAAGCTCTACTCACCTGTAGGAGATTGTTTTTCAGTAGAATCCATCTCTACTCAAAACAGTTATGAAAAGCAAAGTGAACTGAAGCTGTTTCTGTATTCATTTTATTGCAAAGGAGCTACATCTTAGGTAAAAATTATGACCAACCAGATTAAACTCTACCCACATCCTGTATTTTAAGGTCTAAGTTTAACTGGACAACATTTATATGGATTGGAGCTATTAGTACATCAAATGTGATGGGTTTTTCTGTTGTTTGGAATAGTTTCAGAAGGAATGGTACCTGCTCCTCTTTGTACCTCTGGTAGAATTCGGCTGTGAATCCATCTGGTCATGAGCTTTTATGGTTGATAGGCTATTAATTACTGCCTCAATTTCAGAACTTGTTATTGGTCTATTCAGGGATTTGGCTTCTTCCTGGTTTAGTCTTGGGAGGGTGTATGTGTCCAGGAATTTATCCATTTCTTCTAGATTTCTAGTTTATTTGCATAGAGGTGTTTATAGTACTCTGACAGTAGTTTGTATTTCTGTGGGATCACTGGTGATATCCTCTTTATCATTTCTTATTGTGTCTATTTGACTCTTCTTTCTTTTCTCCTTTATTAATCTAGCTATTGGTCTAACTATTTTGTTAATCTTTTCAAAAAGCCAGCTCCTGGATTCATTGATTTTTTTCAAGGGTTTTTTGTGTCTCTATCTCCCTCAGTTCTGTTCTGATCTTAGTTATTTCTTGTCTCCTGCTAGCTTTTGAATTTGTTTGCTCTTGCTTCTCTAGTTCTTTTAATTGTGATGTTAGGATGTTGACTTTAGATCTTTCCTGCTTTCTCTTGTGGGCATTTAGTGCTATAAATTTCCTTAACACTGCTTTAGCTACATCCCAGAGATTCTGGTATGTTGTGTCTTTGTTCTCATTGGTTTCAATTATTTCTGCCTACATTTCGTTATGTATCCAGTAGTCATTCAACAGCAAGTTGTTCAGTTTCCATGTAGTTGTGCGGTTTTCAGTGAGTTTCTTAATCTTACGTTCTAATTTGAGTCTGAGAAACTTACGATTTCCATTCTTTTGCATTTGCTGAGGAGTGTTTTACTTCCAATTATGTGGTCGATTTTAGAATAAGTGCGATGTGGTGCTGAGAAGAATGAATATTCTGTTGATTTGTGGTACAGAGTTCTGTAGATGTCTATTAGGTCCACTTGGTCCAGAACTGAGTTCAAGTCCTGAATATCCTTGTTAATTTTCTGTCTCGTTGATCTAATATTGACAGTGGGGTGTTAAAGTCTCCCACTCTTATTGTGTGGGAGTCTACATCTCTTTGTAGGTCTCTAAGAATTTGTTTTATAAATCTAGGTGCTCCTGTATTGAGTGCATAATGTATTTAGGATAGTTAGCTCTTCTTGTTGCATTGATCCCTCTACCATTACGTAAAGCCCTCGTTGTCCTTTTTGATCTTTGTTGGTTTAAAGTCTGTTTTATCAGAGACTAGGATTGCAACCCCTGCTTTTTTTTTTTGGCTTTCCATTTGCTTGGTAAATATTCCTCCATCCCTTTATTTTGAGCCTATGTGTGTCTTTGCATGTGAGATGGGTCTCCTGAATACAGCACACCAATAGGTCTTGACTCCTTATCCAATTGCCAGTCTGTGTCTTTTAATTAGGGCATTTAGCCCACTTACATTTAAGGTTAATATTGTTATGTGTAAATCTGATCCTGTCATCATGATGCTAGCTGGTTATTTTGCACATTAGTTGATGCAGTTTCTTCATAGTGTCATTGGTCTTTATATTTGGGTGTGTTTTTGCAGTGGCTGGTACTGGTTTTTCCTTTCCATATTTAGTGCTTCCTTCAGGAGCTCTTCTGGTGGTGACAAAATCCCTCAGCATTTGCTTGTCTGGAAAGGATTTTATTTATCCTTCACTTATGAAGCTTAGTTTGACTGGATATGAAATTCTGGATTGAAAATTCTTTCAGAATGTTGAATATTGGCCCCTACCCTCTTCTGGTTTGTAGGGTTTCTACAGAGAGATCAGCTGTTAGTCTCATGGGCTTCCCTTTGTAGGTTACTTGACCTTTCTCTCTGGCTACCCTTAACATTTTTTCCTTCATTTCAACCCTGGAGAATCTGCAATTATGTGTCTTGAGGTTGCTCTTCTCAAGTAGTATCTTAGTGGTGTTCTCTGTATTTCCTGAATTTGATTGTTGGCCCATCTTGCTAGGTTGGGGAAGTTCTCCTGGATAATATCCTGAAGTGTGATTTCCAACTTGGTTCCATTCTCCCCGTCACTTTCAGGGACTCCAAATAATCATAGGTTTGGTCTTTTCACATAGTCCCTTATTTCTTGGAGGCTTTGTTTGTTCCTTTTTTTCTCTAATCTTGTCTTCATGCCTTATTTCACTAAGTTGATCTTCAATCTCTGATATCCTTTCTTCCCCTTGATGAATTCAGCTATTGATACTTGTGTATGGTTCATGAAGTTCTCATGCTGTGCTTTTCAGCTCCATCAGGTCATTTATGTTCCTCTCTAAACTGATTATTCTAGTTAGCAGTTCCTGTAACCTTTTGTCAAGGTTCTTAGCTTCCTTGCATTGGATTAGAACACGCTTCTTTAGCTCAGAGGAGTTTGTTATTACCCACCTTCTGAAGCCTACTTCTGTCAGTTCATCAAACTCATTCTCTATCCAGTTTTGTGCCCTTTCTGGAGGAGTTGCGATCATTTGGAGGAGAAGAGGCATTCTGGTTTTGGGAATTTTCAGTGTTTTTGTGCTGGTTTTTTCCATATCTTCATGGATTTATCTACCTTTGATCTTTGAGGCTGATGACCTTTGGATTGGGTTTCTGTGTGGGGGTCCTTTTCGTTGATGTTGATGTTGTTGCTTTCTGTTTGTTAGTTTTCCTTCTAACAGTCAGGCCTCTCTGCTGCAGTTCTGCTGCCATTTGCTGGAGGTCCACTCCAGACCCTCTTTGCCTGGGTATCACTAGTGGAGGCTGCAGAACAGCAAAGATTGCTGCCTGCTCCTTCCTCTGGAAGCTTTGTCCCAGAGGTGCCCCATCCTGATGCCAGCCAGAGTTCTCCTGCAACAGGCAGAGATGCCTGTTGACCCCTGTTGGGAGGTCTCTCCCAGTCAGGAGGCATGGGGGTCAGGACCCACTTGAGGAGGCAGTCTGTCTCTTAGCAGAGCTCAAGAGCTGTGCTGGGAGATTTGCTGCTCTGTTCAGAGCCGGCAGGCAAGAATGTTTTAAGTCTGCTGAAGCTGTGCCCACAGCCACCCCTTCTCCCAGGTGCTCTGTCCCAGGGGAGATGGGAGTTTTATCTATAAATCCCTGACTGGGGCTTCTACCTTTCTTTTAGAGATGCCGTGCCCAGTGAAGAGGAATCTAGAGAAGCAGTGTGGCCATAGCCGCTTTGCTGTGCTGTGTTGAGTTCTGTGCAGTCCAGACTTCCAGATCTCCTTAGCACTGTCAGGGGAAAACTGCCTACTTAAGCCTCAGTAATGGCTGATGCCCCTCCTCCCACCAAGCTCGATCTTCCCAGGTCAACTTCAGACTGCTGTGCTGGCAGTGAGAATTTCAAGCCAATTGTTCTTAGCTTGCTGGGCTCCATGGGAATGGGACCCACTGAGTGAGACCACTTGGCTCCCTGGCTTCAGCCCCCTTTCCAGGGGAGTGAACAGTTCTGTCTCACTGTGGTTCCAGGGGCCACTGGGGTATGAAAAAAAAACATTCTTGCAGCTAGCTCAGTGTCTGCCCAAACTAGCTCTTATTTTTCTTATGCTCTTAATCGCTTAGGTCTAAGTGTAAATAAGGGTGAAAATCCATTTAATAGAAATACTTGTGTAGATTTAAAGATCCAATTGCTCCCTGGAGCTAGTCTGTATAATAAATTGATTACTAAACTGATTACATATTTTAAAAGGTGGGAGATATACAAAGAATTCCTACAACTCAAGAATAAAAATATAAGCAACACAAGTTTTTAAAAAACAGGCAAAAGATTTGAATAGACATTTCATCATAAAAGATATACACATGGCCAATGGGCATATAAAAAAGTATCCAACATCATTAGTCACTGGAGAAATGTAAATTAAAACCAAAAGTGAGTAGGAAACAAAAGCATTAAGAATAACTCATATATTTCCATTTCTGGCCAAAATGCAGTAAGAAAGACCAGATTTATTCTCCTCTCTGAAACAACAACAACAAAAAGACAAATACATGAAACAGCGAGTCTTAGAACAAATTAGACAATGAAGAATGGTGATCTCCAAGAAACAGGAAATAAATGATGTGAGCCAATGATTGCCCCAGTATACTCTTTGGAAGAAGTTTTTTCAGGTCACAGGGCAGGGAAGAGGCACCTTTGTGGAGGTATCCTGGAACTGAGGAGACAGCTGAGAGACTGGAGAGTAAGGTAGCTAGAGTGCCTAGGGCAGAGCACCAAAGACATGAGAGCTGCCCTGGGAAAACTTGAAGACCTGCAGAAGGTCCCCCTCAAACATTCAGCTAAGTGCTGCTCAGTGCATGTGTGTGGGAAAATGCCCAAGGTCAGGGGAAGAACCACTAAATTAACACGAGGAAACAATCATCAGAGCTCACATAGTGCTAGAAAGGGTGAAAACCTGTGAATCTGTCTTCTTGGAATGCCAGGCTCCATGACAGTCACACAGAGGTCAGTCTCTGCATACCCAAGGCTTAAAAACGTCTGTGAAATTGAACCACTAACTCAGCAAGTGTTTCAGCAGGTGAGTCAACTATGTACCAAGCACTTGGAGCCATTAATAACACCCTACCAACCTGACTCAAAGTGTTGCTCAGGAAAAGTCTCTCTTAAGTGGGAACACCTCTCCGTACTCGTCAAATGATCACTACCACTAACCCCACCATCCCCCAAAAGCTTCCTCCACACCAGCCATCTTTCTGGGTACTCCTCCTAGCTTGCCACCCCTAAGCCCTGGGACTTTTCCTTCCTGCTCTTTCCCATCAATACTGCCCTGTCTCATTCCTTCAGGACCTGGCCCCTCTGCTACTCAAAGTGGCAGCAAGCCTTCTCATGGCCTAATCTGTGCAAATGAGTGAGAAGCTGAGGGTTAACGTGATTTCACCCAGTCGCTCTCCTTCTCAGTGCAATGCATTATGTAGTAGCAGTAGGGGCTTTCAGGAAACACATGATCTCAACATGGAATAGCTGTCATGTGGACATTGCTGGTATGCTGGCAAACAGCGAGGAAGAGTTTGGAGCAAGCAGGCCTGACCATGCCCCCTTAAATCCCATCAAAGACAAAGTGACTTTTTTCTCCACACAGAATCCACCCCTGGGAAGATGCAGGACAGTCACAGAGCATATCACAGGTGTTAGGGGAATGTCCTATGTGTTTGGGGAAAACAAAAGGAAGACAGGAAGGAGGAAAAAATAAAGGAGGTTCAGTCAACAAGCACTAGTTGAATATCCTACATATGCCAGGCACTGCTCTAGGTTTTGGGGTTATAGCAGTGAACACATAGTTTTGTTCCTTTTATACCACCATGGAAATTTCCACCTTGGAGGACACAGAACTTTGAATGTGTCTTTGTAAGAAGTTTCCCAGGTAAGTTTGATTATCAGGCAATTTGAGGAACCACTATTGAAGCAACAGTTGAGATTCTTCTCATTGATCCAAAAAGCAACCTACAATACTCATGGCTGTTGACTTTGGAAAACAGTTTTATTGAATATCAAGGTGCTATCTTTCTTCACACAGTCTACCAAAGGTTTGCTTTGATGTCCTCCCAATCCTTCTCCAAACACTGAGGCCCCTCCCAATCTACTCCATATACTTATGCTTTGTGTATCAGGTCCCACTTGCACCTCTTAGAAAGTACCCCAACTCCCAATTATTTATCAGTCTCCTCACCACATGCCCATCAATTATATTTAGCAATATAATACATACTGAGGACTTTTGATAAGAGGTATGTTCCTTCTGATTTATACATATTTTCTCATGTCATCCTAAAACTTTACGTAGTAGGTATTATCCCGCAGAAGAGGAAAGTGAGACAGACAGATTATACAACATGACCATTGTTAATGAGAATGAGGTCATTCTTTATGCATTAACATGACCTTCCATCTTTCTACTGTGCCTCCATCATACTAAATAATACCTTAAGTTTTGAAATTGAGAGGAAGAAGAGGGAGAGGGCGAGAAAAGGAGAGAGACCTAGAGGGAATCGGGGGAAGAGAGAGAGAGCGGCTCTTAAATACAACACCTCTTCCATTTACTTGATATATGAACTTCACCTCTTAAAGCCTCTTTTCCACATCTGCAACAGAAATAATGACTCCTACTCCATGTAGGTTGTGGGGTTTAAATGAGTTTATGGATATAAAGCTTCTAGTACTGCACTTGCCACATGATAAGCTTAAATATGTGATAGTAACAGCCCTATATCTATATACTGTGTTTTTTCTTCAGTTTTTTAAAAACCAGTATCTGACATTATATTGTGTGCGTGGTAGGTGGGTGTATTATCTCTCTGTCCCATTGTATTTTTTTTTTTTTTTTGAGACAAAGTCTTGCTCTTGTTGCCCAGGCTGGAGTGCACTGGCACGACTTTGGCTCACTGCAACCTCTGCCTCCCAGGTTCAAGCGATTCTCTTGCCTCAGTCTCCCAAGTAACCGGGATTACAGATGTATGCCAACACACCCAGCTAATTTTTGCATTTTTAGTAGAGACGGGGTTTCACTACGTTGGCCAGGCTGGTCTCGAACTCCCAACCTCAGGTGATCTGCCCACCTCAGCCTCCCAAAGTACTGGGATTACAGGCGTGAGCCACTGCACCCATCCTGTCCCACTGTGTCATAAGCTCCACATAAGAAGGAATTTTGCCACATTCACCTCTGTTTCCACAGTGCTTACAATGATGGCTGGCTTCTACTAGGCACATTTTAAGTATTTGTTGAAGGAATGGTCGTTATGACCACAATCTTCCCTACAGCACCTCACTACAATCATAGTAGTTGCCCTACAGATGCTTTCTATGTGGTTTGCAGTAAATAGAATGCAAAACCCTTATTATCATACTATATTGCCACCCACCTCAGCTAAACTGAATGAATAACCTTCTGGCTGGGGTAACCTATTTGAAGATAGAGGTCACAAAAACAAAGAAGGCATCTAATAAATATTGATTCATTACATTGCCTGTTTTCTACCCTGGCCTCTAGGAAAAAAAACAAGTTCAGTGAATGTCATTCCTTCTAAGACGTATATTTAAACCTTTAAACTCTCCTGTATTTTTATAAATTTCCTAAAATATTGTATTATTTTTACAAATGGAAACAAAATTTTAATTGAGAAAAAATAACAAATACCATAACTTAGCATGGAAAAAAGCACTGCACTCTAACCTGGGTGATAGCGCAAGACCCTGTCTCAAAAAAAAAAAAAAAAAAAAAAGAGAGGGTATTTAAGGTAAAGTCAAATCTCTCTTGCTCCAGCTCTGACATCTGTCCCTAGAGACAGCCAAATGGTAGTTTGGCATTTATCAGGATGCCCATGATGTCAGATTCTGTCTTTTTGTGTTTGATGTTACCAACCATTAATGTTCAATTCTGAGATTTATTATTTCATCAGGGGCTTGCAAAAGGGCAAAACTCTATCACTTCTTTTTCATACATTAACTATAATCCTTTGGTAAGATAAATTTCCCTTTACCTACAACTTGCTTACCCAGTTGTACAGTTTGCAAAGGAAAGAATACATAATATTTTTCTTTAATTATTTTTCAAAATAAGGAGTTGGTTTCCTAGGACCCTCTAATTTTAGTTACATTATGAATGCATTGCGTTAAACATATTTGATCAGTTTGAATCCACTCATTACTTGTATTAGTGCTCATATCATCCCATTTTGGTGAGAAGCCTATTTTTTAACTGGCAAATAAAGTGTGTATATTTAGAGTATAAATGATGTTTTGATATATGCATACATTGTGGAATGACTGAATAGAGCTAATTAACATATGTATTACATCATATACTTTGTGTTGAGAACACTTAAAATTTGATCTCAGCAATTTTCAAGTATACAATATGTTAACTATAGTGAACACAATGTACAATAGATTTCTTGAATTTATTCCTCCTGTCCAACTGAAATTTTGTATCCTTTGACTAACATCTTCCCAATTCACCCATCTCCCAGCCTTTGGTAACCATCACTCTACTTTCTGCCTTGATGAGTTTGACTTTTTTAAATCTTACATTGCTATGTTGAAAGATGGTGTTCCCTCCAAAATTCATGTTGAAACTTAATCCCCATGCAACAGTATTAAGAGCTGTGGCCTTTGGAAGGTGATTCAGTCATGAGGGCTCTACCCTCATGAATGGAATTCCCACACTTTCAACAGGGCTAAAGGTTGAAGGGAGAGTCTTCTTGCTCCTGTGCTCTTCTGCCATGTGAGGACAGTGTTCTTCCCCTCCAAAGGATGCAGCAACTAGTTGCCATTTTGGAAGCAGAGATCGGGTCCTCACCATGTATCAAACCCGCCAGTGTCTTTATCTTGAACTTCCCAGCCTCCAGAACTATGAGAAATACATTCCTGTTGAAAAATTACCAGTCTGTGATATTTTATTATACCAATATGAAACAGACTAAGACATACACATAAATGCGATCATGCAGTATTTGTCTTTTTGTTCTGGCTTATTTCATTTAATATAATGTCCTCTAGTTTCATCTATGTTGTCACAAATGACAGAATTTCCTTCTTTTTTAAGGCTGAATAGTATTCCATTGTGTGTATATACACATTTTCCTTATCCTTTTATTCACTGATAGTTTGAGGTTGATTCCGTATCTTGGCTATTGTGATTAATGCTGCAATAAACATGGGAGTGCAGATATTCTCTTTTCAAATATCTCTGACACACTCACTTCAATTCCTCTAGATATATACCCATTAATGGGATTACTGGGTCATACAATAGTTCTATTTTAAATTTTGGGGGGAAACTTCATAGTGTTTTCCATAGCAGCAGTGCTATTTTATGCTTTCACCAGCAATTTAAGGGTTCTCTTTCTTCTATATCCTCACCAATATTGTTATCTTTCATCTTGTTGATAATAGCTATTCTAACAGGTGCGAAGTGGTAAGTAGGAAGCTTTTCAAGCTAGCCCTTGTGAGTCATTTTGAGATAACCCCAATAGCATTTGATATTTCCTTGCCTCTCATATAACAAGATATTCCATGTTCTTCTTGTATATTTTCTGTCCAACACCTTGAATCAGCTATTTCTCCTAAAAGTTTTGGTTCCTCTTGTTGGAAAAGGTGTCTAGAAACAACAATCTAGGTGCTAGAAGATAGATGTCAATTTGAGGCCGGGTGTGGCAGCTCATATCTGTAATCCTGGCACTTTGGGAGGCCAAGACGAGTGGATCGCTTGATGTCAGGAGTTCAAGACCAGCCTGGCCAACATGGTGAAGCCCTGTTTCTACTAAAAACACACAAAAAAATTAGCCGGGTGTGGGGGGCACACACCTGTAGTCCCAGTGAGCTGAGATCATGCCACTGCACTCCAGCCTGGGCAACAGAGTAAGACTCCGTCTCCCCCAAAAAAAAAAAAAAAAAAAAAAAGTCAATTGGCTTACTTTTGGATGCTGTAAAGAATTTCCTTCAAACTGCAGACAGTCCTAAAAGGACTTGATGATTTAGAAATTCATTATCTGGATCTCTTGCTTTTTATAAGTGCTTTTGTATCTGTGTCCTTTCTGAGACTCAGAGTTTAAAAACCATAACCTCTTCTTCACCAGTCCCTGGCCCAAAGTTTGTAACATGCTAGACACTCAGAACACATTCATTGAATGAGAAAAATCAGGCTTTAGATGCTAAAAGAAATGACCAGAAATGAGTTTCAAAAATATGAGAAGAAACGGCAGCATAGTTAGAATATCTGGTAGCCTCTGAGGACATTAATAGGGTCTACATTTGCTTGGCTGTTTAAATTCATGTTTACTTAAAAAGCAATTACATTACAGACCTATGCTATATTTTTAAAAGGGCATTTCTGAGTTGGTTCAAAGGTTGTGGGTTATTGTTAAGTTGACTAACATTGTCTCCTCTAAAAACCACCCTTGACTAGCTCTAAAACAAAAGAGTTTCTGTGAAAAGATATAAGTTTTAATTTCCTATTCAGGTCATCCTCAGAGAATTTCAACCTATGATGATTATCAAACAAAAAAGGGCAAAGCGGGTCTAAGATAACAGCAGATAGTGTGGATAAATGTGCTGAGAGTGATGGAAATCCAGCCCCTCCCTGTTGGGCAGGGAGTTGGCAGGGTTGGGGTACATGGCAAGTTAGCCGAGATGAGGCTCCTGGTTGGCTGGGTGGGGAAATACAGGGATGGAATGTGCCTGTGAAGCTACTGATTGAACCTGGACAGTTTGCAGCCTTGAGTGGGAGGGGTAGGATCTGAAGAAGAGCAACAGAGGTCTTTGGGAGGAATTGGGGTAAGGTGGTGGAGGGGAATCTGGTTCTTGTTAAGAGGCACAGAAAGGATGGGCAAAAACAAATGGTCTTCCTGTCTTTCTCCAGTGCCTCATCTATTATAGCTTTCTGCTGAATTTTGCTCCTGCAAACCCCTTCTTTGCTCTTTCTCCAGCTGCTCCCTTAATCATTCTATTCCTCTTTCTGGCTGACACAGCCTCTTTCTCTAGCAGCGTTTAATTGACTTTAACTTACAACAGAGGAATAAACTTTTTGCTCACTAATGGCAAAAATCCAACTCTGGCTACTTCCAGCAAAAGACAGGTTAGTGTAAGAAACTTGGTAGCAATGATAATCTGTAGGCAAGCTAAGAGAACGGGCCTTGGAGAGTGGCAGGATCCAGGCTAGCTCTAAGGACTAGAAAGTGGGAGCCAAAGGATTGGTTTCCCAGCAGGAACAGTCTGGTCAAGGATGTCACTGCTGGGGTAAACCTTTTGTGAAAATCTCAGTGACCTCCCTGGGCCAGGTCATGAGAAGAAAGAGCTTATGGAGTAAGAGGCAGACCACTGGATTTCCTCTCCCATGAAGGCTGTACATGATAGGGCGGATGTGTTTGGAAATTGGCAGTGCTATTAGAGATAGTGAATGCCAAGCAGCCAAAAAAAATTAAAAAAGAAAGAAAAAAACTTTTTTTTACTCAAAGACATCAACTTATTAATCACAATTACTTAGTGATTCAAATCCTGTGATTTCTCTCTTAATTTCTTAAATTTTCAAAGTTAGTGCTCTCGGTGTCTTAAAAACAATTTTTTTTTAATTTTTAAAATTAAAAACTTATGTCCTCGTTTTGTTTCTTTTCTTCTGATGAGTCAGTGACCTTAAGAATCCAAAGCTCTGCACCCCTGGACTAAGGCCAGGAGTGAAAATCCATTACTAAGATTAGTCAGCCCTGAAAAAAAAACACCCTTTTCCCTCTGGCATTTTCATGACTTCTCTCCACCCCAGTAGAAATAATTAGCCGTTGAAACTAAGTTGTTTTTTTTTTTCAACTTATTATGAAAATTTTCACAATATACAAATGTTGAGAGCATTATATAATGAAACTCCTTGAGCCAGCTTCAACAATTCATCTCTGCCCACACACCCTCACATCCATGCACACAACCTCACACAATTTTGTTCTCCTTAGTTGGATGATTGATTCTAAAGCCAACCCCAGACATATGATTTTATCCTGCAATATTTTATTATGTTTCTCTAAAATACAAGGACTCTGAAGATCGATAACCATAATATCACTACCAAACCTAACACATTTATTAAAAATTATTTCCTATCCTCAAATATCAAGTCCATGGTCAAGTATTCCCAATTGTCTCATCTATTTCTGGATCAAATCAGGATCCAAATGTGGTCTGTACATTCTGGCCAAATTTTTAAGGAGATTACAGTAACTGCCCAAACTTTTATAGTCTCAGTTTGAAGTCTGAACACAGCTTTTTCTTTCCATTTATTTATTATTTTTTTGAGATAGCATCTCACTCTATCACCCAGGCTGGAGTGCAGCGGCGCTGGAGTGCACGGCCTCTGAGTTCAAGTAATTCTCATGTCCCAACGACCTGAGTAGCTGGGATTACAGGCGTACACCACCACACCCAGCTAATATTTGTATTTTTAGCAGAGAGAGGGTTTCATCATGTTGGTCAGGCTGGTCTTAAACTCCTGACCTCAAGTGATCCAACCACGTCAGCCTTCCCAAAGTGCTAAGATTACAGGCTTGAGCCACCCACTCCCACCATATTTATTTATTTCAATAGCTCTTTGGGGAACAGGTAGTGTTTGGTTACATGAATATGTTCTTTAGTGGTGATTTCTGAGATTTTGGCACACCCATCACCTGAGCAGTGTACACTGAACACAGTTTTTTCATTTTAGTTTTCTTTGGTTGGTAGTCTAAGATCACCTATGTCCTGAAACTGCCATAGTTGCAAGTGAAGTGATTCAGCATCCCTCAGCCCATATCTTCAGGTTAAATAAGCATATCTTGCAACTTCATTAAGAAAAACTATCCAGGCCTTTTTAAAAATGCTATTATTATTTCTTCTCAAAGAATAGAGAAAGTAGCAACTGTTTTCTAAAATGCAGAGTTTATTTACTGTAACATTGTTTATGGTGATTTCACACGGGAACTAACTCAAAGGTCCACCAAGGAGCTTGGCTAAACAGACTACCCTATGCCCAACCTATATGAAACTATGCCACATTTAAAAATAATGAGGTCACTCTATCTGTAACAATGTAAAAATGCCAAATGCCTCGATATATTGGTGAATAAAAAATTAAATAGTATGAATAATGTGATCTATTTTTGCCTAAAAACAATGTTTCTAGACACACATAAAGAAATCTCAAAGAATAAGCACCAAATCTTGGAGGGAGGATGTAAAATTCTGGAGGAATTATACTTTCTACTTTTTACATTTTTGTATCATTTAAATGCTTTTATACTAAGGGTATATTAGCTTTATAATGTGAAAAAAGATACTTCTATGATGAAATATTATGTAAATTTAAAGTATTATATACATGATTTTCCTTCTTTCTTCAATCTTTCTCCAATATCAAAAATAATTTGGAATTGACTCTACCACAGATACAATGTTATCAACTGGCAGAATATTTGAAGATACACCTCAATAGTCTTCCTCAATTCACAATATTGAACTATGACTATATGACAGACACAGATGTAAGCTTTATCCCATTTAATCTCCAGAATAAATACCACTGTCTACATTTTACATGTAAGGAAACTGAAGCTTAGAGTGACAAAGTCACTTGCTTAAGTCACAGCTAGGATTCAAACCTTGGTCTCTTTCATGCCATGGCCCACAACTTCACCCTTTAGGTGTCCAATTTCTTGGCTTTCCTGGGCCACAATGTAAGAAGAATTGCCTTGGGCCACACATAAAATACACGAATACTAACAGTAGCTGATGAGCTAAAACAAAAAAAAAATTGCAAGAAAATCTCATAATGTCATATTGTTTTAAGAAAGTTTATGAATTTGTGTTGAGCCATATTCAAAGCTGTCCTGGGCTGCCTGCGGCCTGTGGGCCACAGATTAGACAAGTTTGCTCTGTAGCATACTGACTCTACCCTACTAAATATAACAAATGTACAAAAAAAGCAATATTCTGAAATTCAAGGCCATAATCCTCTCATATTTCTCTTTAGAGCCACTGTGTAAGGAGTTCCCAAGACCATGCAGGGTCCCATGATTTGTTTGAGGGACTCGGCACATAGTCATACTCACATCCATGACTTATTGCAGTGAAATGATACAAAGCAGGATCAGCAAAGGAAAAAAGGTGCATGGGGCAAAGCAAGGGGGAAACCAGGCGTGAGTTTCCAGAGCCCTCTCTCAACAGAGTTACATGGGATGTGCGTAGTTCCCCTGGCAACAAGTTGAAAGCACACATGTGAAATATTACCAACCAGGAGAGACTCGGCACTTAGGGATTTTATTGGGGGCTAGTTATGTAGGCATCCTCTGATTGGCACATACGCAAGCTTTAAATTCCCAGAAGAAAATCACATGTTCAGTATAACCACACTGTTTGTTCAGATAGCTTAGGTACAGTGAGCCACTCTACCAGTTAATCACGGGAACCCTCCCACAACCTAAGTTCGCAGATGCCAGCCTTATAATCAAGCCTGTCAAAGAATAGCACTTGGGCCTGTTATGCCAACTCTTTTCTGTACAGCCTCCAAATAATTATAAGGAGTCAAGTGCACAATGAAAATATAATTACATCAGCAGCCTCCAGTCTGTTTTCATAGTAAACATGGTGAAGCCACTCAATATTATTTCTTTTCAGTAAATAACAATTTTCCTCCAGAGCCCTAGTGTCATCCACTTATAGGCCAGACAGCCCTTTCAAATCTACTTTTCTTGGCCAAAGACATTGTAGTTCTTATCCCTTTCTTCACTTTTCAGAGCATCTTACAAGAAAGTTTAGACACAAAATATCCCAAAGAAACAGTTTCCCCATGATGATAGCAGTGCCTATATGATCGCCCATGCAGAGGAAGACCTTTGATATTTTGTTTCATTTTCAGTAACTGGTTGAAGGTTTTTTAAAAAGATTTGAGTGTAAGCTTCTTCATCACTATTATGACCTTCTCTCTGATATCCATTTCCAAGTCAATGACTTGTACTTAGAATGGCAGGTTTCAAAACAAATGAGTCATGTGCCCAATCACTCAGAAAATACTGTTCCTCTCATGTTAATTTGCCATACTTGAGAAATTCTAACCTCACTTTTAGGGTGATAACTTTTTACCCCGTGCTTTTTACATGAAATATAGAACTTTATACAACCCAGCACCCACACCCAAGGTGTCTTGCACAGTGTCAATTTAAGATATGCTATCTGATGAATGTCATAATATGCTCAGAGTTAAGCAATTTGAGGATTAGCTTATCGCCCAAAGCACTAGACCAACTTGTCTAGTCCACAGAGTTCTTTCCTTGTTTGCAATTCGATCTCTACCGAAAATGATAAAAACAGAGGAGTTGAAGACTGACTACACTTATGAAATTAATAAAAATTTAAAAACTCAGTTTAGTTCTGGTAATATTTATCCATGTTTTACTTACAAACATAAAGGGTTGTATTTCTTTCTCATGTACACATTTGTTATAGCCATTATGAGTTAGATGTGTGCCTCTTTGGGTTTGGAAATTACTGAAGTTGCACATCTACAAGTACAACCCCAGAGACTGACATAATTCCAGATACCACTTCATATTTGAATAAAAATTAGCAATATGTTTGAGGAGATGAACGTGCTTTGATGTAATCCCCTGACAGGAAAGTTTAACAAATACGTTGGGCAAATTTTTCTCTGTTCTAAAATTTGTTTCAAATTTCTGTGATTGAATAATCCATAAAGATACTCAATTATCTTAAGTACCCATGTAATTTCTACCTGTGAGTAACTGATATGGTTTGGATATTTGTTCCTTCCAAATCTCATGTTGAAATGTGATCCCCAGTGTTGGAGGTGGGGCCAGGTGGAAGGTGTTTGGGTCATGGGGACAGATCCCTCATGAGTGGTGTGGTGCCCTAACTGCAGTAATGAATGAGTTCTCATTCTGTTCATTCACATAAGAGCTGGTTGTTTAAAAGAGCATGGCATTCCTCTCTCCCTCTCTTGCTCTCTCTCTCACCATGGGACCTGCCTGCTCCGCCATCATCTTCTGCCACGAGTAAAAGCTTCCTGAAGCCTCACCAGAAGCTGAACAGATAGATGCAGGTGCCATGCTTGAACAGCGTGCAGAACTGTGAGCTAATTAAACCTTTTTTCTTCATAAATTAGCCAGCCTCGGGTACTCCTTTATAGCAATGCAAAATGAACACTAACTATGAATGAGCATATCAAAAACCTTCTATAAAAACAGAGAATTTTGTCTACTATTTCTTAATTCATTTTGTGATCACTCACCTACTGCCTTACCATATCTGTCTATTGCTTACTAATGGTTTATATTCAGCTTTGTTGTTTAATGCTTTAGGCCTTTATCTGCTTTTCGTCAAAATTTCCTAAGAACAGTGACTTTATTTTGATTCATCTGTGTTGAGTCCAGCGTAGAAAAGGTAGCCGGTACTTACTTACCTGTTTTCCTGCTTCATGGAAGAATGCATGGATGAATGAATAAATGAGCTCCTGAAGAATGTGAACTAACTATATCTTCCACACAGTGGTGACTGGATCAACACTTCTGCCCTGAAGGAAAATATGAATCCTTATCTAAATTCAGAAATGTGGTTATGCCATGTTACTTCTCCACAATCAAAAATTCATAAGCAATCTTCATGTTTTAGAGATGCATGTTAACATTTATGAATGAAAATATTTAATGTTTGAGATTTTCCTCAAAATATTGGGGGTAGGGAAAATGAAGGAACGAGTACAGGTAGAGCTAAAACAAGGTAGACCATCAGTTGACAAAAGTTGAAGCTTGGTATGTATTTGAAAGTTTTCATAATGAAATTACATAGTGAACTTCACTCATCTAACCTGTTAATGGATGTTTATGTACCCATTCTAGTATGTTCTTCTCCCTGGAGAAGAGAGGTACTATTTATTGACTACCTACTCTTGGAATATTTGTCATGTTTTCTCACAGCTTTTTAACAAGTTTCATATATTTTGGGAATTCCCTACCATTGGAGTCCCTGCCTCTCCAGTACAGAAGTCAGAAACTCACCTATTTAACCTCGTTTGTGAGTGGGATATAGGTATGGGACCTGGACTCTGTTGATCACAGATACCTAGCTAAGTCATCAAATTAAAAGAGTGACATGAATAAGGAGGTGCTGGTAAGAATTATTTCTCACCAGGATGGAAAGGAAGCATTCAGCCTTCAGAGGCAGCACTTGCTGGGAGTCCAGCAGTTGCATCCCATGTTCAGGCCTGTGTCCGGGCCCTGAAGCCTTCCTTAATATAAACTGGGACATTGTTCCTGTTCCTCCACCTGGCATGGTTGTCCTGCCCTCAAGATTCTACTATTCTTCAACAAATTTCTTTACCGCTTACACTAACTGAAGTAGGTTTGTTTTTTGCTTTTATAACTAAGTACCTTGACTAATATATCTACCTTATACCACGTATTTGATATTTAGTATCTCATTTAAGCTAGAAAAAATAACTCATTGAGACTTGAAAAGAAAGTAAGGGCTATATTATGAAAAACCTTATTGGCCGAGCTCAGTGGTTTGAAACTTATTTTCCAAACCCAAATAGTTTAGAATGCCTCAGCACAAAGTAAAATCCTTACCCTGGCCACCAGGGTCATCCCTTACTCATGTGCCTGCTCCTTTCCCTACCGAGCAGTTTGTGTATGAGCATGCCCAACCCACTGGCTAACCAACCCACAATTTAACAGCTCTCTTCTTGCTGTTATGGAAACAGATCTACAGACCACTGAGGAAAGTCACTGCAACTACCTATGCTAATCACTTTTGTCCTTCATTTTAAACATAAATGAGCCCCTGTGGCAGGCAGAATAATGGTCCCACAAAGATTCCATGTCCTAATCCTAATCCCTGAAACCTGTGAATATATTATGTTACATAACAACAGGGAATTATGGTTGTTAATCAGCTGACCTTAAGATAGGGAAATTATTCTGGATTGTCTGGGTGGGCCCAGTGGAATCACAAGGGTCCATGAAAGTGGAAGAGGAAGAAAAGCAGGAGACTGGAATGATGCCATGTGAGATGGATTTGACCCTTCATTGCTGGCTATGATAATAGAGGAAGGGCCGTGATCCAAGCAGTATGGGCAGTCTCTAGACGCTAGAAAGGCAAGGAAATGAATTATTCCCTTAGGATCTCTAGAAAGGAATACAGCCTTGCCAACACCTTGATTTTAGCCCAGTGAGAGACATCTTGGATTTCTTACCTAAAAAATTGTAGGCCAGTAAATATACATTGTTTTAAATCGCCAAGTTTGTGGTAATTTGTCACAGCAACCACAGAAAACTAATACAGCCCCAAGGACAAAAACCATTAGCATGAGAGAATTAACATGATACATACATTAAATCTTGGAGAATGACTGAAATGAGACTTCTGATCTGTGAGATAATTATATTTAAGTATTACGATTGACTGTTGTTTCTATTTCCTAAAAAAAATAAAAATAAAGCTACTGCAGGTCAATAAAGTTATAGTAATGAACATAAAAAAGGAAAGATCTGGCATTGGCACTCAGCTAGTTGTGGGATCTAAGACTATCAACCTCTCTGAAGCATTGTTTTACCACGTGCAAAGTGAGGTTAATATCTGCCCTGGTTAATGCAGTGTTGATTGAATTAAATGTCTATACAGTAAGTGCTACACAAAAATAAGGTATTTTAAAATTATTATTATTGCTAGCTTATGGCTAAACCAATAGTGGGGAAACCACCTAAGCAATCATAGATTGCTGCTATTTAGTGACTATTCAGGTAACCTTATTATTACATTTCATACCGTACATTCAATAAATATTCTTGACAGGCATTCAATATAATGTTTAAAAGCTTAGGTTATGGATTCAGACAGACCTGAATTCTGTCTCTGAATGCCGTTAGGTAAATTACTTTAATTCCTCATCTCTAAAATGTGAATAATAGAATTGTTTTGAGAATTAAAGTGAGATAATGTCAACAAAGGACCTACCTCAGGGCCTAGTACATATCAAAGACTAAACTAAATGGCAGCTATCATTATTAATATATATTAATAATGAGCATGACATCAACCACTTTTGACCATTTAAGCAAGTTTTACACACATTCCATTTGATTATCACAGCCTCCCTTCAGAAAGCAGCATGGTAAATTTACACCCATGTTTCAGATAAGAAAAATTATGCACAGAGCTGGGTGCAGTTGCTCATGCTGTAATCCCAGCACTTCGGGAGGCTGAGGCAGGTGGATCACTTGAAGCCAGCAGTTTGGGACCAGCCCAGCCAACATGGCAAAACCCCCTCTCTACTAACAATATGAAAATAAGCCGGGCATGGTGGCCTATGCTACTAGTAATCCCAGCTACTTGGGAGGCTGAGGTGGGAGGATAGCTTGAGCCTAGGAGGCAGAGGCTGCTGTGAGCCAAGATGGCACCACGGCACTCCATCTCACTTTTGAGATGGCAAGACTCTGTCAAAAAAAAAAACAAAAACAAAAGAAAAAGAAAAGAAAAATCGTGCACAGAAAGAAAATATACCTTGTTTTAAGTAAAGTAGAGCAAGAACTAGTTCCACCTGAAAAGACTATGGGGAACTACAATAGCTAGAACAGTCTAGGAAGCAATTTCCTTTTGCGCAAATCAATGATGCTAGAAGACCAGCAGGAAATAATGAGAATCTCCAATATATTTTACTCTTAAATAGTATTCAGTAGGAAGACAGTGGGATACTAGAGAAGCAGAATTCAGGTAGATTTAAAAGAGCCAAACTTCATGCCTGTAATCCCAGCACTTTGGGAGACTGAGATGGGTGAATCTCTTGAATCCAGGAGTTTGAGACTAGCCTGGGCAACGTGGCAAATGGCTGTCTCTACAAAAAATACAAAACTTAGCTGGGAATGGTGGTGTGCACCTGCATTCCCAGCTACTCAGGAGGCTGAGGTGGGAGGATCACTTGAGCCCAGGAGGTCAAGGCTGAAATGAGCCATGAGCACACCACGGCACTCCAGCCTGGGTGATGGAGTGAGACCCTGTCTCATTAAAAATAAATAAATAAATAAATAAAGAGCCAGGCATGGTGGTTCACACCTGTAATCCCAGCACTTTGGGAGGCCGAGGTGGGTGGATCAGTTGAGGTCAGGAGTTCGAGACCAGCCTGGCCAACATGGTGAAACCCCGTCCCTACTTGAAAAAAATAAATAAATAAATTAGCCAGGCATGGTGGCATGCGCCTGTAATCCCAGCTACTCAGGAGGCTGAGGCAGGAGAATCACTTGAACCCGGGAGGCAGAGGTTGCAGTGAGCCGAGATTGCGCCACTGCACTCCAGTCTGGGCAACAGAGTGACACCCAGTCTCAAAAAAAAAAAAAAAGAAAGAAAGAAAGAAAGAAAAGAAAAGTAAAAGAGCCAAACTTAGGAAGTGGAGATATTCTGTTGTTGGCCATTCAAAGGAGGGAGGTCAAAAGAGGAAAAATCCCCTGCCAAGTATGTTTAGATTTTAGAGGATACACCATGATAGGATCTACAAGAGGAATTGGAGCCATTACAAAATAAACATCTGTATATATTCCTCATTATCCAACAGAAAAGCATAGGAGAAAAACAAATCTTATGTGTAATCACTTGAAATAAGACATTTGGAATGTTGCTCAGTGGTTCCTATTATCTCATGGGAAAGTTTTCCGTGAGTTGTTTGGCTTTTCACCAGCTAAAAATAGTAAAATTCAAATAACAAAAATCATTTTGCAAGGAAAGGGTGAACTACATTGGAAGGATCTTTCTTTTAAAGATGGGATGGAGAAACGGGCCGGTGGTTCAGAACACTATATATGTCGAGCAGCTACTAAGCATGATACTAATGATTTTTTTTCTTCATCTTTTTTCTCTTCTCCTTCCCCCCTTCTTTATTTCTGTCTTCCTTCTCTTTTTCCTACTTTGTCTTCCTTCCCTCTCTGTCTTCCATTCTCAATGAAATAACTCAGCATTCTGTCAACTATCAGAAATCAGCTCAAGCACAGCCATCTACTTTGAGAAGTCTTTTCAGCACCTGGTATGTAACTCCATTGTACTCTTAGCATACATCATCTTTAACATTTTGTTTCATTCCATAATAAAGTAATATGGCCAGGCACCGTGGCTCACACCTGTAATCCCAACACTTTGGGAAGCCAAGGCGGGAGGATCTCTTGAGCCCAGGAGTTTGAAACCAACCTGGGCAACAAAGTGAGACCCCCATATCTCTACAAAAAAGTCAAAAAATTAGCTAGATGTGGTGGCATGTGCCTGTGGTCCCAGCTTCTGGGGAGCCTAAGGTGGGAGGATTACTTGAGCCCAGGAGGTCAAGCCTGCAGTGAACCATAATCGCACCATTGCACTCCAGCCTGAGTGACACAGTGAGACCTTGTATCAATGAATAAATATATGTGACCTATATGTCCAACAATAGGAAAATAGTTAAATATATTAAAAATACATATTTTGGAGAATATTTAATGTTATGAGGAAGTGTTATGTGAAAAAGCAGAATTTAAACTGTATATATTTGTGCATGTATTTAAAAAGTGAGAGGAATACACATCAAATTGTTCATTGTGATTATTTCTTTAAGAGGATGGATGGAATAGAAAGAAGTAACTTTTATATTTAATTCATTCACTTTTAAATTGGTTGAAGGTCCCCCCCGCCCCCGCGATAAATATATATTGCTTTTGGATTCTAAAACAAAACTGCTAGAAAAATAGGTGAAAAAAGTCTTAATATATTAACAAGTCAAACCTAGCAATATGTTAAAAAGAATACATTGAGAGCAGTTGCGGATTTTCCTAGAGATGCAAGTTTAGTTTATTGTTTGAAAAAAAATGAAATTCACTATATTAACAGAATAAAGGAGATAATAAAAATCATTTTAGTAGGTACAGAAAAGGCCATTTGGCAAAATTCATTATTATTTTATCGTGAATTTTTAGAAAAGTCTCAGTAAGTTTAGAATTGGAAGGAACTTTCTCAATCTGATAAAGAACATTTACAAAATACTTATATTTAACATCATATGAAGTGGTGGAATAAATGTTTCCCCCTAAGATAAAAAGAAAAAGCAAAGATGTCTATTCTCAACGCTTCTAATCAACATTGTAGAAAATTCCAAGTAATCAGCAAAACAACTATTAGAATAAATGAGTTTAGCAAAGCTGCAAGATGCAAGTTAGTATAAAAAGCAATTATGTTTTTATATACTAGCAGAAAATGATTTGAAATAAATTTTATTTTCAATATCAAAAAATTAGATGTTTAAAAATAAATTTAACAAAGGATGTGCAAAACCTCTACATTGAAAACTGTAAAACATTGCTGAAGGACAATGAAGAAAACTGAAGTAAATGGAGAAATACATCTGTTCATAGATGGAAGGCTCAATGTTTTTAAGATGTCAATTCTCCTCAAATTTACCTGTAGATTCAATGGCAACCCAAATCATAATCCTGAAAGGTGCTTTCAAAGAAATTGACAAGCTGATTCTAAAATTTACACGTAAATGAAAAGGACCCAAAATAGCCAAATACATCTTGTAAAAGAGGAACAAACTTGAAGGGCTGATACTGTCTATCTCTATGATTTACTATACAGTGTGGTAATCAAGACAGTGTGGTACCAGCATAAAAAACAGACAAGTAGATAAATAGAACAGAGCTTAGAAGTAGATTCATATTTATATGGTCAACTAATTTTCAACAACAAAAGTATCAAAGCAATCTTATGCAAAAAGAAGTCTTTTCATCAAATGGTACCAAAACAACTGAAAATCCAAATTGGAAAACAAATTAACCTTGACCTTTATCCCACACCTGCACAAAAGTCAACTCAAAATGGATCACAGGTCTAAACAAAGAATAAAACTATGAAACTTCTGGAAGAATGTATTTATGGCTTGGGAGTAGGCAAAAGTTTCTTGGAAAGGACAAAGAAGGCCATAACCATAAAAAAATTGATAAATTAGACTTTATCCAAATTAAAAGCTGCTCCTAATCCAAATACACCATTAAAAAAAATAGACAAACTCCAGACCAAGAGAAAATATTCTCAAAACTAAAGTGTGACATAGGACTAATAATTGGAATAGATAAGGAACTCCTACAACTCAATTTCTTTAAAAGGTTCAAACCACTCAATTAAATAAGGGGCAATATATTTGAACAGATATTTTACAAATGAAGATCTACTAATGGCAAATAAACACATGAAAAAGTATTTAATATCATTAGCCATCAGAGATTAATGATCAGAGCCCAAAAAACCCACAGATTTAAACTACAATAAGGTACTATTACACACCCATCAGAATGGTTAAAATTGAAGACTTTAACACCAAATGCTGGCAAAAATATATATCAATAGCAACTCTGATGCATTATGGATAAAAGTGTAAAATACATAGCCACTTTCCAAAAATGTCTGGCAGTTTCTCATAAAATTAAACATATACTGAAACCATAACCCAGCAATTTCACTCCTAGGTATTTATTCAAGAGAAATCAAAGCAGATGTGAACAGGCAGAAGGAAAAAAAAAAAAATCAGTGGAAGATAGTACTTTCAAAATTTTCAAATCTAAAATAAAAGTGAACAGAGATGAAGGGACTTATGAAGCAGATTAATACATGCATTATGAGAATCCAAGGAGAAGAAAGAGACAGTGAGATTATATGCAGAAATAATGACTAAAAAAAATCCCAAATACAATGAAAGACATTAATATACAAATCCAAGAAACTCAACTTCCAAAGTGGTCCACTCCAAAACACATTATAATCAAACTGTTAAAGACAGAATTGAGAGAAGAGAGAAGCAACTCATCACATACAAGCAATCTTCAAAAATACTATCAACCAATTTTTCAGCAGATACTTTGGAGGACAAAATGTAGTGGGATAAAGTGCTGAAAGAAAATGTCAGCTGAGAATTCTGCATCTGGCCAAACAGTCTTTCAAAATGAGGAAAAAGTTAAGACATTCACAGATAACCAGAAACCTGGGAAATTCCTTACCACTAGACCTGCCTTATAAAAAATGTTAATGGTAGTCCTTCAGGTAGAAATGCAAGGACACTTACAGTAACTCATACCCACAGGAAGATATGAAGATCTTCAGCAAAAATAAATACATGGACTAATATAAAAAAAAGATCAGCCGGGTGATTACGGCCACTTGTAATCCCAGCTACTCAGGGCACTGAGACAAGATCAGCTTGAGATCAGCTGGGCAACATAGCAAGACAGTGTGGTACCAGCATAAAAAAAAGACTCATGCGCGCGCACACACACACACACACACACACACACACACACACACATACATGAGAGAGGTTAATATATATATATACATATATATGAAAGGTAATAAAAGAAAAGCAACAAAATTACAAAAGCAGCAATAAAAATTTTGCAAACTGGGTCTCTCACTACAGCCAGAGCTCCAGGTCTCCTCTTCACTGCTGTGTCCTCTGCTCCTAGAGGTGCAGCTTCTGTGGCCCTGTGACCTGCAGGTATTGGGAGATCCACAGCTAAGATGTCAGGACCCCCCTGGAAGCCTAGAAATGTGTACATTTTTTATTCCATGTTTTAATTAATCATTTTTTGACAACACATTGGATGGCATATTTAAAAAGATGTGTTTAGGGAGGGGCCAAGAGAGCCAAATAGAAATAACTCCAGTCTGCAGCTCCCAGTGAGACCAATGCAGAAGGTGGGTGCATTTCCAACTGAGGTACCCAGTTCATCTCACTGGGACTGGTTAGGTATTGGGTGCAACCCACGGATAGCAAGCAGAAGCAAGCTGAAGTGTCACTTCACCCGGAAAGTGCAAGAAGCCAGGGGACCTCCCTCCTCAAGCCAAGGGAAGCCGTGAGGGACTGTGCTACCAAGACTGGGTAGTGCATTTTTCTCATGGTTTTTGCAACCCACAGATCAGGAGGTTCCCTCGTGTGCCTACACCACCAGGGCACTGGGTTTCAAGCCCAAAACTGGGTGGCTGTTTGGGCAGACACCAGGCTAACTGCAGGAGTTTTTTCACACCCCAGTGGCGCCAGGAACCCCAGCAAGACAGAACCATTCACTCCCCTGGAAAGGCAGCTGAAGCCAGGGAGCCAAGTGGTCTGGCTCAGCAGGTCCCATTCTCAAGGAGCCCAGCAAGCTAAGAACCACTGGCTTGAAATCCTTATTGCCAGCACAGCAGTCTGAAGTTGACCTGGGACAATCAAGCTTGGTAGGGGGAGGGGCATCTGCTATTATGAGGCTTTAGTCTGCCGTTTTCCCCTGACAGTGCTAAGGAGGCTGGGAGGTATGGACTGGGCAGAATTCACCACAGCACAGCAAAGATGTGGCCAGACTGCTTCCCTAGATTCCTCCTCACTGGGCAGGGAATCTCTGAAGGAAAAGCAGCAGCCGCAGTCAGGGGATTACAGATAAAACTCTCATCTCCATGGGACAGAGCACCTGGGGGAAGGGCAGCTGCGGGGCAGCTTCAACGAATTTAATTTTTCCTGCCTGCTAACTCTGAAGAGAGCAGCTGATCCTGACAAGGGGGATTCTCCCAGCACAGTGCACCAGCTCTGCAAAGGGACAGCCTGCCTCCTCAGGTGGGTCCCTGACCCCCGTGCCTCCTGACTGAGAGAGACCTTCCAACAGGGGTCGACAGACACCTCATGCAGGAGAGCTCTGGCTGGCATCAGGCCAGTGCCCCTCTGGGACAAAGCTTCCAGAGGAAGGAGCAGGCAGCAATCTTTGCTGTTCTGCAGCCTCCACTGGTGATACCCAGGAAAACAGGGTCTGGAGTGGACCTCCAGCAAACAGCAGCAGACTTACAGAAGAGGGGCCTGTTAGAAGAAAAACTAATACACAGAAAGCAACAACATCAACATCAACAAAAAAGAACCCCACACAGAAACCCAATCCAAAGGTCATCATCCCCAAAGATCGAAGGTAAATAAATCCACAAAGATGAGGAAAAACCAGCACAAAAATGCTGAAAATTCTAAAAACCAGAATGCCTCTTCTCCAAATGATCACAACTCCTTTCTAGCAAGGACACAAACTGGATAGAGGATGAAATTGATGAATTGACAGAAGTAGGCTTCAGAAGGTGGGTAATAAACTCTCTGAGCTAAAGGAGTATGTTCTAACCCAATGCAAGGAAGCTAAGAACCTTGACAAAAGATTACAGGAACTGCTAACTAGAATAACCAGTTTAAAGAAGAACATAAATTGACCTGATGGAGCTGAAAAACACAGCATGACAACTTTGTGAAGCATTCCCAAGTATCAATAGCCAAATCCATCAAGCGGAAGAAAGGGTATCAGAGATTGAAGATCACCTTACTAAAATAAGGCGTAAAGACAAGATTAGAAAAAAAAAAAAAAGGAATGAAAAGGAACAAACAAAGCCTCCAAGAAATATGGTACTAGGTGGAAAAGACCAAACCTATGATTAACTGGTGTACCTGAAAGTGACGGGGAGAATGGAACCAAGTTGGAAAACACACTTCAGGATATTATCCAGGAGAACTTCCCCAACCTAGCAAGATAGGCCAACATTCAAATTCAGGAAATACAGAGAACACCACTAAGATACTTCTCAAGAAGAGCAACCCCAAGACACATAATTGCAGATTCTCCAAGGTTGAAACAAAAGAAAAAATGATAAGGGCAGCCAGAGAGAAAGGTCAAGTTACCTACAAAGGGAAGCTCATTAGACTAACAGCTGATCTCTCTGTAGAAACCCTACAAACCAGAAGAGGGTAGGGGCCAATATTCAACATTCTGAAAGAATTTTCAATCCAGAATTTCATATCCAGTCAAACTAAGCTTCATAAGTGAAGGATAAATAAAATCCTTTCCACACAAGCCAATGCTGAGGGATTTTGTCACCACTAGGCCTGCCTTACAAGAGTTCCTGAAGGAAGCACTAAATATGGAAAGGAAAAACCAGTACCAGCCACTGCAAAAACATATCAAAATATAAAGACCAATGACATTGTGAAGAAACTGCATCAACTAATGTGCAAAATAACCAGCTAGCATCATGATGACAGGATCAAATTTATACATAACAATATTAACCTTAAATGTAAATGGGCTAAATGCCCTAATTAAAAGACACAGACTGGCAATTGGGTAAGGAGTTAAGACCTATTGGTGTGCTGCATTCAGGAGACCCATCTCACATGCAAAGACACATATAGGCTCAAAATAAAGGGATAGAGGAATATTTACCAAGCAAATGGAAAGCAAATAAACAACAGGGGTTGCAATCCTGGTTTCTGATAAAACAGACTTTAAACCAACAAAGATCAAAAAGGACAATGAAGGGCATTACACAATGGTAAAGGGATCAATGCAACAAGAAGAGCTAACTGTCCTAAATATATATGCACCCAATACAGGAGCACCCAGATTCATAAACCAAGTTCTTAGAGACCTATAAAGAGACTTAGACTCCCACACAATAATGGTGGGAAACTTTAACACTCCACTGTCAATATTAGATGGCTCAACAAGACAGAAAATTAACAAGGATATTCAGGACTTGAACTCAGCTCTGGACCAAGTGGACCTAATAGACATCTACAGAACTCTCCACCCCAACAAAATATACGTTCTTCTCAGTACCACATGGCACTTATTCTAAACTTGATGACATAATTGGAAGTAAAACACTCCTCAGCAAATGCAAAAGAACAGAAATCATAACAAACAGTCTCTCAGACCACAGAGCAGTCAGATTAGAACTCAGGATTAAAAAACTCACTCAAAACCACATGACCACATGGAAACTGAACAACTTGCTGTTGAATGACTACTGGGTAAATAATGAAATGAAGGCAGAAATAACAAAGTTCTTTAAAACCAATGAGAACAAAGAGACAACGTACCAGAATCACTGGGACACAGCTAAAGCAGTGTTAAGAGGGAAATTTATAGAACTAAATGCCCACATCAGAAAGCAGGAAAGATCTAAAATTGACACCTAACATCACAATTAAAAGAACCAGAGAAGCAAGAGCAAACAAATTCAAAAGCTAGCAGGAGACAAGAAATAACTAAGATCAGAACAGAACTGAGAGAGATAGAGACATAAAAAACCCTTAAAAAAAAAAAAATCAGTGAATCCAAGAGCTGTTTTTTTTTGAAAAGATTAACAAAATAGATGGACTGCTAGCTAGACTAATAAAGGAGAAAAGAAATAATCAAATAGACACAATAAAAAATGATAAAGGGGATATCACCACTGACCCCACAGAAATACAAACTACCATCAGAGAATACTATTAACTATAAACACCTCTACACAAACCAGAAAATCTAGAAGAAATAGATAAATTCCTGGACACATACACCCTCCCGGGACTAAACAAGGAAGAAGTTGAATCCCTGAATAGATCAATAACAAGTTCTGAAATTGAGGCAGTAATGAATACCTTCCCAAACAAAGCCCAGGACCAGACGGATTCACAGCTGAATTCTACCAGAGGCACAAAGAGGAGCTGGTACCATTCCTTCTGAAACTATTCCAAACAATAGAAAAAGAAGGACTCCTCCCTTACTCATTTTATAAGGCCAGCATCATCCTGATACCATCACCTGGAAGACATACAACAAAAAAAGAAAATTATAGGCCAATATCCCTGATGAACATTGATGAGAAAATCCTCAATAAAATACTGGCAAACCTAATCCAGCAGCCATCAAAAAGCTTATCCACCATGATCAAGTCAGCTTCATCCCTGGGACGCAAGGCTGGTTCAACATGCACAAATCAATAAACATAATCTGTCGCATAAACACAACCAATGACAAAACCACATGATTATCTCAATAGATGCAGCAAATGGCTTTGATAAAATTCAACATCCCTTCATGCTAAAAACTCTCAATAAACTGGGTATTGATGGAACATCTCAAAATAATAAGAGCTATTTATGGTAAATCTATAGCCAATATCATACTGAATGGGCAAAAGCTGAAGCATTCCCTTTGAAAACCGGTACAAGACAAGGATGCCCTCTCTCACCACTCCTATTCAACATAGTATTGGAAGTTCTGGCCAGGGAAATCAGGCAAGAGAGAGAAATAAAGGGTATTCAAATAGGAAGAGAGGAAGTCAAATTATCTCTGTTTGCAGATGACATGATTGTATATTTAGAAAACCCCATCATCTCAGCCCAAAATCTCCTTAAGCTGATAAGCAACTTCAGCAAAGTCTCAGGATACAAAGTTAATGTGCAGAAATCACAAGCATACACCGATAACAGACAAGCAGAGAGC
Source organism: Pongo pygmaeus (assembly GCF_028885625.2). NCBI lineage: Eukaryota > Metazoa > Chordata > Mammalia > Primates > Hominidae > Pongo > Pongo pygmaeus. The sequence continues at coordinate 25,299,201 of NC_072378.2, forward strand.
CAAATCATGAGTGAACTCCCATTCACAATTGCTACAAAGAGAATAAAGTACTTAAGAATGTAACTTACAAGGGACATGAAGGACCTCTTCAAGGAGAACTACAAACCACTGCTCAAGGAAATAAGAGAGTAAACAAACAAATGGAAAAATATTCCATGCTCATGGATAAGAAGAATCAATATTGTGACAATGGCCATATAGCCCAAAGTAATTTATAGATTCAATGCTATTCGCATCAAGCTACCATTGACTTCCTTTGCAGAATTAGAAAAAACTACATTAAATTTCATATGGAACCAAAAGAGCCCATATAGCCAAGACAATCCTAAGCAAAAAGAACAAAGCTGGAGGCATTACACTACCTGACTTCAAACTATACTACAAGGCTACAGTAACCAAAACAGCATGGTACTGGTATCAAAACATATATATAGACCAATGGAACAGAACAGAGACCTCAGAAATAACACCACACAACTACAGCTATCTGATCTTTGACAAACCTGACAAAAAGAAGCAGTGGGGAAAGGAGTCCCTATTTAATAAATAGTGCTGGGAAAACTGGCTAGCCATATGCAGAAAACACAAACTGGACCCCTTCCTTACACCTTATATGAAAACTAACTCAAGATGGATTAAAGATTTACATGTAAAACCCAAAACCATTAAAACCCTAGAAGAAAACCTAGGCAATACCCTTCAGGACATAGGCATGGGCAAAGACTTTCTGACTCAAACACCAAAAGCAATTGTGACAAAAGCCAAAATTGACAAATGGGATCTAATTAAACTAAGGAGCTTCTTCTCAGCAAAAGAAACTATCATCAGAGTGAACAGGCAACCTATGGAATGGGAGAAAAATTTGCAATCTACCCACTTGACAAATGTCTAAACAAGGAACTTAAATTAACAAGAAAAGAACAAACAACCCCATCAAAAAGTGGATGGAGGATATGAACAGATACTTTTCAAAAGAAGACATTTATGCAGCCAACAAACATATTTAAAAAAACCTCATCATCACTGGTCATTAGAGAAATGCAAATCAAAACCACAATGAGATACCATCTCACACCAGTTAGAATGACGATCATTTAAAATTCAGGAAACAACAGATGCTGGCGAGGCTGTGGAAAAATAGGAAGGCTTTTACACTGTTGGTGGGAGTATAAATTAGTTCAACCATTGTGGAAGACGGTGTGGTGATTCCTCAAGGATCTAGAATCAGAAATACCATTTGACCCAGCAATCCCATTACTGGGTATATACACAAAGGATTACAAATCATTCTGCTATAAAGACACATGTACATGCATGTTTATTGCAGCACTATTTACAACAGCAAAGACTTAGAACCAACCCAAATTCCCATCAGTGATAGACTGGATAAAGAAAATGTGGCACACATACACTGTGGAATACTACGCAGCCATAAAAAAGAATGAATCCATGTCCTTTGCAGGGACATGGATGAAGCTGGAAACCATCATTCTCAGCAAAGTAACACAGAAACAGAAAACTAAACACGGCATGTTCTCACTCATAAGTGGGAGTTGAACAGTGAGAACACATGGACGAAGGGAGGGGAACATCACACACCAAGGCCTGTCAGGGGGTGGGGTGCAAGGGGAGTGACAGCATTAGGACAAATACCTAATGCATGTGGGACTTAAAACCTAGATGATGGGTTGATAGGTGCAGCAAACCACCATGGCACATGCATTCCTATGTAGCCAACCTGCATGTTCTGCACATGTATCCCAGAACTTAAAGTAAAATAAAAAAAAAAATTTAAATTTTTCAGATTGACCAAGGGTTTGAAAAAAATCAGTCTTATTGTAATTTTGGTTTGTAACACCACTTTTTATTCTCTACAGGATTTAAAAGCCAAATGCATAAAAATTAATTATAAATCTATATTAATGGGTATACAATGTATAAAGATGTAATTTGTGATATCAGTAACATAAAGGTGGGATGAAATTGTATAGGAATATAGTTTTTGTATATGACTGAAGTTAAATTATCAATTCAAAGTAGATCATTATAACTTTAGCATATTACACGTAAACCCCATAGTGATCACAAAGAAATTATCTACAGAAAACACACAAATGAAATGAAAAGTTAATCAAAATGAGTCCAGCTCAGAAAAAATAAAGACAAAGAAAGGCAGTAACAGAAGGAATGGGAAACAAAGCTATGATGTACAGAAAATAAATTTTAAAAAGGTAAAAGTAAGTTCTTACCTATCAATAATTACAAGCTACAACATGGTTAAATCTTGAAAACTTTATACTAAATGAAATAAGCTAGACAAAAGAGTAAATATTATATGGTCCCACTTAAATGAGGTATCTAGAAGTATCAAACTGGTAGAGAAAGAAAATATAATAGTGGTTACCAGGGTGGGAGAACAGGGAGTTTCAGTTTTGGATAATAAAAATGTTTTGGAGATGGCATGTAGTGATGGTTGCACAACAATGTAAATATAGTTAATTCTACCAAATTTCACACTCAAAAAGGGTTAAAATAACATTTATAAGTATTTTACAACTTTTTTTTAATTAGTACCTTGGAAATTAAACTAACTGCTTCCCCACTTTCATTGGCACATGACTTTTTTCCACTCATGTTTTCAACTTGTTGAGACTACTTCCTAGTAGAGTAGGTAGATTCTAATGTTCTGATACAGGGGGGAATTATAGGACCAAGAGGACAAATAAAAAAAATGACATAATCAGAACACAAAAAAAGTCCTGAAACATTCATGATGTTGAAAACATGAGAACCATGAAACGGAATAATGGAGTTGTGACTACATCTAATAAAGCACCCACTGAATCACTGAATACTGTTTTCCTTGCCCAAAGCATTCACTTTTTCATCAGGAAGACATATTAAAGATGGCTTTAAATAATTATCTGAGGTTACTGGACAGAAAAATCACATCAACATGACTTTTTATTATTTACTTCACTGCCAAGTCATTGGCAAGCTTTGAAAAAGCTAAGTCTACAATTTGTCATTATTGATACCTGCATAATAGCCCACATTTTTGTTCCTTTTTAGTTAACTATTTCGGTTGAATCCAGGTTTTTAGAAACTATTATTGATACAAATAATCCTGCTCTAAACAAAAAATTCTAAATATATTTTAGCCATACATATAACATGGTCTCAGATTCGTATGTAAACAAGAAAAACTATACCTACATACATAGTCATTGTCTCCTAATACTTTTTTTTTTTTTTTTGAGACACCCTCTGCCTTTTTTTTTTTTTTTTTTTGAGACCCTCTGAGTCTCGCTCTGTCACCCAGGTTGGAGCGCACTGGTGCGATTTCAGCCCACTGCAACCTCCGCCTCGCAGGCTCAAGTGATCCTCCCACCTCAGCCTCCCGAGTAGCTGGGACTACTGGTGTACACCACCACACCCGGCTAACTTTTGTATTTTTTAATGGGAGTCAGGGTTTCACCATGTTGCCCAAGCTGGTCTTGAGCTCCTGAGCTCAAACTGTCCACCCTCTTGGCCTCCCAAAGAGTTGGGATTTCAGGCCTGAGCCACCACACCCGACCCTCCCAATACTCTTTCCGTCTGTCACCATTGTGTAGTAGCTATGTGGTTTTAATGGGACTGACAACCTCCTCAGCCAATCAGGGTAGTCCCATCCCCCCTGCCATATTGATTAATTTACACAGTCCTACCCAAGCTAGTCAGGGCATGGAATTCCCCCAGCCCCCGGGATTGACGTAGAAGTGCGCACCTGACCCAAGATACTCTGAGAAGCTCAAAAAATTTTCACAATAGCTCTGAGAGGTCTGTCTCTGGATGTGAACAAGGATGCATGAAGCCCCAGATGTTACTGGCAGCCATCCTGTGACCACAGAAACGGACTAGAGAATAAAGATTGCACACAAGGGAGAACAAAGCTCAAATTCTCACAGAGAAATAAAGTCAGAATTCAGATTAAACCAATCGGCCTTAACTGGACTTAAGTTTTTTTGTACATAAAGATGAATGTAGAAAATAATGCAATGAGGCCGGGCGCGGTGGCTCACGCCTGTAATCCCAGCACTTTGGGAGGCCGAGATGGGTGGATCACGACATCAGGAGATCGAGACCATCCTGGCTAACATGGTGAAACCCTGTCTCTACTAAAAAATACAAAAAATTAGCCGAGCGTGGTGGCGGGCACCAGTAGTCCCAGCTACTCGGGAGGCTGAGGCAGGAGAATGGTGGGAACCCGGGAGGCAGAACTTGCAGCGAGCCGAGATCACACCACTGCCCTCCAGCCTGGGTGACAGAGCGAGACTCCGTCTCGAAAAAAAAAAAAGAAAAAAGAAAATAATGCAACGAACATCCCTGAACCTCCATTGTGTTTTATCATATTTTAGTATTTTGCCTATTTGCCTCAGGAATAGGAGTTTGGGGAGTTTTAAGGTTTTGTGTTTTGTTTGTTTTCTCTTGCTTTGTTTTGGAGACAGAGTCTCCCACTGTTGCCCAGACTGGAGTGTAGTGGCGCAATCACAGCTCACTGCAACCTTCCCCTCAGGCTCATTCTTGTGCCTCAGCCTCCCGAGTAGCTGGGATTACAGGCCTGCAAGGCCTGCACCCTGCCCGGATAATTTTTGCCTTTTTAGTAGAGACGGGGTTTCATCATGTTGACCTGGATGGTCTTGAACTCCTGGCCTCAAGTGATCGCCCACCTCAGCCTCCCAAAGTGCTGGGAGTACAGGCGTGAGTGACCGCACCCAGCCTTTGATTGCCTTTTCTAATCAATATACAAAACCACTATGGATTTTTGTACATTGGTCAATATAGAAATGCTGTTGAGGCCTCTTATTAATTCTGTTTATAATATTTTTTGGATTTTCTAATAATCATGTTTATGTAAATTAGTTTATTCTCTTCCTTATTATTACACACTTGATATTGGATATGTCTTGCTCACCACTTCTGACCTCTTTGCCACCCAGGTGCAAGCTGATGGTAACCTCACTGTGTCCTGGAAATTCTTCCTGCCCTGGAAATTTGCTCAGCAGCACTCAGACAGAGACAACCCAGAAGTGGGGTAGGGGAGGGAGAGTTAATGCTTAATGAGGAAATCCTTGACAGATGGGGAATAGGGACAAGTGGAAAAGTGCTTTCCCCTTTATTCCCCTATGCAGACAGTTCTGAGATGCATTTCATAAGGCTTCTGAGCAAGTCCTATGAGCTCAAGCAACCAGTGTCTATAGTAGACACTAGTTTTTCAGGTCTATTTCTTTTTCAGGTCTCACTACATTAATCAAATTCTCTCTACAATGTTGACTGACGTGGGGATAGCAGGCATGTTTGTCTTATTTTTGGCTTTAATAGGAATGCCTCTAAAGAGGTATATGGAATCAGCCAATCAGGGTAGATTGGATATCCGCGTCCTCATGTGCATGCTCACCAAAGGGCAACCCCTACAGGTAGATAAAAATCACATTCCTGGCCGGGTGCGGTGGTTCACGCCTATAATCCCAGCACTTTGGGAGGCTGAGGTGGGCGGATCACCTGAGGTCAGGAGTTCAAGACCAGCCTGGCCAATATGGTGAAACCCTGTCTCTACTCAAAATACAAAAATTAGTCGGGTGTGGTGGCACACATCTGTAATCCCAGCTACTTGGGAGGCTGAGGCAGGAGAATTGCTTGAACCCAATAGGCAGAAGATGCAGTGAGCTGAGATCATGCCATTGCACTCCAGCCTGAGCAGCAAGAGTGAAACTCTGTCTCAAAGAAAAAACAAAAATCACATTCCTTCAGTCAGCCTCTTTCCCAAATGCAAAGTGGCTGTATTGGCAGGGATCAATAATGTGAGTTCCCCTCTCTGAGGCCTGCTACCAACATTACCAGATGTGGGATCTTCCAACAGCAGAGACCAAAGCTGAGTCTCCAATATAGCACCATTCCCCAGGGAAAATCAGCCAAACACCTGGTGACAGATTGATTACATCAGGCCCCTTACATCATAGAGAGAGAACTGATTTGTCCTCCTTGGAATAGACACTATTCTGAATATGGATTAGCTCTCCCTAGCCAGCACCATCTGCACTCACAAAACAGCACAGTGATGGACTGATGCCCTAGAAATTCACTGGCCTTACCAGGTAACCCATGACCACGCAACATGTGGGTCATGGTAACAAGCTGGTAAGGGGCTTACCAAAAACTCAGCTACAGATGGTACCAATTAGGGGACAACATCCTAAAAGGATAGATTCTATCTTACATAATGCCAGAGGGAGAGAGAGGGAGAGAGAGGGAGAGAGAGGGAGAGAGAGGGAGAGAGAGGGAGAGAGAGGGAGAGAGAGGGAGAGAGAGGGAGAGAGAGGGAGAGAGAGGGAGAGAAGGGGAGGGGGAGGGAGGGGGAGGGAGGGGGAGGGAGGGGGAGGGAGGGGGAGGGAGGGGGAGGGAGGGGGAGGGAGGGGGAGGGAGGGGGAGGGAGGGGGAGAGGGATTGATACATGGGTACTGTTTCTTCCACCAGCCCAGGATCAAGGAATGGTCGTGAGGTGATTCCCCTTATTATTTCATAGATAACAACTCAATTGCAGGACTTTTGCTTCCTGTCCCCACAACTCTGAGCCCTGCTGGCTGTGGGTCTTAGTGCCAACAACAATGGGGCCCGTGAATTGGCAGCTGAAACAAGCGCCTGGCCTTTTGGGGCTTCTCCTGCCACTGAAACAAAGAAGAACAGTTCTCAATTGCTGCAGCCATAGATCCTGATTACAAAAGGGAAATTAGATTGCTACTAAACAACAGGGCTAGGGAAGTCTGTGTCTAAACCCAGGAGATTCTCTGAGATGCCGCTTAATATCTCCATGTCCCATACTAAAAGTCAATGGAACGTGCAGGGGGCGGCCTGAGAATCCAGAACATGTCCTGCTCCCCACCACCCCCACCCCACTCCCTCCCAGGGAGGTAGCGGACGCTGGAGCTGCTTAGGCCAGAAGCCCAGGGGCAGGGGCATGGTGGGGGCGCCTTTCTCACCCCGAGAGAACGCAGCGGTGGTCACGGGGAGGGGCGCCACCATGCAGCACCCAGGCCTGGATTCCAGCTAGCAGTATCAGCCTTCTCTCACTTTCGAGCAGCGACACCGCGGGTGTAGACCGTCTCAGGTGCGTCTTCGTTCAGATCTACTGTCCTCAGCCCCAGCTTGGGCTCGCCCTCAGCCTGCTGGAGCTGTTGGATGTGATCAGGCCTCGAGGCACCCTGGCCTCACCGCCTCCCCCCCCCGCCCCCACCCGCGAAGACCGAGGGAAAGCAGACGCGTCTCCGCGGCAACCCGGAGCCTGCAGCCCGCAGGGAGCCCGCAGCCCGCAGGGAGCCCGCAGCCCGCAGGGACCCCACCGCCCCAGGTGCAGGCGGGTACACGCCACTGGCAGAAAACATCACACCAAACCAGTCTGAGGGAGTCAAAGCAAACTATAATATTTCAGGCGTCAGAGACTCTCCTATTACAGAATTTGCCTGTTTGGATAGCATGACACCTTTTCCACAAGATTTTATTAATAAGCTGAACAAACAGTTTATAGGCTCAGTATCACACACCTGAGAAAAGAGTTTTCTTAACGTTACATTAAAATCCTTCCCAGCTAACAGAAATAGAGGCCAGAATACCATAGAGCAAAACTCAGAAAGCCTGAACACGGAAGGAAACTTCATATATCAGGCTCCGAATGGCTTGGTATTAGTTATCCCTATAAATCTTTTGTGTTTCTACTATAAAATATTCTCCGGGGTTTCTGCTTCTGATGTCAACATCAGAGATGTATGAACTGAACGGCACCAAAGTCAGAACTCAGCTTCAGCATCAGTCACACTAGGCATGGCCCAGGTAATCCCAGCTACTCAGGAGGCTGAGGCAGGAGAATCTCTTGAACCCAGGAGGTGGAGGCTGCAGTGAGCAGAGATTGTGCCACTGCACTGTAGCCTGGGCAACAAGAGCAAAACTCTGTCTCAAAGAAACAAAAAAACAAAAAACACCTTTCAAGTGCACTGTCTCCCAACAGAACTAATGGAGCTGCCAGCTTCCTCCAGAAACTCTTCTTTTATGGAAATGTGCTTCCTCTGCCAATTAGGAAGGCTGCTGAATAGACTTCCTGGCCATAAATTCCCAAGAGTGGTTAAAGTATCCTAATGGACAGACAAGAAAGGCAAAGATGAATCTTCCACTTCCCTTGGCTTTTATATAGTAGTTGATCCAGCCATACTTAAACCTCCATTCATACTGAGACCTAAACCAAAAACAAACAAACAAACAAAAAAAAACAAATCTAAAACGAAACACAAACTAGATTTTACACCTACAGTTTGGGATGCCAAAAAGAAAAATTGTTCTGGGATATGCTGAAGCAAAATTGTGTGTATGGGGGATCCGACTGCTAATACACTTTGTTGAGTCAAAAACCGTGTTGAGATGAGTAAGCTTGAAGAAAAAGGCCTGAGCGTATACAGGCTTTCTACCAAAAAAAAGCAATGGACCTGGGTTCAGTTAAACACAACCTTTGTTTTTTAAAATGGCAGGCTAGATTGTATCAGTGCAACTCAAGACATCTCCAAAATGAAGAAGGAACAGAGCATTTACAAAAATAAAATAGAAATTATCTTTTATTATGTTTACTGCTGGAGAAGCCGTGATGGATGAGATCATCAGCCCTTTCCCTGTCATGAAGGAACTCTTACTAATGAGGACTAATAGTAGCACTACTGGAAAATACTCTGCTACCAAATTAGCTCAAAATAAGGATTCCATTAATCCTACTTCCTTTCTGAGGGCTATGATGCGACAAAATGAGTCTGGGCGTTTTATCCTGTTTCAAATACTGCACCCTTTGAAAGAGCTTTTTAAATGCATCTATGAGTGAAGCCAGTAATTAGCAAGATAATATTGTGCCACATGCAAAAAGGCAATGTCTTAAAACATGAATCTATTGATCCATCCCAGCAAATGAACCTGACACTTTGTGGAGATCCTGCAAGTTTCCTTCCATATAATAATAATAATGACTTAATACAAGACTAGGAAAAACTTAAACATTGATTTTGAAAATATCAAATACAATCAGCAGAATGAGGAACTTCAGATCTGACTTTCTGGTGAAGATTTTATCTACTAGGCATAACAGATAAAATCCTAACTTATATCCAAGACTATTTTACAAGTCTGCCTTCGTGTATTCAGGTCATAAGCAGCAACATTCCTTGGTTCTCAACTCAAGCTACAGGGTAGTTACAACCACCCCAATAGCTTTAGCACCAACAAATTCATGAGATGAAGCAGCAGCAACTGGGTCACAAAATGAGGCATAGCAAGTAAATGGCAGCTTACAGATTGGAGTTCTAATCAGGCCATGCCTTGCAGATATTCCCAGCAAGACCTACAACAGTATGAGGTCTTTTCCAACTTCCATGCCATGAATCAGACTTTCCCTACAAATCTGAGTTTAATACTAGGCCTCATATACAGAACCTTAGTGCCTGTATTCAGGCTGTGCCACAACAACATTCCAAGTATACTCAGTTGGACTTCCCTGTAGGAAGTTTTGAACCATTGCTAGTATCCAACTACTTCTAATTTAGAAGATTTGGTCAGTTATTTATAAGTTTCTGAAAACCAACAACATGGAGAAAAAAGCAGTCTGTTGTAACTTTTCAAGTGTGTTATGCCAAGGACATGTCAACAGATCAGTGCCAGCCAGAAACTGCACACCTTTGTGGATCTGATGCAATATAAATACAACTCCAAGCTCACAGACATTTTAAAACAAGTTGCTTTCAATGAAACATATCTAGCTGAATAGCATAAATAACACTCGGACTATTATATGTCCTCAGCCTCTGTTATCCATCAGAAACCAGACTGACATCCAGTGAGTTCTTCTAACTCCAGGCCTGATTTTCGCCTTAGCTTTGGATGCTGTATAAATTATCTTGCAGAAGGTTGCAGAATAAAACTGAACGTTCAGTGTCAGCAAGTTCACATGGAGGCACTGATGCACATTCCTTGTACTGTCATTTCAAACCAAATTGTTTTTGATCTTAGAAGATGATTTTAAAATAAAATATAAATATAAAATAATCTATTTTAATATAGATATATGCATATATAAATTTTAAAATAAAATTTTAAATCATCAGCCATTAAAATAGAAACTCTGCTGCTACAAACAGCAACATATTGCATTTCACCTTATTCTGAGCACCATGTTATATGAGATATTTGAGAGAAAAATGAGCATTTAAGATACTTTAAGAATTTTCTCTATTTAAATTATTATATCAGAATAAAAATGAAACACATGGGGTTTGAACTTATGGGCTGCTATTTTAGTATATCAAATACAAAGTTAAAAATCGAAAACTCTTTCCCTACTTATTAGCTTCTGTTTCTACCTCAGATGCTAAAAGAAGTAGTGTGGTGTTTTTATGAAAAAGAAAATATCAATGTTTCCCTTCTTCACTGTTAATGTAAATGCCTCACAATTTTTTTTACCTATAACAGTATAGGATTTACATCAACTCTCTTATTTCTTATATGATTATTACAATATAGCCAGATAATATGGTTCATATAACTTAGATTCTTAAACATTTTGACTTTAAAGACTTTCTTTGTGACCTAGTACCTGGGGCAGGAGTGAGGTAAGGTAATATTTGAAATTTGAATAGGATATGATTGGAGTTTTAAACAAAATGATGTTTAATAACCAAACTGATCCTGACATTACTGAATCTCCCCAAGATTTCATTAAGTGTCAGGAAAGGGATATTTTGCAGAGCCCAGGTAAAAGCAATGACAGGAAAAAATAATATGTCTTCCTACTTTCATTGTCCAGTGAAGCAAGACTGCTCAATAAACCAATTATAGTAGGTCCTCTATTCATGCTTGTTGAAAATAATGCCTAGTTTAAATCTTTTATCTTCTATTGGATGCAATCAGGGCTGGACTTAGACAAAATGAGAAAGTGGAAAAGTTTGTTTTTAGAATCTTCTTATCTTAGACAAAATTAGGAAGTGGAAAAGTTTGTGTTTAGTATCTTATCTCTGTCTCCAATTTCTGGCATTCCCTTCTGCCCACTTTTCTGCCCAGTCTTTGGTCAGGAGCCATCACTCCATATGCTTGTGGCTGACCCACTGGGAATTCTTAACACAGCCTGGCACTCCACCCACACTGCCCTAGGTATGCCTCCAGAGCCATGCACAGATATTCACCTACTTTCCCTCCCTTGGTATCAGCAAGACCTTGCTACTATTACAGAGCACATCTCTAGTAGTGTTCAGGGAAATATTCTGGCTTAATGAAGGCCCAGGCTGAAAATAACATTTGTAGTAACAGTCACAACTTTGAAGAACCACCATAAGGGCTAAGGAAGGACGCTCTACATTGCACTCAAGCGTCTCTGTGGCTCCCCTTAGTGGGCAAGGAAGCTGCCATTTTTCCTCCTCTAGAGCAAGTCTTATCTTCTCATCCTTCTAGTGAGGCCACTGGGCCTCTTATTCAAGATTCTTTTCTCTTTTTCTCCTCTGTCATCCCCAATTAGCTTTCAGAGTGTCTATGATAAAAAAGAAAAAGATAATCTACAATTCAAAAAATTAAAAATTATACCAGAGCTTATGCCTATAAGTTATCTTTTGATAATAAAACATGTAGGATTTTAAAATTTTGACACTCAATTTTTACAAAAATGAAACTGAAATGTACACCACTGTTTCATAGAGGATAATCTTATAAAAGAATTAGAATGGCTGAATCTGAACTTGGCTTCCATAGCTTCTCACATCCAGAAATTCCAAGTAAATAAAGTAACTCAAGCAACTGCAGTCTGACAACTCCTATCAGACCCGGAGGACATAGGGACTCATCTTACGTGTGTTAAAGGGTGAGGAAGAAAGTAAAATAGGAAAGCAAAAAAAGTAAGCTTTATCCAAGGGCCTACCTCTTCCCCAAATGGCTTTACATTCACAATCTCTTTGCCTAACTCTCCCCAATTTGAGAGGTCTTTTTCTTCAAAATCCTGATCCTGCTTTCATTCCATTCCCTGTTTAGTATAAATTCCTGGCTAAACACACTAGCTCTCAGAGAACCGTGTCAAAAGTTCCTAAAGTCAAAAAAGCTTTTCTTATTTTCTGACAGTCCCCGAGGTCCTGAGAGAATGCATTCTTCTTTTGTTTGGCTGGTAAATAGGAAGTTCTGCATTTTACTTTCCCCAACAAGGAAGCAAATATTTTCTTATTGTCTTATTCTGTGGCTGTATTGAAGAAAAAAATCAGCATTTCCAGAGCTCTATGCTAACTGGCCACTGGATGGCAGTCCTGAGCTGTAACATAGAAGAGAAGAGTCAGGAAAAATCTGTAAACCAGAGCGGGAGAGATAATAATGTTCAGGAGATAACAACGTCATCAAAGATCAACTACTTTCCACCAATAGAGCCTAACTAAATGAAAGGAATCATAGCAGGAAAAAATGGAGGTAGTATCATACGTTTAAATTAAAATTGCCCAAGATGCTTAGATAAAATTGGTAGAAAAGCATCCCTCCTTCGACTTTCATTATCACCAAGGTAACATGGTCCAGAGTGGAGCTGAATGTCAACCGAGTGCTAATGGGCAGGCTTCTTCCTACTCAATCTTCTCTTTTTCACTAGGACTTCATAATAAAGCACTAGAACTCACACTGTCCTGCTCTGCAAGCTCCAACCCCAGATGAATCCTGAAATCCCCCTTCTCTGCTTCTATATCTTAGCGAATTAGGGCTTCTAGAGAGAAACACAACTATGGGAATCGATATCTTCACAAAGGTATACTTTCTGATTTCAGAAGAATACTCAATTCAGCTTGTCAATACTTCTCCTTATCTAAAAACACCATCTCTCCCCTCATCCCTTCTCCTTCCCTCACTCCTCCCTATAGCAAGAATCTCATACCTTCAGTTCTGTCCACCCCCTGTCAGCAGGTGATCTTGCCCCCACAGAGACTACTGAGCCCACAAACCCTCAAATCTTCACTCTTCCATCCCACCCCCATACACAACCTGCCCCCATACAGGTTTATCTTCATTTTCACTCATTCTTACTTCCTGTCCCACCAATCACAAGAAATAGAACAGCTGCCCTCCTCTCCCCTCCAGGTATTTCCCAGCATTTCACTGCATGCATCAATTTCTGTATCTACATAAACTGTTTGCCCCGCCCCCACCCCCAGAATGCTAATATGACAAGAGGACATATTAGAGGACAATCGAATTCTCTTAGCAAATGGCATGAAAATTCCTTTTGGAGATTTCTTAGAAAAATTCATGGATAAGCCCATTGAGGTGGAAGGCAAGACCTTGACTCTGGGTTGATCACTCAGTTCTAGACAAGAAAAGTAATTCCTTGCTCTAAAGGAGGAGGAAGTTGGGAAAAACGGAGGAGGAGCCAGCAGGATGGCAGAGGGCAGTGTGGTTGGGCGTATAACCCCTCTCCAGGAGCACCTCCAAACTACCTTAAAGTTCCTTGTGAAATTGTTAATTCAATAGATTACTGTTAACATGAGTGTTTGTGTAGAAACTGGTGAGAAGGCTGAGATTTGCACTGTGGTGCCACAAGATGGATCTGGGACCACAGGTACAGATGTGTCAGTGGACACAAAGAGAAGCATGAGGGAGCAAGCCTCAGAAATTTAGGGAAATCATGAAAGGAACCTTGGACTGTGGCTTTGGACCAAGTTTACAAAGATGGACCAACATAACACAGAGTCAGGGAGGCCCCAACTGACATTGGCTTGCTCCAGCTTCTCCCATCCTAAACAAAAGCCTCTCTACCCTGAGCCCTTTTTCACTTTCTCCTTCTGTTATTATCCAACTCTCTCAGAAGCATAGTCTGTACTTGTGGCAGCTTCAGCACCTCCCAATAATTTCTCAACCTTCTGCTGACTGTTCTTACCAAGGTCATCGATGATGTCCTCATGAGGAGCATTCTCAGTCCTTGCCTCACAGAACAGCTCTTCTTCATTAGGCACCACTGATAACTTTCATCGTATCTCCCCTTGGGTCTCTGACCTTTCCAGTCGCTTTCACCATGGGCTGCTCCTCTTCTTTCTGCTGCTTAAATGTTGGTGTTAGGGATTGAGGAGCTGCATTTCCAACTAGCATCCAAAAGACTTCTTATGTTCACCAAACTAGGGTTAACAAGCCTGTGAGTTGAATTTGACTACAATTGAGTCAAACTGCATGGTGCAATCAGAGTGTGAATGAAGGAAAATAAAGAAACCAAAGGAGGAAACATTATAAACGGCAGGGAAGGGAGGCCAAGAATGTTCTTGAGATTATTAAGAATATTCTGAGAATAAAAGAAACAAGGTGGGTATGGTGGCTCACACCAGCAATCCCAGCACTTTAGGGGGCTGAGAGAATTGCTTGAGCCCAGGATTTCGAGACCAGCCTGGGCAAAATAGCGAAATCCTGTCCCTACTAGAAATACAAGAAATTAGCTGGGCATGGTGGTGTGCGTCTGTGGTCCCAGCAACCCGAAGGCTGAGATGGGAGGGTCACTTGAGCTTGGGAGGTCGAGGCTGCAGTGAGCTAAGATTGCACAACTGCACTCCAGCCTGGGCCACCGAGTGAGACTTTGTCTCGGGGGTGGGCGCGGGGGGGAAGGAACAGAGTAGATACAGAAGCCAAATTGCAATACAAAGAGAGAGGTTGACATTATGAGAGAAGATGCAGGTGTTCAGATAGGAGGAAGTAATGTTATAAAAATAAAACTATATTTGTGTAATTTAATAGAACATAAAATAGTTCCTTGACAGGAAAAAATAATGGGAAGCACTGTGCTACATAAATTCAACTTAGAATGTGTTCATCCAACCATTTATCATAATCTGTCTGGGCCAATGAAATACAAATGATGTTCTTGTTAGCTGCAGTAGGCTTCAGAGTCAAAGGCATTCAGATTATGTTCCCACTACATTCTAACAGGAAAATCAATCCATTCACTAAATGGGTGTTAGCAATAAAATACACTAGAGTGTTCCAAAACACACAATTTACCTGGTTTATTGGGCCAGATTATCTTTCTTTGTAGACATATGATCCTTCTTTGAAATGCTTTGTCCTCATTCAGCTTTTATTCATGTGACTAAATGCTAGAGTTTCACTGTAATCCTACCTATTCCAACCCGGAAATCACGGTAAAATATTCCATCTTGGACTCTGTTCAAGAAAACGAATCTGAAGAACTGGTAGAACTGAAATACAACATTGTTACACCCATTCTATAGCCCCCACGTTGTCCAATATTCTGTTGTTATAACTACATGTGGCTGTTTAAATATAAATTAAATAAAATTAAAAATTTGACTTTCCCTTTTATACTAGTCACCACTCAAGTGCTCAGTTGCCACATGTGGCTAATGGCTACTTCATTGGACAATCAAAAAGTATTTCCATCATTGCAGAAAACTCTGTTGGATAGCACTGATAGACAGACAGACACACACACACACACCGCAGTCATTAGACAAAGACCATCAGAATAGCATGAAAGTAAAATGTCTGTCAGTGCAGAAGCCATATGCCAAAACTTTAACCTCCATACCCTCGTTTTAATTTCTGTATCAGGCTGTCTTATTGTCCTATTAAACTAATCTGTATTAAGATGATTTTTCCTCCCAGAGGTATGTTAGTGATCAGTCACTAGATTGAGTTCCTAAGGAAGGCTGTAGCATCTCCTTCTATACAAAATAATTTGGAAACTGCCCCTTTTGGAAATTGGTAAGTAGAGTTATGAATTCTGAAAACTTCTTACATTTATTTTGCTCAAATAGAAAGATTTATAGATTTAGCAAAACTCACAGTCTATGTGGACAGTGCTAGCTTATTTGCACTTACTAGATCCTTACATGTTAGGTCCCAAATGGGTTATTAATTAGATAAGTCACTTACCTTCCTGAGACTCAGTTTCTTTGACTATAAAAAGAGAATTATAACATCAATGTCACGGATTTTTTATAAAGAAAGATTAAATATGATATTGTATAGGAAAGTGTAGCCTTCATGGAAGTGGGCAAGAAATGATTAAAGAGTAACCACAGTTGCAAGTCAGGTGGAGTGTTAAAGATTCTAATGACTTCTGCACTTCAATCTAGGAATGGCTTTTGCCACCAAAGAGCCAGAGGCTTGCAGAAAATTCCTCCTCTTACCACAAAGAGTGCAGAGCAGAAATCCAATTCACAAATAATCATTGGTGGAATGGATTTTGTGAGATATGATTCTGTGATCTTTGAAAGCTGCCAGTGAAGAGATATTTGTACGCCTGTGTTCCTAGTAGCACTATTCACAATAGCCAAAAGGTGTAAACCACCCAAATGTCCATTGACGGAGGAATGAACAAAATATGGTATATACAACGGAATATTATTCAACCTTAAAAAGGAAAGAAATTCTGATACTTGCTGCAACATGGATGAACCTTGAAGCCATTATGCTAAGTTAAATAAGCCAGTCATAAAAGAGCAAACACTGTATGACTCCACTTATGTAAGCCTCCTAAAGTAGTCAAATTCATAGAGATAGAAAGTAGAATGGTATTGCCAGTGCCAAGTAGAATGGTTGTGGGGATGAGAGAATGGGGAGTTGTTTGGTGGGCAGTTTCAGTTTTATAAGATGAAAAGCATTCTGGAGACTGGTTGCACAATAATGTGAATGTACTTAACATTACACATTACGCATAGAAATGGTTAAGATGGTAAATACGTGTTTTTCACAATTTTTGAAAAGCTGCATGTAATTTATATTACTATAAAGGTGGCAGACTCCATTTTGGGGGAAGACTTCTCTTTTGCAGGTGGAGGGGACAGTAATAGATTTTAATTGTGCATAACAGGGCCCAGAATCCAGCTCTGATGGTAATGTAAAAACCTCTTCTCTTTGTGGATAGAACACTGGTGAGCAATGTCATGTTGGAGCCTGAGGCAAAAGGATAAATATGTACCCATATATATATTTTATATATATTATATATTATATATTATATATATTACATATATAATATATAATATATATTATATATTATATATATTACATATATAATATATAATATATATTATATATTATATATATTACATATATAATATATAATATATATTATATATTATATATATTACATATATAATATATAATATATATTATATATTATATATATATTATATATTATACACACACACACAAAGTACCCTCCCCCATATTTTGAACCAAATACAAAAAAGTAATAAAAGTTCTACAATTCAAAAATATGACTAAATATAAAGCATTGTATTGTCCAATCTGTTCACACACCATCATCTCTCCTTATAAACCCACCTAGCTCTGTGGGCCCAGGAACCCTGAGCTAATCAACAACTATGCTTTATTGCACAAAAATGCAGAGTTGCAAAACAGCCTGTTTTATTTAAACTATTGCCATTTTATTATCGATTTTGGCATTAATTTTAATTTTTAAAATATTGCGTTAACATATTATTGCTCTTGTTAACTTTTTTGGTGCTCTGTTAAAACTTGTGGCCTCATGCATCATTGCCTTACTCTCATTCCGGCCCTGTGCCTAGAGATTATCGTGAGCTTAACTCCAATTCTCCTACGGCTATAGCTAAGAAGAAATGATGATGGAGCTGTGGGCTTTACGATGGAGAGAGTCAAGGGAACTGTTTGTTCAAGTGGGAGGCCGACCCAGTGCTGTGGTCTGAATATCCCCTCAAAATTCTTATGTTGAAACCTAACTACCAGGGTGATGGTATTAGGAGGTGGGGCTTTTGGGAGATGGTTAGGTCATTAGGGCAGAACTATCATGAGAGGAATTAGTACCCTTCTTACAAGAGACCCCAGAGAGTTGCCTTGTCCCTTCTCTCATGGAACAACACAGCAAGATGATGGCTGTCTACAAACCAGGAAGCAGGCCCTCACTAGACACTGAACTCATCAGTGCCCTGATCTTGGACTTCCCAGCCTCCAGCACTGTGAGGAGTAAAGGTTGTTTACAAGCCACCTAGCTTATGGTATTTTTGTTACAGCAGCTGAAACAAACTAAGACAGCCAGTAACTTGGAGACACTGGTGGGAGTGGGAGAAGGTGGGTAGAAGGATGACCAGGGATCGTCCTGTGAAAAGGCCACGACTGAAAGGTTTCAGGAGCAATGGGATCTGAGGACAACTCAGGCACAGACTTTCCTTTCTGCGTTGCAGGTCTTTGACCTTATTTTCAAGTCTTCAGTAAAGTTTCTTAAATGCTACAGTGATTCTTGAGAGAATGAAGAGCAAAATCAGAAACCACAGAGTGACAGATTGGCCTGGAGAAAGCTACAATAGCAAGAAAGACAGTTACTTAGATATTATGTGAGAAAAAGGAGAACAAAATCTTATTATGCAAGCCACACGCATGAACTGCATACTCCCTTGCCACCAATTAAAATTGCAAGTCCTACAGGCCCCCAAACTCAGGCACAGATGCAAGAGCTGGACATGATTGTAAAACCACACCCTGTGGTCATTAGATAACTAAGTCATCAGATAACTACATCTGGAATGAAGGAAGAAATAGGCCAAATAGAAAAAGAAGTTACTGGGATTTATGAAATCAGATAAAATAATTGGTATCTGGAATTATATTCTAAATGAAAAAACCACATGGGATTTGAAAAGTAGAAACAGGGCAACTTCAGAAACACCAGACTGATGTGAATTGGAGCATATTTATAGTTCTTCAGTTTCCACAGGCAAGCACACTAAGAGTAACTGAAAGACTGGATGGCTTTACTAGAAATTGAGGCTTTATGTTAAATAAGAAACACAAGAAAAGTCAGTCAAATATTAAGTTTTTAATAGCATTTAAACTGTATTTCTGAACTGAAGAAAATCTATATTAATCAAGATTAGACAATCTACACTAGACAAATTGTACCTATTGTACCTGAAAGAAGGTCATCACGGGCAGACTTCAGAAGGTGGAGCACACGTGGCATGACCTAAAATTCACTTACAGGAATTTCATAAGTTCAAAATACTTACTAAGTGGAAATTAAAGATTGCTATAAATATTGCTGAGGCTCTTAGAATATGAAGACTATATCACTTCTATATGTCCAGAAGAGGCACAGCAGAGACACTGGGAGCAGTGGAGAAGCTGAGCAGAACAATGTGAAGTGAAAAGCAGTATCTTCAAGAATGTGTGTGTCCAAGCACTTGCTGTCACTCAGAACGGGGTCCCAGATTTGAGTCTCTGAATATTAAAGTGAAAAGTGGCAATTGATATTAGAAAACTCAAGAGGATGATTATTTTAGGACAGGCTCACCTACAGTATATAAAATGATAAATAGACAATATAGATCCTGGAAAACCAGCAAAAAGCCAGGAGCCAGGTCCCTGAAGGGAACAAGACCCAGAACAGATGATTTGCCTACATTAAGATTTAGCTTGAAATGCTTTCCCTCTCTATTTATATTCCTTGCATAGGTACCGACTATGAGAATCAGACACTACAACTTGGCTGCACGTAATAGAGAAAAATGGAGATTTATCACTGGAATGACACTGTCTATAAGTTGTGACATATACATTCATGCTTGAGTTAAGTGTTCAGCAAATTTTACTTAGTTCTCACATTATATGTTTTCACTTACTGTCAATGAATGACAACAAAACAAGATGCATAACATTCTGAATTAAAGAGCCCCTCTGGAGAATGCTAAAAAGATAACCCCAGCTGACAGCAATCCAAATTCTAGTAGTTAATCTAGAATAAGCAAACTAATTAAGCAGTGTATCTGACTTAAGTGCCATCTATTCGAATCAGAATCTTCTGGGTGCTTGTTAGAAACACACATCTCCAGGATCTAACCCAGACCCACCAAATCTGGGTTTAGGCATCTGCCTGTCAGCAACTTCCCTGGGTGGTTCTTAGACACACAAGTGTGGGTGGAACTTATTTTTTATAGCAAATATTAATAAAAGAGGGAATTCTCACTAAAATAAGTCATTGAGATCTGAGATTTTTGCCCTTCTACAAGGGGTGGGGTAGCCTCCAACCTGTATCCTACCCCAGGGGCTCCATCAGCTGCACAACTGGTCTTTGAGGACCAGATGACACCTGCCTCCTTGAGCCAAGCCCAGGATTTTTCTCAAGAGGGAAGAAAGTGGGCTGCCACCAGCGCCTGTGGCGTGACCAGATGGAGGCCCCGAGACCCTCCATTCTTCAGATTTTAACCTGGCACCCCAAGGAAAACCACAGGCAAAGTCCTAGGGAAATTCCCCTTCCCACCCTGCTATCTTACAAGCAGCAAACTCCCTCTGAGAGGCCACATACCCTTACAGGTGTTATAACTGGAATTTTGGGAGACAAAGAACTACTCCAAATGTTGGGAAACAGGCCTTCCTGTGGAGTTTGTTCTTTAGCATGGAAGCAACAGGAGCATCTGATAAACTGCCCTCAGGAAGAATTTTTCTATGCTCTTAAGAACCACTAGCTTACACCCCAAACATATGAAACTTCGAACAAATGTGTTGAATGTTTTTCTATTAAAGGAAATTGTTTAACTCTTTAGTTACAAATAAATAATAATATGCTGGCCAGGCACGGTGGCTCACCCCTGTAATCCCAGCACTTTGGGAGACTGAGATGGGAGGACTGCTTGAGCCCTGGAGTTCAAGAGCAGCCTGGCCAACATGTGGAAATCCTGCCTCTACTGAAAATACAAAAATTAGCCGGGCATGGTGGTATGCACCTGCAGTGGTAGCTACTCAGGAGGCTGAGGCAAGAAAATCGCTTGAACCCGGGAGGCAGAGGTTGCAGTGAGCCGAGATCGTGCCACTGCACTCCAGCCTGGGCGACAGAGCAAAACCATGTCTCATCAATTAATATAATGCCAATGTCAATGTTTTAGCTTTGGCAAATATTCCATGATAATGTAAGATATTAATGAGGGAAACTGGGTGAGAGGTATATGGGAACTCTCTGAACTCGCTCGCTTTGCAATTTTAAATCATTTCGGAGCATTCCAAACTAAAACGCTTATTAAATATAATAAACAAATGAGAATGACCTGCTGTTGCCTGCAGGTCTCCCAGGCAGGTTTATTTCCGATCCCACCTCTTCTTCAGGCTCGGGCCTCTCCCGCAGAAGTTCTGCCTCCATGAGTTGGAGATTCTCTCGCCGCAGCATCCCTCAGGATGCAGTTTCGGCTTTCCTTCCCTCGGGGGCTTTTTATACGCAGCCTGTGCGTAATCGTTGGTGCACGTCCAGGCTGCTGCTTCTAGCCCCTGCCCCGCAGCTCTGTCTCCTGGGAAACCATTTCCATCTGGTTAAGAATCCAAGATTGAAATCATGTGGAGTTGATTTGCCTACATCTAAGATTTGGCTTGAAATGTATTTCCTCTCTATTTATATTCTTTGCGTATATGTCTACCATAAGAACCACACAATATAAAGCACTGTAGGGAGGAGTTGTTAAAGAAAGATCTTTGGGCTCATCGACTTGAGTTGAAATACTTCATAAGAGCACAGTTTAATTTTTTTTTGGAAAGTAGGTTTTTAAAAATTATTTTCCACCGTGCTTATTTTCAGAGGTAACAATTAAGAGGGGTACATTTTTAAAAAAATTTGAGTGTTGGATCTTTTAAAAACTCCCTGTTAAAACAATACGAAGGAAGTAGGGGGAAATGTTCTCTTTGTGAACGAACTCTAAATGGAGTGCATTGTGTGAAGCTAAAGGAAAACTTCATTTGGGTAAGATTCTAATTGTATTCTTCCGTATCGTGCAGGAGAAGCTGACAACCTATATTTTACTGCTCAAAAAAGAAAATACAAGGCTTAACTTGTTTCTGATGCAGAACTCAGGAGCTCCTAAAAGAGCAAGTGGAATGAAATGTTTCCTTTTTTTATTTTCTTCTCTTTTGAAACCATTAACCCATTGTTTATTTGGAAATAGCTTACGTGGCATGCAGAATCCATGAACACAAAAACTGAATATTTATTTATCCAGCATATTAAACATACTGTGATTGCTTCAAGCTGTGTGAGGCATGGCCTGTGCCAATGCAAGATTCAATTAGAGTTCTGAGATATGTTAAAATAGCTTTGGTATAAGGCAGTGGATCTTAACCAGGAGTGATTTTGTTTCCCCTTCTCCCCCATTTGGCAGTGTCTAAATGCAATTATCATTGTCACAACTGTGGGTACAGTAATGGAAATGATGCTAATGGGATCTAGTAGGTACAGACCAGGGATGCTGCTAAACATCCTACAATGCACAGAACAGCCCCCCAACAACTAAGAATTATCCTATATGAAACGTCAACAGCACCAAGGTGAGAAACTCTGAGTGTGATTAGTGTGGTGCTCTCTGTGTGATACAAATCAGGTGCTCCGGCAGAGCAAAGAAAGAAAGAAAGGTCACACCCAGTTGGGATGATCAAAGATTTCAAGAATTCTTTAAGTGGGTTTTTCTGTGGTCCAGAATGTCTAATTTTTCTGAGTCTTAGAGGTCCTCTAGTGTCCCTAAATATTGTATTTCTGTATGTCAGTCAATACATTGTCAGTGAAAAGCCTTGCTTAGCCCAGTAACTCGACATCTCTGTATTTCATTTTTTTCCACTGAAAAGTGAGATTTGATTCAGGGGCCCAAGGTCTCTCCTGGCTTTGAACAAGTGACAGTTCTCACTGTTTAAAAAAAATTTTTTTAAACAGAGACAGGGGTTTCACCATGTTGTACAGGCTGGCCTTGAATTCCTAGGCTCAAGTGATCCTCGCACCTACAGCCTCCCAAAGTGCTGGGATTATAAGCATAAGCTACCACACCTGGCTGACAATTCTCATTTTTAACTTTCTACCTGGTGGCCCTATGTATGGTAGATGCAATAATTTAACTTAAGCATATTCTGTATGGCAGATGCACCTGACAGCATAATGTCACTTATGATGTGAGGGTTGCCATGTGGAGGTTGTGTGGAAGGAGGTGGGGTTGGGGAAATGAGTATTAAGGAAAAATGCTATATAAACAGCATGCTTTTTTTAAGTGATGTTGGTTCTTCTGACCAGGCCACTGCCACTGGACTGCCCTGTAAGTTCCCAAATAAACCCTATGTTTCACCTGCTGGCTCCATGTCTCTTCTTCAGTCTTGTGAACCTGGTGCCATCCCTGCTGAAGTTAATAGGGGTCCTATAATCCATAAGGCAGGATTCTCAGTCATTTGTGGGTAATGCGCTCCTTTGAGAATCTGTCACCCCCTAACATGCATGTAACACAACATTTTGCTTATAGTTTCAGGAGATCTATAGGCCCCTGAAGCCCATTTCTGGCCTTTCTAAGAGAACGTGAACTCCAGATTCAACATTTCTGTTCCAAATGTTCCTGAGCAACAAAATTTTGCTGGGTCTACCTCATCCCTTGGAACCTGATCCAACTGTGTTCCCAAAACTACCAGACTCTGTCTTCCATGCCACATTCATCTGTTTCTTGTTTTTCTATCATGAAATTATGTATTTTGCTACGGCTTTTTTACCAAAATTCCTTTAGCTAATCTCATGGCTTTGCCGAAATCCAATTCACAATGCTCTATCTAACCCACCAGGGTGGACTATAACTACTTCCTCCCAATCCTAGACGATGTTTCTGATGTGTTTCTTTAAGCTCTGGGAGCTGCCAGTGAATGTGTACCTAAGGCCCTAGGGAAAGAATCCCTGCTTTAAAGAGCTTAAGAAAGACCATGAGGGAAGTCTTCTCTTAACCCTCAGTTACATCAGGATGCACAGAAAATGCTGGCACTACCCAGAAAAGAGTTGCCAAGGACCCCTTTGCTACTGTGAACAGACTCTGAAGACCTTAGAGCTATACAGTTCAATAAGGTAGCCACTAGCCACACATGGCTCCCCAGCACTTAAAATGTGGCTAGTTGGAAGTGAGATGTGCTCTAAATATAAAATATCACCAGATTTTGAATACATTATATAACAGGAATATTAAATATTTCACTAACAATTTTCACATTGATTATGTGTTGGAATGATGATACTTTAGATACAACTGGATTAAATAAAATACACTATTAAATTTAACTATTTCTTTTGCTTTTTTTGGCTACTAGGAAATTTCATATTATAAATGTAGCTTGGATTTATGGACAGCATTATATTTCTATTGGAATGTTACTGAGGATTCTATTAGAATGTTACTGAGGATGGCCGGAGGGGCACACCCCTCTGTGGAGACTTCTGTGTCTACTGAATCTTTATGACCTGCTGAGGGGTTGTCACCCCATCCTGAAGGACCAGCCAGGATATCTGGAACCCCTTAGTTTAGACAAAGGCTCTAGGATTTGGAATATATATATATATATGTGTGTGTGTGTGTGTGTGTTTAATTGTTAAATACATGGTCTCTTAGTGGAAATTACCAGTGCTTATGCTGTGGACCATAAACCCCGAGTCAGAGGCCACTGAGATGTTGGTAACCAACCAGTAACACTGCAGGCACACATAAATATGCTTTTATTGTTAGCCACAGTGGGCCCCCCCAGGAGTTCATTCTCAATGGTGGAATACATGTGCTGAGACTATGTTGATATCAAAATTTTTCTTACCGGTTTTATCATCCATTGATATTTCTTAGCTCAATTATTACTTTGGTGGTTGCCAAATGGTGATTTCCTAATTCCAACATTCCTTCTATTTATTAGTTGGAATCCTACTGCAAGGGAAAGAAACCTTTTCTTCTCCCCATGTATTTATTTATATTAGTATGGACTCGTGGGTTACTAGTTTATGCAATGGGATATACTCTGTTACTGTCATTATTTATTTTGAAGCTAAATTGTCCCAGATTTCACCAATGAAAACCTCATTAAACCTAACTCACTCCCATGTCCTTTTGACTTGGCCCCATCATTCTTTGCTCACTTTCTCACTTTCTGGCACAAGATGTTCCAGGATCACTTTCCCTGTGACTGTCTTGGGATCAGCCATTTCTCTAGAAAGCCCTGGTTCATTTTAATGGAGTGTGATATTTAAGTACCTATATCTGGGTACCGGCTGTGCTTATGGCTATTGGAGTGTTGCAGATACTCCTAGGCCCTCTCAGTGGACAGAGCTGAGGAATATATGCATGTATCTACATATAGAGTCATCCCTCAGTATCTGTGGGGCCTTGGTTCCAAGACCCCTCCCCAGATACCAAAATCCAAGGATGCTCAAGATTCTTATATAAAATGGTATGGTATTTGCATATAACCTACACATATCCTCCTGTATACCCTAGATTACTTATAATACCTAATATGGTGTGATATGGTTTGGTTCTATGTCCCCATCAAATTTCATGTCGAATTGTAATCCCCAGTGTTGGAGGTGGGGCCTTGTGAGAGGGGAACTTGATCATAGGGGTGGTCCTGCGTGAGTGGCTTAGCACAATCCCCTCAGTGCTGTTCTCATGATAGGTACTAAGTGAGTTATCATGAGATCTGTTTGTTTAAAGTGTATAGTGTGCACCTCCCCACTGTCTCTTCCTCCTACTCTGGCCAGGTGAAGTATTTGCTCTCCCTTTGCCCTCCACCATGATTGTAAGTTTCCTGAGGCCTCCCCAAAAGCCGATGTCACCATACCTGTATGGAATCATGGGCCTGTGGAACCGTGAGCCAGTTAAGCCTCTTTTCTTTATAAATTACCCAGTCTCAGGTATTTCCTCATAGCAGTGTGAGAACAAACTAGTAAACAGTGTAAATGCTTTGTAAATAGTTGTTAGTTAAACTGTACTGTTTGGGGAATCATGACAAAGAAAAGAGTCTGTATGTATTCAGTACAGATGCAACCATCCATTTTTTAAAAATATCTTTAATCCACAGATGCAGAACCCATGAGTGTAGAGGGCTGGTCTGTATACATGAATACATATTGACATCTTTATTTCTATATCTATATATCCAAATACATTTTGAAAATCATGAGTCTACACTGATACCTCCAGTTTGAATCTGATAACACAGGTTCATTCTAGTTTTCTCCTTTTTCGTATTTATAACTTTCTTCTCTGACAGTGAGAAATCAGGCTACATTTATCCTCAGTATACTCACTTACTGGCTAATTTCCGCTCCCCATTGCCTATAAACTACTCATCTCTCATTGGTGCTGCCACCACAATCCCTCAATCTCATGTGGGTGTGGGTGACCTCCTCACTCCATTTGGTCTCTGACATCCTGTGTGAGCCCCCTGTCACTGCCCCCCATGTGGGTGTCTTCTCACACTTCTTTGGCTCAAAAACCCAATAGTGGGTTGCTGCTGATACCCCCAGGCCCGGACACAGATGCCCTCCTCACTCCACTGGGGCTGTAATACCTCAGACTGGGCTGCTGCCACTCCTGCCCAAGACCTACCTCACTCTGCCCTTCTTAATGACTTTGAACTGAACTAATCAAGAAGGAAGGAAGGAAGGAAGGCACGAATCAACTAAAATATCTTTGAGACAATTTGGAACATAAGCAAATCTATTTTATAGCTCTTTAGGACAGCTAAAATGTTCTTCATGATCTCACCTGGTGTACTTATGGCAGAGTCAGGTGAGTGCGCTGGAATAGTGTGCTCCTAATGTACAAGTACATGCTTTCAATTTACAAGAGGAAGCCTTCACTGAAAATTCCAGTGTCAAGCAGCTCTGATACATGGCCTTGTAAAAAGAAAGCTCTGTTTATTGGAGTTAACCCAATTATCGTATCCAGGGTAAAGACTTTTTTTTTAAATGAAATCTCCTAAAATGATCTTTGAGTTTGAGTCATAGCAAGGAATTGACGAGTCTTGCCAAGGAGGCCTACAATGTTATAGAAGACAAGCTGGGTAGAAAGTATTTCTCTCTCAGAATGAATTGATACCTGTAGCAACAGCACATCTAATAGAAAAACAATGTTAAAGAGTCTCAAAGCACTACTGAAAAATGAAAAACATTACTATAGTGAAAAAATATTTGAAAGAATAATTAGAAATACAAGCACCAGCACATATAACTACTTCTAAATAATGTATATAACAATCTATGGTAATGGTGGCCAGTCTACTTATGTGTAGACTGAGAAAGAAATATAAATATATGTATCTACGTACATCCTTCAAAATATATAGAAACTGTGACTATTTTAAATATTTGTGTCCTAAAGCTAAAAGGTACAGCATTAAAAATATAGATTTTTTTCTATCAAAGTGACATGTAATCACTATAATAAATGTGATACAGGAGAAAGAGGAAAATGCAATCATGTATTGCATTTTTTAATTAAACTAAACCTCTGCCACCCAGTTTTAACTCTATCTAATATTTTGGTATATTTCCTTTCAAGCATATTATTTGTTTTCAGAAATGGGATCATGCTATACATACTGCTTATGTTTTGAATTTTTTCATAATGACACATCATAAACATTTTCTCATCACCTTGGATATTTGATAACATAATTTTAATGGCTATGTAGTATTTTGTTGTATAGACACACACCATAATTTATTTAACCAATTTTCTATTGTTGGGTATTTAAGTGGTTTCTAATTTTGGATATTACAAATGATGTGGGGGGGTTTGGTTTATTTTATTTTATTTTTTTCTGAGACAGGGTCTTGCTCCATCACTCAGGCCTGAGTGCAGTGGTGTGATCTAGGCTCACTGCAACTTCCACCTCCCAGGCTCAAGCAATCTCCAAGTAGCTGGGACTACAGGCACATGCCACCATCCCCAGATTCATTTTTAAAAATATTTTTAGTAGAGATAGGATTTCACCATGTGCCTAGGCTGGTCTCAAACTCCTGGGCTCAAGCAATCCACCTGCCTCAGCCTCCCAAAGTGCTGGGATTACAGGCATGGGTCACCATGCTTGGTCAGAAATGTTTTAATAAACAACTGTATATAAATCTTTGCTTGCATCTATGATTATTTCTTCAGAATAAATGTTTAGTAGTAGAAATTGAGTTGTCAGAGCAAATAGTGTTGTGCAAAATTATGTTAACAGATCAATAGGATATGCAGAAGAGTAATATACTTTCCTAAAGTATGTGACAGTTGTTGATAAATATAATTCATTTGAATTGTTAGTGTTTTGGTTGAATTGTGTGCTTAACAATCTCTAGGAAAACTAAAGAACAAACTGTCTGCCAAAAGTCTCAGAGAAACAGGATTATTACTTTGATGCTGGTTCCAAGGGCCTCCCTTAGCTTTCCTGGTAATAAAGAAATTATTGTCTCATATCACACTGGCAGAGAAAACAGTAAAATATTTATTTTGGAATATCTGCTTTCTATCTGGCAGGGATTTGACATTTTAAAACCTTTTCAAAATATTTTAGAACCACAAAATACAGTAAGCTTTGAATTAAGAATTAATTAGGCTTTTCTGTATCCCTACTGTTTGATCAATTTTTCAAAAGCCAAAAAAAAAAGTGATACACAGAATACAATTAACCGTTAGTTTTCAATAATTTTTAAGTGTGCTGTTGCTTAGAAGGCAGACTGGATCAGATGACCTCTTGGGATCCTTTCGAGCTCAGTAATTCTAACTCTTATATTCAATGAATTTTATCTTGGACTTATCACCCATTGCTCAACCTAGCCCTTTCCTCTTTACCACATATTTTCTTTATGTCTTAATTTTCCTTTTATACTCACAGAGGGTGTCTAACCCTTTATTGGTATAATTATGGAAATGTTTTTATGTGAACATTAATCTAACAATGAAGGAGACAAGAGCAGAATGCCAAGTTTAGTAATGCTTATGCAGTCATGAGCATGGAACACTCTTAGAACATTTTATTTTATTCATTTATTTTTTTAAGACAGGGTCTTACTCTTTTGCCCAAGCTGGAGTGCAGTAGCTCAATCTTGGCTCACTGCAAAACCACCTCCCCGGCTCAAGGGATCCTCCCAAGTCAGCCTCCCGAGGAGCTGGGATTAGCATGTGTTACCACGCCTGGCTAATTTTTGTATTTTTAGTAGAGCTGGGGTTTCACCATATTGGCCAGGCTGGTCTCAAACTCCTGACCTCAAGTGATCCATCCATCTCGGACTCCCAAAGTGCTGGGATTATAGGCATAAGCCACCATGCCTCTTAGAACATTTTAAAAAATTAAGTCTTGGCTTGAAATCTGATGTAGTGTGACTATACTTGAGAATAATGGGAAATTTCCCAAATGCTAAAGACTTAAAGTACAAGAGAAAGTCAGTGCTCTTTTTTCATTCATAACTTTCTACAGGAAAGATAAAAGAAAAACTATCACAATACTGTGTATTATTTATCCTCACTAGTTTATCAAACAACGGTTTTGTAATTTAATGAAATTCCTGTTTTCTATATGAGTATGTTGCTCTAACATACACCGTAAATGATTAATGTTTCATTTGTTTGGCTAGTTACTGCTCATTGCTGTGTGTATGTGTGTGTGTGTGTGTGTGTGTGTGCAAGACAGAGATAGACCATGTTAAACACACTATTATTCACCTGTTATTCACCTCTTGGTTAATGCTCTGGTATCCATGTCCCACTTAACCTTTCCCAACAGTGTACACTTCTATTGGAAATTTATTGTTACTCTACCCCCAACTATCCCATTATTTCAGGGATAAAATGAATGACATGTACTGTGCCCAGGAAAGTCTTATTGCCCTTATTTCAGTAATTAGATCAGTCATGGGTCTGTGGTCTAAGTCAAGTGCGAATTTCAGGATTTTTGCTGACAATTCTGGAACACGTATTTCTTTCTTTCTGTGTAGTGTGGGATGTGGTTGTGAAGGGAGAACTGCTATCCTCACTTTGCCACCATATAGTATGTTCACCTCAGAATTAATCCAATACATTTTCTCTGATCTTACAATACAAAAAAAAAATTTTGAAGAATTGCCAGGCACTGTGGCTCACGCCTATAATCTCAACACTTTGGGATGTTGAGTCCAACTTTGGGAGTCCAAGGCGGGCAGATCCCTAAAGGCCAGGAGTTCAAGACCAGCCGGCCAACATGGCAAAATCCCATCTCTACTAAAAATACAAAAAAATTAGCCAGGCATGTTGGTGTATGCCTGCAGTGCCAGTTACTTAGGAGGCTGAGGCATGAGAATCGCTTGAACCTGGGAGATGGAGGTTGTAGTGAGCCAAGATCATGCCACTGCACTCCAGCCTGGGTGACAGAGCAAGACTTGGTCTCAAAAAAAAAAAAAAAAAAAGAATAAATTGGGTCGGCCCAGTGGCTCACACCTGTAATCCCAGCACTTTGGGAGGCTGAGGCAGGCAAATCACCTGAGGTCGGAAGTTTGAGACCAGCCTGGTCAACATGGTGAAACCCTGTCTCTACTAAAAATACAAAAATTAGTCAGGCATGGTGGTACACACCTGTAATCTCAGCTACTTGGGAGGCTGAGGCAGGAGAATCACTTGATCCCGGGAGGCGGAGGTTACAGTGAGCTGAGACTGCACTACTGCACACTAGCCTGAGTGACAAAGCAAGACTCTGTCTAAAAAAAAAGAATAAATCCAACACACAAGAGAAAAAATTAAAGAGAAATTTAACCCTGATTGATCTGTACCTAAAAGAATAAATTCCCTCTATTGTATAAGGAAGTTTGAATTAAGCTTTTGGTTACTCGCAACTGAAAATAAAACTAATGCAGATCTCAGACATGGATATGGCCTTGGAAGCACAGAAGAAGCCAAATTGTTCTAGCCTTCTCCAGAAACAATACCTTGTAAGAACTTCTTGGTTTAGGAAGAGACTAAGGGAAAGTATAAGAAGAGGAGATCTTCTACTTTCATTGATTGTTACTGACTTTTTGCTTAGTTGTTCTGTTCATTATTGAGAGGTATGTTTAAGTTTCCAACAATGATTGTGGATTTGTCTATTTCTGTCTTTAGTTCTGTCAGATGTTTGCTTCACACATTTTGAAGCTCTGTTAATTAGGCACATATACGTTTATAATTGCTCCATTTTACTGAGGTATTTGACTTTTTTATTAGTATGAAGTATTTGTCTTTGTCTCTAGTAATACTTCTTTATTGAAGTCTATTTTGTTTAATATTAAGAAAATCACTCTAGTTTTCTCCAGTTTTCCATGCTACATATTTTTCTGTCCTTTTACTTTTAATCTATTTGTATATTTTCATTTAAAATGCATCTCTTGTAGACACCTTATAATTGGTTCTTGATTTTTTTTAATTCAGTCTTACAATAATCTCTGCCTTTTGGTTGTTTAGTCCATTTACATGTAATGCAGCAAAGTCCAGGCATGGTGGCTCACACCTGCAAACCCAAGACTTTGGGAGGCTGAGGCAGGCAGATCGCTTGAGCCCAGGAATTTTAGACCAGCATGGGCAACATGGTGAAACCCCATCTCTACTACAAATACAAAAATTAGCTGGGCATAGTAGGATGCGCCTGCAGTCCTAGCTATCCAGAAGGCTGAGATGAGAGAATCACCTGAGCCTGGGGGGCAGAGGTTGCAGTGAGCCAACATCATGTCACTGCACTCCAGTCTGGGCCACAGAGTGAGACCTTGTCTCACACACACACACACACACACACACACACACACACACAAAATTAATGCTACAAAGAAAGTTAACACAGCAGATTATTTTTATTTACTTCTTGCTTATTTCTGTAGCTATAACAGTGACTCTTGGTCTAATGCTAAGAACTAAAGTACTGTAATGTTTACCTCGTACTAGGTAATGATGTCATTCTATACACCCAATCCAGTAGGTCAAGATGAACCAGGTGGTCAGCAGATTTAAAGTAAACATGAAGATTCATGATGTGCACCTGGTACCTGGTTTGGGGTCTGCACCATGGTTACTGATGTGGCAGTTATGTATTAATGTGACACGCTCTCTTCAAGAATGTTGGACTCCAAGCCCCAAATGGGCTTTCCTGAATGTGGAAATCTTGTACATGTCTTTACAATTTGAAGCTAGAGAGAGGATTACACCAGTGTGATAATCTTAGAAAGGGAGGACTCAGGAACCTGCACATGATCTCTCTAGCCTTTGCCAAGGTATATATTTGTCCTGCTGTTCCTGCACTGTATCTTTTGCTATGATAAACTTCAGCTATCCGGTTTAACTTCATGCTAAGTTGTGGTGAGTCCTCCAGTGAATCACCCAACTAGTGGGTGATTATGGGACCCCTGAGACAGATATAATTATTGAGATGGTGGTACTTATTTTTTTTTTATCTTTACTTTTATTTTTGAGACAGACTCTTGCTCTGTCGCCCAGGCTGGAGTGCAGTGGTGTGATCTTGGCTCACTGCAACCTCCACCTCGTGGGTTCAAGCAATTCTCTTGTCTCAGCCTCCCGAGTAGCTGGGACTCCAGGCGCATGCCACTATGCCTGATTTGTTGTATTTTTAGTAGAGATGGGGTTTCACCATAGTGGTCAGGCTGGTCTCGAACTCCTGATCTCAGGTGATCCACCCGTCTCAACCTCCCAAAGTGACAGTTCTGGGATTACAGGTGTGAGCCACTGTGCCTAGCCAATATGGCCGTATTTAGATCTGCCATTCTGCTATTTATTGATTACTTGCTCAGTAATTTTTTGTTTCTCTTTTCATGCTTTGGTTTGTGTTAATCAATTATTATTTTATTTTAGTGTTTAATTTGTTCTTTTCTAATAGTTTCTATTATTCTTTTGAGATTTCCTATCTGTTTGCTACCCCTCATATTTTCCTATAATTCTTAGAATACATTTTCTTTTAATCTTTTGACAATTTTAATAATAGCTGCTTTGAAGTCTTTTTATGTTAAATTCAACGTCTGGGTCCACTTTCAGTCAATTTCAATTTCTATTGATTGCCTTTTTGCCTGTATATGGGTCACACTTTCTTGTTTTTTTCAGATGCTAATAAATTTTGGTTGAAGCGTGGACATTATAGATAACATGTAGTGGCTTTAGAATCTATTGTGTTCTGAAGATTATTAGTCATTTGTTGTATTAGGCAGTTGGAAGTCAATTTACCTGGAATCAAATTGCAAACTTTGTGTTCCCTACTATTCAAATGCTAATATCTTTGCCTGTTTTTATAGCCTCCAGCTGCTGATTTTTTGTTTGTTTTGAGATGGAGGCTCGCTCTGTCGCCCAGGCTGGAGTGCAATGGCGCGATCTCTGCTCACTGCAAGCTCCGCCTCCGGGTTCACGCCATTCTCCTGCCTCAACCTCCCAAGTAGCTGGGACTACAGGCGCCCGCCACCACGACCGGCTAATTTTTTGTATTTTTTAGTAGAGACGGGGTTTCACCGTGTTAGCCAGGATGGTCTCGATCTTCTGACCTCGTGATCCGCCCGCCTCGGCCTCCCAGAGTGCTGGGATTACAGGGGTGAGCCACCACGCCCGGCCCAGCTGCTGCTTTTTTAAAAAGCCCTGGCCATTTGGGAGGTTTCCTCTTTTCCTGCGTAATTTATTAGTCAACCAAATATTTGGACAGAGAATATACTCAGACTTTGTGGCTTCTCTGTGAGTTACTTGCTTCTAAGGATGCCTCCTCAATTTTAACTTTTTTGCCAACCTTGGACTCTGTTCTCTTACACATCAAGCCTGCAAGGCTTTAGCTTTCTGCTACCTGAGCTGCACATTCTTGGGGAATAAATACACTTGGCTCAAAAGCAGAAAACTCATTGATCTTACTCTGTATCATTCTATTTTTTGAAAGTAAATTTCTCTCTGGTCTCTGCCTGCTTCTTTACTATGTTCTTTAGGTCTCCCACATGCATGCACAGTATAGCTGGTGAATTGATCCCATGAGTTTTTAATTTCAGATATTGTATTTTTCTCTTCTAGAATGTCTAGTTGGTTCTTTGGTTATGAATTCAAATTTTCTTTTAACACGCGTCTTATTGTTTTTTATCAACTTTCATACATTTTTGACATATCAATCATGGTTAGTTTCAAATCATTGTCTGCTAACTCCAACATGATGTGTCTACTTCTTTTTTCTGTTTTTCTCTTGATTTTTAAATCACCTTTTCCTGTGTTTTGCATATCTAGCAATTTTGACTGTATTCTGTAGGATATAGATAAATGAATCATAGAGGCTCCAGATGGCATCTTACTCTAGCATGAGTTTCTCTTTTCTTCTGTAGATAGGGTGAGAGATTGATTACCTCAATCCAATCAGGGGTTTAGCTGGATTGGAACCACATTGTAATTTCAGTAAGCTAGGTCTTCTCCGGTTCACCCCTATTCCTTAGACATTGTCCTCCAAGGCTGTCGATTGAGACCCTAGAAGTCTTTGTCTCTTTAGTCCTGAAAGAGTACAGCATGTTCTATTCTGCTCTTTGAAGATTCTGAGCTTCAAATGTGGCAGATTGTCTTGAGGTAGAACCCAGTTATGTGCTTGAAGCAGGCCCCTTCTCTCTAGCAGGATTTTGTCTCCTAAAGAATGCAGAATTATTGATTTTGTTCTACTTTTTCAAACACAGCCTCTTAGCTTCTTTCTAATAACCCCAGAATTCAACTAATGTTTCATAGAGATGCTAACCACATTTGCCGCTCTCCAAATTTCCAATCTGTCATACCAGCCTTGCACAGTTTTATTGGTTTCCCTTTTCTCCTGCAGAGTCGCACTGCATAGCTAAGCCTGATGCTCCCTCAGTGCTTAGATTCAGCAAATGGCTCAGTGAAGAAAACAGCAGGTAATTATCAACTTACTCCAGAAGGACTTCCCGTTCTCTCTGGAATTTCAATTCATCTAGTCTGTGTTGCTCTCACAGCTCTTTGATGTCTAAAAAATGTGATTTTTGTAATTTATCCAGTTTTCTGATTGTTGTACAGGAGCACTATGCAGCCATGACCTATTTCCACAAGTGGAAAACCACTTATGGGCAACATAATCAAATTGGTGTCTATTGGCTGGGCACTGTGGCTCACGCCTGTAATCCCAGCACTTTGGGAGGCCAAAGTGGGTGGATCACTTGAGGACAGAAGTTGAAGACAAGCCTGGCCAACATGGTGAATCCCTGTCTCTACTAAAAATGCAAAAATTAGCCAAGTGTGGTGGTGCACGCCTGTAATCCCAGCTACTTGGGAGGCTGAGGCACAAGAATCGCTTGAGCCTAGGAGGCACAGGTTGCACCACTGCACTCCAGCCTGGGTGACAGAGTGAGGCTCTGTCTCAAAAGAAAAAAAAAAAAAGCCCAAATTGGTGTTATCACAGCCAGGCACGGTGGCTCATGACTGTAATCCCAGCACTTTGGAAGGCCAGGGAAGGCAGATTGCCTGCCTGGGCAATATGGCAAAACCTGATCTCTAAAAAAAATACAAAAATTAGCCCAGCATGGTGGTATCTGCCTATAGTCTCAGCTACTCAGGAGATTTAGGTGGGAGGATTGCTTGAGCCCAGGAGGTGGAGGTTACACTGAGTCAAGATATTGCCACTGCTCTCCAGCCTGGGTGACAGAGCCGGATCCTGTCTCAAAAAAAAAAAAAGATTTTTTTTAAAGGAAAAAATTGGTGTTTATTGCAGTGACACAAAAATTGATCTTGATATTAGATCATACTAGCTATTTGACTTTAGATAATTCACTTAATATCTCTTACGGATAGTAGTGGCTACTTCTCTGGGTTCTTATATAGGTCAGGTGAAATAATATTTATATAAAGCACTTTCAAGATGCAAAGTGCTTTACATAAAAAGCAGTCCTTTCATTCATTCAAAGTCACTTATTGAATACTTAATATATGCTAGACACTTTACTAGGAGGTGGGTGGGAGAAATGAATAAGATTGGAAAACATGGTCTCACAAGAAGCTCATAACTCTAGCGGGGAAGAATAATACATAATTAAATAACAGCATTATATTTTTACTATTGTAGATGTAGGTATAAGGTAAAATGGCAGCATAGAGAAAGGAGGAACTCAGTATACTCTGATAGCGAAGAGAAATTATAGGACACTTCCCAGAGAAAGTGAGGATTTAGCCAAATCTTAGGGACTTACAAGTGAAAATTAATTCATTGTTGTAGAGACTACCTGTTGTCTACCTGAATCCATTCTCCATCTGTTCCATAGAAGACAGTCATAGTTGGTTAAATAGCTATGCAGCTAGAGAATATAATCTCATCCTCCCTTGTACCTAGGTATGATATGGCCATATCAAAGTTCTCACTTAGATGAAAATAAGTGAAGTTTGCCATGTATGGGTCCTGGCCTTAAAACTATATATAGGTATATTATAGTTTTAAGTTTTAAACTATATAAATACACACACCCACACACACACACACATACACATACACACACACATTCTCCATGCTTCTTCTCTCTCTAAGAGCTAGAGTACAGGCAGTCTTATTCTTAACTTCGCCATGCAGACAAGGATAGCAACCTAGGAGATAGCTGAGGAATAAGATGAAAGAAACTCCAGTCCCTAAAAGGTCATGTGCATCAGAGACATCCTACTAACTCTGACTGCTCACCTCTAAACTGTTTCATGAGAGAAAAGTAACTCCTGTTTTATTTAAGCCACTCTATTTTGGTAACTTTTTGTTACAGTATCTCATCTGTACCTAATTGCCCTAAATAAATACTTACAAAAAGCAGTAAGAAAAAAGATGAACAACTCAAATGGAAAATGGCTGAAGGCCATGAACAATTTATATAGATGGCCAATAAACATATGGAAACAAATGTTCAAACTTAACGATTAAAGAAGTACAAATGAAAATAAGATGTCTTTTTACCTATCAAATGATTATATGTACATAATAAAACCTAGCAATTCACTTCAAAGGGAATTTATTTTAGAATATGGGAATATGTTCAGGGTTATTATAATTTATATAAGTCAGAATTCAGAAATAACTTATATTCCCAATACCAGGTTATTGAGTTAAATAAATTATGGTATGGTGGAATGATATTCCATCATTAAAAAATAATTTGGTATAGGCCCAAATGACAGTAATCTCAGCTGACTGGACAATCATGTTTGAATGACTGTATTTGTAACCCAGATTCTAGATACAGAAATATACTTTAAGAGATTGGGCCCAACGTAAGGATCAAAAAAAAAAAAATTGTCATTCTTTTCCAAAATCTTGTTAGGGGGAAAAAAAAGTCCCTAGAAGTTATGACTGTAACCTGGTAACTAAAAATTTACATGATTTGTGCAGGCCCCTGCCTGAGAAATTATTCCATGAACTGAAGTTTAACTGAAGTGGTTATGATTCATCACAGAGGACCCATAATAAAAATATAGTGAGTATTTTTCTGAGGTTTTCATAACGATGAATCAATGATACAAGTTCTGGAATTTAACTTTGAATGTGGCTTCAAATTCTAGGGGAAGAGAAGTGTAAGTGAACTTTGTAGCACTCTTGGTGTTGTGTTGGTTTGTTTTCTCATGCTCATCAATAATCCACGGAAAGAAAAATAACAAATCTTACTTTGCTCTTGTGTTGGGTTGTTGCCTCTTATAAAGTCATTACCCAAAAGTAAATGGAGAATATAAGATAATTGGTCTAAATTTATTTTAAACTGTTATTTTTTATAAGGCCAAACCAAATGTGACGAAAATGATAAGATTTTAAAACAATTAAATGAAATATGGAAATGGGAAGACCATCTTACTTCGGTTTCAGAACATCTAGTAATATGGCTAAGTATGTAGAGGCATGTTTATTGTGGTTTCATTGAAAGGCTTTGCCTACTAAAGAGTGTTTGATTATTCAAAATATCTCAAAATATATAGTTCACAGAAAGATTCGGAGAGCTATGAACTGTGGAGGGAATAAAACCTTTTTTTAAAGCCTCATAATGAAACCACCAATGAAACAACAATCTACTTCACAGCAAAGTGGAAAAACATCTGAAAGAACATTTTCAACCTCAATGGGGTGACAATGCACTGTGAAAAATTCCTCCAATGAAATTTCTAACATTGCTTAAGAATGCTTTGTGTTGGCCGAGCATGGTGGCTTATGCCTGTAATCCCAGTAGTTTGGGAGGCCAAGGCGGGAGGATCATTTGAGACCAGGAGTTCAAGACCAGCCTAGGCAACATAGTGAAACCCTGTCTCTAATATTAGCTGGGTGTGGTGGCATGCACCTGTAGTCTCAGCTATGTGGGAGGCTGAGGTGGGAGGATCACTTGACCCCAGGAGGTACAGGCTGCAGTGAGCCCCATGATTGTGCCACTGCACACCAATTTGGGTGGCAGAGTGAGACCCTGTCTCAAAAAAAGAAAACCCACAAAAAACAGAATACTATGCCTTCATATTGCACAAGAACATAATTTATACTTCCATAAAGACAGCATTTATTGCTAGAAACAGCAAATGGCAATCACCATTAATTTGTTTTACTATTATTTTATAACAAAATATTTAAATGTGTATAGCTATTTTCTTATGTTGAAAAATATTTAAAATATTTTTAATAGCAAATAACATTAATATTTGTTCTCAGTTCATACTGAGATATTATGTAAGAAAAACATTAATGACATTGATTATGATATTAATAAGCTAATATATGCTATTAGATAAATAACTATTAAAAATTAAAACCATTAGGCTTCTGACAAGATAAAATACATCTATGAAATATTGAGGTTTTATATTTATATAGAATGTTGCTGTTGAAACTAGCTTCACAGAGTTTATGAAACTCAAGTATATTTTTGATTTCTCTCATTTTTGCCAGAATCAACACGACATGAACGTGTATACTGTGTCTCTGTGAAAGAAAAGAGGTGCATATTACTTTGCAGATACTTAAGTTGAAATGTTTATGGAATTAGCTAATTTATATTCACCTTTTTTACTGCATGCAGATTTCTAATATCTCTAGTTCTATGTCTTTTAAGTTTCTTTTATTTGAATAAATTCATTCTTTCTAGTTTTTGCTTTTAAAAATTATTTTATGGAAGTTCATTTGTCTACATTAGAGGATCCTCACAGTATATTAAGGGGAAGTGGCAGGTTATGAGCTTATTTTGTGCAAATATGATATAAGGATAGAAAAAAGTCTATGGCAGGTACTGGTTGCACAGTAAGGACCACTTGAGGAGCTTTTTTTTTTTTTTTTTTTGAGATGGAGTCTCACTCTGTCACCCAGGCTGGAGTGCAGTGGTGCGATCTTAGCTCACTGCAACCTCTGCCTCCCGGGTTCAAGCGATTCTCCTGCCTCAGCCTCCCGAGTAGTTGGGACTACAGGCGCGTGCCACCACGCCCGGCCAATTTTTTGTATTTTTAGTAGAGACAGGGTTTCACCATGTTAGCCAGGATGGTCTCGATCTCCTGACCTTGTGATCCACCTGCCTGGGCTAAACATCCAATGACCAAACCCTACCTCAGCCTGATTAAGTCAGAATCTCTGAGTGGGTGTCATAGACATCTACTTCAATAGCTCCCCAGGTAAGCTAAGGCTGAGAACTACTGATTTAGAAGCACGCACACAGCCTTCCTCAACACACACAGAGAGTACATCTACGTGTAATGTGGATCATGGGAAGTTCTATATTTTTCTTTTGGCTTATCTGCTTTGTCTACAATAAACATGTACATTTTCCTAAAATACACATGTACTTGAATGTACACAGATGGAAGGGAGGGAGAGAGGGTGAAAGGAAAGATTTTTAAATTAATTTTTAAAATTTTTTTGTAGAGACAGGGGTCTCACTACGTTGCCCAGGATGGTCTGAAACTCCTTGCCTTGGACAATGCTTCCACCTCAGCATCCCAAAGTGCTGGGATTACAGATATGAGCCCCTGCACCTGGCCAATTAAAAAAAAAAACTGTTTTAAACAAATGAACCCCACGTCAACACAGCAAGGATGCAAGACAACAGTGGGGGAAACACACATGGTGTCTTTCTGCCGTCCTCACATGCAGCTGAAAAATACTTCAGGAGCAGAAGAGTGAGTCAGAAGGAGCTCACATCTGCTGAGTTTCTGTCATGTGTCATTGCTTAATTTTTCACTGCCTTTAATTCCCACACCTACCTCGCAGGGTTGATAGATGATTTTTGTCTTATAGATGGGGAAATGGGCTCTCAGACAGATGAAGTCACTTGCTGAGTCGCATGGCAAGCACTCTGACATACAAACACTGTCTGAGCCAAAGTCACTACCTGACTCCTAAAACTCACCTTCTGTGGTGAGGAGGAGTGGTGGTTGGCACCAGGGCACTTTCCTTTTGTGTAACTAACAGAAAGCTGTTAAACTTTCTTGTTTTGTTTTGTTTTTTTTCACTTTCCTGGAAAATTGATACTTCATTAAAGCTTTCTAGATGCCACTTATTCTACCGACGACCACCTTCTGCTGCTTATTTTTAGATGACTACAGAATCTTCATTCACTATGGAAGCTTCACAAATCACTTTGTCAGACAAATTGTTTGACCTTCCACTGGAGAGCAGTTGTTACCACTTTCTAATAATGGCCCATAAACATATTTTTTAAAACCACCCGGATTCCTTTGAAAACATGGCCAGGCCAGTCTTGTCACTTGTGTCTAAATGCACAGTAATTTTGCTGTCAGCCAGCATGATTTGACAGCTGACAGCAGTTGATGATAAACAACAAAAAGAAAAGGAGGGTCTAAGTGGCAGAAGCTACAGAAGCCAGAGAGAATCAAGCAAGAAGAAGATATATTTTAGGAACAACAGCTCTAATAACTCTAATAAGTAAATTAACCATTTAAAATAGTATGTCAATCAAGTTTTTTAAATAAATGAAGTTGTGGAGCCCAGCCTTCTTTTTCACATGCTTTTTTTTAAAAACAAAAACAAAAACAAAAAATCAGTTTCGCTCTGTCACCCAGGCTGTAGTGCAGTGGTGTGATTACAGCTCACTGCAGCTTCGACCCCCCAGGCTCAAGTAATCCTCCTGCCTCAGCCTCCCAAGCAGCTGGGACTACAGCTGTGCACCACCACACCTGGCTAATTTTTAAAATTTTTTATAGAAATGGGTTCTTGCTCTGTTGCCTAGGCTGGTCTTGAATTCCTGGCCTCAAGTGATCCTCCCACTTTGGCCTCCACAAGTGCTGGGATTACCGGCATGAACTACCACATCTAGCTTCACATGTTTATTAATGCCGATGCTGTATATGTACATTTCAGTAATATATATTTTTGATTAAAGGAAGCATTTTGAGTTAAAAGGATCAGCCTGAGCGACATAGCAAGATTCTACTAAAAATATATATACATAAAAACTAGCCAGGCGTGGTGTCTGTGGTCCCAGATACTCAGGAGGCTGAGTTGGGAGGATCACTTGATCCCCGAGTTTGAGGCTGCAGTGAGCTATGATTGTGTCACTGCACTCCAGCCTGGGCAAAAGAGCAAAACCCTGTCTCAAATAAAGGGAGTGTCTCAAATAAAAGAAGCATTCTGATTTCTTCCTGACCTTGTTCTTTATCACCTCCCTCAAGTTCACATTATTTATTGGTTGGTGGTCACAAATAACTTTAGAACAGCATAGCGGAACCCCAAATAACTTCAAAGGCAGACTGGCTTATTTGTTCAAAGAATTTCAAATATTTAAGATGGTGCCCTTGACCAATTGCTTTTCCCTCTGATCACATTCGACCTCTGTCTTCTCAGACACTTTTATTGCACATGATGGTATAAAAAAGAGAACATAGGCTCTGGAGTTGGGCTGTTCTGGATTTGAATCCTGGCAATGCAAGTTATTGGTTATGGGGGCTTGACAATAATTGTTTTATTTCTCTAAGCCTTAGTTTCTACATTG
Organism: Pongo pygmaeus; assembly: GCF_028885625.2. NCBI lineage: Eukaryota > Metazoa > Chordata > Mammalia > Primates > Hominidae > Pongo > Pongo pygmaeus. The sequence continues at coordinate 25,340,956 of NC_072378.2, forward strand.
TCAAAGTTGAAAGAATACTTTTTCCATGCACTCCTTAGAAAAACGTCAGACTAAACACATCAAGTGCCTAGTCCAGTGCTTGGTACAGGGTGGGCACTTAAAAAATGTTAGTTTACATCCCACGCCTGATTAATGTTGCTCCCATCCCACTTCCATCTTCAGCATATTATCACTATGACAGTGGTTCTCTCTGAATGTTATACTACATCCTCCAGGAGACTACCTGCTCGTTGGAAATGAAGACAATGCCCAGTCTTTTATAAAGATCTTGTAGGCCCCGGCTCCAGTAATGGACAGTAACCGATACGCATGGCTAACCCAAACTTGTAGCCCAGTGTAATCTGGGTGTATGGCTAGGCTAGCGCTTGTCATATCAACTAGCTATTAATATACTCTGTTCAGAAAACCTGGCAATGGCTGTTAGATTTTTTAGTTCTAGCAAGGTATTTTCCAATATCCAGTAAAAACAAAGATTTTTTAAAAACTATTCAAATAAATACACACTAGGCAGGATCATTTGAAAGTGTGCTCTCTGCAAAGACAGCAAGTCAATATTTTAAGGAGGGTATTGATTTTTTATTTGTAAACACATGAGCCCAGGCTACTCTACAGGACCACGCTGTGGGCCTGTTCAGAGATGAGACCACATCATTAAAAAAACGAAACAACAACCAAAAGCTTTGATGCTCTCTTGGACAGGATCCACGGCAAATACACCTTCAAGTAAATTGCCCTGAGTCTCAAAGTGTTCCAGATGCAACATGTTATTTTACAGTCTTGGACATAGTTTCTGAACTGTCTATCAACTGAAAATGATTCAATGATCTATGATATAAAGTTCTGTGTGTCTTGAGGGAAAAGATCAGGACTTTTTGAAATCTCATCTACCTTTGTAGATCAGAGCATATAGTAGCATGAATTAAGTAGGTGTTAAATAACTGTGGGTTGGATTGAACTTATTGATCAGGGGTGATATGTTTGTGGGCAGAAATAATTAAAGAAGAAATACTTTATTTTTATATTTTAATTTAAAAAGTGATGGTCACAATCTTATTGCAGCTGAGAGTTTTCAAGGCTGGGGTACTTTACATAAGTTATAGAGCTTGCTAATTATGTTTGGAGGTTTGAATATAGTTGTGCATATTTAGAGTCACATTCCTTCTATTAATAAACATTCTTGCCTGTGAATATTTCTCCTTCAAATTCTGTCTTCTTCAGTTTCAAACAGTTTCAAACATAAATGGGCTTAAATCAAGCTACAATATGTGACTTCTAAGCCAACAGTTGAGAAAGACCATCTTTTCTATTTGTACATCAAAATAATGAGATGATTGAACATCATTCTAAATGGGAGTCATCGCCTGTCCTAAAGATTGCTTTAAGTAAACATCTCATTCAGTGAACTGATGAAGCGGTAAATTAGATACATTGCTAATTACTGTGTTGTCCTGTAGCTGTAAGTAAAAGCCAAGAGGCTGGGTGCAAAGTGGCTCACACCTGTAAATTCTAGCACTTTGGGAGACCAAGGCAGGAGGATCGCTTGAGCCCAGGAGTTCAACCTAGAGTGAGGGACCAATTACTTCCTATTGAAAAGTCAAACATGTATTATAAAAAGCTTTTATATTTGGCTGGGCGCAGTGGCTCATGCCTGTAATCCTAGCACTTTGGTAGGCCAAGGTAGGTGGATCACCTGAGGTCAGGAGTTTGAGACCAGCCTGGCCAACATGACAAAACCCTATCTCTACTAAAAATACAAAAATGTAGCCAGACATGGTGGCAGGCACCTGCAATCCCAGCTACTCAGGAGGCTGAGGCATGAGAATCGCTTGAAACCAGGAGGCGGAGATTGCAGTGAGCCGAGATGGTGCCACTGCACTCCAGCCTGGGGGATAGAGTGAGACTCTGTCTGAAAAAAAAAAAAAAAAAAAAAAAGCTATGATATTCAATGCCAATGAAGTTTCAGTAAGACCGGTGCTCTGAGGCACTGCTGATGGCAACAGAAAAAGATACTTTCCTGGAAAGAATTTAGGAAGCCACATAAAATTTCCTAGCCTCTGATCCAACTTCTGGGATTTCATCCTGAGAAACTTGTCCAAACAGGAATAAAAGCCATGTGCATGAACATGTCCATTGCAGCACAATTTATACTGATAGGAAATGAGAAGCAACAATGTGGCAATGTTTAAGGAAGTTACAGTGTATCTACTAGATGGAATTTTAATTTCAAGAACAATTATCGGCCCCTGTAATCCCAGCACTTTGGGAGGCCATGGTGAGTGGATCATTTGAGGTTAGGAGTTCGAGACCAGCCTGGCCAACATGATGGAACTCTGTCTCTACTAAAAGTACAAAAATTAGGTGGGCATGGTTGTGCTCACCTGTAGTCCAAGCTACTCAGGAGGCTGAGGTAGGAGGATTGCTTGAACCGAGGGGGCAGAAGTTGCAATGAGCCGAGATCATGCCACTACACTCCAGGCTGTGTGACAGAGCAAGACTCTGTTTCAAAAAGAAAAAGAACAATTATCATATCAACTGCAATATAAAAAAATGCTTGGAAAATGTCAAAATAACAAATGAAAATTGTTAAATACAAAGCTATGTGCTGTGTTATAGCAACAGCTATGTCATCAATGAATATAATTCAGAAAGATTAGCCAAGGATACACCAGAAGTGATGGCAGTTGCTTTGTTAGAAATACAGCAGTATAGAAGTATAGGTAATTTAAAAGTATTTCTATTTCCCAAATATACCCTACTATGATTATATTTAATAAGTTTAAAATACTACATAAGGCTTAAGAGAAGGAAATTAAGTATCTTTTCCTATTTCTTTTTCCAGTGAGCAATAAACTTAACTGTCAGTGAAATCTTCCTTAAACACAACTTGCATTTCTCCTGCTTTGGCTTAAGTATATTTTTTCTCGCTCTGTTGTAAGGATAAACATTTCCATCCTCTCTATTTGTTATTTTGGCTAAGGATACCACATTTCCATATTAGAATTTCTTCAGTTTTTTTCTATTGCCTTGAGATTGCATGCAGGTATGTTTAGAACTGAGGATTTAAATTATAAATATACATATATTTAACCTAATAAAGGACTTTCCTCTTTTTGGAGGCATGTTTGACAATTGGCTGGTTAATAATGCAATCTAACTGATGGTGTACTTGTAATCCTAAAATTCTATGGTAGTTTCTAGACTGTTCTTGAAAGCCTTATCATTTTAAGTAAGAAATCACACAAATAGGCCAGGTGCAGTGGCTCACACCTGTAATCTCAGCACTTCAGGAGGCCAATATGGAAAGATCACTTGAGGCCAGGAGTTCAAGACCAGCCTGGGCAACATAGTGAGATCTCATTGCTACAAAAATTAAGCAAAGTTAGCTGGGTGTGGAGGCACACACCCGTGGTCCCAGCTACTCAGGAGGCTGAGGTGGGAGGATCACTTGAGCCCTGGAGGTCAAGGCTGAAGTGAGCTCAGATTGCGCCACTGCACTCTAGCCTGGGCATCAGAGTGAGATCCCGTTTCAAAAAAAAAAAAAAAGAAAGAAAGAAAAAGAAAAAAAGAAATCATGACCAGGCGCAGTGGCTCATGCCTGTAATCCCAGCATTTTGGGAGGCTGAGGAGGACAGATCACCTGAGGTCAGGAGTTTGAGACTAGCCTGGCCAACATGGCGAAACCCTGTCTCTACTAAAAATACAAAAATTAGCCAGGCATGGTGGTGTGCACCTGTAGTCCCAGCTACTTGGGAGGCTGAGGCAGGAGAATCACTTGAACCCAGGAAGTGGAGGTTGCAGTGGGCCGGGATCATACCACTGCAGCCCAGCCCGGGCGACACAGCAAAACTCCGTCTAAAAAAAAAAAATCACACAGATATATCATTTAAGATTAAGGCAGGGATGTGGGCTTTCTTGTACATGAGAGCTCTTCTCACCCTCAAACTAAGTAAATTGGTATTATTCAGCTTTCCTCATGTGATTAAAAAAAAATCAGACTTTACGGTTGTACACTGAAACTTCTCCAGATTCCCTCTTTTCTTTTGAGTTGTGGAAACTTGAACTGTATTTATGCAAAAATAAAATATCCAAGATCATATTCTTTTGGGGCCAATTCTGATGGTGGTATTTGCTATTGTTGTCTTCGAGTATCTCTTTAATTCTGCAGAAAAGTTACCTACTAATGATGGTTAATAGTGTGTGCCTCAGCAGCAACAGATGCAATAAGATTATAGTTAAGAACCTGGGTTCAAGTACTAGCTCTTTCATTTACTAGGTGTGTTCCCATTGTTGAACAAATAAATAAAACAATGAACTTATATTTCCTATTACTTGTTAGTAAACGTGAATCAGAAAGCCTAATGAGAACAAATGTTTTTAAAAGATGATGAAGGAGCTTTAAAAAAATAAATTTTGCTGCACTCTAAGATGTAAAACATATGTAATTATATGTGTATATTAGTGTGTGGAGATCCACGACATTGATACTAAGGTGATGGTTATGCAATTGATTGACACTGAAATATGTTTGTTCAGTGCCACTAAGGAGCCAGCCTCAGATCTTAAACATCTCAACAATTACTATGAGTCCCTGGGGGCCATACAAGTTGTAGGCTCCCTTATCACATTTCTGTCTTAAATAGTATTTTTTAAATTACAAGAACCCTTAGCCCAGATAATCCATGCTGTCATACAGTGAATAGATATCAGATGTGTTGACATATTGATTCTCTCAGCCCACAGGACAGCCAGGCAGGGCCTGGGGATGTGCTGGATCCCCTGGGAAGACCTCCTTCAGTTGAGAGCTACCTTATCTGTTTATGCTGATGTGCTGAACAAATATAATCATATTCCATGTGTGCATGTGATAGACTCTGGTCTCACTGTAGATCACATCTACATTCAAGTAATATACTTTGATTTGTCTTGACTTTTCACACTAGTTCTCATTCTAGCTCTTCCTATTTTGTTTAAATTATTTATGCTTTTCTCACAGACTGTGCTGCCTTTTCAAATGTGGGATGTCCAAGGACTGGAGCATCTGTTAGTGAGCAGCAAGGTTCCTGGCAATGTCTGTATGTGCTTGGAGGCATCATTAAAATGTCCCCAGAACTGTGACTTAGAGCTGGATAAGACAAGAAGGATATGTGGAATCTAACCAGGTCTCAATTAGGAGACATGAAAATAATTTTAGAATAAAAAAATTAATCTTAAATTATTTTAATATAATCAAATAATAAAACAATCTAGAATGAGTTGCCGAATTAACCCAGCCTTGACACTTACATAACATGTTCCTTGGTTACATGGATGGCGTGGGCTTGGAAGCTTCCACATGTCCGTCATGGCTGAGAGGGAAATTGTATTGGATGCCTCAGCTTAAGCTCCTTACCAAAATCTCTGGTATGGTAGTGGAAAGACCGAATTGTTTTTTCTCGAAAGTGAATTAGTCCTAAAAAAAAGCTAGAATTTAGTAGAGGAATGCTTTTTTAAAAGCAAAAAATTAGTTCTAATATTTCAGGTTTATGTTTGTGGATAAACTGTGACTAATGTGGTAGCTTTAAGTAATGTAATGTTTAAGAAATTCTGAATATATTAATTATTCAATAGATTGGCCAAATGGCCCCGAATTTAAAATGTGAAACATCACCATTGATCCAGACTTCTCTTAGGTTGAAAGGCTTAAGACAATTTTATGTAATTTATAAGGATTCAGCATAAATACAAGATTACTTATTAGGTTTATTATGCTTATTTAAATACCTAGGAAGATTTCTTTGTAAGTCAGAAAACTAAAGAACTTAAAAAATTTGAAAATAATAAATGTATAGGTTGCTTAAAATATTTAACAAAGTTTGCAAATCAGACTAAGCAATAATCAAAGGCCACCTTAAAAGTGAATTTTATAATATTACCTTATTTATAAATCGAATTTTAAAATGTATAAAATGAACTTAAATGTAAGGGGAAACTGGGCTTTTGCATTTGTTACTTAAATCAATCAAATGTTAATTTTAAAAACCAAAGTGAGCCCTGAATAATTTGGAAGAGTGTTTAGAGATGCCAAAAACTCCTGTTGATCAAAAGATATCACATCCAAAGGGTGATTAAAACATTTATTCTGAAAGGAAAATTTGTGGTATCCATTTTGTTAAAAATGATAAATTATAATGTTTTATACAAAATAAATGAATCTTATCATTGCCTCCTTATGACGAAATTAGTGTTTTTATCATTAAAAATGAATTTGTTAGATTCGCAGTCTCATTGATCTCTCAGGATTTAGAAATAATTATTTTTTGCTGAATTAAAGATAGCTCTATTTTTTAATTGTTATTAGCCTCAAAAAGAGTAGCAAATTCACAAGAGGGAAAGTTTAAGCTCATTTCGGATAAAAATTGGGTTCTTGTGTTTAAGCATGAAGGACATCCACTCTCCCTTGCTTATTTCAGTCTCTCTCTTAGACACATTTAGAAGCAGAAGAGTTATATATAGTTAAGTTCAGCCTCCCCTGTTTTCAGTGAGAAAACCAAGGCTAAGAAATGTTAGGTAATTTAAGTAAAAATATATAGTGAGAGGTACAATATGGTGTGGTTGACGGTTGACAGGATTTGGAGTCATAAACCCTGTTGGGTTTTTTGTTTGTTTAAGATTTTTTTTTTTTTTGATTGCTGGGCGCAGTGGCTCACACCTGTAATCCTAGAACTTTGGGAGGCCAAGGTGGGCAGATCACCTGATGTTAGGAGTTCAAGACCACCCTGACCAATGTGGTGAAACCCCGTCTCTACTAAAAATACATACATTAGCTGGGCATGGTGGCGTGCAACTGTAGTCCCAGCTACTTGGGAGGCTGAGCCATGAGAATTGCTTGAACCCAGGAGAATTCCTTGAACCCAGGAGGCGGAGGTTGTGGTGAGCCGAGATTGTGCCACTGCATTCCAGCCTGGGCAACAGAATGAGACTCTGGCTCAAAAATTACCATATGTTTGTTTCCTAATAATAAACATTTATTGAATTCTTTAAATATTTCAATATGCTTTATATTTATTTATTTCGCTTAAACACCAGAGCAACCTAGTGAACTAAGTGATATCCCCATTTTATAGATGGGAAAACTGAGACTCAAAGCGATTAAGATAATGAGAGGATCGCGTGAGCCCAGGAATTTGAGGCTGCAGGGAGCTATGACAGCACCCTTGCACTCCAGCCTGGGTGAGAGTGAGACCCTTCAAAAAAATTTTTTTTTTTTTTTTTTTTTTTTTTTTTACATTCAGAAGATCTGATTTTAAAACTTGCCTTTATCATGTGTTTGTTGTCTTATGACTCTGGGATGTCTTCCTACCAAGACCTTACACTAGGTTAGCTTAGCAGGTTTTTGTGAGGAGCAAACGTAAACAAGTATAGGAAAACACTGTCTAAAAGTAATATATTATTCATTCACAATGGGGTGAAGCCTAGAACCCATTTATTCTGACTCAACTCAATGTTATTTTGCTGACTAATTCTTAATCAAGTGTTCTTTACCTGCAAATAATTTTATTTTCCATCTGTGCCCACTTTTGCCTATAGTGATGAATATTTTTTTAGTATGCATCTTGTTCTTGGCACCACGTAAGTATCATTCACGTCAAGGTATATGAAAACTTGGCTTATGTTATCCAGAGACTTCATGGGATGATGAGAAATGCAGAAAAAAACTGAAATCCTGATCTTCTCTTTTTTCCATCACTTTTCTGCACCTCATATTTTCCATCTATAAAATAAGTGATAATACCACCACATGAAAAATCATAGAAAGAATTTAGCACAGTAACTAGTAAAAGTGAATAAATACAAACCATATGTGATAGCATGGATGAATCCTGCTAAGAACAGTTACCAGGTAACTGAAGCTAAACAACTCTCGGAGGACTGAGGGATGTTACATTTCTGACCAAGCAGAGTAGAAACACCTTGCTAAACACTTCATGTATTCACCAAAGGCCCCAGAAAAGCTGCACCTTTGGAGCAAAGCTAAAATAGCTAGTAGTACAGGGTACTCCAGACCAACCCTAACAAAGATTAACGACAACCTTTAAGCCGGCCATGGTGATGCGTGTCTGTAGTCTCAGCTACTCCGGAGTCTGAAGCAGGAGGACTACTTGATCCCGAAAGTTGAGCCCAGCCTTGGCAATATAGCAGATCCAGTTTTTTATAAAACAAATAAACAAACAAATCCTTTGAAAGAATCAGTAACCCTCCTAGAAAAAAAAACTCAAGATAATATTGTTATGTTTAAAGGAAGATTACAAAGTCTAGACACTAAATAATATAAGCTTCACAATGTCCATCATCTAATCCAAGATTCTCATGCAGAAGAGCAAGAAAATGTGACCCAAAAACAAAACCAGCCTTTTGGCCAGAACTGTCATCTTCCAGTAATTTGCCAAAATGATGAATACAAAGGCAAATAGGAAAGGCACCGGATATATGTTCTCTAGGCCTTTGCGAAAACATGGAGTTTTTCCTTTGGCCACATATATGCGAATCTATTAGAAAGGTGATATTGTAGACATCAAGGGAAGGGATACTGTTCAAAAAGGAATGCCCCACAGGTGTTACCATGGCAAAACTGGAAAAGTCTACGATTTTACCCAGCATGCTTTTGGCATTGTTTTAAACAAACAAGTTAAGGGCAAGATTCTTGCCAAGAGAATTAATGTGCGTATTGAGCACATTAAACACTCTAAGAGCCGAGGTAGCTTCCTGAAACGTGTGAAGGAAAATGATCAGAAAAAGAAGGAAGCCAAAGAGAAAAGTACCTGGGTTCAACTGAAGCACCAGCCTGCTCCACCCAGAGTAGCACACTGTATGAGAACCAATGGGAAAGAGCTTGAGCTGCTGGAATCTATTCCCTATGAATTAATGCATAATAGGTGTTAAAGAAATAAAATAAAAGACCTCTGGACTGTTAAAAAAAAAACAAAAAAAAAAAACAACAACAACAAAGCGCCAGGCGCAGTGGCTCACGCCTGCAATCCCAGCACTTTGGGAGGCCGAGGCGGGCAGATCACAAGGTCAGGAGATCAACACCATCCTAGCAACACAGTGAAACCCCGTCTCTAGTAAAAATACAAAAAATTAGCCAGGCGTGGTGGCAGGTGCCTGTAGTCCCAGCTACTTGGGAGGCTGAGGCAGGAGAATGGCGTGAACCCGGGAGGCGGAGCTTGAAGTGAGCCAAGATAGCGCCACTGCACTCCAGCCTGGGTGACAGAGCGAGACTCCATCTCAAAACAAACAAACAAACAAACAAAAACAAAAAAACATTAAACCATGTAACCAATAGAGGTAGGGGGGTGTGTGTGTGTGTGTGTGTGTGTGGTGTTGTGTGTGGTTAGGCAAGCAAAAACAACAAAAAGCAAGCAAACAATAAATCTAACATTTAGGATCAAAATATTATTTGAGGGAGATGCGATGGGATGAGACAAGAAAGGCACATGTAGATAAATATAGTTACTTATTCTGATTGTTGGGTTGGATGTTTATTATATTATTGAATAGTATTGTGAATGGATCAAGGATGATGGCATATAAACACCCAAAGTTTATGGTTAACACAATTCTGTGCATCTGAAGTGCAGGAGAACAAGGTGGGAAGTAAAAAAGAAGAGTAGAAAAGAACACAGCATTATGAAGTCTTTGGCAGAAAACAATATAACTTTCTAGAGCATTAAAAAAAGGCCAATGTGAGCACGGCTGGAACTGGAGGACATTACGTTAAGTGAAATAAGCCAGGAACAGAAAGTTAAACACCACATGTTCTCACACATATGTGGAAGCTTAAAAAAAAAAAAATGTTGAGCTCATAGAAGTATAAAGTAGGACAGAGGATACCAGAGGCTGGGGAGGGTCAAGGGAAGGGTGGGTTGGGGGCAGGATAGGGAGAGATTTGTTAAAGGACAAAATTACAGGTAGATAGGAGGAATAAGTTCTATTGTTCTATACCACTGTAGGTAATACATAGTTTCGAATAGCTAGAGGAGGAAGAGGATACGGCATGTTCCCAACCCAAGAAATGACCATTGTTTCAGATGATGGATATGCTAATTACCCTGATCTGATCACCATGCATTATGTTTCAAAACATTACTATATACCCCCATGAATATGTACAATTATTATTTGTCAGGTTAAAGGTTTTTAAAAGATTAAAATTTTTTTTAAAAAAGAAAAAAGCCCGGCCGGGCATGCTGGCTCACTCCTGTAACCCCAACACTTTGGGAGGCCTAGGCGGGCGGATCATGAGGTCAGGAGATTCAGATCATCCTGGCTAACACGGTGAAACCCCGTCTCTACTAAAGATACAAAAAATTAGCCAGGCATGGTGGCAGGGCCTGTAGTCCCAGCTACTTGGTAGGCTGAGGCAGGAGAATGGCATGAACACGGGAGGTGGAGCTTGCAGTGAGCTGAGATCGGGCCACTGCACTCCAGCCTGGGCGACACAGTGAGACTCCGTCTCAAAAAAAAAAAAAGAGAAAGAAAAAAGGCCGCTGGGTGTGGTGGCTCATGCCTGTAATCCGAGCACTTTGGGAGGCCAAGGCAGGTGGATCACGAGGTCAGGAATTGAAGACCAGCCTGATCAACACAGTGAAACCCCATCTCTACTAAAAATACAAAAAAAAATTAGCCAGGTGCGGTGGCTGGTGCCTGTAGTCCCAGCTACTTGAGAGGCTGAGGCAGGAGAATTGCTTGAACCCAAGAGGTGGAGATTGCAGTGAACCAAGATCGTGCTACCCCACTCCAGCCTGGGCAACACAGTGAGACTCTGTCTCAGAAAAAAAAAGAAAAAAGAAACATTTTATGTGTGCCTGACACATAGAAAATCAGCAAGATATATCTCTCAGGGCGGACTCTCACTGACCCATCCCATAGAGGCTGTCATTCAAGCATTTATTAAATCATGATGTGAAATGCAACAATCATAAAGTCTGGAACATTTAACCCATTTAGCATGGGGAAGGGTAGAAAAGCCACACAGTAGCACTCAATAAATGTTAGTTCACATCCCCTTTATAACTGTAAAGTTCTGCAAAGGCAGTACTAGTGTTTATTTTCATATGGAGAAATAGAACAAGCATGATATCATGAAAACAACACTTAAAGCGAGAGTTCTAGCTCTGCCAATAACTAGCTGTATGATATTAGGAAAATTATTCTCACTGGGCTCCATCTGTAGTAACTGGAGTTTGGTGTATTGGAAATTTCCAAGTGAGTTCCACAAAACACTAATGTCTTTTAGGATGTTAATAGGGGCTAAATGAGAAAGAATCTGTGATCAAGTCCTATTTGGAAGTGGACTGAATGTTTGTGTCCCCCCAGATTCATATTTTGAAGCCCTCACCTCCTGTGTGGCTGTATTTGGAGATGGGGCCTCTAAAGAAGTATTTAAGGTTGAATTAGGTCATAAGGTTGCAGAACTGATCCAACTGGATTAGTGTCATTAATAGAAGAGACATAAGAAGAGCACCTCTCACTCTCTCCAATATCATCCTCCAAGGAAAGACCCTCTGAAGACAAAACAAGAAGGCAGGTATGTGCAAGCCAGGAAGAGAGCCTTCACTGGAAACCTAACAGGTCAGCACCTTGATCTTGAACTTCCAGCCTCCAGACTGTAAGAAAATTAATTTTTCTTGTTTAAGCCCCTAGCCCATGATATTTTTTTATGGCAGCCCAAGCTGCCAAATACGGTTTTATGTATAACCCTTCTCAAAGATTTCTAGAGAAGTTCTTTTTTTTTTTTTTTTTTGAGACGGAGTCTTGCTGTCGCCCGGGCTGGAGTGCGGTGGCGCAATCTCGGCTCACTGCAAGCTCCGCCTCCCGGGTTCACGCCATTCTCCTGCCTCAATACTCTGAGAAGTTCTACAGTGAAAAAAAAAAAAAAAGAAAGAAAACAAGGGAAATTTATCTAATGTACTGTTTCTGAAACTTATTTGTCTATTAAACACTTTTTAAAAATCACCATCTTTTGAAACAGGGCTTGGGAAACACTAGCCAGGATTTTTCAGGTCTTTGTCAGTTCTGAAACTAGGATTCCTTCTAAAATCTATATGATGTAACTGATAAAGTTAGATTTAAACACGAGTGAGACTCCACTTATAAACTGGGTTATAACAAGGAAATTCAAAGGATATTGTAAATGAAGAGGCAGCACAGTGAATGAAGTAAACACTTGAAAAACAGCATCATAGGCCATGCACAGTGGCTCATGCCTGTAATCCCAACATTTTGGGAGGCTGAGGTGGGCAGATCACCTGAGGTCAGGAGTTGGAGACCAGCCTGCCCAACATGGTGAAACCCTGTCTCTATTAAAAATCCAAAACTTAGCCAGGTGTGGTGGCCAGCACCTGTAATTCCAGCTATTCAGGAGGCTGAGACAGAAGAATCGCTTGAACCCAGGAGGTGGAGGTTGCAATGAGCCAAGATCGCACCACTTCACTCCAGCCTGGGAAACAGAGCTCCATCTCAAGAAAAAAAGAAAGAAGGAAGGAAGGAAGGAGAGAGAGAGAGAGAGAGAAAGAAAGAAAGAAAGAAAGAAGGAAGGAAGGAAGGAAGGAAAGAAAGAAAGAAAGAAAGAAAGAAAGAAAGAAAAAAGAAAGAAAGAAAGAAAGAAAGAAAGAAAGAAAGAAAAAAAGAAAGAAAAGAAGGAAGAAAGAAAGAAAGAGAAAAGAAAGAAAGAAAGAAAGACACCATCACTGCTTTGTGTGGAGACAGCTTCTGTTTTCTTTCAGGACAACTTGTGAAATTTTACCAACAAAAACTCTCCTGGGATCTCCATTTGTTCATTCCATAAATATTGAGTGCTTACTGTGTGTCAGGGACTGTTCTAAACACTAGCATGATAGATGGCATCATGAGACACCAACGTGTGTCAGAAGGGCGCTCTCATTGCAAACACTAATTTGTACAGGTTTTTAATTGCAGCATGAGCAAAAGTAGCTAGCAACTCTGCTAGTTACCAGCAGATGGCAGTAGCAGTTACTTCTTTACTGGCATTTTAGATTAGGAATGTGTAGAAGCACCGACCTATCATCAGAACTACTCTGTGGTGTCAATGTGTGACTTAGGGACAATTATCTAACCCGTCTGGGGTGAAGCTTCCCTATTTAAATACTAGAGATAATAAAAGCACCTACCTCTTAAGTTGTCTTGAGAGTTACATGAGATAAAACACTTGAAGTGCTTTATCTTCAACATGAAGGAAGGGTTAATAAATGCTAGTTATTACTTAGTATGGTTGATACTGTTTTTTTGCCATTTGACAAAATGTCAATTATCAAAAAGAGGAAGAGAAGCAGATGGCTAAAAGTTGTATTGCTTCATAGAGCAATAACAATATCGGCAATAAAGGAAAAGAAAATCTAAATATCTAAAAAGATAACAAAGGGTGCAATACAATCTTAAGGTAATCACTAGAAAGAAAGCAAAAACCTGAGCATGTTTTTAAATTACTACTTTTCCAACAGGTCACTTTTAAAGTATTTTGACTGTCTGATAACTCCCTACCTGCGCTAACTCAACATAATTGTGAATTATTTGTAAATTTGCTATTCATCAAAGAGGTAGCAGATTTGCAAACAGAGTTTCTAGCTAGATAGCCAAGGAATCATGGGGCTCTTAGACAGTTAACTTTTTTTCTTAAGCTTATTGTTTATTGGAACAAAAGAGAAGTTGTTTCAAGGCTAGGACCTCCAGAATGACTCAGTTAAAATGAGCCAGAATTCAGAATTTAGAAGCCTCAGAGCCAGCTTACCTCACTTCTTAAAAATATTTGGAGGAAAACACTAGGGAACTGAGTTGTAATGGGGAGGTGGGTAAGAGGAGTAAAATCCTCTTATATACCCTTGAGAGCTGTTTGAACAGCAAAGATTCCCAAAACAGGGACAAACTATTTCTAGGGATAATCTACATATGCAAATATAACTGTTTATTGAATGAATTCGTCCGTATGGGAACAATTATGATGCTTCAGGGCATGGATGATTTCACTACAATCTCAAGAGTTCAGTTAAAGAGGAAAACTTTCCATTTGCAATCCAAAACATCCCACACTTTTCTCTAGTAACAAATAGGGAGGTTTCACAAGACAAGTTATCCTTTTTAAGAAATCTCCACAGTCTGAACTAATGAGCAACTGAACAATAATAATCTCATTTTTATGACAATTCATGTGATGACATTGAACAATGGGAAAATAGGAGATAAGCAATGCTGATGAAATGCGTCAGTGGCTTAGCATCATTGATGGCTATTATTGTTATTTTTACTTCTTATGTGGCCAGATTTTTTAAACAGAAAATTGGGAAAGATTTCTCAAACTGCTATTTTCTTTTCTTAGATTGACTTCTTTACTGCCACCACTTCAGAAATTACTTCTTGAAATTGCCCCAGATATCAGGTTCCAGAGGAGAGAAGCAAACAACAAAGGTTAATCCTGAGTATGTAGATATTAATAAAATAGAAAAGGAACGTGAAAAATCAGTACATTCACTAATAAAAGTAGTTTAGTATTCTTTTTGTGATTGATCAATATGCTAAAAATACAACACACACACACACACCCCCCCCCCAAAGTTAGTGAAACTAAAAAAAAAATGTATAGCCCATCATTCAGCATCCACAATACAATGATTTGCTGAAATTTCTCTTAATTTTTTCTATGTTTTATGCCAACTTTATTGTAATAGCAGATTGTGGTATATTCCCTCCCCTAGAGCATGGAAGGCACCTGTAAATATGATGGGATCTTTCATTATTAAGTTGTGTTATATGTAGTACCAGGTGACTTTAAGAAATAGGGACTAGGGTGAGGGGGAAAGGGAGGGAGAGCATTAACCTAATGCATGCAGGGCTTAAAGCCTAGATGACAGGTTGATGGGTATAGCAAACAACCATGGCACTTGTATACCTATGTAACAAACCTGCACGTTCTGCACATGTATCCCAGTACTTAAAGTTAAATAAATAAATAGAGAGAGAGAGAGACTAGCCAGGTGCGGTGGCTCACGCCTGCAATCCCACACTCTGGGAAGCCAAGGCAGGCGGATTACTTGAGTCCAGGAGTTTGAGACCAGCCTGAGCAACGTAGTGAAACCCTGTCTCTACTAAAAATACAAAAATGTTAGCCAGGCGTGGTGGTGTGCACCTGTAATCCCAACTACTCGGGAGGCTGAGACAGGAGAATCACTTGAGCCTGGGAGGTTGAGGCTGCAGTGAGCCAATATTGCGCCACTGCACTCCAGCCTGGGCAACCACAGTGAGACCCTGTCTCAAAAAAAAAAAAAAAAAAAAGAGAGAGAAAGAGAGACTATACTTGGTGGTCCTGACCTGTCCAGGTGAATCCTTAAAAAGGACAAGTCTCTTTCTGGTGAAAGAGGTTAGAAGCATGAGAGGAGTTTGATGCAAGAGAGATTCTAGCTTTGCTCACTTTGAAAATGGAAAGGGGCCACATGCCAAGGAAAGTAAGCTGGCCCTCGGAGCTGAGAATGGGCCCTGAGTGACAGCCAGGAAGGAAACAGAGATTTCAGTTCCATAAACACAAGGAACTAAATTCTGTCGACATCCTGAATGAGGTAGAAAGCAGATTCTTCCCAATAACCTACAGAAATAAACATTTCTGGTAATATATATATCATTCTGAGAGTTATTTTATCTTTTCTGATTTCCAAATATAGAATCCCCATGGAATCTGAGGTTAGACAAATGTATGCCTCCTGTTACCACAAGTACACACTCTTTTGTGTCTAGATTTCTTTTTCTTAGCATGTTTTTGAGATTCATCCATATTGCCATATATAATATTAGTTCATTTCTTTTTATTGCTGAGTGTTTCTCTCTCTTTAATTTATTTTATTTATTTTTTTGAGACAAGATCTCACTCTGTCACCCAGGCAGAAGTACAGTGGTGGGATCATGGCTCACTGTAGCCTCGACCTTCTGGACTCAGGTGAGTCTTCCACCTTAGCTTCCTAGGTAGCTAGGACTACAGGCACACACCACCATGCCCAGCTAATTTTTTTTTTTTTTTTTTTTTTTGAGACAGAGTCTCGCTCTGTAGCCCAGGCTGGAGTACAGTAGCGCCATCTTGGCTCACTGCAAGCTCTGCCTCCCAGGTTCACGCCATTCTCCTGCCTCAGCCTCCCGAGTAGCTGGGACTACAGGCACCCACCACCACACCTGGCTAATTTTTTTGTATTTTTAGTAGAGACAGGGTTTCACTGTGTTAGCCAGGATGGTCTTGATCTCTGGACCTTGTGATCCGCCTGCCTCAGCCTCCCAAAGTGCTGGGATTACAGGTGTAAGCCACTGCGCCTGGCCTAATTTTTTTTTATTTTTTGCAGACACAGGGTTTTGCCATGTTCCCCAGGTTGGTCTTGAACTCCTGGGCTAAAGTGATCTGCTCGCCTCAGGCTCCCCAAGTGCTGGGATTACATGTGTGAGCCACCATGCCCCACCGAGTATTTATTTTAATGTATGAATATGCTAAATCTGTTTATCCATTTATCTGCTGTGTGCATTTTGCTTCAGTCTAGTTTTTGGCTATTACAAATAAAAGTGCTGTAAACATTCACACATAAGTCTTGGTGGGAACATATGTTTTTTATTTCACTTAGGTAAATATATATAGGCAAATAGCAAAGTTGTATGTTAATTATCTGCTTAACTTTGTATGAAACTGCCAACATATTTCCAAAGTAATTGTATTATTTTACATTCCTACCATCAATTGCATGGGAGTTTCAGTTACTCCACATCTTCTCCAACACTTAATATTATCAGCCTTATAAATTTTAGCCATTCTGGTGGATGTGGTGGTACCTCAATATGGTTTAGTTTTTTTTTTGTTGTTTGATTGGTTTATTTTGAGACACGCTCTCTTCTGTCACCTAAACTGGAGTGCAGTGGCCTAATCATAGCTCACTGCAGCCTCATACTCTTGGGCTCAACCCATCCTTCCGCCTCAGTCTCCCAAGTAGCTAGGACCCCAAGCACACACCACCACACCCAGCTAATTTTTTTTTTTGAGACATGGTCTCGCTCTGTCGTCCAGGCTGGAGTGCAGTGGAGCAATCTTGCCTCACTGCAACCTCTGCCACCCAGGCGCAAGCAATCCTCCCACCTCAGCCTCCCAAATAGCTGAAACTACAGGTAAGCAACACCACACCTGGCTAAGTTTTTAATTTTTTGTAGAGATGGGGTTTGGCCATGTTGCCCAGGCTGGTCTGGAACTCCTGGCCTTTCCAACTCAATACGATTTTAATTAGCATTTCTATGATGATTAATGGTATTGAGCCCCTTCTCATATTCTCATTGGTCATCTGTATATTTTCTTTGGTGAAATGTCTGTTTAAATGTTTTGCTCATTGTTGTCATTGAGTCATAAGAATTCCTTGTATATTCCATATACCATCCTTTGTCAAATATGTTATTGAGAAAATGTGTTCCTTTTACCTTTTCTCAACAGTGTAATTCAAGGGGCAGCAGTTTTTAATTTTGATGGAATTCAATTTATCAGTTTTTTTTTTATTTTATGACTTGTGTTTTATGAATGCAATCCAAGAAAATTTTGCGTACCCCAAACCATGAAGACTTTCTACCATGTTGCTATCTAGAAGATCTACAGCTTTAACCTTTATGTATAGCTTTTGATTCATTTAGAGTTAATATTTGTTATGGCATGAGGCAAAGGTCAAAGATCATTGTTTTCCATATGGATAATCAGTTATTTCAGCACCATTTGTTGAAGAGACTACTCCTTCTCATTGAATTACCTTGGTACCTTTGTAAAAAATCAATAGATCACGTATGTGTGGGACTATTTCTGTACCTTCTATTCTGTTCTGCTGATCTATAAATCTATTCTCTTGCTGGGCACAGTGGCTCACACCTATAAACCCCTACACTTTGGGAGGCTGAGGTAGAAGGATCACTTGAGGCCAGGAATTTGAGACCAGCCTGGGCAACACAGTGAGACCTTGTCTCTAAAAATAATAAAAATAAAAATCATTAGCCAGGCGTGGTAGCACATACCTGTGGTTTTTGCTACTTGGGAGCTTGAAGTAGGAGGATCACTTGAACCCAGGAGGCTGCAGTGAGCTATGAAGGCATCCCTGTACTGTAGCCTGGGTGATAGAGTAAGACCCTGTCTCAATACATACATACATACATACATACAATAAAATGCCAATGTCACTATCTTTTTTTTTTATTTTATAGAGATGGGGTCTCACTATGTTGCCCTAGCTGGTCTCAAACTCCTGGACTCAAGCGATCCTCCTACCAAGCTCAGCCTCCCAAAGTGCTAGAATTACAGGTGTGAGCCACTGTGCCCCACCCCAATAATTGTTAACAGCTTTATAGTAAGTCTCAAATTTAGGTAGTATAAGTTCTATAACTTTGTTCTTCTTCAAAATTGCTTTGACTAGTTTAACTCCTTTGGATTTTCTATTCTTTTATTTGTTTGTTTTTCTTTTCTTTTCTTTCTTTTTTTTTTTTTTTTTTTTAACAATTTGACACCTCTCACAAATACAACATTTATTTGTTTTTGAGACAGGGTCTTACTCTGTCACCCAGGCTGAAGTGCAACAACGTGATCCTGGCTCAATGTAGTCTCAACCTCCTGGGCTCAAGCAATCCTCCCACCTTAGTCTCCTGAGTAGCTGGGACTACAGGTGCACACCACCATGCCTGGGTATTTTTTTAAAATTTTTTTTGTGGAGAAGGGGTCCAACTATATTACCCAGACTGGATCCTTTGGATTTTCATATGAATTTTAGAATTATCTTGTTAATTTCCACAGAAAATCCTCCTTATATTTTTACTGGGATTTCATTAATGTCTGTAGTTCAATTTAAGAATTGATAACCATATTGACTGAGTCTTCCAACCCACAAAAATTGATATATTGTATAATTATTTACTCTTCATTACATTGTCTTAGCAATGTTTTGTAGTTTTCGCTGTACATGTCTTGCATCTATTTTAAGTTCATCCCCACTTATTAAATACTTTGATGTCATTGTAAATGATTTTTTAAACATTTCAGTTACCAATTTTTCATTGCTGGTATGTGAAAATCCAATTCATTGTGTATTGACCTGTGTCCTGCAACTTTGCTAGACTCATTTATTATTTCTAGTAGCTTTTTTGGTAGTTTGCTTAGGATTTTCTTTTTTCTTTTCTTTTCTTTTTGTTTTGAGACAGAGTCTTGCTCTGTCACCCAGGCTGGAGTCCACTCGGCTCACTGCAAGCTCCACCTCCCAAGTTCATGCCATTCTCCTGCCTCAGCCTCCTGAGTAGGTGGAACTACAGGTGCCTGCCACCATGCCCGGCTAATTTTTTGTATTTTTAGTAGAGACGGGGTTTCACCATGTTAGCCAGGATGGTCTCGATCTCCTGACCTCGTGATCCACCCGCCTTGGCCTCCCAAAGTTCTGGCATTACAGGCGTGAGCCAGCGTGCCTGGCCTGCTTAGGATTTTCTATGTATACAGTCAAGCCATTATCAAATAAGACAGGCTTTTCTTCCTTTCTGCCCATTATGTCTTTCATTTCTTATTCTTGCCTTATTAGAATGGCTAAGACTTCTAGCATAATATTGAGTATAAATAGGAAGAGTAGATACTCTTGTATTGGTTCTGATTTAAGGGGGGAAGCATAAGGGGGACTAAATGCTTTCACCATTAAATATAACATTAGTTATAGGTTTTCCATAGATTCAATTTATTAATTTGAGGAAATTCTCCTCTATTGCTAGTTAATGCAAGTTTTTATTTTGAATGGGTGTTGAATTTTGTCTTATGGTTGTTTGTGTGTGTGTGTGTATAGAGATAATTAATGTGATTGTTTTTCCTTTTCTTTATGGGAAGGTTTTTATTTTGAAATTCAAATTTCTTTAGTATATACAGGGCTTTTCAGATTTTTTCTGTTTCTTCTTGAGTCACTTTTGACATTTTTATCTTTCAAGGGATATGTAGGTTTCATTTAACCTGTCAAATTTATTGGCATAATGTTCTTCATAATATCTTCAATGTTATCCCTTTTAATATTTGTAATCATGTCCCCCTCTCATTCCTAATATTGGTCATTTGTGTCTTCTATCTTTTTGTCTTGATCAGTCCACCAAGTGTTGCATAAAATTTAATAAATTTTTTGCAAAGACTCAGATTAAGTTTTACTAATTTTAAAAAATTATGGGTCCAATTTCAATTTCATTGATTTCTGCTATGACCTGTATTATTTTCTTTCTTCTGTTTGCTTTGGATTTTATTTTCTCTTCTTTTCCCAGCTTCTCAAAGTCTCCACTAGATGCCCAGAATGAGAACAGATAACTTCCCACTTGGACTGGTCAGAACTCAAATATCTCTCTGTCCTGTGTGAGCTCTAGAAGTAGTTCACCTTACAACTCTCCCATGGTTTTTGCCTGCCCTTGCAGAGTTTCACCCTATGCCTATCTGGCCACATACACAGCAAAGACTCAAAGAGACCTCTCTGCAGATTTCTGGAGCTCTTTTCAGCACAGCTCCCTCCTCCCTAGAACTCTACCTCGCAACATTCAGCTCCCTTGGCCTCTCTGATCCCTACATCTCCTTGACTCAATAGACTCTGTTTAGGATCCCCTTCTTTGCATCCACAATCTGGTTATTTCCAGGAAGATATCAGGGGCAATCATAGTGATCACCTTGTTTGTTTCAACTTCTTTTAGTGATTAAAGTCTTGTCCTACCTGATGTCCAATGTTTGAAAAATAAAAGCTTTTTATGTTCTGCATATTTTTCTGGGTTTTGGTGGGAGAGAACGTCCAATCCTTGTTATTCCATTGCAGCTAGAGGCAGAATTTCTCCTACTACAGATTTTTGAAGTTTTCTTTCACTGCCTTGCTCTTCTATGTCCCCTGTTGGGGTTTGTCTGTTTTGGTCTCTGGCTTTCTTGGTAGAGTCTTCCCTCAAATGTCAGTGTGCCTTTGATGTCTGTATTTATAGTGAGGCATAACAAAGCTGATCTGAAGCTTTACATGAATGGGCAGGGTTTGTCAAATGGTGAGTCTCAATTGAGGGGAACAGGTGGGGACTTGACCTATTCACTAGCCAGTCCCTGTATGTCAGTATCTCAAAGGTTTTTCATTTAAAGATGATTAATAACATAAGAGAGGAATTCTCCAATTCTCTGACTGGGATTATAAGCCTTGCTGCTAGACTTCTGATAACTAAACAGAGAATGAATTCTTGAGGGGTTTATATTTAGGAATGTTTCCCTTTCCATATGGTATGGCTTCTCACTTTCACCCTCTGCTGTTCCAAGACTAGGTCTTTTTTGGTTTAACCTCTCCAAAGAGTTAACTTCCCATCTGAGGCAGCTGTGCAGGGGGTGCATAGACTGGCTGTGTGAGGTAGGGGAAGGAATCTATGGAGTGTCTAGAGCTTTTAAAATCTGTACCAATCCTCCTTTCATTCTGTACTTCCACATTTAGAGATAACTTGTGTATTTAGGTCCTGAGATTTTTCTTGGATTCTGCTATAGAAATTAACTTGCTTTTTATTCACTCTCTCCCTGGAGGGTTAGAGTTTATCTTTCACTGGTCTGCTAAGTCAGCTACCATTCATCTATTAGCTTTCTCAGTTCCAAAATGTTGAATTTTCCTGTTCACTACCATGTCCTATTTTCTTTGTCCTTGTGGCTTTATGCTTTTTTTTTTTTTTTTTTGAGATGGAGTCTCCCTCTGTCACCCAGGCTGGAGTGCAGCAGCACGATCTCGGCTCACTGCAATCTCTGTCTCCCGGGTTCAAGCAATTCTCTGCCTTAGCCTCCAGAGTAGCTGGGATTACAGGTGCCCACCACCATGCCCAGCTAATTTTTTTTTTTGTATTTTTAGTAGAGAGGGGGTTTCACCATCTTGGCCAGGCAGGTCTTGAACTCCTGACCTCGTGATCCACCTGCCTCTGCCTCCCAAAGTGCTGGGATTACAGGCATAAGCCACTGCACCCAGCCGCTTTATGCATTTTTATATAAATTATTAGGCTTCTTTTTTTAAAAAAGTTAAAAACTCTTTAATTCTTTGTTCCTGGTACCACTATCACAATTTACAGGGCTATACACCTGATGTGACGAAAAGAAAAAGAAAAAGTTACAACAGATAAAAGACCTCAGGAATGTACATCTAATTGACACTACATTGCATTAATTAATAGCTGTACTTTTTGCAAACTGTGGCTATGACAGTCCTGAACAAGAAAGGTTTCCTTTTTAAGCTGCAGTAACTTTTCTAACTATGGATAATTGTTCCTTTTATGGCAGATTTTTCCAGTTCCTCTAATGCATTTAAGACGACTGTCTCAAAAGTAACCTGCTGCTTTCCTGGTAACTCCTCACTTTAACTCCTGCTAGGAACTGAAGCCCTTTTTTGCTGTTTTTTAGAACCTTCTGCTATTATATCCACCACTTCTACCACCAGATCCATAATCACCACCATAGGGACTGCCCAAGCTTCTTCCACCCAGAAAGCCTCCTTTCATGGGTCCATAATTTGATTGCTGTTGTTCACTATAATTTCCAAAATCACTATACTTCCCACCACCACCATAGTTACCACTGTCAAAATTTCCTCCTTCATTGCAACCATCACGTCCTCTACCAATGCCACCATATCCACCACCTTGGTTTTCATGTCCTGGTCCACCACCACCATAGCCCCCTATTCTACTATAACCAGGACCACCACCATAGTTGCCACCATCACTTCCAAATCCATTATATTCACCATCACCTCCTCCGCAACTACCTCTGCTTCCAGCACCTCCATCATAGCCTCCTCTTCCACCAAAGTTTTCACCACAGCCAAAATTACCTCCACCGCCTCCAAATTTTCCTCTGTGACAATTACAACTTTATCAAGTGTATTATGATCCTAAAAAGTTATGGCAAAGCCAGGTGCAGTGGCTCATGCCTCCCAAGCACTTTAGGGGCCAAGGTGGGAGGATCGCTTGATCCAGGGAGTTTGAGACCAGCCTGAGCCACATAAGGAGACCCAATCTCTATAAAAAATTTAAAAATCAGCTGGGTGTAATGGCACATGTCTTTGCTCCCAGCTACTTGGGAGCTGAGGTGGGATGATTGCTTGAGCCCATGAGGTTGAGTGAGCTATGATCAGGCCACTGCACTCCAGCCTGGATGATAAAGTGAGATCCTGTCTCAAAATAAAAAATAGATAAAAGAAAATTTTAAAAAAGCAAATCTCTTTTTTCCACTCTGCCTGCCTTCCATAACATCTATGGTTTAAATAGTGCCATACTTTTCTTTCCTCTCTCTCTCTCTCTCTTTCTCTCTTTCCTTCTTTTCTTTTTTTGAGACAGGGTCTCACTCTGTCACCCAGGCTGGAGTGTAGTGGTGCAATCTTGGCTCACTGCACCCTCTACCTCCCAGGCTCAAATAATCCTCCCATCTCAGCCTCCCAAGTAGCTGGGACCACAGGCACGTGCCACTCTGCGCAGCTAATTTTTGCATTTTTTTGTAGAGATGGGGTTTCACTATGTTGCCCAGTCTGGTCTGTCCCAAACTCCTGGGCTCAAGCAATCTACCCACTTCGGCCTCCCAAAGCATTTGGAATTACAAATGTGAGCCACTGCACCTGGCCTTGCCATGCTTTTCAAATTACATTCTTCTCTATCTTCTTTGATATCACAAATAAAGATTTTCTTCACGGTTAGATGGGCACCAGGCCTTATAGAATCCTCTCTAGAAACAGCTCTCTTTGGTTCCAGTACACACCTGTCAGCCTTGTGTGGTTGAGGACAAGTCACTGTATCCACCTCTTTAACACAAGAGTAAGTCACAAAACCAAAGCCTCTGGAACGTGTTGTGTGGGAGTCTCTCATTATCACACAGCCTGTGAGTATGCGCCATTTCTCAAACTATCGTCTGTATTTTCAAAGCCAAGAGCACCAGTAAACAGTTTTCTCAAGTGCTCTGGTTCCTTTGGATCATGTGCCTCCATTTTGAGCCCGGACTCGCCTTTTCCAAATTGAGTTCGATTTGGGACTGAGAGGAAGAGCAGTCTTCTTTTTTAAGAATAGTTTTAGGTCTACAGAAAAATCGAGCAGAAAGCACAGAGAGTTTCCACATGCTTCCTACCCCAGCAGTGTCCCCTATTATTGTTTTGCATCAGTGTGGTACATTTGTTACAAGTAATGAGCAAGTAATAATATTGATACAATATTATTAAAGTCTATAATCTACATTAGAGACTTGATGCATGTTTCATTCTTCTCCTCTCATTGGAAAGTGGCAGAAATAAATGTAAGTATTAAATCTTCCAGGGTTAACAGAAAGTCTTCTATGTAGGCCTTTGGCTACTTCTCTCCTTTTTGTCACCCTCAAAATTCTAGAGTCATATGCATTCCCTTTTTCCCTTCATCTTTTCCATCTCTTCATCATGCTTCAACCCATTGTACTTTATCTTCTCTGTCATTTTACTAAAGTGTATCTTTCCACAGAAAACAATACCTCCTTTATTACTAAGTTCAAGTATGCATTATTATTCCTTATCAAATTTGACTTTGTAGCAGCACAGGACACTGTTAACCCTTTCTCCCTTATTGAATTATTTTTTTCTTAACTTCCCAACTTGACATCTTACCTTCCTGATTCCCAGCTACTCTAATCATTGATCCTTTACTTTCTCTACATTAGCCATTAGCCATTTTTTTTCTCTCTCTCTCTGCTTTAGCCATTCTCTAAGATGGTCCTCAATGATCCCCAACTCTTGGTATTCACATTCTTGTGTGTCACCTTCCTCCATTGACCTGGGTTGATCCATGTGACCAGTAAAATAGAACAGAAGTGATGGTATGTCATTTCCAAGATTAAGTTATAAAAAATGTTGCTTTTTTTTTGTCTTGGTCTTGCTCTCTTTCTCCTCTAGACTGCTCCATGAGGGCTGCATGAAGCAGCCACATAATTTACCATTATAACCTCTGGCAAATAGTAAGTGCTCAACTCATATTTCCTGAGTCAATTTATATAAGAACCTTTCCACATTTTATTGCTCCCTCTCTCCCCCTCCTACAAATTTCTATAGCACTTACTGAACACATTTTGATATCTAGCACATTTTGTATTTATTATTTTATAAAAGGGCTTGGCTCAGTTGAGCCTTCTGAAGGAGTGTCCCCTCACCTACTATGTGGCTGGCACCGGGCTAGTTGCAGGCCAATCGAAGCTCATCTTGATCATCCTCCTAGAGAAGGAGCTCCTTGTAGGTGAGTGGGGCCAAGCCCTGGTCACCTGTATGCTTCCCAGGGAACCTAGCCTAGGAGCCTGTAGAGTAGCATAAAAACTATAGTAAAATGGGTCGGACGTCGTGGCTCACACCTGTAATCCCAGCACTTTGGGAGGCCGAGGCTGGCGGATCACTCGAGGTCAGGAGTTTGAGACCAGCCTGGCTAACATGCTGAAACTCCATCTCTACTAAAAATACAAAAATCAGCCCGATGTGGTGGCACACACCTATAGTCCCAGCTACTCTCCTTGGGAGGCTGAGGCAAGAGAATCACTTGAACCCAGGAGGCAGAGGTTGGAGTGAGCCAAGATCACGCGCCACTGCACTCCAGCCTGGGCGACCGAGCAAGACCCTGTCTCAAAACAACAACAACAACAACTACTATAGTAAAATGAACACTTACCTGGAAATCTCAAATTCTGAGTTCAATCTTTGACCCTTAAGGCTGTGACTCTGGGCAAGTCACTCCACAAATGTGAACTTATTTCCTCATTGTGATAGATATAGTAATTATACTTTTTACCCAAGGAGTCACTGGGTAGCTCAGATATGTCAAACCCTTATTTCCTCACTTGTCATAGGTCACTTATTGTCAGATGAATCATGGATTTCATAATATATTTTGCATTTGTGTTGGGGATGGGGTGTGAGAAGCATGATTTTAACTGTCTATACCAATTATAAAATGCATTCAGATTTCATTAACATAAGAAAATGTTTCTTTGAATCAAGACAACATGTTATCTATTGAAGTGTTCAAGTGTTCTGAAGTTGGAAAACCATTGTAAAATTGGGAGCTCTAATTATGGCACATTCAAACAGATGTGTTCTGAATTAATGACTGAGTTGATTTTCCTCCTTTTTGTTCAGTCATATGTGTTAAGGATTCGTTCTGTTTTATTATTGTTATGAAACATTGCAAACACATACAAAAGTGAAAGCAATAAATTCCCATGGATCTGATATCCAGCTGCAACAAAAATCAACACAGGGTCACTCTGATTTTGTCTATATCCCTACTCAATACTCTCCACCCCCCCACCATCCCCATGGGCTATTTTCAAGCAAATCTCAGGTCTCATATAATTTCATTTGTAAATACTTTGAAGGAGTATTGTTAAATAGCCATTTACCTTCCACTGTCTTCTAGTCAGAGATAAACTAAGTTTTCTTAGAGGTGTTTGCAAGCTCAGTCCACATTGCATACTCTCCTGAAAGATATTTATTAACCAAGTTGAAAAATACACTTTCTTAAGAAGGTCCCTTCCCCAGTAGTCACTGGGGGTGGGAGGTAATCTTAAAATCATTACTTGGGGAGTAAAATGCTGGTGGTTCCCACATTTCTGAATACCTTTCCATTTTAAAATTAGTTCTTAATGCAGTAGACAAGATCAGAAACTGACCTACATAAGTTTGCGATTTTTCTTTTGTTAGAGTGCTGATGTCTTCTTAACTTTTTTGTTTGCTTTGTCTCCATGGGTTCAATCATTACATGATATGGGTCTAATGACAGTATGTTGGGTCATTTTAGGGACACTATTTTCTGCAACCTTTTTTACTCAGAGTGTTTTCTGACCATAATGCATTACAAAATGTACTATATAGATGTGAATATATGCTTAGAATTAAAAATAAAAATCCAGGATAAGTTTTCAGAATAATGTTGCCACTCACTATATGTTTCAAAAGAGATGGGGTTTCACTTGTTGCCCAGTCTGGTCTGCCCCAGACTCCTAGGCTCAAGCAATCCACCCACTTCGGCCTCCCAAAGCATTTGGAATTACAAACGTGAGCCACTGCACCTGGCCTTGCCATGCTTTTCAAATTACATTCTTCTCTATCTTCCTTTTCAAAATAATGTTGCCACTCACTATATGTTAAATGTTTAACATTTTACAGATTCAAATGCTGTAGCGATTCTCTGAAAAAGTTTTATCTTACTAACAGCTTTCAGATTATCAGTACTAGTTGTATGGCTTAAACACAGCCACACGTAAATACTTAGATGAAGCTATGGCTAATCACATACGTAATGCTACCAGTTTCATGTAGTGGTTTGATCACTCTTTTATTCAAGACTATATAAACAGGGATGAATTTAAGGAAGTTGGAGGGATGGAGTGAGAAAAGTTTGTTTTTGCAGCAGTAGCAGTAGAAGGGGTAGGCCGATTCAGTAAACAAGCACACATTTCAGAATGCAAACTGCATTCTCCGAGCTGGCACCATGGTTTTACGGTGCTGGGGATATTTACTGCTTGTTGGGTTTACAGCTTTATGAACAGTGCTCCTTGGAGTTCTCTGCTTGCTATTCTGAAACATATTTGAGTTTTGCAACTGAGAAGTAAATGACTTTGATTTCCAAAATCAGTCAGTCATTTTTCAGTGTTGTGATAGGAGATTCATTTGAATTCACTTCTTCAGAGATGCAGGAGCCAATCAGGATCCTGTTGCAGTGAAAATGATTCTTTTATTGAAACCCCAGCTTCCTTTAAAAGAAGCCAAAGAGTACTGAATTACAGAACTGCCATACAGCCTTCCCTTTATTCTTTCCATCACCCAGGCCACAGGGAAAAAAAAAAAGACAAACTTCTGTTCTTATTTTCACAAGTTATCACATGGTTTGGAAACTTCAGGGCATTTCTGAAACTTCATTGGTATGTGCCAGAAAAGTCCTCTTTAACACACCCGGTTGAATGAAAGACAGTTTGAGATGTTAATTTCCATTTACTGCAGAAAAAATACATTTAATGCATTAAGGAAATGTCTAGCTTAAAGAAATGGTCCACTTCTGAAACAAATGGTTGGAGGCCTGAGGTCCAAAGCTCTAAAATCAGTTAACAAATGTTCATTGAACACCTACTTTGAACTAGGCTGTTGAAGAAGTTCAAAAGTCTAAGATAAATTCCCACTTTCAACTCACCTACAGTCTAGTTGGGCAGAAAAAATCCAAACTCAGGGGACAATGCAAGAGTTAGATAGTAAAACCAGACAAATACACAAGCAATGAAACAAGACATTGTATGGTTGGGCTTAGAAAAGCGTGTTTCAGGCAATACATATTCTAGAGGCTTAGGGATCACAGTAATCTGAAAATCCCTGGAAAATATTCACAAAGAAGGTAGACCACTGGGATGGGTTTGAAAACATAGATAAGAATCAGATAACCTTAAGAGGAAGGAGGAAGCAGTGAGTCTGGTTGTAATAGAGTGGGGAGTGGGAGAGGTTAAGGAGGGTGGGAAGGGGCCAGGTTGGCAAATCCTTAGTGGTAAGGCCTGGCTGTGGGGCTGAAGATGATTCTAAGGGGTCCAAGGTCAACAGCAGTGTTTAAAATTAGATTGCCAAGTGCATAGATTCCCTTTCCTTTCCTCATTTTCTGTCGTTTAAAAGCAGAACCTGATTAGACAGTCTGGGACATTCCCAGCCCTAGGCTAAAAAGCAGCGATTGAGGCACAAAGTATTCTTGGTCCTGAAGTTGAACCTCTGGGGATGGAGCTCAGGGAAGTCATAGGGAGTTTGGGCCCAGGTAGGATCAGACCTATCCGCAGGCTTACATAGGCTCCAGTGATTAAAGCTCAGCTTCCCGAATATGCCCCGAGGATAAAAGAGACTTTTTCGAGTGAAAGGCATTTTCCAAGGCGCTCTCAACGGGAATGTCTGAGATAGCGAACTGCGGCTGCAGAGCACCCGCTGAACACACACACAAAAGTGTCTTCTCACGGTATGATTAGTGTTCACAGGTTTCGTCTAGCTCATCAGAAATGAAGAATAGCGATGATGAAATGAAATGTCACCGGGAGGGTTGAAAAAGAAAAAGTGCGTAAGAGGGTCCCAAAAAGAACCAGCTTCCGTGTAGACGGGTCTGCAGAATCTGCAGTCTCCCGTCTTCTAGGTCCCTTGGCCCGCCCCGAAGTGGGGACAAGGAATCGGAAAGCCCGGCTCACCCGGCTCTCCTCCCTCGCAGCCAGCAGATGGCTCCCGGGCTCTCTCGCGAGCCCGCTCGCCCCCACTCCAGACGCCGGGCTTCTGCGGTTTGGGAGGGAGGCTGCGAGGAGGGGTGCGGTGCCCGCCGCCGCCGCCGCCGCCACCGCAGCACCGCACAGCGTCTCTCCTTGGGGTGCGCCCTACGCCGGGAACCCAGCGCTCGGGCACCGGAGGCCGGCCTGGCACCGGTGCGGAGGCCGGCTCTCGCGAGGTGAGGAGGAGACGGAGGAGGAAGAGAAGGAGAAGGAGGAGAAGGAGGAGGGCCGGAGCTGCCCCCGCCCAGCCGGAGCCCGGCAGGAGCGCGAGGAAAACCTACTCCCCCCGCCCCGCGCCGCTCTCCCCGCCCTCTCCCACGCCTTCCGCTTTCACCTAGGGCTGTAGGTGCGGCGCGGAGACTGGGCGGGAGCTACGCCGGCCCAAGCCCCGCCGTGGACCAGCGAGCCGGGGGGAGGAGCAGGGGCCACAGCCGCCTTGCGCCCCTCGCCCTGCGCCCGCTTGTAATCCGGTCCGCTCCTTATTCAGCCGCCGGGAACTGCGAGGAGGCGTCATGTAGCAGCAGCAGCAAATCCGCCTCGCATTTGCAACTCTTTTTTTTTTTTTTTTTTTTTGGTGGGGCGGGGGGCGCGCGGCAAAATTGTGTCTCCGCCCCCCCTTTTCTTGCCCACTTCCATTTGCAAGCTGCATCTGCCTCTCTTAAAAAATTGAGGAGTTCGGGGAAGGGCAGGGGGCCATAAATCAGAGTTGGACCTGCAATAACCTCCACACCTACAGGGCAACCATGACCGAGGAGAGCTCTGACGTTCCCAGGGAGTTGATAGGTAAGATTCACGCGGTTGTTGGTTTTCCATCTTCCTCTGCGTACTCCTCACCTCTACCTCCCTTCCCACCTCTGCCTTCCCGCAGGTCCCGAGAAGTCTTGGCGCCCCTTAGGGCAGAGTGGTGTTGGGCAGGGTCACTGGGGGTGCCGGGAAGTTTGTTCCCATCCGACCGCCTCTAGAGCCAAGTGCAGAGAGGGAAGGCCTCGGGGAGGAATCGGGAGTCCTCGGGAGGTGGGTGGGAGGGGAGTCTCGACTGTGAGCCCTGGGCACCTTCTCTTGCCCAGAAGCGGGGATCCAGGTTGGCGAAAGAAGGGGGCGGGCCATCTTAGACTTGGGAGTTCTGCAAGCGAGGGGAGCCCTTTACAGCGCCCAGCCCACTGCCCCAAACTCGGGAAAGTCCGGGAAAACCTGTCGGAAGGACAGGTGGCGAGCGCACAGTAGGTCGTCTGCGGCACGTGTCAGGCGCCTTCCTGAAAATGCCCCGCGGGAGGTGATCTTCTGACACGCAGACTTGGGGGAGTGGGCGCTAGTCTGGTAAAATGACTGGGCCTGGCAAGGTGTGGCTTGGTGTAGCCAGCTGGGAGCGAAAGGGTTACAGGGCTGACGCAGACTCGGGCCAGGAAATAGAGGGTTAATGATAAAAGCCTTATTTTAATAATGATTAACCTACCGATTCTCCCTACAGGGGATCTCTTAGGGAACCCGTGTGTGTTACCCTGTGCAAGGTGACCCATTGTTTGAGTACCTTAAGGTTTTTTTTTTTTTTGGTGGTGGTGGGGGCGGGGCTGGTTAAGTCTTGCGGTTTAACTTAATTATCTGGAGGGTTAAAATGGCAGAGCTGAAATAGGATGGGAGAGTGTTCTGAAAACCTAGCGTTTAAGCATGTATATGTGTGTAGCATGTTATATTGTAACAAGGTATGTGCGTCTGTGTACAGATGTGTTTTGAGCCCTAGTGACCTATATTCCCTACTGTACCATTCTTGGCACACTACACAGCCTGCAGCTCACAAAGATGATGTTTAATCGGTGCTGACAACAAGAGGAAGTTCTGAGCACCCATTGATCTCCATGTGTGGAATTTGCCCCTCTGTTGTTCCTTTTAGCTAATAATACTTTGGAGGAATTTGTGTATGCCCTTCAGTTGGTGACTGTTAACTCAGCAGGTAAAACTTGATGTAGAGAGGCTGTTGCTAGGTTTGTATGGAAGCCTCTACTTCTGCTGAATTACAGACAGACAAACTTGATCTTTTACCAGAATTTACAGTATGAAATTATTCACAGGCGCGCGCGCGCGCGCGCGCACACACACACACACACACGCACCTCTCATCATGATCCCAGCAGGTCCTCTTCTGTCTCCCCAACCCTGTGGAGTCTGCATCTTTTGCTGGAGTGAGTGACCCATCCGGTTCTGGGAGGCTGCGACCTTTCCAACACCCCAAGCAAACGCCAGAGGCTCTGAAGATGCCTCCAGAGGTCCTGAGAATGAGTTTAGGGCAGGGCTTGCCTGGCTGGTCAGGGGATAAGGATGGCTAAAGTGGGTGGCAGATTTTTACTTTATATAAGGAGTTGTCCTTGAGTCTGGAAATGGAAAGTGTAGGTAATTACTTAGACCCAAGAGAAAGAGTGAAGGGTAGAGTGGAAATAAGGTGTCTGGGTTTCTATTCATGGTTTTCAAAAGGAATAGTTTGTATATTTTAAAAGTTGAGTTTGACCTTTATCTTGAAATGGAATTTTTGTTTTTATCAAGTATTGCCTATCTCATATCTCTTTCAACAGAGTGACATATTATGCCCGATATGATTTTTCTGGGCCTTTCAGTGGTCAAGTTAGGCTGGGATAGAATAAATACCTGCACCTGCTTTCCTCTAAATTCAAGTGCTCACAAGAGTTCTGCTCTGATCAGTTCAAAATGGCGACCGACCACGTGAAAACCTCTATATATTCCCTTAAGATTCCCTCAAGATATTTAAAAAGTGTTACAGACTTGGCTGAGTGTGGTGGCTCACCCCTATAATCCCAGCACTTTGGGAGGCCGAGGCAGGTGGATCACCTGAGGTCGGGAGTTGGAGACCAGCCTGACCAGCATGAAGAAACCCCGTCTCTACTAAAAATACAAAAATTAGCTGGGCGTGGGGGCACATGGCTGTAATCCCAGCTACTCGGGAGGCTGAGGCAGGAGAATCACTTGAACCCTTGGAGGCAGAGGTTGCGGTGAGCCGAGATCAAGCCATTTCACTCCAGCCTGGGCAATAAGAGTGAAACTCCATCTCAAAAAAAAAAAAAGAAAAAAAGTGTTACAGACTTTATGTAGAAAAAATTTAAATGTAGAGAAGAATAAGAAGACTATATGTCACTCCTGTTACCACTTAGAGGTGGTTATTTTAAAGGGTATATGATTTTCCAGTCTCTTTCCATGTACATATGTTCTTAAGTCAATTTCAGATGCCCATTTCCCGCAATTCTTTTTTAGGGGAGGGAGGAGTGGCCTGTGCTTGTTTCTCGAGTTCTGATAAGATAGGAGCTTTGTGAAGAACTCAAAGTGCAGTGAGCTCTTCTACATGTTCCCTTGCCCCAAACATTCCACCTCCTTGCTGTTCCTTGAACAGGCTGTGCTTTCTCAGATTTCCATGCTGTTCTTTATGCGTACACTGTCTTTTTCTCCCCGTTTTCATTCTGCTTTATCTCAGCAGCTCTAAACTTTCATGGCGGTATTTCCAAGAAGAAAATTTTGATTACCCCTTAATAAACATATATTTGTTAAACTACATACACCATTTAGTGTGTATAATCTAAACACAAACTGAAACACACATTGTAAGTAGAAATGAAAATTCTATTTTCTTCTTTCATCTCAGTGGATTGTATTGTACACTCTACTTTGGAAACCAGTGATCTTATTTCCTATGCCTTCAAGATTCAGCTCAGGGATCCTCTCCTCCCTGAAACCTTCGCATGCTTCCGAATCCATGATCTTACGCATTGTGTGTGAATTTGTTTTATGACATCTCTCAGTGACCTCCACTAGATTGCAAACTCCCGTGAAATGCAAAGACCATCTCTATCTAGCACCTAGTAGAGTACCTGACACGCAAGAGGTACTCCTATGTACGTTTATTTGTTGAACATGTGAATAGACCAAAATGATTATAATACAGAATACAGAGGTATGGGAGCATAAAGGAGGGGACTGTATTTTGGAGGATAAATAGAATATAACCAGGAGGACAATAGAGAAAGAGCATCCCAAGAAAGAGTATAATAGATACACAATCCTAGGGGTATAAAAGATGAAGATATTAGGGATAATTGGATGTTTAGGTATGTGCTGAGAAGTCACACTGAAAATAAATGTGAAAGACCGTGAATGGCATGCTGTGAGTTTTGGGTTTATTCAAAAATGACTGCAACTCATAGACTGGGAGAAACATGATGAATCTCACAGTTTTGGAAGAGTCACTGTGGTTATGGAGGTGACAGTGGGCGGATGGGTTAGAGGCCCTGGACTTAGTCTTGGTGAGAGATTCTGAGGTCCTTACTGCAGTCATGCCTAGGTGGTCAGGAGCCGTGGAGGAGGTAGATTTTAGGAGACTGACTTTCCGTCTGAGAGAAAGGAGTTGGAGATAAGCATTTTCCAGCATCATTAGTGTCCAGAGTAGGAGATAATGAGTTTGATTTCAGACATGTTCATTTTGAGGTACTCATGGGAGCACTAGGAAGACTTTTCTACCACCATCTGAAATATCAAGTCTCCAGATTTCTCTTTCTATTGCCTTTGACCACTTCTTGGGGGTATTGTGCTGTGATGATTTTGGAAAGACAGATGGCTGGGAGTGCCTTTCTTTGGCTAAATCATTTGGTATAGTTCTGGTTAATTTTTATTTTTTTGAGACAGAGTCTCACCGTGTCACTCAGCCTGGAATGCAGTGGCACGATCTCAGCTCACTGCAACCTCCAC
This sequence comes from Pongo pygmaeus, assembly GCF_028885625.2. Lineage (NCBI taxonomy): Eukaryota > Metazoa > Chordata > Mammalia > Primates > Hominidae > Pongo > Pongo pygmaeus. Next base: position 25,375,019 of record NC_072378.2, read on the forward strand.
CTCCCGGGTTCAAGCAATTCTCGTGCTTCAGCCTCTGGACTAGCTGGGATTACAGGCACGCACCACCACACCTGGCTAATTTTTTTTTTGTATTTTTAGTAGAGGCGGGGTTTATCCATGTTGGCCAGGCTGGTCTTGAACTCCTGGCCTCAAGCGATCCACCTTCCTCAGCCTCCCAAAGTGCTGGGATTACAGACGTGAGCCAATGTGCCCGGCCCAGTTCTGTTCTGTTTTATTTTGCCATATTCCCCAACCATCATGTCAAGACTTACTCTTAGAGAATGCTAATATTTGTATGACACTATGGTGAACCCAGAGGCTGCTGGGCACCAGAGGTAACCAGCCAAGGGCAAAGGGAATTTATGAATTCCTGTTGTGTTCTGCATGCAATGTAGTGTTTCATCATACTGCCCAACTTCACTGTTTGCTGTTTTTTGTTTTTTCTTTTGTATGTATCTTATTTTCCAAACAAGATTATGTCATGCTTTGCATGGGCTGGTATTATGTCGTGCTTTTGTGTTTGCCTCAGCATATCAATATACAGTACGAGGTATAAAGTAGGTGTTTATTAAATACTTGATGGGTGATAACCATCCAACTTGTTAAAACAAGTAAAAAAAGACAGTCAGGCATGGTGGCTCATACCTGTAATCCCAGCACTGTGGGAGGCCAAGGCAGGCAGATCACTTGAGGTCAGGAGTTCAAGACCAGCCTGACCAACATGGTAAAACTCCGTCTCTACTAAATACAAAAAATTAGCTGGACCCAGTGGTGTGCGCCTGTAGTCCCAGCTGTTCGGGAAGCTGAGGCAGGAGAATCACTTGAACCGAGGAGGCGGAGGTTGCAGTGAGCCAAGATCTCACCACTGCACTCCAGCCTGGGTGACAGAGTAAGACTCTGTCTCAAAAGACAACAACAGTAAAAATAACCAAATATACTCCTCCAAATGCTTACTCCTCCCCAATGCTTTTTTTCTTACTAATAACATAATGAAACTATTCCTTTTTTTTCAGAAAGCATAAAGGATGTTATTGGCAGAAAGATAAAAATTTCAGTGAAGAAGAAAGTAAAGTTGGAAGTTAAGGGAGACAAAGTTGAAAACAAAGTGCTGGTAAGTATTGCTGTTTATTTTTATTAAATATTTGGAAATGAAAGTGTCTTTTCATTGTTTAGATTACTTAATTTTCATGCAGCATTACTTCTGTGTTTTATATATTGTTCAACCTAAGACCGTTTTGTCTTAGGTTAATTGGAATATTTATTTGTCAAAAGTTAAAAATAGGGTAATTTGAATTTTAAAGATCAAAGGCTTTTAGATTGTATTTCTCAAAGTTGTAATTGCTGCCTGTATTTAGGTAATCTCTAGAGTCTGTTTTCATAATATTCAGAGTTTGATGTTAAATGGAACTTTTTTATTTGGTGTGTAGTGGCTGATCCTATGACTTTATTCATAAAGTCTTATGGAGGAGTTTAAACAGTTCATCTCATGTTGGTTTAATTACTTAATTAGATTTTCTCAGATGTTATATATGAGTCCATCTAAGGGGTGATCAGCTAACAAAGCATTGTCATTTTACGTAGGGCGTTGGTGCTTTGGAGGGAAACTCCTGCTGAAGGCAGTATCTGCTAGTGTTGCGATTGGACTTGGGGTTCCTTCTAGTTTGTGAGAGGAGATGCTGAGGGGCTGAGGGATTGGGCCCGGCTGCAGAAAACTTCTTAGAGAGGTGTCAGTGACGGAGTTGTACCTTTAGAGAGGTGAAAACATTTTGTGGTATTTTAATGGTTTCTAGGCTGAGATTGTGGCAAATCTAAATTTAAGCTTAGGTGGAAAGAATATTTTGATGGAGAGAATATTGTTTAACTTTTTATCATGGATATTTTCAAACATATGCAAAAAACAGAGAACAGTATATTGAACCCTGTGTACCTGTCCTTCCCAGCTTCAACCATTTTCAGCATTGTACTAATATTAAATATCTTCCCCATGGTGTGTGTTTGTTGTTGTTGTTGTTTTTTTCTCTGGAGAATTTTAAAACAAATCCCAGGTATATGTTATTGAAAGAGAATAATTTTTTAATTTTTTAAAGTTTTTTTGAGACAGGATTTCAGTCTGTTGCCCAGGCTGGAGTGCAATGGCGTGATCTCGGCTCCTTGTAGCCTCAACCTCCCAGGCTCAAGCGATCCTCCCACCTCAGCCTCCTGAGTAGCTGGGACTACAGGTGTGAGCCACCATGCCTAGCTAATTTTGTTTATTTTTTGTAGAGATAGGGTCTCCCTGTATTCCCGAGGCTGGTCTCAAACTCCTGGACTCAAGCGATCTGCCTGCCTCGGCCTCCCAAAGTGCTGGGATTACAGGCATGAGCCACTGTGCGTGGCCTGAAAAAGAATATTTTCAGTATTCCATTTCTTCAGTTAAAGTTGCCAAAGAATTTGCAGTGTCTTTCTGATCACATCTGTCCTGAGAATCTTCTAAAATATCTAACTCCAGGATATGTGACTGTCTTTTCTTGTTAGTAAGGATTATGCTTGTGATGGATGACTTCTGTTTCTATGTTGTCTATATATACAAGTCGGGATGGTAAAGGCATTGAATGGGAAAACTTGAGTGGCTTTTGCCCAGCAACAAAATGTGCTTACGTAAACTGCATGATTAAGTTATCGGTAGAAGAAATGATTGGTGCCATTGTTCTGTTGTATTTAACTTCAGTAAAGGTGAGATTTCCTTAAGTTACGTTTTTCTTGATGTTGTTCACCAATGATTGTGTTTTTTTTGGAAGTGGTAGTGTAGAGAAGAAATACTGTTTCTGGCATTTGCTTTTTTATAAATTTAAAGTAAGTTTTTAATAAGGTAGTAACTTTATAAGATGAATCAACTTCTCTACAACTTAAATATAAGGTAGTGGTTGCTATGACAGTCTAAAAAATTGGGGCTTGATATTATTTGATACGGAAATTATTATTATGCTAAGAACAAACCCGCATCATGAGTGCAATTTACCATGTTAAAATTTCAAAGACAAATTTAAATGTCCAATATAAAATTAGCACTATTTAAAAATACTTATGATTAGTACTTAATTGTAAGTTTTTTGGGCCTCATCTAACAGCTGGAATTGATTAAAGTTGTAACCAAATTAAAAATGTATTTGAGTTTAAGCATTTATCTCCCCAAATATGGAATCTAAGCAGTCTGTAGGAGCATAGCCGGAACTCATTGTGGCTGTTACTTACTTGCATGGGCAGGAATTATTAATAGAAATACTCAAGGTCTGGCTTTCTTTGACAGGCTTCAAGTTAGAACAAGAAGATGTATGAAGTAACCTCAAAGTTGTGGATTTCTGAGTTTCTGAGTTTAGAGAAATTTAATTGCTTAATCCATTGTTAGCCTACTAAAATGGTTCATAAATTAGTTGGCTGAATATCTACAGTATGCTTTTTGAGTTGTGCTTTTGTTACTTTCCCCCATTGCCCACCATTCACTCCTTTTCTTCTTATAAAATTAGGAGTGTGCTGTATTTTACATGGTTCCTTCTTCTTACACTTGAGACTTTATACTATTTCTAGCTTATCTTTTGTAGAGGGCTTATCTTCATCTTCCTATAATCATAATAGCTAATATTTCTAAAAATCTGTTTTTGAAGGCTAGTCAAGTGAAGCAATGGGAGTGGAAGAAGAGCAAAGAAATCTATAATGACTTGTGATCAATTAGTTGTAAACACCCCTACACTCAGACCAGCCATGATCATAATAGCTAATATTTATTAAACACTGGCCAAGTGCCAGAGACTGTGCTGAGTACTTAATTACTCATTGCCTTGTTATATTCCCACTACAATGCTATGAGGTGGGCACTTTTTACATCTCCATTTTACAGATGAGGGAATTGAGATTTGGAGAAGCCAAAGTAAATTGCTTCACATTATTTGGCTAGTTAATAACAGCTGGGTTTTGAACCCAGGTCTGCCTCACTCAGAGCCTATCTGCTTTGCCTTTGTGGTCAAAAAGAAAGCAGCTGTTACTTTGTTCCATGGTTGCTGACTTCAAACAATGATAGGGGAGATTTGGACTTCAGAGTCTCTCTGTCTTTGATTGATTGATTTATACACTAGTTTTATATTTATTGAGCATCTGCTGTGTCCCAGGCACATGGTATATACAAAATAGTCCTAGTCTTTGACTTCATAGGACTCCAAGCTTACAGTCTAGTTGGGGAGGTAAACATGTAGCCAGGTAGTGGTTTGAGATGTGCTATGAGTGGATGAATCGGGGCTTCAGGAGCACGGAGAGGAACTCCCAACTCAGGCCTGAGAATCAGGGAAGACTTCAGAAGGAAGATAAGCTTAAGCTGGCGTTCACTGGATGAGTAGGAGTTAGCCAAGGGAAGAGAGTGGAGACATGTTCTGGACAAAGGGAACAGAATATGTCTGGAAGCCTGAGAGAGCTTATGTTAGAGAAACATACTAAGGTACAGCTGGGGTAAGGCATATACAGGGTAGAGAATGGGCAGGTGTAAAGCCTGAGTCCTATCTTTGTAGTTGGGATGTCAGGTGAAAGTTAGGACTGGTTAAACAGGTCTCTTCTTGCCACCTGTGTATAATGAAATATTAAGGCTCAGTGGTTAAGAGCCCAGATTTTGGGTTCACACTGTTGCTCAGCAACTTTATGACAATGTTAAGAATCAGGTTTTTTTTTTTTTTTTCCCCCTATGGAAAAAAACCTATGTTATAACAGTATCTATTGGTATCTGGTTGCTTTGCATGTCAAGTGGAATTTATTTAAATACTGCATAGCACAGTGGCTGCATGCAGCAAACACCCAAAAAATAATAAGACAACAGGAACAAAGGGGTCCTGCATTCTGTTTTCTCCGTGGTGCAGAAAATGCCATTCCTTCTGAAGCCCAAGTATCTGCTCCCTCCATTGACAGGTTGAGGTCAGTTCACCATAAGGCCAAGAGGGTTTATTCATAGTTTGTGGCACCTTATTAGCAGGATAGAGGGCAACAGGCTGGATCTAAAATTCCTAAGGTATGCTCTCCTCAAATGAAATCAGAAATGCTAGATGTTCTGGGGCAAGAGTGTTCTATTCTCAAATAAATTTGGCAATCAGAGTGTTAAATCAATTTCTTTACTGCATGAGTTTTCAGAGCCATTAATACACCCCTGTGCATTGTAAATTTCTAAGAATTGGATAAAGTATGCTGTTTTTTCCAAACTTATTTGGCCAGAGACCCTAATGACCGTGGGCTAAGAAGGGACAGGCCAGAGATGATGCCTCTTGGGACAGTTAAGAAAAGATAGAACAGGCTTGAATAGGCTCTCCATCATTAGGAGTGTTCTCCTGAGAAATGGTCCTTTAGTCCATGTTTTTTAAAATCTACATTGTGAGTAGTCCCACTCTGGGCTACGTTGGCTTGACATGTCATATGTTGTTGAAATACCTTTCTCTGTTGTCTTTAGGGGATGTCATTAGAAATGATGTCATTCCGTGTTTCTTTGACTCTAATTCCCTTCTCCCATTTGCTAAATGAAACTTCACCCAATTTTTATAGTACTTGGAGTGTAAAAAACGTATTTTAACTTATGTATTTTTTTAAAATTAAACTTTTTCATTTTTAAATAATTGTAGATTTGTCTGCAGTATGTCAGATAATTCAGAGAGGTTATCTTATGCCCTTTATTTAGTTTTCCCTTTTTGCAAAATTACAGTATAATGTCACAACCAGGATACTGACATTGATTGATACTGTAAAATGCAGATTTCCATCACCACGAGGACCCCTAACATTGCCTTTTTATAGCCATACCTAGCATTCCCCACTTCTCTGATCCCTGGTAGCCACTAATCTATTCTCCATTTCTATAAATTTGTCATTTTAAGAACATTATATAAATGTACTCATATAGTATATGCCTTTTTGGGATTGGTTGTTGTTGCTCAGCATAATTCCCTGGACCTTCATCCAAGCTGTATCAGTTTAGCTAAGGAGTACTTCATGGTATGGATGTACCACGTTTGGTTTAGCCATTGGCTAGTTGATGGACATCTGAGTTGTTTCCAGTTTTTGTCTATTAGGAATAAAACTGATGTAAACATTTGTGTACAGATTTTTGAGTGAACATACTTTTCCTTGCTCTGTGATAAATGCCAAGGAGTGCAATTGCTGGTTTGCATGGGAATTGCATGTTTACTTTTATAAGAAACTGGCAAACTGTTTCCCAGAGCGGCTGTACCATTATATGGTTCTACCAGCAATGTATGAGTGGTCTAGTTTCTCTAAATCCTTGGCAGCATTTGGCATTGTCTGGACTTCTTTTTTTTCTGAGATAGGGTCTCACTTTATCACCCAAGCTGGAGTATAGTGACATGAACACAGCTCACTGCAGCCTCAATCTCCCAGGCTTAAGTGATCCTCCCATCTTAGCCTCCCAAGTAGCTGGGACTACAGGCGTGTGTCACCACACCCGGCTAATTTTTGTATTTTTTGTAGAGCTAGGTTTCACCACGTTGTCCAGGCTGCTCTTGAACTCCTGGGTTCAAGCAAGCTTTCTGCCTTGGCCTCCCAAAGTGCTGGGATTCTTTTTTTTTTTTTTGGAGAACTAAGTTGAAGGAAAAACAATGTCCGGCAGGAGCAAGAGCCCTGATGACCTCTTGTTTCCCACAATTCTGCTGTTGCCTGTTTGGGGGAGAGGAATGTGGCACTCCTCTCTCCAGGATGGTGGCCTTAAAGTGTATGAAAAGTCATTCCTAGTCTCCACTTTGGTTTTTTCTGTTTGATTTGGGATTTGGGTTACATCATCTTTGCCAACCCCTTCTTCTTCCACACCCTTCATAAAATGGGTCAGAAGCAGGACTTCCTTTCTTCTTAAACTGAGCAAGTAGGGGAAGTGGCATACAGATCGAACTATTCTGTTTAAAACCTATTCTCTTTAAAACTACCCATCTGTTGTCCATTTGTTTTCTTTGAAAAGTTAATACGAAATCCACCTCCCCACCCCCCAACGACAGGGTCTCACTGTGTTGCACAAGCTGGAGTGCAATGGCACAATCACAATCACGAGCCTTGCTCAAGTGATTGCCTCTTGCAATCGCTTGAACTGAGCCTTGCCCAGTTCAGCCTCTTGAGTAGCTGGACTACAGGCACATGCCACCATGCCTGCCTAATTAATTTTTTATTAATTAATTATTTATTTTTTTAGAGACAGTCTCATTATTTTGCGCAGGCTGGTCTTGAACTTCTGGACTCAAGCGATTCTCCCACCTCGGCCTCCCAAAGTGCTGGGATTATAGGCGTGAGCCAATGTGCCAGGCCTGAAATCCCTTTAACATATTTTTTTCCCCTTGGCTATTTATTTATGGCGTTTGAACATCTTAATTAGACTGGCTTGGAGTAACTATAAGTTAACTTAAAAAAATGTCGAAAGGTATAGGGGTATTATTTTGGGTAACGTATCCCTAAAATATTTTGGTGGCAGTGCTGTCTTTCATTAACATAAAGTATAAACTCTATTCCACCTGCTTATTTTTTAAGAGGACATGAAAAAAGAAATATCTCTCATATAGAAGTTTTGGAAGTATTTGACCCACTTAGTCACAAATTATCTTCAATCTCAGATATTCTGCAATATGAAAACTATTGTTCTTTTGCAGTAGGCCATACTCATTTTGCATGACCAGTCTGTTTAATGCTTTTCTAGTTCGCCAGTCTCTAGTACCTAACTTGATTCAGCAGTATGACCTGTGCCATAGTCACTTTTCAGACAGATATTCATGCTGAAATTTGTGTTCAGCTTCTTTAAGGCAACATCAGCCTTGGCCAATGGTTTTCAGACTTAGTGCCTGTTTAAAACAATTTTTTTTTCATGGAACTTATAATGTAGTAATGTTTTGGGATTGTATTTTGGGAGTTCATAGTTGAACCTATAATAGTGTAAACCTAATCACTGATTTCAGTGAGGCTGTTTTGATGAACACAAATTAGAAATAGTAGGGGAGATTTGGTTTTTGCTCTGGTTGCATGGAATAGAGAGACTCCCGATTCACCAGTTAAGCAGTACAGATATCACAGTTTTTAAAATAGCTAGTCTTGCAATCTCAGGATGCTTTCCAAGTAAACAGAGACGGCAGGGGAAGCTTTATTCTGAGATCTGCACAAAAGTGGGTTATCCTGGCAGCACAGTGTACCTCGTAGTTGTTCTCTGATATGTAAAACTTGGTGTAACACATCTGAGTGTGTGTGTTGGTGTTTTATTCCAGTAGTTAAAATAGACATAAGACAAATTCATATAAAATGTTTGTAGACTGTAATGTCTTCTGAAGAATGCTGTCAGAAAATCATTATTCTAGGCCCCCAGGTTTACATCCCTCTGTGAGAGGCTCTTGTACCAGTTGTTGGGTAATTTGAACATTTGCCTTTGTGGTACCATTAGGAGTCTCACCTTTTAAGGATCACTTACAATTCTGTGCATAGGTGATTTTCATAGCACCTGGGTGAAGTTACATGGTTCTAGAAAATTGAGCTTTAGAAAACAGCAACAACATTGAAACGATCTTTGGGAGTGAGTTATCAGAGAACACGCATTGTTGCCAAGGATCCTGGCATAAATTCTGGGAACTTCAAAATAAAAGAATCCGTATTTGAGCACTTCACAATTTACCTGAACTGAACACTGGTGTCAGTTCCTACCTGTTTCCACTAATCTCTGGGTTGGGGCTGGGGGCAGGCTCTGGCCCTGGGTGTGCATTTTCAGGAGGCAGTTCTGGCTAACTTGAACTTGTTACCTGAGCTGCATTTACATTCTACTCTCTCCTCATCTGCAACTGCCCCAGTTTCTTCTGTAGTTAGGATAGGCGAGTCAAATGACCTTGGGTAAAGAAGCTGTTGAACATACACCAGGCTTGGTGTAACTTTTCATTGTTCTAAAAAGATACTCTTTTTCCAGTCTCTGGGATTTAGCCACCCTTGGACCAGGGCAATTAGGTATAGAACCTGGAGAGGGGGGGAAGGTGAGGAGGGGGAGTAGGAGAGTAGCATGAAAGGGACATTGTGGACATTAAGGAGCCAGGAAATCTAATCAAAATATGGAATGAATAGGGAGAACTCTTCTTTTTTTCATAGTTATAAAATAGTTACAGAGAAAATAAAGACTTTAGTAAAAGGTTACTGTAACAACTTTAGGTTTCATTTCATTGGAAACACTTAATGTCTTTGTTAAAATAGATGAAAAATGCAGCTACAATCTGAAGGATAAAAGATGTTTGTTCCCTCTCTTATCCCCTCTGCTTTCTAAAATGCTTTTTTTTTTAATAGAGTATAAGAATTTGGATTGGTATATATGGGGTATATCATTGTCTAAATCTTTACGTTACTGTGTTTTATTTATTTTTTTCTCTCTCGATAGACCACTTTCCCCAGCTCTTTGAGGAAAGAGGGGCAAAGAGGGGAAAGAAGGATGCTTGGTGTGTGTGTTTGTGTGTGTGCGTGTGTGTGTTTTGTAGCAGTAGTAGTAGTAGGTAAAAGAGTGTTCACTTTCATTCACTGGGTTATTTTCCTCATCTTGTTTCTTAGGAGAAGGTTTTTCTTATTTATTTATTTTTGAGACAGTGTCTTGCTCTGTCATCCAAGCTGGAGTGCAGTGGTTCAAACACAGCTCACTGCAGCCTTGCTATCCTGGGCTCAAGAGATCCTCCTGTGTCAGCCTCTTGGGAGCTGGGACTACAATCACATGCCACCATGCCGAATTTTTTTTTTTTTTTTTTTTTTTCTAGAGATGGGGTCTCACTTTGTTGCCTAGGCCAGTCTTAAACTCCTGGGCTCAAGCAATTCTTCCACCTTAGCCTCCCCAAGTAGTGGGATTACATATGCGAGCTGGTCTTCCCTTCCCTTCCTCTCCTTTCCCTTCCCTTTCCCCTTCCTTTCCCCCTTCCCCTCCCTCTTCCCTTCCCCCTTCCTCTTCCCTTTTGACAGGGCCTCACTTTGTCACCCAGGCTGGTGTGCAGTGGCTTGATCTCAACTCACTGCAACCTGTGCCATCCAGGCTCAAGTGATCCTCCCACCTCAGCCTCCCAAGTGGCTAAGACTACAAGCATGGGCTGCCCCACCTGGCTAATTTCTGTTATTTTTTGTAGAGATAGGGTTTCACCATGTTGCCCAGGCTGGTCTTGAACTCCTGAGCTCAAGTCATCCACCTGCCTCGGCCTCCCAAAGTGCTGGAATTATGGGTGTGAACCACTGTGCCCAACCCAAGGTTTTTCTTTTTTTGAAAGCATTATCACTTGATGAACATTGGCCAGCAAGTGTCTTGGTTTCTTTAGATATGTGTAGATGCACAGGACGTCCTCTTAGAGGTAGGAAGCAGGCATGTACACATGTCCTGAGCTGTACTTACAGCCTCACCAGCCTTTGGCAAGGGTTTGAGACAGATGTGCTTAGTTCCTGCTAAGGAGGCAAATGTGCCTATTTCTGCTGATCCCTGGGCCCTGGAGTCTCAGGAGACATTTATGGACATTGACTGGGATTAGTAGGTATATCCATCAGACAGGATCTGGTGTAGACAGATTGACTCAAACAGACTCTGGGGAAATTTATTCAGACCTTGCCCTCATTGATTGCTGCCTAGAGGATCTTGGGGCTGGAGGACTCTTGGCAGCCATCTAACCATGTGTCCTAACCTAGGAGAAGTTTCTTCTGTAGCACCTCTGACAGCTAGGTATCTACTTTTTGCTTCACTATTTCCAGTGATGAGAAAAGCAAAAGCCCCCAAAAGCCCTGTCTTCTTTTGGACTGAGATCTGCTTCTCACTCTTCATTTCTTCTTGCATAGTCTACTGGAATATCACAGAACAATTTTTCTCCCTCCCTATCCATGAGTGCAGTTCAAGTATTTGAAGAAGGTTATCATACTTTTCTTTGGTCTTATAGTCCTCAGGCTAAATAGGCTCACATCCTGGAGCCTCAGTCCTTGGAGATGTTGTTTTCAGACTTATCACTATTCTGATCACCTTGCTTTGGAATCACCCTACTTTGTCTATGAACCTTTTAAACAACTGTTGGTGTTTGGGGATCACACATGCTTGGCGAACACCCTTGAACTGAATTAAACAGACTTTCTCGGGCTCCTGTGGATTGTGCCTTTTGAAGAGGGTATGGAGCCTGTGGCATCACAGCATCTGTGTTCCTCCAGGCAGGGTGGGGAACATCAATCTAAGTGCAACCTGCCTGGTGAAGAATACTACCTACGTATTGCTCGGACAAAAGGTTTTGTTATTGTTGTTTTTTAAATTTTGGAAATATCCCTGATATTTGCATTACTAAAACAATAATAAAACATTGGAAAGAAAAAGCGAACATCACCTAATCCTATCAATGTAGATATAATCATTGGAAAAAAATCAGTATTTTTCATATTTTTCTGTGCTAACTTACATAAAATATATATTTTAAAAAATGGAATCATGAATACTATTTTGTGATATACTTTTAAAATTTAGTTTTTGGGGTCAAAGCTTTCTAGGGCAGTGGAAAGCATGGTACTCCATTTACCCACTGTAGAGGAGTACTGTAGTTTATCTAACCATGTCCCTTGTTGTCAGATAATTTAGGTTATTTCCAATATTTTGCCTTATAACTGTCCATGTCCTCATATTTATTTCTCTTGGATAAATTCGTGGAAGTGGAATCATTGCCATCATTGCCTAATAGGCATTTTGAAGGATGAATTTTTTCACCTGATTATTATTCAGGAAGTCTCAATAGAGAATAAATCCTCCACCTCATCAATTTCATTGTCTTAAACAAGAGTCTGCTTGGCAGAATGGCTTGTTCTCTTTGCTCGGATCCGTGTATTTCTTAGACCAGTGCTCCTTGGACCCTAGCTCCTGAGGCAAACCTTTTTCATGCAATTTAGGGTTCTTTCAGATCTCCCTGTGTGGAAGAGTTGTCTTCTACTACAGTATGTTTGCTGGAATGAGAAAGTCCTGTGACTTCACTTGTGGTTTCAGAGTCACAGCTTCCAAGTATCATTGTCTTGGCAGAATCAGCCATAGCTTTTTCCTTGGCTGAACCCTAGGTAGGTGTAAGCCTGTATTATATGATTCAGATCTTTGCCCTTGTCGTGGGACTTTCTTACCTTGGGCCTTTGAATGCTCTCATAAATGGTAGTTGAGTAGATTTGCAAATGATAAGGTGCATGGCACTTTCATTAGATGAAATGTAATTAACAAGAACCATAAGCTAATATGCATGTAGAACTAGTCCAATGTCTTAGAAGATAATTTAGTGTCATAACGAAAGGAGACATTGTTTTTCTTCCCAGACAGTTCTGAAGGCAGTTAATTTCATCTGTATAGCCAACAACAATTTCTTAAGTCTCATGGTCCTTCCCCACTCCTCTAGAAGCTGCAGAGTAGTCCTTCCCATTCTCATTTACTGTCCCAATTTCCTGACCCTTTCACTATCTCCCTGTCCTGGGAGAGGCATGTCCAGGTGAGGAGGACCTATGGTCTCTTTTCTGCCATGAGGAGCTCCTTGTGGAGCCCTGTCCTCCTTGCTGAGGCCCTCCAGAATTCCGCCTGCCTTTCTGTATCCTTTCAAAGCTACCATTGTGTACCATGTTGCTTGTGGCTGTCTTTTCTTCCAAGCCTGGCAGATGGGATGATATTCCTCAGGGACCTCCTTATTTGCTGTCTCAGAAAACAAGCACAGAGAACTTTCTTAGTTACCCTGTAGAACAGACAAAGAAAATCAAGAGGCCCAGATGTGGGGAAGTGACTGAGAACCTTGCAAGGTTCTTTTAAGGCAATCTCTCTGCTCTTTGATGCCTAACCTTATGGGGCACAGCCACACTCACTTGCAGAATCTGAGATAAGGTGTGGCCAGGAGAAGTCTAGGCCAGTGAATGTTATCAGTGGTCATTTCTTGGTTGCCTGAATCCATCTGTCTTAAATCAACAGTCACTAGCAACCAAAAAAAGATCTTATAATCTGTCATAGGCATGACCTGAAGAGAAGCAGCTGTGCTTTGTTTTTTGCTAAGTCTTGGGCAGTTCAATTTGGCACTTAGAGTATTCCAGCTCCTTTTCTTATAAGAATATCTTTATCTATCTATCTATCTATCTATCTATCTATCTTTAACTAACTAACTAACTAACTAACTAAAGCATTTTAAAATGTGGCATCTTGCTTTGTTGCTCAGGCTCGTCTCCAACTCTTGGACTCAAGCACTTCTCCCATCTCAGCCTCCTGAGTGTCTGAGACTACAGGCACAGGCCACCATGCCCAGCCTCAGCTCCCTTTCTTTTAAATCTCTTGGTCCAATTTATGTTCTTTGCCAGCATCCTTGGGACAGCACAAATGTTGAAGTTTGGGGAAACATTTTGTACAACTTTGTTCACTGAATCACAGTCACTGCTTGTGCTGTTGATAATCAAAACTAGGCTGCACAGAGTGACGTAGTCACATATTTGGCTTGGGTGTACAGATGTTTCCCTTCAAGCATCTTGGATGTCTTGCTCCTTATCAGAATTTTATCTCCCCCAAATTCATTGTTTGTGAATTAACTGTAAAGTTCTGGGAGCGATTTCAACAGTTTGCCTTTCTAGAAAAAAACTTTTGGAGTTTAAGTAGCACTTAACCCTCTATCATTTTACTCTCTCTGAAGTGGTCTCTGTGGAGAACATGTTGGGTCTTCTCTGTTCAATATTTCTCTCTCTCTTTCTTGGCAAAGCCTGGATGCATGAAGTTGGTTCAATCTTTCCTGTCCAGGGTTGCTTGTTAATAAAGCATCTGGAGCAAAGGAAAGGCTATTAGCACCTTGTCACTTGGAGTTTCTTAAGCATTGTTCCATTTATGTGTTCTTGCTGCAGAGATTTAATGAAAGTGGCATCCGTCTTTACACCTGACATATGCAGGTTGTCCGCAGAACTGAACAAGTGGTGTCAGCAACACTGAATATGCAGGAAGGCTTCATGCTCACTTCGTTTTTTCTGTGTTCTCTGGGAGTAGCCAACTTCTTTATTCATCAGAGTAGGGCTTTACATTTTAATATTCTAGAGAGAGATGCTTGTGGTGATTTATTTAGCCTTAAATTCAGGAATGGCTTCTTTTTTCAATGTCTTTACATTTTACGCCTCCCATTTTCTGTGTTAATAGGCAAGTGTGCCTACATTTAAATTCTGAAATGGCATTTGCTAACATTTAACCTTGGCCAAGTTATTTAACTTCTCTGTGCCTTACTTTCTTCATCTGTAAAATGGGTGTAATAACAAAACACTACATTGTAGCTTTGTTTTGAAAATTAAGTGGGATATTACATATAAAATATTTCGTAATAGTGCCTGGCACATAGTAAGTCATGAATAAGTCTTTGCTGTTATTGTTAGGGGTAGTGTTGTGATAATGCTAAATGCTTTTATTAAAAGAATCTAATTGTATATTTGAGTCAAGATTATTCAGATATATTTTATATAAATATTTCAAAAGAAATACCTCAACTTTGCATGTCTCCCTGGCCGTGTACAAGGTACATGTTGTTATGTTTTCTCTGCTCAGAGCTATTTTAAGCCAGTACAGACTGTCTACAGAAATGGGTTTAGAATGTTTTTTTCGCTCTGCTGTTCTTAAATAGGGTACACTGCTTTTGAGAAATCTTTTTTAAAGAAAGGGTTCAAGTTCAGTGTTGAGAAATTTGTCTCTGAAGACAATGCTGTGCATTTCCAATAGGTATCTGTTTTTCATTTTGCTTTCATTGCATATCTGCATGTATTTAGATATATGCTCAAGTCCCTCTTTCACTTCCCAGTTACTTAGAGTGAAAAAAAGAAAACATCAGTAGTTGGTGCCTGTTCATTCACTTAGGGCTTTCTTGGTCCTTTCGGGGCACTGCTGCTGTCTGTTCCTGTTGCCTCACTCAGATTGCTTCCTCTTGGATTTCAGTTATGATTGCTTTTTTTTTTTTTTTTTTGAGACGGAGTTTTGCTCTTGTTGCCTGGGCTGGAGTGCGATGGCGTGATCTCGGCTCACTGCAACCTGTGCCTCTTGGGTTCAAGCGATTCTCCTGCCTCAGACTCCCAAGTAGCTAGGATTACAGGTGTGTGCCACCACGCCTGTATTTTTAGTGGAGACAGGGTTTCTCCATGTTGGTTAGGCTGGTCTTGAACTCCCGACCTCAGGTGATCTGCCTGCCTCGGCCTCCCAAAGTGCTGGGATTACAGGTGTGAGCCACTGCGCTTGTCCGATTGCTTTTGTTTTATAGCCAGCCCTTCATCGGGGGTGCAGGGTGCATTATCTGAGTTCATTGGTGTGTATGGCTCTTTGTCTCCATAGTCAGGAGGATTCCTGGGCATGCTGGATTCTTTTTTTTTTTTTTTTTTTTGAAAAAGAGTCTCACTCTGTTGCCCAGGCTGGAGTGCAGTGGTGCAATCTTAGCTCACTGCAACTTCCGCCTCCCGGGCTCAAGGGATTCTCCTGCCTCAGCCTCCTGAATAGCTGGGATTACAGGTGCCCGCCACCACATCTAGCTAATTTTTTGTATTTTTAGTAGAGACGGGGTTTCACCATGTTGGCCAGGCTGGTCTCAAAGTCCTGACCTCAGGTGATCTGCCCGCCTCGGCCTCCCAAAGTGCTGGGATTACAGGCCGAAGTCACTGCACCCGGCCCATGCTGGATTCTTAATCTCCAGGCTGTGCTACACTCTCACCTTCTAACCAACTTGAGGTATTTCAGTCTCAGCACTATTGACATTTTGGTCAAAACAATTGTTGTGGGGGCTGTCCTGTGCATGATAGGATGTTTACTAGCATCTGTGGCCCCTACCCACTAGATCTTGGCACCATCACCCACTCTTCCCACAGTTGGGATAATTAAAAATGTCTCCAGAGGCTGGGCATGGTGGCTCATGCCTGTATTTCCAGCACTTTGGGAGGCCGAGTGAGCAGATCACCTGAGATCAGGAGTTTTTGAGACCAGCCTGGCCAACATGGCGAAAACCCATCTCTACTAAAAGTACAAAAATTAGCCGAGTGTGGTGGCGGGTGCCTGTAATCCTAGCTACTTGGGAGGCTGAGGCATGAGAATTGCTTGAACCTGGGAGGCAGAGGTTGCAGTGAGCTGAGATTGTGCCACTGCACTCCAGCCTGGGGGACAGAGTGAGACTCCATCTCAAAAAAAAAAAAAAAAAAGTTTCCAAACATTGTCACATGTCCTTTGGATTGTAGAATTGCCCCCCACTGAGAATCATTGGTTTAGATCAGTGGGTTTCAAATGTTGGAGAGCAGGTGTGTATTTTATCATGTTTAGCTTCTAGAGTTATGTCTAAGTCTCAAAATTTACAGTTTTATGATATAGCTATTGTTGATTTATCTAAAAATCTATATGCATTTAAAATGCTTATTTTTGAAGTATTTAGATAACCAAATCTGTATGTAACAAAAATAACAAATCCCACCACATAGCAATTTGTCTTGTTTTAAGATACCTGAAAGATCAGACCAGTGGTTCTCAATATTTGGTCCCGAGAAACAGCAACATTAACATCACCTGATAACTTATCAAAAATGCAAAAGCAGGCCAAGCGTGGTGGCTCATGCCTGTAATCCCAGCACTTTGGGAGGCCAAGGAAGGCAGATCACTTGAGGCCAGGAGTTCGAGACCAGCCTGGCCAACATGGCCAACTCCTGTCTCTGCTAAAATACAAAAATTAACGGGGCATGGAGGCACACACCTGTAATCCCAGCTATTTGGGAGGCTAAGGCATGAGAGTCACTTGAACCTGGGAGGTAGAGGTTGCAGTGGGCTGAGATCGTGCCACTGCACTCCAGCCTGGGTGACAGGGTGAGACTCTTTCTCAAAACCACACAAAACAAAAAAGCAAAATCAAAGCATAGGAGACCTATCTAGACCTACTAAATCAGAAAATCTGGCAGTGGAGCCCTGCGATCTGTTTTAACAAGCCCTTCAGGTCATTTTGATGCACACTGAAGTTTGAGAAACACTTCCTTAGTTACTTAGGTAACTAGGTAACAAAGTATATTACTAAGTTACTTAGATAATTAAGTTAGCTCCAATTAGAGACCCATAGAATAAACCTTATTGAGAAATAAGTATAAGCTGCTATGTACAGAACTTTGAAATCTGCTTAGGAAATGACTTTTACCAGACAGATCATGCTAAGTGTCTGCTGGTCATATTGGCTTCCATGCAAGAGCCTGCCATGTCCACAGCTTTCTTTACAGAATTTCCTTTTGTTAGTATCCCCAAGCTTGGTGCATGCAACTCCACAGTTTGGTGGCCATAGCTGCTTGAACTAGGTATGCTTATGCCTGACTCCCAAGGTACGCATCGATAGGCTAACCAGCAGCCTATATTGGGCAGAGATTGATCCTCTTGGGAGTTTGAGACAGAAACAAAGAAATGGGAAGACAGCAAAAGGCATGAGGCAATAAAAACCCTTAGTTAAGCAGAAACCATGAGGAGATGAAGAGGCTCTTAATGAGCCAGTGGTAACAAGAACAATAGGAGGTGGAATTGGGTGACAGAGCACAGGATGGCTGCTTTGGAAAGGGTGACTTTTAGAATCGAAGTTGAATCAAACTACTTAAACTAATACGTGCACAGTATGTTTTAGTTTTCTAGAAGGCCCAACTGGGCAGCTGCTCATAGGGGTTCTTGTTTTGTACTTCCCTATTTTGCTTGCTTCTCTAGGGAGCCTCATGTTAAATCATCATTAACTGAGGCAGTTTCATAATATGTCTATTCCTTGTTGCCTGGAGGAACCCGTTGAATATATACCTATATTAGAAGACCAAGTGGTTTCAGATGGGTTGCAGGTGGGTTTCATGGCATGCTGCTTCATTGAAGCAGTGACTCAGCCTGGCTGTGCCTCAGAAACACCTGGGTAGCCTCTGCCTCTTTATTTAAAAACACTCTGTATGTGAGATTCTCGCGGGCAGTTGAAGTCTGTATTACAGGAGAGAATGGAGGATAGAAGCTGTTACTTTCAGCTTGTTGATGGGTTGACTTTCCCAAAATAAAGCTGCACAGGGCGTACTTCAGAAAACTTCAGGCCCTACTTCATTCATTTCCTTAGATCAGACTAAATAAGCCAGCTCACCATATTTATTCCAGAGATGTGTTGCTTTGCCTCCAATAACATTTTCTCTTAACATTTCCTGTTAGGGCCTCTGGGTACCATTTCTTTTGAGGGAGATGCTAAGAGTTTGAAAAGCCTTAAAAAAGTCATTAAAAATACATGCAATGGAGTGGAGTGTTGAAATCAGCCTTGTAAATCATTTTCTGAAAATTCAGTAAGTCTACAGAAGTTTTTCTGAGTGATCGGCACTGACCCTATCCAGTTGGTCAGTGCCTCCCTTATCCTGCTAGTCACCTCTTCCTCCTGTCTTTCCTATTAAAACCAAGGAAAGTATACAAGTACCTTCATGCAGCAAATCCACTGGATTCTCTGACACAAATCAATCCAGAGGGGAATGAGTGAAGATACAGAATACTTTACATTGTTGCTCAGATGGTTGGCTGAGTTCCATTAGGGTAATAATATTCTGGGAATGTGGTCCAGTGCTTGTTTTCAAGGCCAGCTTAAAAGATTTGGGGCCTGACTGAGAGCATAATCAGGATTCTCTTATTCTCCAACCTAGTATCCTTGAAGAGATTGTAAACTACTCGAAAGTCCAGGACTGTTTACCTATTGTACTTTTATGTTAAGTACCTCTACCCCTAAAAGCAATCTCTTTGTGATATACACAGAATATTTGCCCGGTAAGTCACTCAGCCTAGAGTACAAATTTTAAGCCCAAGCTGGTTTCCTCAGGGGCCCAGGCAGTCTCTTTACTCAGCAGCCTTATCTGATGTTGCCCATCTTTAATTTAGCTTTGTTCACGATGCAGGGATCAATAACAGCGATGCTGGGAGGGAGAGAGAATGGCCAGCTGCAAACAGCCGCCCATCTGAGCACTTGAACTGAACTCTACTTTGGTCAGAATGATTAGTGCATTCTGGAGAGCCATTAAGTGCTCTCTGACTAGTTCGTCTGAGTTCTGCTTCCCACTACACTCAATGACTAACCCAGGAGATTACAGATGCTTGAGGAGAAAGAGTGTCGTGTCTCCCTGTGTGGTACTGAGTAGTGTTTGTACCACTGTCTCAGGAATGTGAATCACAGTGCAAATGAGCTGCCTCTCTTGTTTCCTTGTCTGCACGTCATTTTAGAGATAGTGATTTATTTTCTGTTTGCGAAGGCTTGGTCTCATCATTTAGATGAGAGAGAAATTGCATGTACTTTCAACTTTTGGCTGGTTATAGGCTTCTCCTTTTTTTTTTTTTTTTTCCATTGTGAGAGTTGTTTATGCTGATTGAAAAGATTCGTTTTCTTAGGCTTTCAGTGATGACACTTCATTTCTTCCATGTGATAAAATCATAATGCGTGATTTTATTTTTTTATTTTTAAAAAGTAAAGCTGTCAGCTAACATTTCCTCTACAGTTGGGTAAAAAACTAAGAAAGCATCTCATTTCCTATTGGTTCCATGAGCAATCCTTTTTAACATACAAATCAGAAGCCTTGTGTGGCTCTAAGCCTATTTCCTCAATTGGGGAAGTAACAGACTCTGTTCCCAAGATATGAATAGGTGTGCTGGGTGAGAAGTGCTCTGTGCTCAAGGACTTTGACCCTTCATTTTCCAAACTTAAACAAGTTTCTCCATTTCTCTGTTCTTAGAACCTTTGGTATTCTTATACTTAACATGTACATTTCTTGAAGCACCAATTATCATCTCACAGGACACTGGTGTTCCAGGGAACTTGGAGAAAAGCTGACAAGTTATTTTAGTGTGTTATCTTTTACACAAAGGGACTCTGTTTTAGAATTTGCCATATCTGCTTTAACGCTGTACAAATTAGCCAACTGGAGAAATATATGTTAAATAACGGGTGAACAAGACACAATCACCCAACCTACTTTTAGGAAGATTACTAAAACATTCCATTTAACAATCATTCAGCACTATCTGTTTATAAAGGACACGTAAGTTTTAAAGGAAGAAGCTGGTGACTTGGGAATGTACTGGAATAAAGTCAGAGAAGTCCTTTGTCCAGGGAACTTCATCATTGGGTTTGACTTGAGAAGAACAAATCAGATAAGATTAGTCTCCTCATTATAAATGTTTAAGATAATTTCAGATCACTCTGCTTTAAAAGTCCTGTGAAATGGGGTTGGGAAAGTTTCCTTATATCATTTACACTTGTTGATTGTGTGCAGTTTATATTATGAGCCTGCTGCCTCCACAGGTGCTGAGCTGTGCTCACACATGGGAGGGGCCATCCCAGAGAAGAAGACATAGATTTATTATCTATGGTCCTGAACTGGGACAATTGATAAAAATTACAGGGGACTGAGGATTGGCTTGAAACGCAGAATAATCTTCCTAACAGAGCTGTCCACTCATAGAATGTGCTTATTGTGAGGGTGGGGATAGAGGATGGGGGATTGAATTCCTTGCAGCTGGGTAAGTTCAAGTATAGCTTGCTTGCCCTCTTAACTAGGATGTCCTGTAGAACAGCTGTCCCCGACCTTTCTGGTACCAGGGAGCAGTTTTGTGGAAGACAATTTTTCCACAGACCGAGTGGGTAGGGGGATGGTTTTGGGATAAACTGTTCCACCTCAGATCATCAGGCATTAGATTCTCATAAGGAGTGTGCAGCCTGCATCCCTGGCATGTGTGGTTCACAGTAGGGTTCACGCTCCTATGAGAATCGAATGCCTTGGCTGATCTGACAGGAGGCAGAACTCAGGTGGTAATGTTTGGTCACCCGCCGCTCACCTCCTGCTGTGTGGCCTGGTTCCTGACAGGCCACAGACTGGTACTGGTCCACAGCCCAGGGGTTGGGGACACCTGCTAAAGAGCATTCAAGTAGGAAAATACTTCCTTTGGTCTAAGATTCTGAAATTTACAATGTTCCCTGCTCATATATCAAATGATGTATTAGCTAGAGCTTATTGAACGTCACAATTTTACTGTCAAGAACTTAAAACTTCTGTTATGAGGCAGAGCAGTTGGTAAGGATAGTTGAGTCCCTCAGTGACTGTTTGGATTGGTTCTATGTCCTAGGATTGAGTACATGATATCATTTTGATGAGGTTAAAATCCAGTTAGGAGGTCTGTCCCTTTGGCTGCTGGCTGGGTTTGTTACTTTTTAGTTCCAGTAGAGATGTGTGAAGCTTTTCTGAACATGTTTAGCAAGGTTTGATTTTGGCATTTCTGAATATAAATGTGAGAAGAATTCTCTCCCTGCTGTCCTGGTGGCAGAAGACATTGGACTTTGTTTGCTTGTCTCTTTGGGGGCAGATACACAGGCATTTAAAGAGCCATTCTAATTTTAGGAACTTGAGAATCAGGAGTCCTTAGGGTTAGTGCTAATACTTTAAAAGGTTCTTAGGTCTGCAATTTTAGTTAATAGTGTGGGGCTGAAAAAGCCTTTTTTCCAGGAATATCGTGAGAGTAAGTGGGAAGTAGAGCTTTTAGAATTTTAGGAGAAAAGGGCATGGCTATTTCAGTTAATAATACATGAGGAGTTTTCTCCTTTCAGAGTCCTCCTTTCTTTGGGTTTCGAAAAGTAAGACAATCCACGGGTTTTTTAGTTTGTCTTTCAGGTGAATTGTAGAGTTTTCCTGTAAATACTGTCATTGCACTGACATGGATATTGCTGAGCAGATAAAACAAATAGCAAGTTGATGAGGCAGTTAATTCACACTCTTCCTTCTCTAATATGGTCTGCGGCTCTAAGAATTGTCTCATCCGTGGCTTTTAGACCCTTAAATTTTAGTGAGTTTCAACCCATGGAAACTATTGATAATTTCTTCTTCTGAAGTTTTTTGTAAGTGGTCCCTGCTAGCTAATGGTGCACAAAATGAAGCAATACAACATTTCTCTTATGGGGACTGGGAGAGAACTGACATCCCTTATAAATATGTAGCTGATATATAGGTTACTGGCCTAAGGGCTGCCTGGTGGGGAAAGTGAGGCCTGTGCCTGTCTCTACCACTGAAGACATGTTCATCAAGCCAATATTTGCCTCAGACATTAAAAATATCCTTTTTTTCATTTTGAAATAATTGCCATTAAGTATACATCACTTAAAATTTACCATTTTAACCACTATTAATAAATATATGTTCAGCGGCATTAAGTATATTCTCAATGTTATGCAACGTATCCATTTCCAGAACTTTTTCATCCCAAACAGAATCTGTATCAAACACTGACTCCTCATTCCACCCCCGCATCGCCCCTGACAATCACTAATCTACTTTCTGTTTCCGTGGAAACAGAAAATATCCCTATTTGGCATGTCTTATATAAATCAATTATATAATACATGGCCTTTTCTGTCTGGCTTGTGTCATTTAGCAGAAGGGTCCCCAACCCTGGGGCTGCGGATAGGTACTGTTCCATGACCTTTTAGGAACCTGGGTCACGCAGCAGGAGGTGAGCGGCAGTAAGGGAGCATTACCGCCCGAGTTCTACCTCCTGTCAGATCAGCAGTGGCATTAGATTCTCATAGGTACGAGAACCCTGTTGTGAACTGTGCACTCAAGAGATGTAGGCTGCGTGCTCCATATGAGAATCTAATTGATGCTTGATGATCTGAGGTGGAACATTTTCATCCTGAAACCATCCCTCCTCCCACCACTTGTATTGAAACGTTGTCTTCCAGGAAACCAGTCCTTGGTGCCAACAAGGTTGGGGACTGCTGACTTAGCATGTGTTTTCAAGTTTCCTCTATGTTGTAGCATGTGCCAGAAGTTCATTCCTTTTTAATGCTGAATAATATTCTGTTGTATGCATATACCAATTTTTAAAAAAGTCATTCATACTTCAGTGGACATTTGAATTGTTTTTACTTTTTGGCTGCTGTGAATAATGTTGTGAACAATTACTGTATGGCTGAACATTGCTGTATCTGAGTTCCTGCTGTCAGTTCTTTTGAGTATATACCTAGGAGTGGAATTGCTGGATCATATGGCAGTTCTGTGTTTAACCACCTGTTTACTGCAATGCCTTGGCTTTTTTTTTTTTTTTTGAGGAGTCTCATTCTTGTCGCCCAGGCTGGAACGCACTGGCACGATCTCGGCTCACTGCAACCTCTGCCTCCCCAGTTCAAGTGATTCTCCTGCCTCAGCCTCTGGAGTAGCTTGGATTACAGGCGCCTGCCACGAAGCCTGGCTAATTTTTTTGTATTTTTAGTAGAGACAGGTTTTCACCATGTTGGCCAGGCTGGTCTCGAACTCCTGACCTCAGGTGATCCGCCCGCCTTGGTCTCCCAAAGTGCTGGGATTATAGGTGTGAGCCACCGCGCCCGGCTGCCCTGGTCATTTTGAAACTGGGCAGTAATAGCTGTGTTTGTAAGAGTGTTTACAAATATTTATCAACCTTTTGGAACTTTAAATTAGAAAAGTGAACAGACTCTATTTGTTAGCACTTTATGTACTTACATTATGTCATGGAACTTATTATTTGTGTTTCCTGAATGTCTGTTGTTTGGATACCTGTGTGTGTTTCCTACTCTACTAGAAGTTCCTTGACCTGATCTGCATTTCTCCATCTTTGTTCACCTTTTTTGTACCCTGTACTCAATACATGTTTGTTGATAAATTGATTAGATGTGCAACATATTCTAAACTATTATTTTTAAAAAAGAGATCCATTTACAAGAAGCACATTGGAATTATTCCCAGGTTTTGTTTTGCTAAAGTTAAGATCTGACATTATTTGTTAATTTCTCTTGGTTATGGAATGAAAAGTATTCCTGCTGTTAAAAATAAATGCTAGATGTAGGAAGTAAACAGATGTATTTAGACATTGGGGAAAGGCTTCCACTGGGAGCTGAAATATTGTGGGAAGAGAATCGCTATTGTTAGAGTAGTTCTGTGCCATGTTAGTCTTTATTTTGTTTAGACACTGCTTTTTTGGGGGACCACTCTGCAGGCATCTAAATCTGAAGTGTAAGCCTCTTTTTTGATAAATGAGGGATAGGTGAAAGATGGGTTATTTTGGTTGTTGGTTTTGCTTTTAATAGATAACCAGAATTTTTACCTCTTGGGAGAGAATGTTATCTACTTATTTATAGCAAGCAAGTGTTGTTACGGCAGGTGGTTGTGGATGTTGGCATTCAAACGGCACTGATAAGACTTTAAACAAGGTAGCCATCCAGTTATGCTTAGGCTAAAAAATGGCTGTGTGCAGATTAGGCTACATATTTCACATGGATATAAAGTTCTACTTTTATTAACAAACATAACTGTGCATTGCTTTTGTGTTTTTAGTTTCTCTTAGCCCTTATTTCTTGTCTCTTGGTGGCTTGCTGTTGTCTGTAGCTGAGCTGAAACTTTCTGTGCAGGAATTAAGCTTAAAATATCAGTTTGTAGTCAGCTGTGGAGTATGATAAAACTTTCAGCAACACAGTTTCCAACAGCACTCCTTTGTCACTGTGCCTGAGAAAGCTCTTATTAATAGAATTTCATGTGAGGTTCCGTGAGAAGGGCTATTGTACAACCTTTTTTTTTGAGATGGAGTCTCCCTTTGTCACCCAGGCTGGAGTGCAGTGGCACGATCTCGGCTTACTGCAACCTCTGACTCCTAGATTCAAGTGATTCTCCTGCCTCAGCCTCCCGAGTAGCAGGGACTACAGGCACGTGCCACCACACCTGGTTAATTTTTTGTATTTTTCATACAGATGGAGTTTCCCCTTGTTGGCCAGGCTGGTCTCGAACTCCTGACCTTGTGATCCACCTGCCTCGGCCTCCCAAAGTGCTGGGATTACAGGCGTGAGCCACTGCGCCGGCCGTTTTTTTTTTTTTTTTTTAACAGTGAAACAGGGAAACATAATATTTTTCTTACTTTAAAAAATCCTTCAGTTTATAATCATCAGGAGTATTGGATATCTTGTAAGTGAAGGTGGAAGTTCACTTAATAAAAAAGGAAGCTCATTTTTCCTTCATTGAATGGTTAACATGGGAGTACCCCAAGGTGGAAGCTTTACATGACTGAGAAAGCCCATCCACTCATTGTCATAGAATCAATTATTAATTCAACAAATACTTATGGAGCCTTTGCCATGCCTATGAGCCTTGTGCTAGAAGCCAGGGATAAGTAAAATAAATTCTGCACCTGCCTCCTGCAACTTAGTCCAATTTCCAGGTCTCCCTTAGATTTTTCTCTGTTTTAATTTTTATTTTTAAAATGGAGACAGGGTCTCACTATGTTGCCTAGGCTGGTCATGAACTCCTGGGCTCAAGTGATCCTCCCGCCTAGGCCTCTTAAAGTGCTGAGATTACAAGCATGAGCCATCACACCTAGCCTCTCTCTTAAAACAACTTTATTAAAGATGTAATTCAGGCCGGGTGTGGTGGCTCACATCTGTATTCCCAGCACTTGAAAATTACTTGAAGTCGGGAGGCGGAGGTTGCAGTGAGCTGAGATGATGCCACTGCATTCCAGCTTGGGCAACAGAGCAAGAGTCCATCTCAAAAAAAAAAAAAAAAAAGTAATTCACATATCATACATTTCACCTGTTTAAAGTGTACAACTCAGTGGCTATTAGTATATTCACAGAGTTGTGCATCTATTGCCAGAATCAATTTTGAGCCTTCTTTTTTTTTAAACCCCAAAAAGAAATCTGTTCCCTTTAGTACTTGTCCCCAGTCCACCTATCCTTCTCAGCCCTTGGCAACAGCTAGTCTACTTTCTGTCTCTATGGACTGGCCTAGTCTAGATATTTTATATAAATGGAATTATATAATATGTGGCCTTCATGTCTGGCTTATGTCATTTAGCATATTTTCAAGGTTCTTCCATGTTGTAGCATGGGTTAGAACTTCATTCTTTTTTTATGGCTGAATGATATTCCACTGTATGAATATACCACATCTTTTTTTTTTTTTTTTTTTTTTTGAGACAGAATCTTGCTCTGTTGCCCAGGCTAGAATGCAGTGGCACAATCTTGGCTCACTGCAACCTCCGCCTCCTGGGTTCAAGCAATTCTCCTGTCTCAGCCTGTTGAGTAGTTGGGATTACAGGTGCATGCCACCACACCCAGCTAATTTTTGTATTTTTAGTAGAGGTGGGGTTTCACCATCTTGGCCAGGCTGGTCTCAAACTCCTGACCTCGTGATCCACCCGCCTCTGCCTCCCAAAGTGCTGGGATTACAGGCATGAGCCACCACACCCGGCCACATCTTTTTTTAATCTATTCCTTCACTAATAGATTGTGGGTTGTTTCCACCTTCTCACTATGTGAGTAATGCTCTTATGAGCGTGCATACAAGTTTTTGTGTGGGCATATGTGCTCAAGTCTCTGATCCCCTAGCTGTCTTGCCTGTCCTACAGATCCAGGCCTACCACAAAAAAATGTAGAAGATCATATACCATGAGAACATAAAGGAGGGACATGTAGACTTAATTAGGGAGTCAGGGAAGGCTGCCCCTGAGGCCACCATATCCAAGCTGCGGCTTGAGAGATAGGTTGAATAGAAAAGTTTTTCAAACTGCAGCTGATCACCCATTAGTAGGTTGTGAATTCAATTTAGTGAATCATGGCCAGCATTTTTTAGGAGGTGAACTAAAATAGGATAGTAGATGTTAGAGGACGTTTCATGTAGTAAGGATAAGTATTATTGCATTAAATTTATTTTCAGTAGCTATATGAGCGCATCTAGCAAATTGTGACGTAAGATGTATTCTGTATTCTGGGTTGCAATCAGAAAAATATGAAAGCCACTGCTCTAGGGATTTTTTAAAAGGAGATTATTTATTAATCTGGAGCTTTAAATATGGTTCCACTAGAAGATTGGAGAGATACAGGAGAGAGAAGAACCTAGAAAGCTGAAGATCCTTTGAAAACTTAAAGTTCTGTGATTTTTACACTTTTAAAATGATTCATTTATTCAACAAATATTAAAATATTTACCATAGACCTAGATTGCACTAAGTTCTGGGAGCGTATGTAAGATTTGTGTGATTTTGGTTCTTTTGGGATCTGGCAGAGAAGATGTACAAGCAATTAGAATGACTTCTATAAAACATGGTGGGTTGAGGCCGGGTGCGGTGGCCAAGGCGGGTGGATCACCTGAGGTCAGAAGGTTGAGACCAGCCTGGCCAACATGGTGAAATTCCATCTCTACTAAAAATACAAAAACTGGCCGGGTGTGGTGGTGGGCGCCTGTAATACCAGCTACTTGGGAGGCTGAGGCCGGAGAATTGCTTGAACTCAGGAGGCGGAGGTTGCAGTGAGCCAAGATCGTGCCACTGCACTCCAGCCTGGGTGGCAGAGCAAGACTCTGTCTCAAAACAAAACAAAACAACAACAAAAACCATGATGGGTTGAATGCATAAATATCTTTAATTTTTCCAAAATGTCTCTAAAATGAAATAAAATAAATAATGAAATTAAAAAGACACAGGCACCTCAAAGGTAGGAGAATAGGAGAGGAGATCCCAGCAGTTAATTGCCATCAAGATGTCTTTGGAAGGAGTCACTGATGTGGCTAAGCAGAGGAAGCTGGACTCTAAGGATCTCAAAGAGGATGTCAGTAAGTGAGGCAGTTAGCTCCATAAAACTCCAGAAAAGTTCAGGATTTGGAAGCTCTAGGTCTTGCATAAGGCTGTAGGATATATAGAGCGGGGGAAAAAAAGAGCATTAGATGGAGATCTATAAAAGCTGTTAAGCCCCAGTTCCCACCCCCACCCATCAGATCCAGGTGCTTGCCCCTCCTCTCACCCTGAAGATTCTATTGTGAAAAGCTGTGAATCATTAGCCATCCATCCCCCCAACCTGCAAAGGTACACACCTAATAGATATGATACACACCCATCAGAAACAATGGCACACTTAGTTTAGAAGGGAAAAGTGGGCATACCCTTGTGGGTGTGTCGTGATCTTAGAGGGGCAGGGGATAAGTAGTTTGAAAGTTATCTCCAAGGTGATTTTGAAGACAATTCTCCCATCCCACTCTCGATTACTAGCCACTGATTTTGTCTCAGGAGGCATTAGCCGCCTGTCAAACTGCTGGGACATTATTTTTCTCTTAGTCAATAAAAGTAGTTTGACATCCATCACATATAGCATGTGCTAGGTCTTGTAGGAGACAACGATGACAACAAAAGGGTAAAACATTGTCCTGTGCTCATGGAACTTCAAATCTAGTTATTAGTGATTATATACATTCTAAATTAAACACTTTCAAAATAAGACATCTTGTCAAGGTAAAGGATTAAAAACCTTTTGTCCTATCCTGTCCGTATTTCCTCTCACCCCCTGCCATCTGGGTGGGCTCAAATAAACTTTAGAGCACCCAAGATTTATAGAACTCCTGACAGCGACCTCACCAAAGGCTAGGCTTCCTATTTGTCATCAACTTGTTGAAATTTTGTTTGACTGCTTTAGTACAGGAGTATATTCCCCAAGACAAGAGACCTGAGAGCTTTTCCCTGGTTAAGATACCAAGGATGATTTCCAAATTTTAGGCATCCTTCCCCTTGTTCCACCAATTTTTTTTTTTTTTTTCCTTCTGGGAAAATAGCCAGGATGATTGCAAAACATAAGCTTGTAAAAAGGCAAAACTCCATGGATGTAAGAAAGTAAACTTTCTTGAGGGCCACACCCGTGATAACTCTGGAATTTTCATTTAATTCCTAACTCATTTTTTGTTGTTTTTGTTTTTTTAAACTCAAATATGTAAGTCCCTTTAATTGAGGTCACTTACTCGGTTGGGAGATTAATATTCTGATGGGGAAACTTTCTTTTTAGAGTTTATATTATTTTATTCCTTCAGTCATTCAGTATTACTATTGGGGTAGCTTTTGGAATTTTCCATCCCCCCCACTTTCAAATTACTTTTGTCTTTTTTTTTTTTTCCCTGAGAAATTAGTGAAAACAGTTTGAAGTCTTGCCACGTTGTAAGGAGATTTGCATTATTTAAGGAAACAGCTGGCAGATCTCTGTAATGCCCCACCTCTGTTCTGCCAGTGCCTAAAATTTCCTTTGCATGACTCAGTTAAAAAAAAAAAAAAATGCCAGAGGAGGGGAATGAGTGGACAGGAGAAGAAACCCTTGTTTCCCTTTCTGAGTTGCAAAAAGCGTTTATCAAGGTTTACATTGTCATGCTTCTGTCCTCTAGTGGATAGCAGCATGTGATGAACTCAGAGAAACTCTTCTCCCAAATTGGCCAGTAAGAACTCCGCAAAAACTGTGGATGAGCTGAGCTTACCTCCCACAATTTTATTTTGAAAATAAAAAATTTTCCCCACATAGTAAACACAGTTATCTTCACGAGTGTGGGAATGATTAAGAAAAAAACCCAAGCTTAGATTTGCAAGATGGGTGACCTGAAGTTTTGCCCAGAGGGAGAGAAGGGTCTCTTCCTCCTTTCACTCTGTTCTTGACAGCGCCTGCAGCCTGCCCTGGAAGAACGGGTTTCTTCTTCGGATAGAAAGGAATTGCTGACTCTTCTGCCAGCCTTGCCCATAGGCCTGGCTGTTTCCCTGGTGCACCTTCCCTGCTCAAGTTGCTATCCTTATCATTTTATATTTTTGTGCCAGTATAGATTTGGTCCTATAAGGCTGTAGATATATAGTGGGCAGAAAGATGTGGGGATGAGAGCACTGAGCCTACAACCTATTTGGAGGGACTCTGGGCAGCATGAGGATGAGGGGCAGGGCCAGGGCCATAGCTAACTAGTTAGCAGTCAGGCAAATAGTCAAGGACAGAGACCTTGTGTACATTAATAGTGCCAGCATTTTAAAGATCTTTACCCAGGGAAGGCTGTTTATATATATATATATACACACACACACACACACACACACACACACACACATATACACACACACACACACACACACACACACATATATATACAGTTATTTGGGAGAAACCAGAAATGGTG
Source organism: Pongo pygmaeus (assembly GCF_028885625.2). NCBI lineage: Eukaryota > Metazoa > Chordata > Mammalia > Primates > Hominidae > Pongo > Pongo pygmaeus. The sequence continues at coordinate 25,404,965 of NC_072378.2, forward strand.
TATTTAAAAAAATTGGATGCCTTAAACTTCCAAATAAATGCGTTTTAGAGCTCACTTATCTGGAGGTTGGCCTATTCCATTCCGTCTCTGACGTCTTGCCTTTCAACTGTTTTTTTCACTTCTCAGAGTGGGCATGAGAAACCACAGGATGTAGAAACATGGAGTCAGTTTTGCTAAAGCAGGCCCTCGTGAGACTTGGAGGGGAAGAGGCGATGAGTCCAATGAGAGTTTAAAATTAGATGTTCAGTTATTGATTCTATGTTTTCTTTGTAGTCAGTCTTTTTCTAATTAAAGTGGGTAAGACATTTGAATATAGGGAGATAAATGTGCTACGTTAAAGGATATAAAAAAATCCTAGAGGAAGTCTGAACTCTAAACTCTTTGGCAAGTCTTTCTGCCTGAATTTTGAAGCCAATTTAAAGATTATATATGTGGCTGAGTGTAGTGGCTTATGCTGTGGCTCCTGACCTCGTGATCCACCCACCCGCCTCGGCCTCCATTCCAGCACTTTGGGAGGCCGAGGCGGGTGGATCACGAGGTCAGGAGGCCAAGACCATCCTGGCCAACATGGTGAAACCCTGTCTCTACTAAAAATACAAAAATTAGCTGGGTGTGGTGGCACGTGCCTGTAGTCCCAGCTACTTGGGAGACTGAGGCAGGAGAATTGCCTGAACCCGGGAGGCAGAGGTTGCAGTGAGCTGAGATCGCACCACTGCACTCCAGCCTGGGCGACAGAGCAAGATTCTGTCTCAAAAAAAAAAAAAAAAATGATATATATACACACCCCCACACAGAATACACACATACACATATATATGTATACATACACATACACATATATGTATGCATACACATACACATATATGTATGCATACATTCACACATGCACTTACATATTCACAATGATAGTTAAGCTAGTTTTTGCCCTCCTTATCAGTATGTCACATATCCATGTTGTTTCCTGGTATATCCAGCTGTTTCCTTAATGAGACCATCTCCATCTTTCAGATATTTACCAACAGTTGAGTATATACTTGGCTTTATTGCAGGACCTGGCTATGATACAGATGGATGTACTGTGTATAGATGCCCAAAATAACTTTTGTTTTTATGATGATTAGATTTTGCCTGCATATTTAAGGTTTTGCTGTATATACTAATTTGCTTCAGAGTCAGAAAAATAGCAGCAAACTCTGAGAGGGGACTGAAAAAGTATCACTGACTTAGGAGGTATTATAGTAGGAATGGGACTACAGAGATAGCCTTTGCACTGCTTTGTGAGAAAGCAGTGGAGAAAAATACAATAGCTCCCATTTATTAAAAGCTTCCTATATGTTAGTACTATATGTATTATCTGTTTTAATCCTCACAGTAACTGTGTGAAGCGGGTTCTAATTATCTTCCTTTTACAGATGAAGAAAGTGAAGGCAGAGTCTTTAGATGTCCTCCCAACGTTGCAGAACATGAGAGGCAGAGTGTGGACGAGGCTCTGTGTCTTAGATTATAAGGACAGTGCTCATTTCCATTGCATTAAGGAAAATATCCTAGTCTATCCTGTTTAATCCTAGGAACCCTGTGGTGTGGAGAGGTTTTCTCTTACATACCAATTCTAAGCCTCCGCTTTGATCCTTTGTCTTGGTAGGCATCTTCTCTCCTCATTTACTGCTCACTGTGTGAGGATGATAGGCACTCCTCAGTTATAAACATCACCCTTGCAAACAGCAGCTTGGTCGCTCCCTCTGAGGTCTACCCTAAGGGCTCCCCAAATGCCCACCCATGGCGGCAGGTGCCAGACTGGGGCCCGAGCAGGGCACTGGCTCTCCACAGCCTCCTCCATACCACTGCCTGCTTTTTTTCTCTCATCTCTTCCACCACCCGCCATTGTTTTTTGTGTTTCCTTCCAGGCAGATTAGTTAATTCCACCTCAGGTAATCTCTTGTTCTTTCCATGACAAAATGCATTCTTAGTTTCACACTGTTGTCATATAAATGAAGGAACCCTTTCCCACAGATTGGAAATTGGCAGGATTTGATTCATCAATATTCTAGGCTGTTAGTTTTCCTTTCACTGTGCTCACACAGAACCAGATACAGCAGAATTAAAAAGTAATAGGCACCCTCTAGTCCCTTGCTACTCAAATTGTGGTCCATGACCAGCATCATTGCCAATACCTGGGGCTTGTTAGAACTGCAAAATCTCAGCCCCTCCCAGGCCTAAAGAACCAGGTCCTGCAGTCTAACAAGATCTGCAGGTGCTTATTTGCACATTACACTTAAGAAACACTGTAAGCCTACCCTATTTCTGTCCTTTTCTTCCTAAGCTAAATGTTATGACTTGGTCACAGCTGAAAGCCTTCAGTGCCATTATTAGTAATGATGTTGGTGCTGATAAGGTTTGTAGATAACATTAAACTGAAAATGTTTCTTGACGTTAAACTGAGAAATGCTTCTAATGACCAGGAAGACAGAATCGAAAGTAGCCTTAATTAATTGAAGTGATTACTGTAAAACAGGTTAAAATTGTATAGGGAACACTGCCTGCCTGGCGAAGCATTGCATGGTATGAGGAGTGGGCACAGATGCAGCACTCAGGTGTTTTGCGTTTGTCGAGAAACACTGTCCTTACAGTCCTTAAGCCTCATGGACAGCTGTTTCTCGGGGACTGTCAGGGTCTCAATTTTGAATTGTCTTAGTGATTTTAGATGAGATAGTTTATATTCCAGAGAGCTTTTTTTTTTTTTGAGACGGAGTCTCACTCTGTCGCCCAGGCTGGAGTGCAATCGATCTCCACTCACCGCAACCTCCACCTCACGGGTTCAAGCGATTCTCCTGCCTCAGCCTCCCAAGTAGCTGGAATTACAGGCGCATGCCACTGCGCCTGGCTAATTTTTGTATTTTAAGTAGAGACGGGGTTTCGTCATGTTGGCCAGGCTGGTCTTGAACTCCTGACCTCAGGTGATCTGCCCGCCTTGGCCTCCCAAAGTGCTGGAATTAGACGAGCCACCACGCTGGGCCATTATTATTATAATTTTTTAAAAGACTAGTCTAGTGTAATAGAAGAGGGAAAGAGAAGAACAAGAAGTTCTGTCTGTAACTGACTCTGAACAATCAATGGAGATAATTCACAGCCTGCAGATTAGCCAGAGGGCCAATTGTTAAATCCTCATTATCCTGCTACTCTTGAGTCCTGTTAGGTTACTAGAAAGCAGTGCACCTGGAGACTCGGTACTCCTGTCCCAGAGCTGTCTTTCTAAAGTAAGATTTAGCATTAGGCCCTTAGTTTTTAATTAGGAAGTTGAGCAGAGAGGGAATGTTTGAAGACTGTTACTACAATTTTAAAACTAAAAGGTGTCACTGAGGGTACTGAGCATGCTGTTTATTCTCTAATGCTCAGTTCCATGGGAGAAGTTTCTCTCAAAGTTGAGTTAGGGTGATTTTTTTCCTAAATATTTTCTTTCTTTTTTTGGGATGGGGTCTCAGTCTGTTGCCCAGGCTGAAGTGCTATGGCTTACTGCAGCCTTGACCTTCTGGGCTCAAACAGTCCTTCCATCTCAACCTCCTGAGTAGCCGGGACTATAGGTGTGTATTACTGTGCTTAGCTAATGTATTTTTATTTTTTTTTTAAAGATGAGGTCTCCCTATGTTGCCCAGTCTTGAACTCCTGGGCTCAAGCAGTCCTCCTGCCTTGACCTCCCAAAGTACCAAAGTGTTGGGATTACAGGCATGAGCCACTGCACCCTACCCTAAATGCTTTTATTTAGTGAGAGCCATAACATAATATTGTTTCCATATTCTTTTCATCTTCCAGGAAATTCCTAAGCTTTTTTTTTTTTTTTTTTAATTATATATTGGAAGCTTTCCTTTACTTAGGGCTTTTTTTTTTTTTTTTTTTTTTTTAATAGAGATGGGGGAGCTCATGGTCACCCAGGCTAGAATGCAGTGATACCATCACAGCTCGCTGCAGCCTCCAACTCCTGGGATCAACCCCTACCTCATTCTCCTGGGTAGGACTACAGGCACTCACCACCACACTGGGCTAATTAAAAAAAAAAATTCTTTTTTGTAGAGAGGTGGTCTTGCTATGTCACGCGGGTTGATCTAGAACTCCTGACCTCAAGTCACCCTTCCGCATTAGCCTCGGAAAGTGCTGGGATTACAGACATTACACATTCTTGTGTTTTTAGAATCTGCATTTTATTTTAAGTCATCCGAAATTCCTTTTGGAAGTAGTGAGGGAGTAAATGCTAACCTTGTGTAGAAACTGTAAAGTGTATTCAATTTGTTTCTGTTTTATGAACTTGACCTTGTGTGAGCATCAGCCATATGCAGGACTGTTGGGCTTGGAATGCGCCAGACCAAGCAGTCTCTAATTTTGTTCTCAGTTCAGAGTTGAGGGGCTGAGGAAGTTTTGGGCAAGAGTGAGGTCTGCTTGGGAGGATTGCCTTGACAGCTGTGCGCACAGTGGGTTGGAAGGGGAGCAGCAGGGCATCCGTTTGGCAGCTGCCTTGGTGGTCTCAGACTACCGCATTCATGCTGATATTGGAAAGGAGAGGGTCAGGAAGGGAAAGACTGGGGACAAAGTGGACTGATTTGGGCAACGGGTGAGGTGCAGAGAGTAAAGAACAGGGACGAATATATGTGACCCTGGTTTTCAGGCCTTGTTGTTGCTTTGAGAACAGTCCTCTCTGGTTTTTGATATTTTTTTCTTGTATATGGGGAGCTTGATAAACTAAGCCTTGGACCTTTGTTGTTTTGATCTTTCTGAGCTCTTTGTCATCAGTCCTACTCTGGGAAATGTGAAGTAGCTGCAGAAGGCACCTAACCTGTTCTTGTTCCCTTTTCTCGGCCTCGTACCTCAAGTTCTCTACCACTAGAGGAGAGGTGGGCTGAACTTCCTTAGCAAGATCTCTTTCACTTTTTGGGAGTCCCATTTTCTAATACCACTCCAGACTCATCAGCCAAGCCACCCAGGAGACCCCACGTGGGAGCCGCGTTCCCTTTGTCAGAGAGATGCTCCTGGGAGTTGTGTTAGGAAGGCGAGTCAGGAACAGATGGCTGTCCTGGGGGGTCTGGATGTTGGCCCAGCCCCATCTCCTCAAAGCCATTGTTTGCCCTGGTTTGTGAGGTGCTCAACAGCGGGGACAGATGCAATCAGAGAAGGATGAAATGATCTTTTTCTCTGGACCTGAAATGGGACCCTATGCTTAGTGCAGCCTTACTCAGTGACTATCAAAATTTGAAAATTGTGTTTTTCTGAGGCTGGGCTCATTGACTTCCATGAGCTCTTATTAGCTGTTTACTCATGAATGAGGCAATTTAATGTGGGTAGAGGAGGGCAAATCAAATGAGAAGGAACTGCCGTGTTTAAAATTACTACGAGGATAGACTGTTGTTAAAGGGTCCTACTCAAGCCTACAGAAGCCTTCCTTAGCTTACATGTCGAGTAAATTAATTAGACGAATTGTGGATTATTCTGATTTATTCAGAGAAATCCTTTGCTCTGCAGGCTGTACTGGGCATCATGTGGCTGACTTCTTGTTCTGACTTTCTGTGAATGTTTGCAAGTAATAAAATATCTTTTTATGATTGAGACTTATTTAGTGTAATAATATTTAATATTAATATTTAATAATTTTAGGAAAATAATTTAGGTAAGGATTTGCTGTGTATTGTAGCATGCATTCTTCTAAGCCATGCCCTTTGATATTAAGAGCTCTGCTAGTTTCAAAGAGCTCGATTTCCTTAACTGGAAGGGGCCTATAAATCTGGCAGTAGCTAATGAAGGGAGAATGGTAGTCTTTTCCGTAGGGGAGGGCAGTGCACACAGAAAGTTAGCCTGTTTTTTAGTCTAACTGTCCTAATCTAATCTCATGAAAGGTACATACACATTTAATACACATTTTTCTGGGGCCCATAGCTTTTATTACATTTTCAAAGGAGTAGATGACTCCTAGAAGCTAGGAACTTCTGCAGAATAACTTCTTGAGTGAGATAACATTGTTGCGATTTGAGAAATACTGAATCTCTACATTTGTTCACTTTTTTTTTTTTTTTTTTTTTTAGACAGAGTCTTGCTCTGTCACCCAGGCTGGAGTGCAGTGGCGAGATCTCAGCTTACTGAACCTCTGCCTCCAGGGTTCAAGCGATTCTCCTGCATCAGCCTATTTTCACCTCTTTAAAGAAATATATTGTTATCGCTCCCTGAAAGTGGATTAGTTAAGTACTGTTTACCCTGCCTATCAAGAAAACTTACTTGCACATGTTATGTTCGAACATTAGCCAATGAAAATTAGTCAATGAGAACTAGTCAATGAACATGGTCAGTCTTGCTTAAAGACTCAAAATGTGCTGGAGTATCGTGTTAATTGTGGTAGTTTATGACATTTTTCTGAAGAGAAAAACCACTCCAGCAAGGTAGGTAAGATAGTATATTGTCTGTCTTCTTCCTCCTACCCACCCCTCTGTCTACATTTGAAACAGGTTTTGGAGGAGTAGTGGGAACATTTGGTGATTTCTAGTGGGGTTAGAGAAAGCAGTACCTGGTTCTTTGGCTGCATCCACCAAAGCAAAGACCTAGACTTGCAGAGGAGGATATTGTTTGTTTGCTTGTTTGAGGATTGTATTTCCCAGGTTTGTTCATTTGCATGAGTGGCTGAATAATGTAACAGAGACTTCAGAAGTAAGGAAAATGGTTGTCACCAAAATGTCTTGTTTTACCTTTGTTTGAACTAAATGGAAAACACATGTTTAATAGCTAAGGCTATTGAGTGCTTATCATTTGCCAGGAACTGTTTCTGAGCCTTTCACATATAACAACTCATTTTATCCCTCCTCTACCCCTAACAAATGGTGTGGTTTGAGTTGGCCTTGGTGAGGTATGAAAAGGAAACAAAGCAGTGACCTCTTCCCACAGGCTGGTCAGATGTTTGAGATAACATTCCTTAGCATTCTTGGTGGAAGTGGTGATTTCGTTGAAAGCTGCTTCCCAGTTGCTCTGGAGTGCAGGTGGGAGGGGTGGACTTTGGCTTTTCCAAAGGATCCCAGGAATGGGAAGGACCTTAAAGATCTAGACCAGGGGTGTCCATTCTTTTGGCTTCCCTGGGCCACATTGTAAGAAGAAGAATTATCTTGGACCGCACATAAAATACACTAACACTAATGATAGCTAATGATCTTAAAAAATTGCCAGAAAAACTCAATGTTTTAAGAAAGTTTATGAATTTGTGTTGGGCTGCATTTAAAGCCATCCTGGACTGCATGTGGCCCATGGGCCATGAATTGGACAAGCTTTATCTAGACCGTTCTGAACTACTCATCTGCCTCCCCCAGCCCCCACCCCCACCCCACACATTCAGAATTCTCCACACATTGGTTGTCTGGCCTCTGCCTGAATAGCTGAGTACCTGTCTTTTCCGAAACTACCCCTTGAGGGGAGATTTACAGCACCTTGTAGCATAGTATATGATATTTGGCTAGTAAAATGTGATCCTGTAATATTTTTCAACCTTTATTGAGCACCCACCCACGGGGCTGGAGGAATTTAGGGGGTTCTGTGGCAAAACAAGAATAGAGTCTTTGCATTTGACTTGTTCTCAGACTTGTAGGGACATATAGGTAAGCTGGATGTTCTGGTGAGCGCTGCTAGAGGCCACACAAGATGCTTCCAAAGCCTAGAGGAGGGTCTGATTCAGCCTTGAGGAGACAAGGTGGCATCTGAATTAATGAGTGCATTAATGGTGAATGCATATTGTTATTATAAAGCTCAGGGATGTTACAGCCTCTGATACTTTACACAAATAGAAAGGTTAAGGTAATTTTCCAAATAAAATAACAAAAATACCATCTAAAAATGATAACTGAATCAACAAAATGCAGGAAATTTGAATATTCAGTACTGTTTTAAACCTTTCATTCTTTTAATTAATTTTATTTATGTATTTCGCTTATTTATTAATTTAATTTTTTTTTTTTTTTTTAGCTGAAGTCTTGCTGTTGCCCAGGCTGGAGTGCAGTGGCACGATCTTGGCTCACTGCAACCTCTGCCTCCTGGGTTCACGCCATTCTCCTGCCTCAGCCTCCCAAGTAGCTGGGACTACAGGTGCCCACTGCCACGCCCAGCTAATTTTTTGTATTTTTAGTAGAGACAGGGTTTCACCGTGTTAGCCAGGATGGTCTCGATCTCCTGACCTCATGATCCGCCCGCCTTGGCCTCCCAAAGTACTGGGATTACAGGCATGAGCCACTGCGCCCGGCCCTATTTATTTGTTTTTTAAAGAGACCGCGTCACGCTGTGTTGCCTAGGCTGCGTTAGAACTCCTGGGCTCAAGAGATGCTCCTGCCTCAGCCTCCAAAGTAGCTGCCATATAGCACATACCACCATGCCTGGCTCTCTTTCAGTTAACTTTAAGGAAATCTAGTGTTTTTGTTTTTGTTTTTTTGAGACAGAGTCTCGCTCTGTCACCCAGGCAGCAGTGCAGTGGCACTATCTTGGCTCACTGCAACCTCTGCCTCCTGGGTTCAAACAATTCTTGTGCCTCAGCCTTCTGATTAGCTGGGATTACAGGCGCTCTCCACCATACCTGGCTAATTTTTGTATTTTTAGTAGAGACAGGGTTTTGCCATGTTGGCCAGGCTAGTCTCGAACTCCTGACCTCAAGTGATCCACCTGCCTCAGCCTCCCAAAGTGCTGGGATTACAGGCCTGAGACACTATGCCCCGCCTCCAGTGCTTTTATACAAAGGAATAAATAGAGTGATTATTAAAGTGCTCTGGATCACACACATACAAACACACACATGCACATACATACACACACACAAATACACACACTGTTTAGGTAACATAAATGTGTGTGGCTGTCAGTGAATGCTGCATTTTTCTGAGCTTGTAACCTTCCCTTTACTAACTGTCTCCACATTATGACTACCTGAGAAATGCTACAATGCAGTGGTACATTCTTCAGCCCAACTAGGATTGGATCAAAGGAGTTACTGGATTCATAGTCTTGGACTGAAGCTCTCTAAAGAGCAGAGTTTCTGTGATGTGCAGGTAGCTTACTGTTACCCTGTAAGTTCCATTTTTATATTTCTTTGCCCCTCCTTCTCAATATTCACACAGTTTTCACAGGACTGATTCAAGTGTGAAGCCAGGATCTCATCTTTTAACAGAGTGGCATTCCGCACAGTCTAAGGCATGATCTTTTTGTGTTTAGGTTGCTCCATTTAGCTTCAAAGGCATCATGATGATTTATGGTCCATTTGTATTAGGGAAGACTCAGAGGAGGGCTAGAATTGTAATGGTTGGATTAATTCATTTTTTCCAGGTGCACCCTTTCCTCCCTATTCTTGGTTGTTTTGCGGATATCCCAAGTAATTCCAGATTCATTTGGAAGGTTTCTCTCTCAGTAGCCTGCTCTCTAGGTAGTTCTCAAATTCTAACAGACTCACAGACACAAAAATCTGCTTGGTAGGTGGGGTTTTTACTTTTTAGTGACTTTTATCTTGTGTGCCTGACCTGGTTCAGCATCTGGAAAAGTATTGGTAGAAAAGAATATTCTCAGTGAGAAGGAGAAGGAACAAGTAAAACAATGTGAACTAAAGGCCTGGCACAGTGGCCATGCCTGTAATCCCAGCACTTTGGGAGGCCAAGGTAGGAGGATGGCTTGAAACCAGGAATTCGAGACCAGCCTAGGCAACAGAGCGAGACCCTGTCTCTACAAAAAAAAAAAAAAAAAGCAAAAAACCCCCCAGAATTAGCCAGGTGTGGTGGCACATACCTATAGTCCCAGCTACTCGGGAGGATTGCTTGAGCCCAGGAGGTTGAGGCTGCCATGAGCTATGATCACACCACTGCACTGCAGCATAAAAAGCTTGGTTATTTGTCTTAGTTGAAGCTGTCCTTAAAGAATTTATAAATGGTTGCAAACATTTCTGAAAATCATAGATGTATGGTTTCTGTGGTTCCTGGTTACTTTATCAAGTAAAGTAACATGACAACTTATTTTATGGATAGTCACTAGATTGTAAACCTTTGGAAGCTGGGACTGTTCCATTCATCATCTTCACATTCCCCACTGTGCAAAGCACAGTTTGCTCATTTGTTTCGTTTCATTTTTTTTCCCTTTCTACTATAGTTTTCACATGTAAACGATCAAATTATAAGAGATCAATATTAGGGTATTTTGATTTTCTAGCTCATAAAATAGGGATGGAAGAGCAGTGATCAGTTGTGGTAATTGACTGTGATGGCACAAGGCAAAAAGGCACAGAGAAAAGAGATAGAGGACAAGCCTGTTCTGGCTGGCATCCCAAGTCTAGATCCTCCATCTGGGAGCCCGTGGCTCAGATAATACTCCAGGTCATCATGAATTGTGGGAGTTAACCCTGTTTAATGCCTCACAAAGGAACAGACCTGTAGGAACACCTTCTCCTGTCTGCAGCTGCCACAGAGGGTAGCAAATCCCATGCTAGGCGTGGAGAGGAGACTTGGGCATGTCCCTGGAGGGACACTGCTGCAGTCACTTCACTTATAGAGCTGGGGAGGCCCTGAATGGTGTCAGAGTTCACAGTGCAAAGCAGTAATTATGTTGAAGAATGTGACACCTCAAGATTCAACAAGTTTTTTTTTTTTTTTGCCTTAAACATGAATGCCTATTCATAGAGGGATTATAGGAGCAAAGCTCTCTTAGATATTAAACACCCTCATCAGAAGAAAAAGAGAAGCAAATTCCTGATGGCAGGAAATAGCAGCAAATTTTTACAGAATGCTTAAGCCTGGCACAGCAATCCTAAGAATGTTGTTCAGTTTCATGGTTTTTCCTCTCATTTTGGGCTGAATGTAACTTGTCCTTCATTTATGTAACACATATTTGAGTGCTTACTGTGAGCTAAGCACTTTCTTGGTGTTGGGAGTAAAGCAACAAGCAAAGCAAATCCCTAAGCTTTGGGGAGATGGAAAATAAATATCTGATAAAGTATATGGTAGTCATAAGAGCTGGGAGGATAGGAGATGGAGTAGGGTGATGGGTGCTGTTGTAGATAATGTGTCAGGGAAGGGAGGGTGTTTAGTAGAGGACTGAAGTGAGGGAGAAGGCGTTCCAGGCGAGGGTACAGGTGTGAATGTAGACCCTAACGTGGAAGTGTGCTTGGCTGGGTCAAGGAAGTGAACCCTAAGAGGACCACTGGGCAGAAGTGGAAGAGCTAGGGTAGGGAGGTGGGGCTGAGGGTGACCAGCGGCCAAGCCATGCAGAGCCTCTTAGGTCCTGAGCTTTCTCAGTGGTCTCTCCTTCATCTGCTTCGGAGCTTGCTTTCCTATGTGGCAACATTAGTTCTAGTGTGATGAATATTAGTGGGAAAATAGAAAGTTCTATATAAAACTTACTTCTGGAAACTAAAGGATTCTTGCTTAGACCTCAGATGTTGATGGGTGGTAGATTAAAGGCCCTTTTCTCATTCGTTGAGCTGTGTCCTGAGATGAGTTTTCTATATTTGTGTGGTAGAGAATTCATTGAAACTTGAATATGTGCCATTATGTGAGGCAGAAGTGTATATTCCATGAAAGGGTGTTGACATATTGTCACATACCATGAGCTGCTTAATCTGGGAATATTTGTAAAAGTGTCATCTGGTGTGAAGGCTGATATTTAACTATCTTTAAAAAATACTGGAAAAGACAATTTGCTTGCAGATTTCAGAGTTTTGCTGTAGGTCTGTTTTTGTGGAAATGATTTGTGTTCAGTAGCATTTTTTCCCCTACAGCTTTCATATGGTATTGTTTTGACTTGTTTGGAAGACAATTTGCTTGGCTTAAAGGGAATTATTCAAATAATCTTAGAAGTTTAAAAAATTATGTTAGCTAGAAATTAGAAGTTTTTGGCTTTACAGAAAAGTTCATTATTTATTCATTAATTTATCCATCCATTTATACAACAAAAAGTGATTCAGCATGTAGTGTGTAGCAGACAGTGTGCTGAAGATACAGCAAATGTAACAGATATGGCTTGATTAGTCTTGCTAGGCAGCAAGAGACAAACATATGCATACACATCCACGCTAATTATGGTAAGGGCTAAAACTTATTGAAAAGAGCATAGTGATAGGGAATTTGGAGTGGGGTGGGGAGCTGTGTAGGATAGTCAGATGAGACTTTTTTTTTTTTTGAGACAGACTCTTGCTCTGTCGCCAGGCTGGAGTACAGTGGCGCGATTTCAGCTCACTGCAGTCCCCGCCTCCCGGGTTCAACCAATTCCCCTGCCTCAGCCTCCCTAGCAGTTGGGACTACAGGCGCACACCAGCGCGCCCGGCTAATTTTTTGTATTTTAGTAGAGACGGAGTTTCACCGTGTTGGCCAGGATGGTGTCGATTTCCTGACCTCGTGATCCGCCCACCTTGGCCTCCGAAAATGCTGGGATTACAGGCTTGAGCCACTGCGCCCGGCCTAGATGAGACATTTTTGAGAAAATAACATTTAAGATGAGGCCTGGAGGAAAACAGTGCCAGCCATTTGAAGAGTGAGGGAAAGAGGTTTCCAGGCAGATTGAATACATTGTGCAAAGGCCCTGAGGAAGTGTGTGGTTTTAATGGAGAGCTAAAGAACAATGAGGCAAGAGCATCAGGGGATATCCAAGAAGTCATGCTGGATTACATATACTGGTCAGTAAGGAGCTTGGATTTGATTTTAATGGGGAAATAACATACTCTGGTATGTTTAAAATGATTACTGAGGCTTCTGAGTAGAGAATTACACTGTTAACAGTAGTGGGAGTGAGAGGTCAGGCTTGGTCTAGGGCAGTGCTTCTCAGTGTGTGGTCTCAGGGTCAGCCCTATCAGAATTACCTGGAAACCTGTAAGAAATGCAAACTTCAAGTCTTATTATGGACTTGCTGATTCAGAAACTGGAGGTGGGACTCAGCAATCTGCTTTAACAAGTCCTTTGGATGATCTGATATACAGAAAAGTTTGAGAACCACTGGTCTAGGGATTGCTGGAGGAGATGGGAAGCAGTAGACAGATTCTGGATATGTTTTGAAGGTAGGAATGATAGGACTTTTGTATATGGGAGCTGAGGAAAAAGGAGAAATCAGAAATATTATTAGTATTATTATTAATTTTTCAAGACGGAATCCCACTGTCACCCAGGCTGGAGTGCAGTGGCATGATCTTGGCTCACTGCAACCTGATAAGGACCTTGTTTATTGTGATGAGGGAGACTGGCGGGGGTAGCAAAAGGACATAACTTTTGAACACATTGCGTTTGGAGTGTTCATGAAATGTCCAAGTGAAGATGTTGGCCTGTTGATGGCAAAATAAGCATACAGCCCAGAGGGAAGATGTAGTTTCAAATACAGCTCAGCGGAAAGATATAGTTTCCAGAAAGGAATTCGGGACTTGCCGGTGTACAGGGAGTATTTAAAGCAATTGAAATAGGTGTGATATCACCAAAGGAGAGAGATAGCAAGGAGAGAGAGTGCAAAAGTGGGCAAAGGACCAAGCTGGAAGGAACTCTTGACATTCACAGGAGCAAGAGCCAGCAAAAGAACAGAAAGAACGGCCAGGGAGAGAAGAGAAGAAAACCAGGAAACTGGTTTCATGGGGAAATATTTCAGGAACAGAGTGATCAACTGTGCTTAATTCATATGATGATGCAGAGAATTGTAGCATAGAGATCACTAGGCATTCTATTTGGACTGTCAGTGAAATTGAAATAAAAAGTCAAGAATCAACTTGATTTATATCACAGGTTTTAGATTAGAAGAAACCAGAGAAACACAGCCCCAATTTCCTATTTGCTAGTTTTCCAAACAGCGAGTTTTCATTGATTTCACTGGCTCCCCTCCGGCTGCTACTTGCTGTGCACAAACAAACTCTGAATGAGCATTTTGTAGTCCTGAAAAGGGGTAGCATATGGGCTTCAACAGCCGGTCATATTTTCTTTTATTACTATATTTAAAGCAACATTCAAGATTAAAAAAATTCCTGGCAACTAGCATAACAAGCTGCAATAAAATCATTCCTGGCTATTGATACGGGCTACTTTGTGCCTCATGTCATGTTATTGAATCCAACTTCTTGGAATTGACTGTCTTTTAATCTGTCACTTAGCAAATTTATATTGGTGTGGAAGAACAAAACAGATTTATAACTTGCATATCTCTTCAAGCTTCTGTTAATGTGGTCAATATTAGAATGTTCTACTTTTAGCGTTTTGGGTCATAAGCTATAGAACATTGGGGCTTGGTGGGAGGATACAGGTATGGGGAGAGGAATGAATATTTGGCATTATTTATGTTTGAACCATTGAGCTGGGGTCTTTAGGTTTATTATTTCATTTAATTCCCACTCTGACGTAGGTGGTATTTCCTTCATTAGTAGATAAGGAAATGAGCTAGTAAAGAAAACTATTTAAATCCAGGTCTAAAATAGATCTTTATTCTGTGCCAAGCTCTTGGGGGAAGAGTATGTGTGGAGGAGGAGTTGTGGGGACTCACAGAGCAGTGGCAAGACAAGCCAGAGATACAGCAAAGGGATATCAAGGACTTAAAGGAGATCGAGTCATGGCAAGGCATTTAAATTTAGTTTTGTACTGCATGGAACAGAAAGACTCTGTACATGCTCAGTATAGGTCTTGGTCTGTCAAGACTGGCTAGGAGTTTTCTAGATAGAAATCTTGAATCTTGCATTAAAGTCACTACAGACCATGAGCTCTGTGGACATTTCATTAAAAGCTTCCTTTCTACTTGGATATGTTTTTTTACTTCTTGTGTGCATGCTTGATTTATTTCCTGTTCCTTATAGAGCTGCAAGGCCTTGTTTCTTTTCTATAGAAGTTATATTTCTCTGAGTTCAAGTGTCACATCTTCATTACCTTCTCTCAAGTTTTGCTATACAAACTTAGGAATGTCATGTCTTTCTCTTCCAGAGTTATCTTCCATCATGTAGGCTTTGGAGCCACTTTTCTCAGAGCCTCCATTTGCCTCACCTCTTCTTGCCTGGGACCTTGTAAAAACAGTGATTGTGGTAATTAAATTGAGATATGAGGAATATATATAAGTATTATGTACTCATATAATAATTAAAAATTAAAAAAAGTGCAATGAGAGGGGAAAAAATCTCCTGGATTGATGAGCTAGACAAAACTTCATGTTAGTTAACATGGTTGCTTTAATCCAGCTGTTCCTGAGTCCGGGGCATCAAATCTTGGGTTCTACAATGGGTGCCAGTCTTAGGAGGGTCATATGTATTTCCAGGCACAAAAGATCTTTCTGTCATGTTGGAGGAGACAAACGTTTATAAGAATCAGTGGGCCATTTAAAATGATAATGAGCAACTTAGGCCTAAAGCCAGATGTTACAAGCTGGTGGCTTGCAGCCTACTCTACTGTGCTTTAAATATACAGTATTTAAAAAATTGATGTTGGTTCCCAATATTTATAAATTGGGAGATATCAGCCATAAATCTAGATTCCATCCTCCCCCACCTTAAAAAGAAAAAGTTGGATCTGGGAACACTAGGTCTATGTTTGTGCTTAGCAGGAATTGGAAGAGCTGGGTTGTGACCAGGCTCTTTTTTTTTTTTTTTAAGCAATGGCAAGCTCTTTTCAGTTTTCTGCCATCCCAAAAGCACCCTAGTGTTTCTCATTGGCCGTGATGCCCATATTGACTGCAATTTGTCATTGTCCTCAAGGCTGTCATTTTTTCCACAGAGCCGGCTTTGCTCTTTGACAAAGCTACTTTGGCCTCCTTATACATTTGAGTTCACTGATCCTTAGCCTAAATGATCAGGACATGGCACATTCAGAAGTTTGTATTATCTTGTAAAAGCACATGAGCAAAGTCTGTTTAGTAAGTGACATTGCTGGTATTCATACCAAGATATGGCTGAGAGGAAGCACATATTTAAATTGAATGCGCCAGGGATCTTTTGGAGAAGTCAAACAAGAATTCTGATTACCTCTTCAATCATACCTAAATGCAGATTTCTTCTTGCTTCAGACAAAATTTTTCAAAGATACTCAAAGTATCTTGGCTCTTGTTGTATGTGTGTTTTGAAAGATAGGGTTGAAGAAAACAATGAAAAGATAACAGGGATATCTGTCCTCCAGAGTTGTTCAGGGGATTCAACATATGAGAAGATATTTGCGAAGTTTTAGTTCCCAGCCTGGGCATCAGCTCATTATCATTAGTCTCTGATATGAGTTGTTTAATGATGAACTTGTGCAAAGCACGTGATCCTATTCAGCATCAGGGGTTCATTGTTAAAAGAACACATTGAGGTCACTGTTGTAGGTCAGGAAATTGAAGGTAGGGAGTTGAGGGCAAGTAGAAGAGTTTCATTCTGGAATTAGTTCAGTAAACATTGAATCTTCCTGATGTGTCAGGCTTTACGCTGCTACTAGAGGTAGGAAGATAAATAAGACAAAGAGAACACGCAGACTCGAACAGTACGGTGTGGTAGGAGGTGTGCCCATGGTACTCTGCGATTATAGACTGGCGTTGGCCCAGAGCAGGGCAGAGGGATGCTCCATGGTGATGACTGAGTTGAGCCTTAAGGCCCGAATGAGCTGGCCAGGCAGTGATCGACAAGAGGGAGAGGGATTTAAAGTGTGAAGTTCAATTTAAGGAACAGAGATGATGCAGGAAGGGCTAAGATATGGAAGAGGCTTTGATGAAGATTTTGGGGAGCCAGGGAAGAAGGGGAGAGATGATCAGATTTCCATTTTGATTGCAGTTTGGTAACTGGATTACAGTGTGGCAGAACTGGAGGCTGGGAGACCAGGAAGATTTCAACCAAGTTAGAAAATCCTTTTTGGTTTTAGAAGACAGTGAGGGGCTGGGTGTGGTGGCTCATGCCTGTAATCCTAGCACTTTGGGAGGCTGAGGCAGAGGGATCACTTGAGCTTAGGAGTTTGAGACCATCCTGGGCAACATAGTGAGACTCCCCGCCGCCATCTCTATTAAAAAAAAAAAAAAAAAAAAAGACAAATGAGGATGGGATCTGGAGTGGCACAAGCCGTGATTTACCCCCTCATTAGGTGAGATACTTTTTGGAAGTGCTGACCTTTTGCCATTTTGAAGAACCAGCTTTTAGATGCTCCATTATGGACTTAGATTGAGGAAGATTGATCAATTTTATTATTTTGCTGCTTTACATTTTCAAGAGGTGTTTTTTTTTTTTTCGAGGAGGAGGGAGGAGAAGGGAACTTATTGTAACATAATTTTGCTAAAAGTTTCCCAGAAGTGAATCATGTTTATCAAGATAAATTATAGAAAGAAGAAGTTTGTTTGCTTATAATATTGTTTCTATGGGAAATCATTCTTCAACAACAAGCAGCAAACTTCCTGGGAGGAGGCACTCAGTATATTCTTCTGCCCCTGAGGAAGTTGAGGATTGAAGTATCTCCCTTGTACTCTGGGACTAGTTGACTCTAAGCCTCCTTCCAGCATCCTGCTGTCAAAACAACTTTTCTTCTGTTTATTTTAATATAGGAGCTGCACAACTCAAATGTTCTGTGTTATGCCAGGACCTCAGTAGCAGGTGGGGGTGAAAAGCCCTGCACAGTATTTACTGGGAAAGGATTGCCCGTTCCTGAGACACTGCCTCCATGATAGACGCTCCACTGATGCTGCAGCCCGTGATAGGCTAAAGAGATTTTGTGGGTACTAAGTTCTATTAAAATTTAGTTCAGGCTGTTATCGTTGTTCTCCAGGAAACCTCAGTACCCTTTTAATTAGCCCCACCCAGGCTGTGACCTCACCCTGATCCATTGTGTATACAGCTGCCAGAATGATTTTCTGAACTGCACATTGAAGTATATCATTCTCCTACTTAAAACCTTTCAGCAGTTCCCCAGAGCTAATCCATGGGAGTGGGAAGGCAAGAATGTGAGTCTCTCTGGTCTTGCAGCCTGTGTCTTTCTACTCTGCCTCATCGCCTCCTGCAGGACCCGTGAGGCATCCGTCCCCCAAGGGAGTCAAAGTTCAGTCCTTCCTGTTAGATCTCTAGAAAGCTACGTGACTGGACCCCATTATTCTACACTCCCTGAAGCCCACTTACTTTAATTTTTGATGTTTGCCTTTGGCTTTTACAAAGTTGATATGAGAAGCCACCTGTGAAGTTCAGGTCCGTGTTGTTTGTTAAAGGAATCGTAAGTCTGTTTTGCAATTCAATGCTTTCTTTAAGGACCTATGAATAATCGTTAAATGAATAGTTCATATTCTAAATTGCTTTTAGCATTTAGTGCCAGGAAAAAAGAACTTTTCTCATTTAAAAATCTTGTATGCTTCCTTTAAAAAAATCAATTAAAATAATAGGGTGTTTGCTTTTTTAAAAACATAAATTTTATATTTTTAGAGATGGGGGGGTGGTCTTACTATGTTGCCCAGGCTGGCCTTGAACTCCTGGACTCCAGGTGATCCTCTCGCCTCAGCCTCCTGAATCACTAGGACTATTGTGTATTTGCTTTTTGACTTTTGTTGCCAGGAGCCTCAAATCTAAAGATTTGTCATGATAGTCATAAAAGTAGTGATGAACAGGAAATCTGCTGTTTTTGTCTTTCCAGCCTAGGAGGCTTTTCCCCATTTACTCGTTTGTTTACAAATTTTTTTTGAGTGGTTGTCATGTGCTGGGCACTGAGAAAGCTGTAGTGAATAAGACGGGTAGGCAAAAATGGAAGTGGTTGGATTGTGCTCATCCAGGTATGAGATAATAGTTGCTTGGGTGGGTGTTTGCAGTGAAGGTGTAGAGAAGTGGGTGGGTTCTGAATGTATTTTTAAGGTAGAAGCAAGTGAATTTGCTGATGATCAAAAGTGGGGAATGAGGGAAAAAGAGGAATCCAGGACGATTCCCAGGTTTTGATTAGGTATGTGATACTGACTTTTGCTGAAACTGAAGGAGGAACAAGTTGAGGAAGAAGGGAAGGACAGCTGAAAACATTTGGGAAATGTTAATTTGTAATACTTGTTACATATCCAAATGGAGATGTCATTTAGGTTTTCCAGAGCTCAGGGTAGAGATTCTGTCTCCATTCCATCGCACCACCCACCATGCACACATGCATACACACACACACGCACACTTCTTTTAGGGAACTTCTCATGTCCACAGCAACCATGTGATTCTACTATGGTTTCAGCTTCTTCAGCCACAGAAGACCTGATACTTCCGTGCCTGCTGGCCTTTGTGCTGTAGTCTCCTGGCCATAGTGATTAGTCCAGGGGGTGGACATATGACCCAAGAGTCCTTCATTGGGGTCTAGGGAGATACTGCCTTGAAGAGAGAGGCCCTCTTTTTCTGCTGGAGAGACTAAATGGTTTACACTCAGATGCCTGTGCTGTGATTCCTGCTACGTGGAGGAAGCCCATCTGAATAGTACAGATTGATGACCTTGCCCAGAAAAGCAGAGATTCTCCAGAAATGTGGAAAGGCCCCTCCCTGCTGTTTGCTACACTGTATCCCTTGGAATGCCAGCGTTTAAAGGTGTTAAGTGAATAAAACTTCTTTGGTCAAATAAATTTAAAGGAAGAGATTTCTTGACAGCAGAACTTCTCAGATGAGCCTTTGTAATAAATATGCGGCTGGGCATGGTGGCTCATGTCTGTAATCCCAGCACTTTGGGAGGCTGAGGTGGGTGGATTGCTTGACCCCAGAAGTTCGAGACCAGCCTGGGCAACATCACAAGACCCCTTCTCTGTAAAAAATACAAAAAACACAGAAAAATCAGTGATGAGTGCACCTGTAGTCCCAGCTACTTGGGAGGCTGAGGCAGGGGCATTGCTTGAGCCTGGAGGGTCGAGGCTGCTGTGAGCCAAGATTGTGCCACTGCGCTCCAGCCTGAGTGACAGAGCAAGACACTGTGTAAATAAATAAATAAATAAATAAAGAATATGTTTTGTGCTTCTTTAAGAGGAGGAAATCTGTTTGACAGTGGAGGTTTTGTTTTTTGTTTTTAAATGGGACATCTATAAATATCTCTCAGTTGGAACCCAGCTTGAAATATTGCTTGAAATGCTATAACAGGTCGTCATTTTTTTGGTAGTCGTAGTGGGGATGGGTGAGTTGTTCTTTATTTCTGGGAAAACTGGTAGGCTCCATATAACCGTCATTACTTCCTGATGTTTTATAGCTTGTTAAGGAGACAAAAGCCTTTTTTCTTCTCCTAGTATTTTAACATGTTAGTACCAGACATTATTTATGCTTAGGTATGAATTTTGGCTCAGAGATTTTCTCAGCATCACACCAATGATAAGTTTCAGAATTGATCCTAGAATGTACTTTCCCTGTATTCTTTCTCCTCTGCTGGTGTTTTGTGAGTGCACGGGTATGTGTGTGCAGGACAACACTTAAAGTGGTTATTCTTTCTTCAAAGACTCAGCTCAACACACCCCTGGTGGCTGGTGTAGCTCAGGGTTGAGTAGTGATCCTGGTATTAAAGATGAGAAATTTGTTAGGAAATCTTGCAGCTCATAGCAGCTACCTGAGGCAGAGAGGTATCTGGAACAGAGTCAGGGAGGCCATAGGGCCAGAGGCCTTCCTGATTCTGGACACACAGAGTACCTTGGTTTCCCCACCCTACCTTAAAAATATATTCGGATTCACTTATGCTGATAAATTACTTGGAGAGAGTGAATGTATTATAGTTATGTGAACTTCTACTCCCTGGCTGTCTCTCTTCTCATGCCTTGGTGATTTGTATAGAGGATAAATTGCTTTTTGGCTTTTATAAATTGTTTTCTTCTACCAACTGCTAACCATTAACATCTCAATCAAATGGGGAATTTGCAGTTATCAGCTTAAATAATCTCCATGCCCACACTTCTTGCTTCTCTCCCTGTTACTGACCCAGATCCTTGATGATAACTCATTGTAGATTTTATCATTTAAAACCTTTTCAACTAGGTACTTGATATAATAGTTCTTATTAATTCTTAATTAAATATTTTATATTATTTAGTCATTTGCTGAGTTGGTAGATATTTATCTTGTGATTTCTTTTAAAAAAGTCTTAGTTCTGAGATGAACCTTTAACAGCCCCCTTCTGTGGCAGTCTACTAAGCACAGTGTTAACCTGAGGTCTTTGGAAAGGCCAGCTTCTCACAGATCTAAGGGATGCAGTTTGCTGGCAAATCTTTAGATGGCCAGTCTTGACTACATTTGATCAAAGTTGGGAAGTGAGCTGTTGGAGATGGTGACATTTTCTGAAGCATGAACAGTAACAATCTGAAACCATAGGCCCTTCACACCTCTTCTGTCATTTCATCTTTGCTACCATCCTTGGAAATAGCCTGTCTTTAAAGGTTTCTATATAGGTTAAGATACTTGCTTGAGGTCATGCAAATAAGAGCTAGTCTGGAGGAAAAACTCAGTTTCCTGTCTCTTCTGTTAATTTCACTGTCCTGCATGGGGTTATGCTTTTTTCTTTCAATGAAGCATAGGAAGTCTCCCTGGGAATCATCTGCGCTGATCTCTGTGTGTGTGTTTTAAATTGCAATTTGTGTTGCAACTGGTAATTCCAGTTCTTCTATATTACTAAGGCTTTCTCTGTAGATGGGTAGTTAATCCGTGAAAATCCCGAAAAGCACGCAGCTCTGTTGATTTGATTTTGTTATAAGATAAGGAATGCATAATCACTCTGGGTTCCTGGCTTTAAATTATAGGGATGTGTTAAATTATGAAAATGAAATGAGGTTTCTAAAAATTCTGTATTCTGGAAAATGCTATTAAGCAATTTCCATTTTGATGCAATGTATATTTAAAAAGATATATTTTCTGTGTGTAGTTGTACTGTTTTTAATCTCCTTGTGATTTTCCTGAAGCTGTGCTTAAATGTGAACAATTGTTTAAAATAAACCAATAAAGGAGAGAAATAGGTTGAAGATATTTTACATGTTTTACTAATTCTGACATGTCCCCAAGTGAGAAATGGTATTCAGAGGCTGTCTGTACAAGAAGGGTTCTTACAGTCCATTTCTAGACTAATTTCAGAGAACGCAGCACCTGAGTGGCCAGGTGAGCTGTGCTCACTGTGGGGCGGCAGGGTGGGCGCTAAAGCCTTGAGTGCATGCTCAATGTGCTTTCCCCTGCCCTGTGCTGGCATCCAGATTTTTGTTTATTGTCACTAGTTTCTACATCCTTTGTAGGCAATGAGACTCACCTTATATGGACTTGTACATGTCTTTTATAGGAAGAGTACGTGTGTCTAAGTTAATCACTCCTGGTGGGATCTCTGTCTGCCCTGTTACTGTGCTGGCCCAATGAAATAGTCTCGGCCATTCAACTACTTCAGTTTAGGCCCTAGACTGTTTCGCAGCTTGCTTCCTAGTTCATCCCCCTTCCAACCATCTTCCATATTTCCAGGAGAAAAAAAATAAAAATAAAAACTTTAATGTCTCCCCTAACCCCCAGATTTTAGGTACTGTTTTCTGCCCCCTGCCCCGCTTTCTAGCTGTTTCTCCTGTCCTGTTTGCACGCACCCTTCTTATTCTGGCTTTAGGAACTACTTGCTGTCTTGACAGTGACAGATTTCATCTCTCCATGCTTGTAGGTTGTTGCACCATCCTATGACCAGAATACCTTCCTCTCCCCATTTCAGCCATTAGGACTCAGCTTCTATATGTGCTTCCCTAGGAAGTCCTGCCAGTGACAGACTCTACTCACCTCCCCTGTGAGCAGCCTAAGGCAGTATGGTAGCAAAGAGTGTGGGCTGTGGTCTCAGGTTGCCTGGGTTCAAACCCAGCTCCCAGCAGTGTGACGTTGGACAAATCACTTAACTTCTTTGGGCTTTAGCTCTCATCTCTAATTAATAGTATTTAAGGTTGTTTAGGATTAAATGAGTTAATGGATGTAAATCATTCATGAAGGTGCACATACAAACATCCTGTTGCTCACAATCTAGTATTACTAGCTTTTAAGCCTGGAAAACCAGTCTGATTCCATTTTTGTACCCTCAGGCCCCTTTTATAGTACATAGGACATGGTAGGCACTCAATAAATGTTGCTTACGTGAATAAGTGAAACAAAAAGTCAGTAAACACAGAACACTTATTTTAGTGTTTGTTAAGTTATGCCCTGCTTTGTTCCAGAAAATGATTTATTTCCATTAGGGTTTTAGATGTACACTTTAAGGAGCAATGTATATATCTGTAAACTTTAAAATCTATGTTTTCCTCAGAGTCACAAGCCGTTTGGAATTTCATTTTGAAATTCTCTTTCCACTAACATTTATAGTTTTGGCACAGTTGCCCTTTAAAAGACAGCATATCAATTGAACATAAATATATTGTGTTTAAACTGTATGCCTGCTTGAATAAGTGTAGTACTTATTTGTCAGGGCATATATTATGTTGGAGTATGATGTCATGAGGCTTAAGGAAACTAATGCTTATCATTTGTTAGTACTTAAAACAAAGTAGAGATAGCCAAATGCATTTCTCTACTTCCTTATTGCCATACAGCTCTCCTTCTAAGTTAATAAGTATCTTATTGCAAATCAGCCCTGTATCTGTTCAAAATTCAAGTGTTGATGGTTGAGTTTCCAGTATTTTCTCCCATATATTCGCATTAAGTATCATTTCCTGAGGGTTGCATAAGACCCATTTAACATTTGTGAACTATGAGACTTCTTTGTACATTTCTGTTTCTTTAGTTATATTACAGTAATCCGGCACATGTCTTCTAACCTTGATGATCTCACCTCTATGTAGCATAAGGATGTTGGAAGAAATATGAAATCTAGACCAACTCTAAAAAATTGAATGTCAAGTTAATTGTCTTATCACACAATGGTGTAACCAGCCAACATCGTCTAAAAGGGCCGTGTCCATAATGGCATCATTGACATCTGAACTGTATGGTGGTGTTCTCTAAAAGGTGCTATAGAGAAAACACAAGTGTGAAGGGCGATTGTAATGGTTGTGGGTCAGAGGCTCCTCAAGTGGAGTGAAGGAGGCCAGCCAGGAATGAAGACAGTGCAGTGAATGATTCTGTTGTTGCATAGTGAAATAAAGTACTAAAATGTTCTCTTAACAAAGAATCATGTTTGGTCAGAGTGGACATGATATAGTGAGTTTTTGTAAACTCTTCATTTAGCGACTAATATTTTGGCTCAGTTAAAGATATGAAAAACATTTTTTAACAAAAAGGGGTTAGTGGCCGGGCATGGTGGCTCACTCCTGTAATCTGGCTTTAGGAACTAACTAGCTGGTTCTGACTAGCATATGAGGGTAGGGTTAGTTTTTCCCTATCTTCGCTCTTCTTCCACAGCACTTTGGGAGGCTGAGGCGGGTGGACCACCTGAGGTCAGGGGTTCAAGACCAGCCTGGCCAACATGGCGAAATCCCGTCTGTACTGAAAATACAAAAATTAGCCAGGCGTGGTGGCGCATGCCTATAATCCCAACTACTCCGGAGGCTGAGTTAGGAGAATCGCTTGAACCCAGGAGGCAAAGGATGCAGTGAGCTGAGATTGTACCACTGCACTCCAGCCTGGGCAACAGAGGAAGACTCTGTCTCAAAAAATAAAATAAAATAAAATAAAATAAATAAAATAAAAATATAAAATAAAATAAATAAGGTGTTAGTATAAAAAAAGGGGTACTATATTTTATAGTTACAAATACTCAGTCATTAATGTTACAGGAGTACAATGCTCCACTTGCTATGACAGTGTGCTGCTAAGCTCTGTCTCCAGAACTTTTGCCCCTTGGTAGACTCTGTCTTGCACAGGTTTCTTGTCAGATCATAGTCCTCATTTTCTGTGCATAAGATGGAAATAGCATGCAGATTATACCACAGATTGTCCTAGCAGTTCTTTTATATGTTTTACTGAAAAAAGCTGGTCCTACTTTTTTTTTTATTTCTTGACTAGTTTTGTTAGGAGAATTTACACTTTTGGTGGTAGTTTTGCCATTATGTCATTACTTATGAACAAATGTAAATTATTGCACTTACTTTATAGACCAGCTCAGAAAATCTGATTTCAATGAAATTCTTTGTGTTTAGCACTTTTCCACTAAGTGGGCCATTGATTCGGTTATAACAAACTATTTTGATGAATGAGTTGTTCTGTTTATGGAAGGATTTTACACTTAAATGTTGCTTCTTGGGTTGTGCTATTTTTGTACTTTGAAAGTTACATAAAATGAAAAGAACCAGCACATAAGTTTTATATGCTGAGAGTTGAAGGGTGATCCCATTGTTTCTGAATTTGAGTCTCTGCCAGCATGAATCCTCCCATAGAGGGCCCCTAAAGGCTATATTATAGTTTTGATGAAATGTATACATTCTATGAATGAAAAAAATATAGAATTTCCTTTTCATGATTTTTTTCTTAGTTTGTTCCCATTTTTGTCCCCATCAATATAAAATAAATTAAAATGACCACAACAAACTAAAGAAGGTGAAAATCAAGAAATTGTTACTTGTATTATGGACAGGTGTGTAGTGTCACCTCTCTCATGCACACCCACTATCTCCAATAAGCCTAGCCTGGGAAGGAGAATATTTTCCTGTGTTTAACTATTTGAGTCCTCTTACGAAGTCATTTGAATATGTGAGTTCTGGACATTGCAGATAACTAGTTGGTTCTGACTAGCGTATGAGGGTGGGGTTAAATTTTCCTTATTTTCTCTCTTCTTCCATAGTGAGATTTGTGGAGGGTCAATTAGAGTCTTCCTTGACACAAGGTTATTTCTTTAATGTAGCACAGGGGAAGGACATCTTTTTCCTTTTATGAATTCTGCCCAATCCTTTTCTAGGCTGATCTTTGATTCCTATCATGGAGTCTGTCCAGTTTTCAGTATTCTTCCTTGTTTTGGTATTCAGGTAGTAGATATCTCAGATATTCTTTCTCGAGTACAAAAGTATCTCCCAGCAGTGTGGCCTTAGGCAGATTTGTGGTCTTTTTGGCTGTGCTGTCCAGTACTGGCAAGGATAATAGATAGAAGCTTCAGTTTTCAGCAGGGTCAGGTTGCCTCTGGCTGGGCAGTGGGTGTCCAGATGCAGGAATGCTGGTGTAGATGCAGGGCAGTGATTAAAGGCTTTGGAGTTTGAATCCCAGCCCTGCTCAGTGTGACCTTGGGCAAGTTACTTACCTGTGTTAAACCTCAATAACCTGTGCCATTGGGGCCTTTATAAAGATTAATGAGGTATAATATAAAATACTTCACATAGTCATTTTCTGGCACATACTCAGTACGTGGTGGAGGTTATGGTGATTTTATTAAAATAGAATTGGCTGTAGATGCCCCTCCCCACTTTCTAAGATCCCAACATCATGCCCAGTCTGCCTGCATTGTTGTCGAGCATAAAGAAATCATCGATTTTATAATTTATTTGGCTCCTTATTACTTTTCCATTCTTGCAAATCCATTGCCCATACCCTTAAGATGTTTTCTTTAGCCTTACCCTAGTCAGAGACTATTTGCTAAATAGAACTAAAAGAGAAATTTGATTGAGCATCTGAATCTGACCTTCTCCCCAATTAACCCAGTTGGGCAGACCTTCATTTAGAGTGTCATTTATTTTTCAAGCCACGTGGTAAAGAAGCAGAGGGTTCTCCTTACTTCTAAAGTCAATTTCCATTAAAACCTTCAGTGTTCAGTGTGTAGCTTAATGCCTTTTAAAATGATTGCTATTTTTGAACCAGTGTTTTTGTCACAATGTTTTGAGTATAGAATATTCCTTATTTGACAACGCTTAGCTTGTAGGAATTTATAAATGGCTAAGAACAATCTGATTAGAATGTATTGCTTTTGGTTGGAGGCCAAGAATATTGGATCATTGGTTTAGGGTATGACACTTAAAGAGACCAAAGAGCAGAGTACGTAATGCCCAGATAGGCCAATTCATGTAGCTTTGTTCCATAATGTAAGATTGAACCCCAAACCCTGGCCACCTATCTTTGAGATATATGCTGTTGGCCACAGGAGCATTAATTACTCTGGGCAGATCAGCAGACCATGAACTACATGCTACGAGGAGAAATCCAAATGCCTCAATGTGCAGGTGGGTCAGTAGAAGAAACCTCACAAAGGAATGCTGGAGAAGGCTGTCAGTGAAGGTTTTTTTCTTTTTTCTTTTTTTTTTTTTAAGTTGTATAAGAATTGCTAAGGGACAGATCATAGTCCAGAAGTCAGTAGAGGAGTTAGGAAATTCCCAGATATTTAAATTCTGACCATGTAATAAATGATTCCATTGTGGAAGATAAGGGGTAAGTACCAAAAGGAAGGAGTGTCACAATGTGGCAGTTTTCTAATAAACTTAAGTCTTAAAAGGAAGCACACACAAGATAGAAGGCTCACAATCAGGAGGGACTGGCAGTGATCTTAGCTCATATTAACATATTGTGTGTCAGGCAGTGTCCTAAGCACTCACATCCTTGTTTGATCTCATGATAACCTTATGAAGTAGATGGTATTATTATTGCCCTTTTACAGAGGTGTAAACAGGAGGCTTTGGGCGTTTAGGTATTTGCTGTCATTTACATAGCTAGTTAAGTAACTGCGCTGGGATTTAAGTTGAGGTAGTCAGATTCCAGAGAGATCTGAGACTTGCAGAAGGTGCCAGAGACAATAAAAAAAGTTGTTGAAAGAAGTGTTCAGAGTCATAAGGAAAGAATATATTTGCTCTGAGTGGAACTGATGGTGGCTGTGGGTAGTCATAGAGCATAGCCTTTTAACTCCTGTTGTCCATTTATCTTTTATATATAGAAAACTCAGAATGCTGGCCGAGCGTGGTGGCTCATGCCTGTAATCCCAGCATTTTGGGAGGCTGAGGCGGGTGGATCACCTGAGGTCAGGAGTTCAAGACCAGCCAGGCCAACATGGTGAAACCCAGTCTCTACTAAAAATACAAAAATTAGCGTGGTGCACACGCCTGTAGTCTCAGCTACTTGGGAGGCTGAGGCAGGAGAATCACTTGAACCTGCGAGGCAGAGGTTGCAGTGAGCTGAGATTGCGCCACTGCTCCAGCCTGGGCAACAGAGCGAGACTCTGTCTCAAAACAACAGCAACAACAACAGAAAACTCAGAATGTCAAAAATATGTTGGAGAAGTAATAAGACAGACATATTTTTTCTAAATGAATTTAAGCCTCTTAGCCCGACAGAATTTCTCCACAGGGTTCTGAGAACATTTTGGATCCACATTATTCAACCAAGTCCGTGATGATCTGTGAGGAAGCATGGGAACAGAAATAACACTAGAAAGGCGGAGGAGGGGGCACAGGTGCACTTTGGTGTGGAAAAGGTTGGAAAGCATTGTTTGAAAGAAGTTGATATCTTTAAATATTCAGGGCTAGTTGCTAGCAACTTACTATGGCTAGTTGTTGAAAGCTGCAGTGAGTCTGTTCATTAGCTAGTGGGCAGCCCACATTTAGAAGAATGTAGGTGTAAGATGGGAGAGACTTTGGCATAAGAATGGTTCAGATGGAATGGGAACGTCAGGGGGTGATTCGATCATTAAGTTTTCCTCTGAGAATGCGATTTAGTATCTTTGAAACTGGCCAGAGATTTATTTGGATCTTTGGTTTTCCATTTGTGAAGAGGCCATTTAGTCTCATTTCCAGATGAAGAAATTTGGGTTCAGAGAGGATGGGAGTGACTTTCCCTAAGCTACTGAGCTGTTTGGTGACCAAGGCAGGCTGGATGCTCACCTGCTTTCTTGCTGCTCTCTTCTTACTGCAGCTCACCTGTGGACTGGGCCATCAGGAGTCTCTAGGAGGCAGCATTGATTTTGGGATAGGCCTACCTGGGTTCAAATCCCAGCTCTGACACTTAATCTGTAACCGTGTTACATTGTGAGGATTAGTGAAAAGGGAATACTTAGCATTATAGGAAGGGCTAAGTGTATGTTCTTGCCTCTTTCTAGTTAGGCTTGAAATCCTTCTTTATTTTATGTACTTATTATTACTAAGTTTTCTAGCACCTCCCAACTCCTGACCAAAAAGTTTCATTTTCACCTTATTTTTCTCTTTGGATGATTTTTATAAGGGCATTTCTTATAGTTTCTCTATATTTAAATACTTTATACTGTCTAGGGTATTTAGGCAAAGGATTCAACTACAGGGCTTTTAGAAATCCTTTACAGCTCTAAAATTATAGGATTTAATTGTTTTTGAAAAAGATGCCTTCTACCTTGCTCCTCCTCCAGCTGCACATGTAGTTTACTGGTTACTGTGGTAACCGCACTCTAATAATCCTGTCAGGAAATCTGATGCAACTATCTGTCTAATCTTATTTTCCAGACACAAAACAAGAACACGGCTTCCTTCTAAGAATCCTTCTAAAGTGCTCCAGCCTAAGCATTGTTTCTTCTTGTTCTGATGTTTTTTAAGATTGCACTTAGAGTAGAATGCACCTCATTGGGTGTTTCCTCAATGTGGAATGTTTTATAGTATCCAGTGACCAGTGCATCACTCTAAAGCAGTGTGTGCTTTCCTGCACTCTCCTGGAGTTGATGAAATTTTGGGTAGTTTGAATTGTAATTTTAAAAAATGCAGAATAGGGATTAGAGAGGATTTAAATTTATTTTGCACATAGAGGATTGAAGGTAATTACTCAGAGAGTTAGCTAAAATCGGTATTTTTGCTTTTTTTTTTGGACAAGCCAGTTTTACAAAATGTCCCTCTGCTGATCCATGAACAAGGGGTAAGTCTGTACCTCTTCATCCTCCCTCCCTTCTTCAGCCACTCACCTTCCTTAGTAGGGGTCAAGTGGGATCCCTGTGATGCTACTCCTGGCAAGGACCCTCTGTACTCCCAGCCTCTCCACCAATCTCTGCTTGACCCTCAGAAGCAATCTCATCACACCTCTTATTCCTGTTTATGTCAGTCACCATAGGAAGCCTGGACTCCCGTGTCATCTCTCACTCCCGTGTCCTGATCCTCATTTGCCTCTTTACTTCAGCTTTTCCAATCCTGCCTCCCTCCCCTAGGGAACTCATGAAGCCCCTTCACTGTACAGTTTGTGTGCTCACCATCAGTCATCAGCAAACCCCCCACTTCCTCACCTTGTCTGGGAGCATGGCCTTCATCTCCTTGCTTTATTGGACACTTGGGTCTCTCCTAGCAGTACTGCCCCTCCTTCAGCCGTCTCAAGTGGCCACCCTTTTTCACCTTTCCCGTGCACCATGGGTAGAGCTGGGGGTAGCCTCCTCTATGCTATTTTCATAGTGCTGCTCCTCCTTCTCCTGAAATGCCACCTCCTCTGACTTTCAGGTCTCTGCATGGCCCACTTTGCCTCCTTGTCGCAAGTCCTCTGCTCTTCCACGTGGTCATTCCCCTCTTTCTTTGAAAAATTTTGTTTCTGGTTCACTGTCCCTCTCTCCAACACTACTTCTGTGAGTTCTCCAGGATTTCAATCCTCATGTTCACTCCATCCCACGGTCATATCTTGATCCTCTCATCACTGGTGACTTCAGTGCCTCCATCACTCACTTTGAAACATCCCATTCTTATCACCACTTCCTCTTCTCTCGCAAGCCTCGTGTGGTACCTCCAACCTCAGTAGTCCATTGATCCACCAGGATTTTCAGTCCATTGAATCCATCACGTCTTCACGGACCCACACTCACCCCATGTCCTCACTTCTTCCCTTCCCCAGCTTGGAGTCCACGATCAACCACTGTAATGTCTACCATGGCATAGATCCTTATCACCCTTGACCCCTCACGCTTGGTCATTCTTGCTTGACTAAATCACAGTTCTGGTTAAATCCTTCTCTCTCTTCACCTGTTCTGTGCTTGCACCCATGAGGCCAAATGTGCTTGGAGAAAACCACACCACCATATTGTTTGTCTCACTCTAAGCTGATCACAGATCTTAAGTGGGCCCTTGATGCTACCTGGCAGTCTCATTGTGTTTCCACTGTCTGTTCATTTCCACCACTCTCTCAGACAACTGTTGCATACTTTCTACTTGCTGTTCAAACATCCATGGTCTCCTTACTCTTGGTTGTTTCCTTTTTCACCAAAAACCCCAGAAATAATCAGTAGAGACTGCCACCAGCACACCCACCACCTGCCTGCGTCTGTGCCTGTGCTCCCACCTCCTTGGGCATGATGTTCTATCTCCATCCACACGTACCTTCTCAAGGACATTGCTGTATGAAATTTTCCCTCCCTTTCCTATGTCATCTATTTTCTTCTTTCTACCTAATTCCCACTGGCATATGAGTTATTATTTTTCTTATTAAATAAAAACATCCTCTCTTGAGTTTGATTTCTCCTCCAGCTACTAGCCAGTTTCTTTTCTTGCTTTTACTGCAGAACGTTTGAATGAGTCATCTGTATTCATTAGGTCTAACATCTCCCCTCCCATTCTATCCCGAGCCCATCACAGTCAAGTTTGCACCTTAACTCATCATACTCCACTGGCATTGTGCTTTTCGGGGCCACGGGTGGCATTTCCTTGCCGAAGCCCATGGTCAGGACCCACTCCCTTCTTACTTCATTTACCAGCAGCATTTAACACAGTCAGTAATTCCCCTCCATGAAATACATTCTTTACAGGACTGCTTGGACACACATGTACCTCATTTTTTTGTTTTTTCTGGTCTTTCTCAGTCTCCTTTGCTAATTCCTTATCGCTCCAAACTCTAAACAAAGTGCTTCAGGGTACTTGTTCCTCATCATATCTACATTCAGTGCTTTAAGTATCACCTGTATGATGACTTCTGCCTTTGTATTTGTAGCCTGGATCTCTCTCTTGAACTCCAGACCCCTTCATCTGGCTGCCTGCTGGACATCTCTCCTGGGATGTGTCTAACAGGCATTTCAAAACACAACATGCCCAATCTCCAATCTGCTTCCTCCACAGTCATTCCCATCTCAGTTAATAGCATCCTGCTCTTCCACTTACTTAAGAGAAGAGATTTGGTGCCATTCTTTTCTTTTATTTCTTTTTTGAGACAGAGTCTCCCTCTGTTGCCCAGGCTTAAGTGCAGTGGCATGATTTCTGCTCACTGCAACCTCCACCTCCCAGGTTCATGCAGTTATTGTGCCTCAGCCTCCTGAGTAGCTGGGATTACAGGCGCCTGTCACCATGCACAACTAATTTTTGTAGTTTTAGTAGAGATGGGGTTTTGCCATGTTGGCTAGGCTGGTCTCGAACTCCTGACCTCAAGTGATCTGCCCACCTCGGTCTCCCAAAGTGCTGGGATTACAGGTGTGAGCCACTGCGCCCAGTCTGGTGTCATTCTTGATTTCTCTTTCTCACATACCCCATCAGCAAATCCTATAGGCTCTGTCTTCAAAACATATCCAGAGTTGATTTCTTATCACCTTTATTGCTATCACCCTGGTCTAAGCTGCCATAATTTTTCACCTGGATTAGCAGAGTATCCTTCTAACTGGTCTTTCAGCTTCCAGCCTTATCCCCTTCAGTCTGTCATCAGCTGTGTGCAGATTATGTCAGTCTTCTTCCCATCTCATTCAGAGTAAAAGCTGAAGTGATTACCGTGACCGACAAGCTGTGGTGTGCCCTAGCCCTCCATTACCCTCTGGCTTCATCTCCTACTTCCTGCCCACTTGTTTCCTTGTTTCCCCCTCTGGTCTTGCTGTTTCTTGAAACAGTCCAGGCCTGAGTCTACCTCAGAGCTTTTTGCATTTGTTCTTCCCTCTGCCTGGAATTCCCTTTAACTTCCTGCCCTTTATCCATGTCCTCATGATCCCTTATCCCGCTCCCTCACTTCCTTCAGGTCTTCAAATGTCACTTTTTCAGTGAGGACTTCCCTGGCCACCAATCTTAACTTTCCACACCCCTCCTGACACTTTCTCTCTCCCTTGCCTAATTTATTATTCCTTAGTATTTAGCATAATCTAATAGAGTATATGTTTTGTTCATTTATCTTATTCCTTGTCTCTTTTCTCTCCTACTGGAGTATAAGTTCCACAAGACCAGGGACCTTTGTTTTTCTCATTGCTTATTCCTGGGGACTAGGGCGTAGTTTGTGTCATGGTAGGGCGTCATAAGTATTTGTTTAAGAGAAAAATAACTATTTCTGGCTCTAGGCACATTTTGGCTTGAAGTCACTGTAAATCTGCTTGCCACAGTACACTAATAAAGCTAATTATTTTATTTCATGTTTCCTCTTAAAGTATATTTATTACAGGTGTCAAATTAATTTAAAAGCATAATATTAGGCATGACAGAATACAAATAGAGAAGAGTTCCTACAGCTTTTCATGCTGCTTTAAGTGAGTCCCATTCATGGTACAGTTCTCTCTACATGCATTTGGAAATATGTCAGCTTATTTATTTAAATGTATCTTGCCTTATTAGAAAAACAAAAAAGATTTAAGGGGGCTATTTGGAAATGTGATGATGTAAGGATGGGGCAACTTAACGTGGTGTTTCAAATGTTTAGACCATACATTATTGATGTCAATAATCTCCTCTCTAAGAGGCACTGATATCTGTCTATTGTGCAGTTTGCAGCATTCTATGCCAAAGCTTTTGTATTTATTACTTCAGTTCTACCTCTCTTGTTTGGGAAATAATGTCTCCAGTCCTCTAAATGTAAGCTAATATGTATTATAGGCAAAAAGCAATTGAGCGGCAGTTTCTCAAAGTCAAGTTAATCACAACTACCTAAATTTAGCCATATGGTATTTTACCAACAGCCCGTTGATCCCATGCACCACTGGCTGTTGCGCGTAACTATAAAGCAAAGGACAGAACCCAGGCTGGTGCACTCTGGTTTTTCTCTTAGTCTTTTCTGGTTTCCGTTAGTGTCATAGTTAACCAGAGTGAAGAAGATTCAGAGCAATTCATATTTCTGCTTCCTAGTAAGTTTTCAAAAGCATTTCATTTAAAAAAATACTGTGAAATTAACATTTTTGAGTGGGGTATGGTTCTTTGAGTTTTTGAAAAATCATTTTACTTGGAAATTATTTTAGATATATGAAAGAATGGCAAAGGTAGTTTAGAAAGTTCCCATGTACCCTTTACCCAGCTTTCCCTAATGTTAACATCTTATTTAACTGTAGTAAATGGATTAAAACCAAGAAATCAACAGTGGTACAATACCATTAACTAAACTGCAGAATTTATATAGATTTTTACCAGTTTTTCCACTAATGTCCTTTTTCCATTTCAGGTTCTCATCCAGGATATCATGTTTTACTTATTCATTTGTCTTTTAGTCTTACAATCAGTAGTAGCACCACTTTCAAACTTACATGGATAGAGAAAGGAGGTTAAGTTAATGCTGTGGTGAAGTCATGAGAGTGTACAGTAAGTCCTCACTTAATGTCATCGATAGGGTCTTGGAAGCTGTGACTTTAAGTGAAACATGATGTAAGGAAACCAATTTGGCCACAGGCTCATTGATATAAACAACAATTAAGTTCCTACTGCAGATTTCTAGTTACAAAAGATCATCAAACGTCTATATAAACACTTAAAGCACTTCTTTTTCTTTTTTTTGAGATGGAGTCTTGCTCTAGGGTGGAGTGCAATGGTGCGATCTCAGCCCACTGCAGCCTCCGCCTCCCGGGTTCAATCGATTCTCCTGCCTCAGTCTCCCTAGTAGCTGGGATTAGAGGCATGCGCCACCACAGCCAGCTAATTTTGTATTTTTAGTAGAGATGGGGTTTCACCATGTTGGGCAGGTTGGTCTCGAACTCCTGGCCTCTGGTGATCCACCCGCCTTGGCCTCCCAAAGTGTTGGGATTACAGGCGCGAGCCATCATGCCTGGCCGTTAAAGCACTTCTAGTCTTAAACATAGAAATAAATGTGAGTTATACATACATTTAAGAAAGAGCAATAGGCCAGGTGTGATGGCTCACGCCTGTAATCCCAGCACTTTGGGAGGCCGAGCTGGGCGGATCACGAGGTCAGGAGATCCAGACCATCCTGGCCAACATGGTGAAACCCCATCTCTACTAAAAATACAAAAATTAGCTGGGCGTGGCTGCGCATTCCTGTAATCCTAGCTACTCAGGAGGCTGAGGCAGGAGAAACACTTGAACCCGGGAGGCAGAGGTTGCAGTGAGCCGAGATCGTGCCACTGCACTCCAGCCTGGTGACAGAGCTAGACTCTGTCGTAAAAAAATAAAAAATAAAAATAAAAACAAGATAATTATCCAATTTTTGGTGAATCAGTGAGTGATAGCAGTCATCTTGGTGATGGGTTAAATCAAGGAGTAAATGTTTGCAAAGTGAAAATTGTAGAGTCCTCCCTACCATCACACGTTTTAAAAACAAATATAGTGAGCTTGCTGAGTGCTTTCGTACCTCATCTTTATTGTTGTGTATTTGTATGATTATTGTCTACTCGGTGAATTTAAATTTGAAAGTAATTTGTATTCATTCCTTCCTTCCTTCATTCATTTTTCAACTTGCTTGCTTTAGTTCAGGGTTGAAGGTGGCTGGAGAGTATCCCGGCAGGCAGGGCACAAGGTGGGAACCAACTCTGGACAGGGCTCCATTCCACTGCAGGGTGCACATACACATGCACACACACACTCTCTCAATCAGACTGGGACAGTTAGGCATGCCAGTGAACCTAATGTGCATGGCTTTGCAATGTAGGAGGAAACTAGAAACCTGGAAAAACTCACTCAGACATGGTGAAAACATGCAAACTCTACAGCAGACAGTGGTCCCAGTCAGGAATTGATTTCTTTTTCTTCTCATCAATGTTGTTAACCAAATGAAATGACATTATTCACGGACCTGCTGTATAGGTTTAAGGCAGATAGACTGTTGGGACTGGGAGACATTCTGATCCGGGGGCTACAGACGGGTGGCCCTGTGGGGCTCATATACTGTTGGAAATATGATTTGAATTTTCCAAAATTTAATGACTAAAAGGTTTTCCAGAAAAATTTATGTTTGTGGCTTCTCTTTAAAAGATTGGTAGTTCCCGCTGCCTGGGGTCTGTGTTTACCACCAGGAATGATCACATGGCCCTGAGGGGGCCCTTCACTATGGGCAAGGATCGCACCCTCCTGATACTACCCTGATATAAACCAGTCCCCTCATTTTTTTTTTTTTTTTTTTTTTTTTTTGTGATGGAGTCTTGCTCTGTTGCCAGGCTGGAGTGCAGTGGTACAATCTCGGCTCACTGCAACCTCCAACTCCCTGGTTCAAGCTATTCTCCTGCCTCAGGCTCCCGAGTAGCTGGGATTACAGGCACATGCCACCACGCCCAGCTAATTTTTGTAATTTTAGTAGAGATGGGGTTTCACCATGTTGGCCAGGATGGTCTGGATCTCCTGACCTCGTGATCCGCCCGCCTCAGCCTCCCAAAGTGCTGGGATTACAGGTGTGAGCCACCACGTCCAGCCTCCACCAGCCCCCTCATTTTATAAATGGAAATGCCTCAGGGGACCAGCACAGTGGCAGAAAGCCACCTCGCCTTGTCTGGCGTTTGCCTGCTCCTCTTAGTCTAAGAGAGAGCTGGATGGGCATGGTTTTGGCTTCTTTGAGCAGCAAAGATGATAGCTGAAAGAGGATGCAGTATTAACTCCCCTCCAGGTCTAGGCCTATTCTTAGTATTTTTGCTTGTGTCCCTCAAATACTAGAGTTTGTAGACTGGTGCATTTGCTTTGTAGTCACTTCCTGTTTACTTGTATGTGGTTATCTAAAGTATTATGAGTTACTAATGGTAAAAATCAAGTGATGAGCCTGAAAATCCAGATTTGTGACTTATTTTGATAAATCAGATGACCTGCAGCACTGGGGCCACCGTCTCACCAGGCATGGGCTCCTGGGCTGGGGTCAAGGCTGCCTTCTCAAATGGGCACAGTCTCATCTGACCCCTTATTCTCATTTTTGGGGCCTGCCCGGGTTCCTGTGGGCATTTGAGTTTGCAGTGTTTGCCTCAAGTTATTAGGTTGAAAATCAGAGAAGCCCCAGTAGTTTCCTGTTTGTGTTTCTTGATAATAGTTATTCTTGACAAGGAGTTATTGAAGTAATTCCTTTAAAGTTCTTGAGGAGAGAGGGAGTTTGGAACAGGGACTTCTAATAGAATCTGAGATGAGGTTTGCCAAAAGTCAGCCATCTAATTTTTGTCTTCTGTGCCCCTACTGACTCTCCCTGGATGTGCTGTCAGTTCCCTTCATGTAACCTAAGGTTTAATGATAGACAGATATTAGCTTAGAGTATTCCCCCTTTTGGGGCATTTTTGTTTAAATACAACTTGAAGCACAGTGTATTTAAAGAATTGAGTGTAAGCTACCGTGGTGGAATTTCAGGCATTCATTGGATGGTATCCCTGTAATTTCATCCCAGAAGTGTGTAAGCATAGAAACGAGAGTAGAGCACTCCCTCTTTGGATCATTATAGAAACATGGAAGAGATTATTAAAGGGGTGTTATATGTATGTGTAACTCTTAAGGGTCTAGATCTGTGTGGCCCTGTATGGTAGCTGCTGGTCACATATGGCCACCGAGCACTTGAAATATGCCAGTCTACATTGAGATGTGCTGTGATTTTTTTATTATTATTATTATTATTATTATACTTTAGGTTTTATGGTACATGTGCGCAATGTGCAGGTAAGTTACATATGTATACATGTGCCATGCTGGTGCGCTGCACCCACCAACTCGTCATCTAGCATTAGGTATATCTCCCAATGCTATCCTTCCCCCCTCCCCCCACCCCACAACAGTCCCCGAAGTGTGATGTTCCCCTTCCTGTGTCCATGTGTTCTCATTGTTCAATTCTCACCTATGAGTGAGAATATGCGGTGTTTGGTTTTTTGTTCTTGCGATAGTTTACTGAGAATGATGATTTCCAATTTCATCCATGTCCCTACAAAGGACATGAACTCATCATTTTTTATGGCTGCATAGTATTCCATGGTGTATATGTGCCACATTTTCTTAATCCGGTCTATCATTGTTGGACATTTGGGTTGGTTCCAAGTCTTTGCTATTGTGAATAGTGCCGCAGTAAACATACGTGTGCATGTGTCTTTATAGCAGCATGATTTATAGTCCTTTGGGTATATACCCAGTAATGGGATGGCTGGGTCGAATGGAATTTCTAGTTCTAGATCCCTGAGGAACCGCCACACTGACTTCCACAAGGGTTGAACTAGTTTACAGTCCCACCAACAGTGTAAAAGTGTTCCTATTTCTCCACATCCTCTCCAGCACCTGTTGTTTCCTGACTTTTTAATGATTGCCATTCTAACTGGTGTGAGATGGTATCTCATTGTGGTTTTGATTTGCATTTCTCTGATGGCCAGTGATGGTGAGCATTTTTTCATGTGTTTTTTGGCTGCATAAATGTCTTCTTTTGAGAAGTGTCTGTTCATGTCCTTCACCCACTTTTTGATGGGGTTGTTTGTTTTTTTCTTGTAAGAGATGTGCTGTGATTATAAAATACACTCTGTATTTCAAAGACCTACTGTGAAAGAAAGGATGTAAAATGTCTCATTAATAATTTTTTTATATTGATTACATGCTTAAAGGATAATGTTTTGGATATATGAGGTTAAATAAAATATTATTAAAGATACTCTCATCTTTTTAAAAAATGTAGCTACAAGAAAATTTAAACTTCAGACACAGCACATATTCTGTTTCTATTGGACAGAGCTGCTCTAGATTCTGCTGTACTTGATGGTGGGAAAGGGTGAGCAGCCTGTTGTCTAGACCTTGGTAAAGCAAAGTACAAAGAACAAATGTGGAGAGACTGCAAATCGTAAATTGTTTTCACACCTCTTGCCTTTAATAAAGTTTATACTTAACTCCTCACTTTAGGGTTTTGGTGCATTTAGATGGATGCGAGGTTGCCTTTTCACTTCCTTCATTATATTCATGGTGTGGTAGTGTTACATAATGGTTCAGAACAAGGGACTTGAAGTTAAACAGTTGCTACTTGGAATTTCAGCCCAGCTACTTGACCTTGGGTTAGTTGTTTTAACCTCCCTGAGCCTCGTTGTCCTCCTTTATAAATAATGGACAATGATGATGCACCACAGTGAATGACTATTATGGAAAATAACATATGTAAAGTGCCCAGTGTTATGATTATTATTCCTGACAGTATGAAAAAAGAATCTTATTCAGCACTTCTGTGTGCTAGGAGTTAAGCCTGCCCTCAAAATCAGGAAACGGCTCCTTTTTGCTTCTGTGGTGTGATACTGGGTCTATCAGAAACCATTTATAATAAATGGATTTTTTTTCTATTCACTAGTTTCATGGCATAGGTTTTTATTGTATCAGTCTTCTTTTTTTTGCTGATGTTCAATTTTATCAAAACCAAGCAAGGACTAAATGTTTAAGAAAATATTTGGCACCTTGAATTTTCACAGAAGTTGAAAACATGTATTGGATACAGTAAAAACAAAAAGTATTCATCTATGGGTGACTACATAAAAGACCCCAGGTAACAGGAACTGGACAATGGAGGATGGGAGCAGTCACGAAAACCATGCCATGGGGACCGTCATCCTGGTCATCTTGCTCTTTCTCTGTGGTGTTCAGGTACTTGTGGGATACTTTTTTTTTTTTTTTTTGAGGTGAGGCTAAACTTTTATTATGTGTCTTCAAGCTTTTATTATGTGCTGTGGGACTTATTAAACTTAGTATACGACTAACGTATATAACTCAGGGGAGCATCTGTGTAAGTTAACTACTAGAGAAACCTTGACAAGAAAAATAGGAAGATAGTTTTGAGTGGACTTTATTTTTCTCCCTTGATCATAAAAGAATTGAGACGTGGAAGGTGGAAACTCAGGACTCAGAAGGCCCACTGGTGGCCTGCTAACATGTAAGAGTGCAGATTGGTAAATGTTTTTTTAAAGCTTATTTATTTTCTCTGTGTCTATGAAAGACACTACGTGTGTCATTCTCTGCTTCACACTCATGTCTCTTGTACTAATAGAAGGCAAGTCTTATATTTCCCACTTCTTGCCACTTTGCTTGGCAGTGACTTTTCAAGTAATTAAAAAAACTATCTTGCTGGAGTAGCTCTCTCTTACCTATGGGCAGTCTTATTATATCCGAATCAGTCAGATACTACGTAAGAATGCTTTGTGAGCTACAGTCGCTTAATAACTACAGTCTTATTACTAAGCTGACCATGGCTGCTGGCCATGAAGCTCACTTGATTTCATCCACAGGTTCCAGTCAACCCCTCCTGCCACCACCTGTTGTAGGTGTGGATGGTGCTTCTGTGTGGCTTCTGCTGCCCTGCCTGTATCTCAGCTGCTATCTTTTGGCCATCACAAGCCTGGCTTTACCCACCAACTATAGGTTCTGGCTGTCCTGCTCAGGATATGACAGCTGCTCTCTAGCAAGAATTCTCTGATTCCTGATAGATGTCTCCTCTTCATAAATTATGATTATGTTAAATAATATGATATCTATAATTGTAATAATAGAAGATAACAACTGATTGCTTACTGTGTGCTAGATGCTCTTGTAATTGATTCGTTCTCTTTT
This sequence comes from Pongo pygmaeus, assembly GCF_028885625.2. Lineage (NCBI taxonomy): Eukaryota > Metazoa > Chordata > Mammalia > Primates > Hominidae > Pongo > Pongo pygmaeus. Next base: position 25,445,357 of record NC_072378.2, read on the forward strand.
GAGTCTCTCAACAATCCTAGGAGAGATGTGTTATTATCCCTATTATTCAGATGATAAAACTGAGGTGCAGACAGGGTAAATGCTGTCCCAAAGTCTCAGATTAGAACCCAGGTCTATCAGAGTAGATCTTGAGGTTTTAACAGTGCTTGTTTTCTGATCTTTGTTTATGTTGTTTTCCTGATCTCTTGCCATGTGTCTAACTATTTCTAGTCTTCAAACACAAGTTCTACCTCTGAAGTGACATTTTCATTATGGACTCTAGGCTGCATGTTATGTGCTCTTATCCCCATTGCTCTGAGCCAGCTGAAGGATGTCTTGCTTGTCTCTATGGCTTAGTTAGCCTTTTATAATGTATTTTTTTCTGATTGTTTCTCGTACATCAATCTTGATTTTCCAAATTTTATTGTTAGTACTTCTAAGATGAGGGCACTTTGTATGTTTCTCTTACATTCTTCAACATACTTAGCATGGTAGTGAGTAAGCTCATTAAGAAAAATTTATGAACTAGACATTTAAGAAACAGACATAGAGAATTTGCTACTGACAGTGTCTATTGGCTGACCCTGTACCATTCACTACCCTTTTCATTTTAGTTTCTGGAGGGATTAGTCTAAGAGTGCTTCTCCGTTAGAAGAAGTTTTGCCCTGCAGGGGACATTTGGCAGTGTCTAGAGACAGATATTTTGGATTTTCACAACTAGGAATGGGGTGCTACTGGCATCCACGGGGTACAGGCCAGGGATGCTGATAGTGCACAGATAAAAATAGATAATCCACAGATAAGAATATTGTCTGGTTCCAAATGTCGATAGTGCCAAGGCTGAGAAACTCTGGACTAGAGGTAGCAATATGATATGTTCTGGTCAATTAAATATAAGTGGAAGGGTCTGCTGTGGCTTTCTTTTCTTTTTTGGGACAGTATTTTGCTCTGTCAGCTAGGCTAGGGTGCAGTGATGTGCTCATAGCTCACTGCAGCCTGCAGTTCCTGGACTCAAGTGATCCTCCTGCCTCAGCTTCCGAGTAGCTGGGACTATAGTGGCGTACCACGACACTCGACTAATTAATTTTGTTTTTTTTTTTTTGTAGAGACAGGGCCTTGCTATATTGCCCAACATGGTCTTGAACTCCTGGCCTCAAGTGATCCTCCCTCCTTGGCTTCCCAAAGTGCTGGGATTACAGGAGTGAGCCACCATACTTGCCCTGCTGTGGCTTTCTAGGAAAATTATGCTTCCATGAGAGAGGATTGCCCCTTCATGTTTTCAGCTTCTTCTGCTTTCAACATGAGCTTGAACCTGGAGGTAGAATATCCATGCATCTTGTGACCAAGAGGGAACAAACATGAAGATAAAAGTCAGCATGCTAAGGGTGGTGAAGTGAAAAGATAAAAAATGTTTGAGTTTTCTTTTACTTGTAACCAAACACATTCCTGAGCTAATAGACCACAGAAACTTGAGTCGGGAAGGAATTAAGCCCAGCCTGACCTCATCAAAGACTTTTCCAACGTTTCTGGTGACATAATCCACTGCTTTGGGAGGGAGTCTAATTTTGTTGCAGATCTATATCCATTCCAACAGTTCTCTCTTACAATGAGGAAATTTGACCCCTGAAGCTTCTGCTTATAGACCCAGTGTGATGCTGACCTGGGAGTCACCTGGACAGTCACTCCCACACTTTCTTAGATGTCAGTGAAAAGTCATCCTGATCAAGCTGGCAAGTCTACTGACAGACGCTCTCTTCCAAATATTCTGGAGGGATGTACATCTAGAACATAACACCGTCTCCTTGGGTAGCTCTTTAGAGCCACAGTCCAAAGGCGAGGCCATTAGTAAAATAAAAAGATGTGACCTCTGGGACCCCCAAGCCCTTTAGTTTCCTACATAGGACTTTAGAGTCAACATAAATATACTAGATGCTTCTGATATTATAACCACATGAATGAGCCAAGAAGGAACTCTCAGTGGCTTGACTACCCTTAATCTTTCCTCTGTGTCTTGGGCAAGACACCAGGAATACTACTTTCCTCCTGATTACCTTTATTTTCAATCCAGTTTACAAATAACTAAGTGCCTCAAAACCCCTCAGAGTAAGGACAGGTGGCTCATGTCTGTAATCCCAGCACTTTGGGAGGTTGAGGCTGGAGGATCGCTTTAGGCCAGGAGTTTAAAGACTAGCCTGGGAAACATAGGGAGACTCTATCTTTACGAAAAAAAAAAAAAAAAAAAGTTAATTGGGTGTGGTGGTGCGCACCTGCTACTGCGTAGCAGTCCAGAGTAGTTGCGTAGTCCCAGCTACTCTGGAGGTTGAGGTGGGAGGATCACTTGAACCCAGCAGTTTAAGGCTGCAGTGAGCTATGATCGCACCACTGCAATCCAGCCTGGGTGACAGAGCAAGACCTTGTCTGGAAAAAGAAAAAAACAAAACAAAACAAAAACAAAAAACAAAAACCCAAACCAAAGAAGCCTCTCAAAATAAATGCCTGAGAGCTGTTTCTGCTAAATATCTTTCTCTTAATTTAAAATTTTTTAATTCTGGTAAAAAGAGAAACCCACATGAAATTTGTCATCTTAACCATTTTTAATTGTGCATTTCAGCAATTGACATTGCTGTGCCACAGATCTCTGGAACTTTTCCGTCTTGTCTGCTGACTATCTTTTATGGCAGTGTAGGGTGAGCCATGTCTTTATACACTTGTACATTCACTGCTTACCCTGCTACTTATACTCCTTCCACAAAATGCCCCTAGCTTATAGTACAAGAAAGAGGTTCCTTTGGCTGGACTTTCCTCCTTCTAAGACTTCTGTGTCAGCCATTCAGTGAGTTTGCTCAAGTCCTCTTACAGTCCTTACCATTTCATTAGTTGAATGCTTAAGTAGAAGTGGGGTTGAAAAACCAGAGATTTGGTTTAAAGAGAGGGAATATCTGGGAGCAGCAAGGATTCTAGGTGGTTAGGGTGTAAACCTCACCAAGTAACTCGGCTGAAAATACTTTCTCAATTTAGTACAAGGTCCCAGCACGGAAAGATGAACAAGGTTGTTTTTCCTGGCACTTCTCCCTTCCAAATAGCCCATATGTTAGTGCCCTTATTCTTAATGCCCTCTGGCAGCCAAGTTCTTATCTTGGGGAGCTACATCACAGGTGTTGGGTGCTGTTTAATTTTCAGCTAATTGAGCTTTTTGCTGCTAGAGTCTTGTATGGTGTTTTCTTGAATTCATGAATTAGTCATTAATTTGTGTTTAGCAGGCAGGCACCCTGGCAATCTGTGGTCTGTCCAGCAGACCTTCTTTTGGACTGGACAGATGCTCTTTGTGTAGTCTTTAGTGAATGATGGTGGGAAAAACAGAATCCTCTTCCGGAACCCTTGAACGGCAGCCTTTTCTTTACTTCCAGCTCTTACGTTGCAGGTGGGTGTGGGTCTTAACTTCAGAATGGCTACCTTTACTGGGATTAACTATTGGGGTAGGATGGAGACTGTGTTCTAAGGCTCAGCAGAAGTGATTGTGTTTTTTTTGGCACTCTGTAAGGTTTGAGGAAATTCTGTGATTTGAATGAAGTTTTTCTCAGGAGTACTCACCTCTAAAATAAACTTAATCAATTAGATAACTGGAATTTCCTACTACATAGATGGTTGTTGTCAGGTTCTGTTTCCTTGCTACACTTTGAAAGCACTTGAAATTTCAGATTCATGAATTTATACCACAAAAACTCAACAGTTGAAAAGTACATAGATGCTCATGCCTGTAATCCCAGCACTTTGGGAGGCTGAGACAGGCAGATCACTTGAGGCCAGGAGTTCGAGACCAGCCTGGCCAACATGGCAAAACCTCGTGTCTACTAAAAATGCAAAAAAATTAGCCAGGTGTGTTGGTACATGCTTGTAATCTCAGCTACTTGGAAGGCTGAGGTATGAGAATCACTTGAACCTGGGAGGCAGAGGTTGCAGTTAACCAAGATAGTGCCACTGCACTCTAGCCTAGGGGAGAGAGTGAAATTTTGTGTCAAAAAGAAAACCAAAACAAACAAAAAAACAAAACACATAGATATTTATGGAGTTATGATTCCAATTCTTTAATTTTAATAAGCCTTGAGAAGTTGCAGTTTACTCCATCATTAAACTTCTCAGTGTAAACAGCCTGTAGTTCTGTGGTTAATGAAATGAGAAGCTTGAACTACTTTCTTAAGTTAAAAGTGCCTTTTCAACAAGTAGATGGTCAATGAAGTTAGCATACCTATTTCAGCTTTAATCAATAAGGTGGAAATAATGCAGTATGGCAGGTACATTACTTTCGGTTGCATTTTCTAGGTGTGATTATCTCAGAGGTTGAAATCGTACATTTTATGATTTTATGTTAGTGCAGGATGAACATTTTCAGTTATAACTGAGCTGGCTGTAAGCATTTAGTCTGACAGCTTGGGCTGACTTATCTTTCTTGCTGGTTTTGTCCATATAAGGAGTACCACAGAAGTACCTCACATGCATTTTAAACTAACTTTTTGGTAATAAAAATTAATATTGGTTAAGAATAAACTTAGCTTATCTAATGCATGGGCCAACCATTTCTGAGCAAAACTGTGAGCACAGTTTGTCTTGTGTGTTGGCTGTGGTCTTAAAAACATTAACTGACAGTGTTATGTTGACTGTAATATTTCTTCTGTAGAGTAAAAGATAGATTTCATTTCTGGGTGAAGCATTGTAATTGGCTTATACTTTTGTTTCTGGTCATATTATATAGACAGTAGAAAAGAAGTGGGAATATAAAGGTAGGAGAGGTGTTACTTGAACGTGATACATAAAAAACATATAAGTAGACAGTAGAAAAGAAGTGGGAATATATAGGTAGGAGAAGCATTACTTTTATGTGATGCAAAAAAAAATATAGAGTTTTCTATTGTTTTGGGGGGTGGGGTTAGAGAACATGCTATAGATAAAGAAGAGTCAAAATTAGAAAATTAAGATGTTTCCTATTATACTTAAACATTGCAATACTTACAAAGCATATCATAAGGTATATATAAAGTGGTCATTTTGAACTTTCTTTACCCAGGTCAAGCAACGCTTCTAAGGGGGAAAAATAATTTGGTGAATCCCCTTACTCTATGATAGGGCATATAGAGCCATTTTATTATAAAGAAGTGATATATTGCTGAAGTGAGTACTAAGTAGCAAGCAGTGGAAATGTGTACCATACATTTCTGAGAAATAATGTCTGGGAATGCACTGCAAAACAGGTATACTTGGTGTATATGCAATTTAAGTAACGTAACAACTTGAGAAGGATTCAAAGATGGGAATAGTTATCATGGGAATGAAGGCATTGCACTGTAGAAATATCTTACTATAACAATTTTATTATATGGTCATTGTGGCCAAGACTACTGATCATTTAGCTTAGTGTTGGAAGCTAAATATGAAGTATCATCATTCTATGTACAATGTATTCTGTGGTGGTTGTACATTTATTATTGGGATCACAGCATGTCTTTTTTTCTGCCAAGATGGACACTGGGCACCATGGTCACGGGCTGCTTGGGTGCTACTAATAGAAGGCTCTCTCTTGGCTTGCTCTGCTGGGCAGAAGTCTGTGAATGCCATTATAGCTAAGACTCTCCCATTCTGGCCAGGAAAGGAAGCCGGAAGGACTTGGACTCACTGATTTGTGCTGACACCCATTCAGCCCTGCTGTTGGAACCCTTTAATGTGCTTTTCAGTGAGCTAGTGTTTCAGAACCTCACGACAGGGCAGGCTGATTTCTCAGATGCATACTTCTCTGACCTCTGGCTTCCCCTAGCTCACTGAGGCTCGTTCTGCCTGTTGATGAGGCTCTCCTGGCAGATTTGACACTGGACCCAAGAGGGCAGAAGGATCAGCTGTTAAGCTGGTACAGCGCTCGAAGATAAATAAGAAGACACTCAGCAGAGCGTAACTTTGAGGCAGGCACACAACCACTTGGGTCAGTGTAGCATTTGGGGCATGTGGGTTTGTGTTTGGAATTTGAGAGGAAGCACTCTGATGATCCAGCAGCCTTTGCGCTCCAGTGACATGCTAATTTTTTTTCCTGATATTGGGATTGCGTTCCCTTGACTATTGCAACAGAGAAACTGAAATGGGAATCATTTCCTGTGGGTGCACTGATGTGCACAGTGGGCGGAATCGGGAAGGCAAGTCGGAGGCATTTTTCTCATTTCTGAATCCATGAGTCTGGCTTTTCCCTTAGGGTATTTGGGCCAATTGTTATAGTGTGTCCCACTGTGTAAATTGAAGGTTTGGCCAAGTCTGGCTGAATGGTTTAGTCTTGCAGAAACTAAAGCACTTTGTTTTTAAAAAAGGAAAAATAAGTTTAACTTTTTTTTTGTTTAACATGGCATTATTGGACTAAATGATGTTAGGCATGTTAACAGAGTAAAAGGGAGAACTTTTTTCTGCAGTTTGGCAGGCCTGTCACTTCACAGGTGTATCAGTGTCCAAATGAGGGATGCCAGATAAGACATCATTCAGCCTCCCTGAGGGGTGGGGGAGCAGGTGTGGCACAATACAGTCATTGTTCATTGTCTTCCCGCTTACAGTATTGTAAAACCTGCACTGCATTAAAAATTCTATTAATAGAACATTGGATTAGGAAGAATACTTAGGCTTCTCCCTCCTTCCATCAGTTTTAAAAGGAATTTAGAAAAATCACTATTTCTTGTATGCGTGAGTGGGGGAGGGAAAGAAGGAAGAAAAGAGAGACTGACTTTGTCTTTGAAATACAGAAGAGAACATCTTGCAGTGAAGAATGAGAATCTAAAAAGATAACCAGGCTTCTTGTAAGAAAACTTTCATAGACAGTTATTCAGCAGGCAGATTTTTAATTTTCTTGTCTCCAACTTGTTTAGTCTGTGGGGACTTTGATTTCTGGAAGCCCACTGGGATCGCTGCTAAACCTTACATACCTTTTTTGTTGTGTCAAATTCAGTTCAACTACCAGAAAATTTTTTTTGGCAATTTTTTTTTCTCTGTCATGTTTTCTGGCCAATGAGAGGAGAAGACTGGGATAGCCAAGGCAAATGCTGCTCAAATTATTGTGTCCAAGAGGAGAGATTTGGCCGTGTGATACTGCAGGGGGACTGTTGAGAAAGAGTAACAGGGACATATTGGGAAGTGTGCAGCCTGGGTTTCCCATCTGATGTCTTAGCTAATTTGAAATGTTGTGATTAGACCTTCCCTTATTCATGTTGAGGAATGGATATGCTGACAGCCATATGCATGTGATTTTAGGATTATTAAGTGTAATGGAATGTCCAAACCATCACTCAGTTTTACATAGCAACCTTCAAGAACTAGAATGCTTGGGAAACATGGCTGTCCCAGTTAAGTTGAGGTTTTATCTGAAACCCATTTTGTTTTCAAACATGTTGGAAATGTTCCTAAAAATGCCTGAGTGTGCTTTGGGGGTGTGCTTGGTGAGTAGGCTTTCCTACCCTTGAGTGTTTGAGACTTGTTTTCATTATGTTAGGGGCTTATGATAAAGTCTTCATTTTCAGATCTTTATGTAGAAGATATATATAATTGAGCAGATTTTGAGGTTTCCCTCAAATCTTGTTTGTATTTAAGAATACTTTTTCTTATTCATTATTCTGATGAATTTTTCTTTTAAAACTGGCAACATTTTGCAGGTAGTTTATAGTTCTGCAAGTTAGAATATGGGTCATTCCTCTAAATAGAAACAGTGTTTTTGGTCTTGATGGGCCTGTGAATTAGGTGAAACTAGTTTTGTCTTTCTCCTACTTCTGGGGGAAAGTCTTTACCTTTCCCCCCCTGCACACTCCTCCCACCCCACCCTTCCAAGCTTGATCTCAGCAAAGTCATTGACTTCCAAAATTCATTTATATGACTTTAATCTTAAGTCATCTTTATGAAAATGACTTATCTTTAACTTACTACCTGTTTTAGGAACAGTTGCAGGCAGAGCTTTTTTCTTATTTTTCTTGGTATGAAAGGCTTTGTATCCTGCTAAAGGAATTTCAGGATTTACAGTTATAAGTAGCTATATTTTTAGTCATGAGCTTTGCTATGGTTTGAAAATGTCCGCCAAATTTCATGTGTTGGAAACTTAATCCCCAAATCCATATGTTGGTTGCATTTGGAGGTGGGGCCTGTGAGACGTAATAAGGGTTAAATAAGGTTATCAGGGGGGTTCCCATTGATGGTACAGGTGGCTTTATAAGAAGAGAGACCTGAGCTAGCATGCTCTTGCTCTCTCAACATATAATGCTCTCTACTATGTTATGACATAGCAGGAAGGCCCTCGCCAGATGCAGCCTCTTGAGTTTGGACTTTTCAGCCTCCAGAACTGTAAGAAATACATTTCTTTTTCAGGACCCATAAGACAGAGCAAAAAAGAAAAAGAAAAAGAAAAAAATAAATTAAAAAAAATTTTTTTAAAATTCTTTTGAAAAATAAATTACACAGTCTGTGATACTGTGTTGTAGCAACAGAAAATGAACTAAGGCCGGTTCCCAGAACCCTGATAATCACATCAGCTTGCTAACTGCTCTTCCACTTGTGTGCAGCTCCCCATCAGGCCAGATACTACTGGCATAAGTGGAAAACCTAGGCACCTGAAAGTTTCTGACAGCCTTTCAGAAAGTTCCAGGAAGGAGTGCCTTTGTTTTCCTCACTAAGTGAGAGATTAAAAAAGAAAATCAGTAAAAGTCACTTCCCCTAATGCCTACAGTTGTCATCCTGGAATCACACTTTTATTGAATCCAATTCAGCAAACATTTATTGAAGACCAGCTATGTATATAGTTAAAACCACTTCACGGGCTGGGTGCGGTGGCTCATGCCTGTAATCCTAGCACTTTGGGAGGCCGAGGTGGGTGGATCACCTGAGGTCAGGAGTTTGAGACCAGTCTGGACAACATGGTAAAACCCTGTCTCTACTAAAAATACAAAATTATCCGGGCATGGTGGCACATGCCTGTAATCCCAGCTAATTGGGAGGCTGAGGCAGGGGAATCACTTGAACCCAGGAGGTGGAGGTTGAGGTGAGCTGAGATCGTGCTATTGCACTCCAGCCTGGGAAACAGAGAGAGACTCCGTCTCAAAAACAAAACAAAACAAAAAAACCACTACACGAGCTGTAGAAAAGCCCATTTGTTTCTCTTCTAAAGTACATAATGGGGCTGCCGGGGGCTCACACCTGTAATTTCCACACTTTGGGAGGCCAAGGCAGGCACATCACCTGAGGTCAGGAGTTTGAAACCAGCCTGGCCAACATGGTGAAACCTCGTCTCTACTAAAAATACAAAAATTAGCTGGGCATGATGGCGCATGCCTGTAATCCCAGCTACTCTGGAGGCTGAGGCATGAGAATTGCCTGAACCTGGGAGGCGGAGGTTGCAGTGAGCCGAGATTGCGCCACTGCACCCCAGCCTGGGTGACAGAGTGAGACTCTGTCTCCAAAACAAAGAAAGAAAAGAAAGAAAGAAAGCACACAATGGGTGAAGAAAGTACTCACTACTCAGGTAGTGAGTACCTGACCAATGTAGAATGACTTTTAAAATTCCAGACTTGGGAGCATTTCTCAGGATGCCAGTAGGTATTAAAAATTATTTTTGACCAAGTAAATTTGGAGAAAGATGGGTTAAGTGAAGTTGGATAGGGATTTTCTTTTTTATTGGTGCTTCCAAAGGGGGATGGTATATGCAACATTTCCCAAATTTATTTGACCAGGGACCATGTATTTATTTATTTAGGAGCAGCTCAGAGGATTAGTGTTCCATGGAGAACACTGTGACAAAGGCTGTTCTACACCACAGAAGATTTTTTTTTCCTCTCTCTCTTTTAGAGGGCTCTTTTATTTTGGTGCATACATGTTTATTATTCAGAGCCAGCAAACTCTGTAACTTTCTCCATTGGTTATATAAAAAGTGTTTGCATTTTCCTTGGATATTTGTGAGGTTTTGAAGGGCTGGGATAATGACCATTGAGTGAGCTCTTAACTTGGTGCCAGCTACATTGCTGAGCATTTCCTCCAGAATCTCATTAGTGGGAAGTACGAATTTGCAGTTCTGCTTTTTAGGTGAGAGGATAACTTGACCAATATGCCATTTATGGATCATTTCCAACATGCCAGACATTTTAAGGTGAAAAGATTTTAAAAATCATGTATAGTTTTATATAGAGATTGATATATAGTTGTAAGAAGTTATACAGAATGATTCTGTGTCCCTTTCACCCAGTTTCTCCCAATGGTAACGTGTTGCATAACAGTATTACAGTATCACAATCAGGCAATTAACACTGATACAGTGATCAACACTTTAACACTTTTTATATTTTTTCTTCCTTTCTCTCCTCTCTTCTCCTCTTCCCTTCCCTTCTCTTTTCTTCTCTTCTCTTCTCCTCTTCTCTCTTCTTTCGTTTCTTTCTTTTTTTGAGACAGGGTCTCGCTCTGTTGCCCAGGCTGGACTACAGTAGCAATATCATGGTTCAGCACAGCCTTGACCTCCTGGGCTCAAGCAATCCTCCCTCCTCAGCCTCCCATGTAGCTAGCTATGACCATAGGTATGCACTACCATACCCGTAATTTAAAAAAAAATGTGTAGAGATGGGGTCTCACTATGTTGCCTCGGCTGGTCTTGAACTCCTGGGCTCAAGTGACCCTCCTGCCTGGCCTCCCAGAGTGTTGGGATTACAGACATGAACCACCATGCCCTGCCATTTTTTAGATTTCATAGGTTTTACACACATTCTTTGTGTGTGTGTGTGTGTACATTTAGTTCTATGCAGTTTTTCACATGTGAAAATTTGTGTGACCACCACCGCAGTTAAGATACAGAACAGTTCCATCACAAGGATCCCAAATGGTATGCCTTTATAACCATAGCCAACTCTCTCCTTCTCTATAATTTTGTCATTTTAAGTAGTCTCTATAAATGGAACTATACAACATGTAACCTTTTGAGATTGGCTTTTTAACATCCTAGCTGCTTTTAATCCACTGTTGCCAATTATTACAGCAATCCTATATGGATTCTTTTTTTTTCTTTTTTTCTTTCTTTCTTTTTTTTTTTTGAGACAGAGTTTCTGTCTTGTTGCCCAGGCTGGAGTGCAGTGGCGCAATCTTGGCTCACTGCGACCTCCCTCTCCCGGGTTCAAATGATTCTCCTGCCTCAGCTTCCTGAGTAGCTGGTGTTACAAGTGCCTGCCACCACGCCCGGCTAATTTTTTGTATTTTTAGTAGAGATGGGGTTTCGCCATGTTGGCCAGGCTTGTCTTGAACTCCTGACCTCAGGCGATCCATCTGCCTCGGCCTCCCAAAGTGCTGGGGTGAATTCCTTTTAGTAGATGAGGAAGTGAAACCCTGGAAGAGTACAGTGTCATGCCCAAGGCTATACTACTAGTGGACCAGGAAGCGAGGAGGGGCCCAAACATCCCTGATTCTCAGCCTTGACTCCTTTCACTCAGCGTTGGCCTTTCTCTATCTGGATTCCCAGTGTTCACATTCTGTTTCTACCGACACAGTTCTCCTTTTCTCTTCCTCTATACTCAAAATAAAGTCTCTCTCGTTTTTTATAAATCTTAAATTTTAAAAAATAAGCTTGGATCACATTATTATTTTGGAAGTGCAGAGATTGGATATTTTTTCCGTCCAGCTCTATTTTGGTCTTGTTACCATTTTCAGTGTTTTCTGTGCTGAGTTGCTTCACCACCTTGATGCTGCCACAAATGATGAGGATGGTTGTAGTGTAGAGAATAAAGGTGGAGATTCTTGCACATCATTTCTTGAATCCATGTATAGGCATCTTTGGCTTGCAGCCCATCTGAGTGCTGTATTCAGCCTACTAGCTTTGGTTGCTCTGGTGCTAAACATATTCCCAGCGCCTTTGGGACTTAACTCACTACAGGCAAGAAGCTGTCAGTGCACTGAGGGATGGTGGGAAAGCAAAATGCATACATTTCTATTTATCACAGTAGTGCCAGATGCTGTATATTTAAGAAAAAAACTTCCAATATTGGAGAAGAATTGCCGTCCGCCCCGCTCACTCTTTTTTTTTTTTTTTTTTTTTTTTTTTTAAACAGGGTCTGGCTCTGTCACCCAGACTGGAGTGTTTTGATGCAATCTCAGCCCACTGCAACCTGCACTTCTCAGGCTCAAGTGATTCTCCTGCCTCAGCCTCCTGAGTAGCTGGGACTATAGGCATGTGCCACTGCACCTGGCTCATTTTCTTTTTTAGTAGAGATGGGGTTTTGCCATGTTGCCTAGGATGGCCTTGAACTCTTGAGTTCAAGCGATCCGCCTGCCTTGGCATTCCAAAGTGCTAGGGTTACAGGTGTACAAGTGTGAGCCACCATGCCTGACCATAAGCCTTTTGAAAGCTGTACTTTTGAAATGTATGTGGGATGTAGTATTTAAGAAGATTAGGAAACAGCAAAATGTGTAGATTTTTGTTGATCGTTGAACCGCCTAGACATTCTCTTCTTTCAGTGTCCATTTATGTATGTATGTATTATGTATTTAGAGACAGCGTCTTGCTCTTTTGCTCAGGCTGTAGTACAGTGGCACTATCACAGCTCACTGGAACCTCGAACTCCTGGGTTCACAAGCAGTCCTCCCATTTCAGCCTCCCAAATAGCTAGGATTACAAGTGTGTACTACCATGCCTGGCTAATTAAAAAAAAAAAAAAATTGTAGAGATGTGGTCTCACTGTGTTGCCCAGGCTGATCTTAAACTCCTAGCCTCAAGCAGTCTTTCCATCTTGGCCTCTCAAAGTGCTGGGATTACAGGCATAAGCCACCATAAACTGCCTTTCAGTGTCTTTGAACTAGCTGTTCCCTCTGCCTGGAAAACTTTCCTAAGATTTCCATGCAGTTTGGGGCACTTCCTCACCTTCTTCAAATCTCTGTACAATGTTACCTTTTTTCTGTGTCTGTGCCTGACATTTAAAATTGTAACACCTCACCCTCACCCCATTCTGCTTTATTTTTCTCCATCACACTTTGAGCAGCTTTGAACATGCCCCTATGTCTTCGTTATGTGTCTATGCGTTGTTTTCTCTTTCCTAGAATGTAAACCTCCGGAAGGCAGGGATTTTTGCCTATTTTGCTCACTGCTGTATATCCAGCCTTTTAGAGTAGTGCCTGGCACATACTAGATCTCATTATACATTATACAAATAAATGAAAGTTTTCAAGATTAAAGATTTGTATGAATTAAGTTAAGCAACAGCACCCTCTTACAGGACACAAGAGAATAATCTTGTCTGTACAGGTTGGCCCCTGGTAAGATGCTCATTTAGAAATGGTTGTGTCAGTTTAATGTAAGTGTGTTCTTTTCTTGCCTACTTAAAATGTATTTCTAACTATGACTTCCTTTGGAAAATGATTGACTTTGGGGGAGCTCTTTCAGAGGTAAAGGAAGTTAACTAGCAGATCTAGGTAACTGAACCTTGCGTACTATTCTAGAAATGTTTATACTTCTGCCAAATTGAAGCATGAGTTCAGTGTTTGCATAACCACCTGTGCAATTACTGATAGTAGCATTCCAGTATGCATTTGCTGAACTATACTCTTCGATTTTGCAATAAAAGTGTTTTCACATGTTGGCTGCTACTGTGAAAATTGGTTTCTCTCAAATGTTTGGAAAGCTTGTGCTGCAGTTTTGATGTGGGGGGTGTGGTCTAGTGCTGCATAACATTTACTTTTTTGGTGGAAGGGGAATCCATGATGTAAACTTTTGGTTTCAATTTCTCTCTTTGGAGCTCTTTTGGTTAGTGCTAAGAATACTGAGGGTATCCCTATAGATGCTGGTTAAAAAACAAAGCAATGTTGTCATTGACAGTTTGGTCGAGTGGGATGTAAGCTGCTGAGTGGGGTGAAGACCTGGTCTCCTTGGGGCTGGTTTGGGGTTTGGGAGTGGTTTGGAGGGTGGCTGCCATTGAGGAGCAGGAAGTGGGGGTTGCTGCTGTGTCTGGAAGGACCTCCTAGGGGAGAGCTAGCAAACCAACATCACCAGTGCCCCTAGAACACTCAGCTGTGTGTGGTGTGGCTGTGTGTGCCCTTGCTGATACTCAGTCCTGTTAAGGCTTGAAGAGGAAGTTAAGGAGGGTAAGACTTGGAGAGGGAAGAGTTAAGGAGGGAGAATATTAATGCAGTAAGGAAGTAATTAGTATTTTGAGACAGGTTCCCATGTGTGAACACTTGAGTTCCAAACAGCCCACACTTGGCTTCATTATCTACAGACCACCTCTTCTGTGCTGCATTCAGACTCTCCCCCAAACCCCGACAGAGCCTCGGTCTGTTGCCTAGGCTGGAGTGCAGTGGCGTGATCTCGGCTCACTGCAACTTCTGCCTCCCAGGTTCAAATGATTCTCCTGCCTCAGTGTTCCGAGTAGCTGGGATTACAGGCACACACCACCATACCGGGCTGATTTTTGTATTTTTAGTAGAGATGAGGTTTCACTATGTTGGCCAGGCTGGTCACAAACTCCTGACCTCAAGTGATCCGCCTGCCTTGACCTCGCAAAGTGTTGGGATTACAGGTGTAAGCCACCGCACCCGGCCACATTCAGACCTTTCCATGTCAGCTGAACTATCAGTAAAATTCTGAGCACAACTCTGAGAGAAATTCAGAGTTCAAATCAGTTGGTATGCCAGAAGCAGAGAACCCTGATCCTTACTGGAGTTGATTAGGACACCTTCTCTTTGTTAGTTAAAGGTGTGGCTAAACTTAAATAACTAAGAGAGGTCAGACACGACTTACTTAGTTTCTGAGAGTAGTTGTTAGCTGTCCTTTTCCCAAGGGAAATAAGCTAAGCTGAATTACTTAAATCACACTTTTTCCATTTCTTAAAATGATTTCCATTTCCCTGCCCTAGGAAAATAGGCGGCTGCAGAGAGGTTGTGACAGAATTATAAAGCTATTTGAGTTAAATTAGCCCAGTACATCACTCTTAGAGCACATTGAACAGACAGCTAACACCTCCTAATAAGCACCGGCTGCATACAGATCAATGTTTTCAAATGAAACCAAAGACATACATTCAATTTATGGAGACAAAACAGACATTACTCAGGAATCTCATAGAACCCCAGATGATTATGATATAACCAATAACGTAAGACCCACCTGATTGGCAGTTCTGTGAATCTCCCTAAAATCTCTACTAAAATGGTGAAGTCCTGTACTCTTTACTCTGGAGTCCTCTGTCTACCTTTCAGAAATGGTTGAAATATCTAGATGTGGAATTAATGAGATTTTACATGTCTACACTCTTTATGTATTTTAATGTGATAAATGGCTTCATGTATGTATATTCTTCCTTGTCCCAGACTCATGTTTTTTGACTAAAATGTTTAATTGGTCAAAATATGTTGTATTGATCAATATGTTATACAGAATGATGTACTTATTGATTTACTGTAAAGAATTACAATGGAGCAACTCTGTTAGGAGGGTTCATTTTTTCATTTTAGCAAGGAAAATTTGCCAGTTATTTTGGCTGAATTTAAAACCCCTTACATGATTAGATCACATGTCTATTTCTGCTATAATAGAGGAGTGTAACTAAGTTTATCTGAACTTTTAGGAGTCTCCTTTTAGGCTCAAATTAGTTAGTCTGGTGTATACAGGGCCTTTGTTAAAGACTGGATTTAAATATTGGGTGGCTCTGTCTTGGATCCTGTTTTAGGGAATGCTTCTTGGAAGTCCCAGACGGGGAACTCATCATAACCTGGTTTTACCCCGTAGCATGGCCCCGTGCCATCGACACTATTAGAGCAAGGCTCAGTGTCTCAAGCTTTAGTTTTATTCTCAACCCATTGATCGCTCTTGCAGGCAGCGTAACAGTTGGATGCAATGCTGTATTTTGTTTTCTTTTTTTAAAGCTAGTCCAGAAATTACCACAGCTGCTTCTTGGTTAATCAGATGCTTAAGACTCCCGTTTCCACATTGCTTGGCTGCTACATTTTTATAACACCACAGCTGTCTGGATCTAGCTTGTGCCCCTCGCCCCCCTTACCCCTTTCCATCTGCCACCTCTCACCACTTCCTCACTTGCTATGTATCGAGGTGGCAAATTCCCAAGTAAACTGCTGACTTTCCTCCCCTGCGGGAAGGCTGGGCCTTTGGTTCACAGTAGCCTCTTTCACCAGAACTCTCGTAGGCTAGGAACCAACCCTGGAGTACTGCTGCTCTCAGAAGTGCCCACATTTGCCTCTGGAGCTTGCTTTGTATGTTTGGGTGTTGAATTTTCCCCTTGACTTGGAAACTTTTGCAAAGAAACTGAAAGGTGCTTTCAGATTAAGCAGCTGTGGCTCCCCCTCCCAGCCAACCTCTTTGTTTTTAAAGCTCAAAGTCTTATTTGAAGTGAGGAGAGAAGGTAGGTAGGTTGCAGTCCAGGTTTTCCTGTTTGTGAATGATGTTGCTTACCTTGGCTGATTCCTTTTCCTAATGACGGTGCTTCTAGTCTTGGCCTTTTGCCATGTGTGTACCATCCACTGGGAGCTGTTTTCCCTTGTCCTTTAAAGCATATCCGGCTCTATCTCCAGTGCTCTTCTAGCAAGCTGTTACAGTAAGCATAAAAACAAGCACATTAAACTAGGAATAAAATGCCAAGTTTCTATCTCCTTGCCAGCCTCATTAGAAAACAGTGATAAAGTATGTATGCATATAATTACAGTAATTAAACATTTGAAACCAGCTCAATAGGGAACCTTCTTAATGCTTTTATGAGTGTGATATTTTCATTTCAGAACTGGACTCTGGGTGGCTTCTGTTTTATTCAAGACCTTCATCTTTATGGGGGGTAGGAGGGGGAAGGTGTTCCTTTTGACCACAACGCCAAGCGTCTGCAAGAGTAGCTTTATTACACATGTATTAGCAAGGAACAGAGCAACCTTTCCATCACTGTGTTTATTTTTGAGGGTGTGTAGCCAGTTGTCAAATATAAAGACATGAATGGCCTGGCTAGTAAAGAAGACATGTGGAAAATAATCGTAAACTGCCTGCCATGATGTGCTTGCTCTTAGGAGCAAAGGACAGGAATATTTTGTCTTTTGTACTGCCCCGATGGAGTCATACAGCCCTTGCATTTGTGTGGGATGATAGAATAGCACTATGGGGTTTGTCTGCCTCATAGCTCTTCCACCCTGAGAGCTGTTCTCACTTAGGAAGTGGAAAGTCTAAAGGACCAACTGTAGGTTGAACCAGGAGTTTTATTCACTAAACAGATTTTTTATTTTGAGTTGATATATATATATATGTAAAATTTCAATAGCTTTTGAGGTACAAATGGTTTTTGGTTACATGGACAAATTGTATAGTGGTGACGTCTGCGATTTTAGTGCACCCATCATCTGTGTGTATTGTACCCAATATGTAGTTTTTTTAATCTCTCATCTCTCTCCTCCCCTCCCCTCTTCTGAGTCACCAAAGTTCGTTAAATGACTCT
Organism: Pongo pygmaeus; assembly: GCF_028885625.2. NCBI lineage: Eukaryota > Metazoa > Chordata > Mammalia > Primates > Hominidae > Pongo > Pongo pygmaeus. The sequence goes on from NC_072378.2 coordinate 25,462,789, forward strand.
GTATGCTTTTGTGTACCCATAGTTTAGCTCCCACTTATAAGTGAGAACATACGGTATTTGGTTTTCCATTCCTGAGTTACTTCATGTAGAATAATGGCCTCCAGCTCCATCCAAATTGCTTTGAAAGATATTTCATTCTGTTTTTTGTCTGAGTAGTATTCCATAGTGTATATAGACCACATTTTCTTTATCCACTCATCAGTTGATGGGCACTTAGGTTGGTTCTGTATCTTTGCAATTGTGAATGGTGCTGTGATGTGTGCATGTGTCTTTTTGATAGAATGACCTCTTTTCCTTTTAGTAGATGCCCAGTAGTGAGATTGCTGGATGGAATGGTATCTTTACTTTCAGTTCTTTAAGGAATCTTCATGCTGTTTTCCGTAGAGGTTGTACTAATTTACATTCCTACCAGCAGTGTATAAGTAAGTGTTCTCTTTTTACCACATCCATGGCAACATCTATTGTATTTTAACTTTTTAGTAATGGCCATTCTGGCTGGGGTAAGGTGGTATCTTGTTGTGGTTTTAATTTGCATTTCCCTGATGATCAGTGATGTTGAACATTGTTTTGTATATTTGTTGGCCATTTGTATATCTTCTTTTGAGAAATGTCTATTCATGTCATTTGCCCACTTTTTGATGGGATTATTTGTTTTTTTTCTTGCTAATTTATTTGAGTTACTTGTAGATTGTGGATATTAGTTCTTTGTAGGATGCATAGTTTGCAAATATTTTCTCCTACTTTGTGGGTCGTCTGTTTACTCTGATTATGATTTGCTGTGCAGAAGCTTTTTAGTATAATTAGGTTCTATTTATTTATTTTTGTTTTTGTTGCATTTGCTTTTGGGGTCTTAGTCATAAATTCTTTACCTAGACCAATGTCCAGAAGTTTTTCCTAGGTTGTCTACTGTAATTTTTATGGTTTCAGCTCTTAGAGGTAAGTCTTTGATCTATCTTGAGTTGATTTTTGTATATGGTGAGAGATAGGGATCCAGTTTCTTTCTTATACATGTGGCTATCCAGTTTTTTCAGCACCATTTATTGAATAGGGAGTCCTTTCTCCAATTTATGTTTTTGTATACTTTGTCGAAGATCAATTGTCGTTGGTAAGTATTTGGTTTTATTACTGTGTTCTCTGTTCTGTTACGTTGGTCTGTGTATCTACTTTTATACCAATACCATGCTGTTTTGGTAACTATAACCTTGTAGTATAATTTGAAGTTAGGTAATGTGATGCCTTCATGTTTGTTCTTTTTGCTTAGGATTGCTTTGGCTATTTGGGTTATTTTGGGTTCCATATGAATTTTTTTTTTTTTCTAATTCTGTGAAAAATGCTGTTGGTATTTTGATAGAAGTTGCATTGAATCTCCAGATTGCTTTGGGTAGTATGGCCATTTTCATGAGATTGATTCTTCCAATTCATGAGCATGGGATATTTTTTCCATTTGTTTGTATTATCTTTGATTTCCTTCAGCAGTGTTTTGTCATTCTTGAAGAGATTTTTCACCTCCTTGTTAAGTATATTTCTAGGTGATTTATTTTATTTTATTTTTGCCGTTATTATAAAAGGGATTGAGTTCTTGATTTGATTCTGAGTTTGATTGTTGTTGGTGTATGGCAGTGCTACTGATTTGTGTACATTGATTTTGTAACCTGAGACTTCACTGAGTTCATTTATCAAATCTAGGAGTCTTTTGGAGGAGTCTTTAGGGTTTTCTACGTATACAATCATACCATTGGCAAACAGAGATAGTGTAATTTACTCTTTTCCAATTTGGATACCCTTTATTTTTCTTCTTGCCTGATTGCTCTGACTAGGGCTTCTGGTGCTATGTTGAATAAAGTAGTGAAAGTGGGCATCCTTGTCTTGTTCCAGTGCTGAAGGGCAATGGTTTCAACTTTTCCCCTTCAGTGTGATGTTGGCTGTGAGTTTGTCATATATGGCTTTTATTATTTTGAAGTATATTCCTTCTATCCCTAGTTTGTTGAGGATTTGTATCATAAAGGGATGCTGGATTTTATTGAATGCTTTTTCTGCATCTATTGAGATGATCAATAGATTTTTGTTTTTTTAAAATTCTGCTTATATGATGTTTCACATTTATTGACCTGCATTTGTTAAACCATCCCTACATCCTGGATGAAACCCACTTGATCATGGTGAATTACCTTTTTGATGTGCTGTTGGATTCAGTTTGCTAGTATTTTGTTGAGGATTTTTACATCTTTGTGGATTCAAGGATATTGTTCTGTAGTTTTCTTTGTCTTTTTTTTTTCTGTTATGTCCTTCCCTGGTTTTGGTATCAGGGTGATATTGGTGTCATAGAATGAGTTATGGAGGATGCCCTCTTTCTCAACCTTTTGGAATAGTTTCATCAGATTGGTACCAGTTCTTCTTTGAATGTCTGATACAGTTCAGCTGTGAATCTATCTGGCCCTTGGCTTTTTTTTTTGTGGCAATTTTAAAATTACTGATTCAATCTTGCTATTTGTTGGTCTGTTCAGGATTTCTATTTCTTCCTGATTCAAGCTAGGAGGATTGTATGTTTCCAGGAATTTGTCCATTTCCTCTAGGTTTTCTAGTTTGTTTGCATGGAGGTGTTCGTAGTAGTCTTGAATGATCTTTTGTATTTCTGTTGGTTATAATGTCTCCATTTTCATCTCTCTCTCTCTCTCTCTCTCTCTTTTTTTTTTGTTTTTTAACAGAGTCTCACTTTATTGCCAGGCTGAAGTGCAGTGGCGCGATCTTGGCTCACTGCAACCTCCGCCTCCCTGGTTCAAGCGATTCTCCTGCTTCAGCCTCCCGAGTAGCTGGGACTACAGGCATGCGCCACCATGCGTGGCTAATTTTTTTGTATTTTTAGTAGACACGGGGTTTCACCATGTTGGCCAGAATGATCTCGATCTCCTGACCTTGTGATCCATCCGCCTCGGCCTCCCAAATGCTGGGATTACAGGCCTGAGCCACCGCGCCCAGCCTCCATTTTCATTTCTAATTGAGCTTACTTGAATCTTTTCCTGGTTAATCTAGCTAGTCATCTAGCGATTTTGTTTATCTTTTCAAAAAACCAAGTTTTCGTTTCCTTGATCTTTTGTATTTTTTGTTTGTTTGTTTCAGTTTCATTTAGTTCTGCTCTAATGAGAAGCTCTTTGTTATTTCTTTCATTCTGCTAGCTTTGGGTTTGGTTTGTTCTTGCTTCTCTAGCTCCTTGAGGTGTGCTGTTAGATTGTCAGTTTGTGATCTTTCATACTTTTTGATGTAGGCATTTAGTGCTGTAAACTTAACTCACAGCACTGCTCTTGCTGTGTCCCAGAGGTTTGATGATGTGTGTCACTATTATTCATTTTGAAATATTTCTTAATATCTATCTTGATTTCATTGTTCATCTAAAAGTCATACAGGAGTAGGTTGTTTAATTTCTATGTATTTGTATGGTTTTGGGAATTCCTTTTGCAGATGATTTCTAGTTTTATTCCACCGTGGTCTGAGAAGATACTTGGTATGATTTTGATTTTTTAAAATTTATTGAGACTTGTTTTGTGGCCTATCATATGGTGTGTCTTGGAGAATGGTCCATATTCTGATGAGAAGAACGTATATTTTGTGAAATACCTTTTTCCACCTCTTTACCTGGAGTCTATAAGAATCCTTTCATGTTAGGTGATTCTCTTGAAGACAGCAGATATTTGATTTGTAACTTTTTATCCATTCTGCCAAAATATATCTTTTAAATGGAGTATTTAATCTCAAGATGCAAGGTACTGTTCAGTTATGTTGATTGTTACATAGGTACTTGGTTTTCTTCATTGTGTTATTGTTGATAAGCCCTACACATTTTATGCTTTCTAGAGGTTCTATTCTGGTGCATATCAACCTTTTGATTCAAGATTAATAACTCCTTTTAGTATTTCTTGTAGGGTTGGTCTGGTAGTGACACATTCCCTCAGCATTTGCTTCTCTGAAAAAGACTCCTTCATTTGTAAAACTTAGTCTTGTTGGATAAAAAATTATGGGCTGACAGTTATTCTGTTTGAAGAGGCTAAAGATAGGACTCCAATCTCTTCTGGCTTGTAAGGTTTCTGCAGAGAAGTCTGCTGTTAGTCTGGTATGTTTTCCCCTGTAGGTTACCTGATACTTTTGTCTCACTACTCTTAGAATTCTTTCCTTGATGTTTACTTTAGATAGCCTGATGACTGTATGCCTTGATGATGTCCTTTTTGCAGTGAATCTCCCAGGAATTATTTATGCTTCTTGCATTTGGTTACCTAAATCTCCAGCAAGGCCAGGGAAATTTTTCTCACCTATTTTCTCAAATAAGTTTCCCAAATTTTTGCTTTTTCTTCTCCCTCAGTAACACCATTGATTCTAAGGCTTGACTGTTTTACATAATCTCATATTTCTTGGAGACTTTGTTCATTTCTTTTAATTCTTCTTTATTTTTGTCTGGGTTAATTTGAAAGGCTTATCTTCAAGCTCTGAAATTCTTTTTTCTACTTGTTCTAGTCTAGCATTAAAACTTTCTACTATATTTTGCAATTTCCTAAGTGTATCTTTAATTTCCAGAAGTTCGGATTGATTTTTCTTCAGAATATCTATCTCTTTAGAAAATTTTTTGTTCATACCGTGAAATGTTTTTTCAATTTCTTTATGCTGGTTTTCACCTCTGTCTTGTATTTCCTTGAATAGCTTTAATAATCCACCTTTTGAATTCTTTATCTGGTATTTCAAAGATTTCATCTTGGTTTGGACCCATTGCAGAAGAGCTAGTGTGATCTTTTGGGGTTGTTATAGAACCCTGTTTTGTCATATTGCCAGAATTATTATTATTATTTTTTGAGGTGGAGTTTTGTTTTGTCACCCAGGCTGGAGTGCAATGGCACAATCTTGGCACACTGCAGCCTCTGCCTCCTGGGTTCAAGGGATTCTCCTGCCTCAGCCTTGCGAGTAGCTGGGCTTACAGTGCCCATCACCATGCCCAGCTAGTTTTTGTATTTTTAATAGAGACGGGGTTTCAACATGTTGGCCAGGCTGATCTCAAACTTCGTACCTCAGGTGTTCTGTCTGCCTCAGCCTCCCAAAATGCTAGGATTACAGGCATAAGCCACTGCACCTGGCTGCCAGAATTATTTTTCTAGTTCCTTCTAATTTGGGTAGGCTATTCTAATTATTCTTGAATTTATTTTTGATTTGACTTAAAAAAATTTTTTCCCCCTTGAGGATGTGACTTTATAGTTTATTGTAGCCTAATTCAGCTCTTGGTGCTTTCAGGGGTGAAGACTGTGTATGACTTCCTTGGTTATAGAGAGTCTTTGTATGACAGCTTTCTCACATGCTGGTTGTAGTAGCATAGAGCTTGGTTTGTGAGCAGGTTCATTGTCTCCTGTGGGGTTGGAATTGCAGAGGTCTCTTAAAGCTTATCTCATTCCACAGTGGTGTGTACTTTTTAATTAATTAATTTTTTTCCGCAGTATTTTATTTACTGAGTTGAAACAGCTTAGGCTTCAGGCCAGTAGGAGAGATGTCCATGGGTAAAAATCAGTTGTGGCTAAAGCAGGTTGGTAAATGCAGTACTCAGTGGTGGGCAGAGGTCCCAGCCTTGATAGAGAAGCAGCTGGGGCAGCTCTCAGTGAAATGCACTGAGGTCTTTTCAAGGGAAAGGGAAGAAGCCACCTCAGCTTCCCTGCTAGGCCAGCAGGAAAGTGATCCACCTTCCAATTACACTCCTGACCCAGAGATCCAGCTATTCAGATCAGGCACCTCTTTTCATCTGCAGGAATGTTGATGTTCAACATAGAAAGGGATTGTGATTGTAGCCCTCATCCAAGCTTGAACCTAGGGGGCATGCATTCTCTGTGGATGCAGTTACCCTGAAGTATTCCAGAAAGGCTGTCTACAGGTGCATCCATGCTGAGCTCCCATGGGGGAAGCCTCAGCTATGTCGATAGTGGATGAAGAGGAGAAGAAATCACCTTCTCTAAGACCCTTCATGAGCACCAGGGCTGACTGGCTGTTGGGGTAGAGCCACAGACGTTTTCTGCTGAGCCAAGCACTGCAACTGTGCCTCTGCTAAAAGAAACTTCCCAGAAATGGAAAATTTCTGGGACTCAAGGCCTGCCATCTTGATTCTTTTGTTTCATGGAGTGCTCCCTTGATGTCATGCACTTCTTCCCTTAGGAGTAGAAATCCCTGAAGTCCAGACTACTGTGAATGCAACTCTTACCTGGGTCTAGCTGCCTAGTGGGGCTGCCACACTCCAGGGTGGTGCTGGGGGATGTCTCCAAGGGATCCAGTGATGTGACCTGTCCTCAAGTATCCCAGCAGTGGGTACCAGTACCAGTTCTGATGGGGATGGCAGGGGAGTGCTGTGAGATTCCTTGGTCATGAAAAGCCTTAGTGTGTTGGTTTTCTCAAGTACTGGTTGTAGTAGTAGATGAACTGGTCACATGGACAGACTCAGGATCTCTTGGTTAGCCAGGGTGTTGCAGGCAATAGTGATTGCTGAGGTCACACATGAGTTTTCTCCTTCCTGCGTGCTGTGTTCTTCTGCCTGAAGATGCTAATCTCCTATGTCAGTTGGCCTCCAACCAGAAGGTGGTGCTTGCAAAAGAGTACTAGCTGTGGTGGTGGTAGGATTTGTGCTTGCCTTATGTACCCAGGGGAGGCACTCTGGTGTCTCAGGCAATTGGTGGGGCCATAGAACTCCCAAAAGTTTCTGTTCTTTGTATTAATCTACCAGGGTAGGATTGAGGGGCAAAGCCAGGTAAGGGCTGGGTCAGGCAAGTCTGTGCTCTAGCTCTACATATGTGGGCAAAAGTAGCGGTTCCAGTGGGGATCAGAAGGCAGTTCTCTGGCTGCTAGGGTATATTCAAGGAAAAAGCACAGCTGCTTCTGCTGCACCGAAGAGTCTGCATGGAGAGTGGGGACTAGCAGGTAGCAGCAAGCTCTACTCAGCTTTCATGCACTTGGCAAGGCAGGTCTTGTAGCCACAGCGTACCACTAGCAGCAGCTAGCTGGGTTCCAGACAATTGGCACTCAGAACTCAAAACTGCCCCAAGCCATTAGCCTTTGCATGGCCTTCAGGCCACATTTCTCTTAGTCTCCCCACACAGCAGGGGCACCCAACCCCTGTGCTCTCTTATGGCTGCAGCACACTTCCCACTTGCCCCTCAGTTCTGACCAAGGGAGCTTGTTCCCACTCATATCGTGAATCTCAGTTGAGCTTCTCTCAACCTGTGATTGCTGTCTGAGTTAGCTGGCTGACTTCCACAAGGTCCCCTGTGAGGTAGGATCAGCAATGGCTTCCCTCTCTCCTTGCTGGAGACTGGGAGCACACTGAAAGCATGTCCAGTGCTACTCCTTCTCATATACTCCCCATGGCTCACTGAATCAGCTTTAGTGCTGGGTAGGGTTGAAGGCTTCCCTTGTGGCCTGGATTGCCAGGTTCCCCAGTAGGAGTGTATATCCTAGAGGCAGTTTATTGTCTTCTCACACTCTGGGGACTTAGAGTTTTCCATCTGCCTCATAGTAAGTTCCTGTGTTTCTTCCTGAAAAAAAATTCACAGTGTGAATCTCTCCACACTATTTTGTCTTTCCAAGTTGTAGAGGCTTGCTCACAGTGCCTCCAATCCACTATCTTGGGGATAAAAAAAATCCAGATTTTATTGGGTATCTTTGGGGTGAGAGTTAGTGTACAATTTAGGGACATTATTCTTGGAACCAGACAGACCTTGGTCAGACTCCTGGCTCAGCCATTTTCTGGTTGTATGGACTACAGCAAATTTAAAACTTAAGTCTCGGTTTCCTCATCTGTAAAACTAAAATAATGGTGGTCACACATACCCATAAGATTATTTTGAGACTTAAATAAGATAATGCATACAAAGCATTTAGCACAAAGTTTGACTCAGTAGGTGCTTTTGGTGTTCTTGCCATTATTAGCTTTGTATTAAAGAGATATATATTGTCCTGTCTTCTAGGAGCTTACAGTCCAGTAGGGCCATAAGATACATATTGAGGAAAGAAAGGGGAATGTCAGCCTGCTGTGATGTGTTGGGAGAGACTTTCTTGAGGAGTTGGGATTGGGGCCACTGTGTTGTACAATGCCAGGGAACACCATTTACATCATCTTTGAGAATGGGTCCCTCTGGAGTAGTGCAGTTGCACTGCTTGGAATTTTGAATGTGACCATGAAAGATGTGTAGAATTTGGATAGATGGAAGGAGGGGTTTGGGTTTGGTAGGAAAAAACAAGATTCTTTCAGAGGATGGTGAGACCTCTCAGCTGGCCAGAGAGCTTTTTGCATTGAGCAGAGGTAGTCAGGCTGTGTGTCTTGAGGTGGCTCCAGGGCTTTGCTTCTTTCTGATTACTAAAAGGTGGATGGAATGAACCTTCTGGTGAAATGCGTACAGGTCAGGGTGAAATGCCTTTGATCTCTTCACATTGTCTTCCTTGAGTCTCCTCAAGGGCCGGGATTGCTATATTTCCAAAAGGGCACTTTTCTGTGAATAGCCCTTTAGCCTGGTTAAGTAAACCAAAAGGCTCACTTGCTTTTTCTGCCATTTCTTTTTCTTTAACATTACTTGTAACTCATTTTGTTAAATACCACATTTACTCAATATGTGGAGTGATCAAGATGTTGTATGTGTGACCCTGTACCCTGGTTCTACTTTGTATAGCCTTACGTTTCTTTTGAACTTCTTTATGCACTTTTTTTCTTTTCTTTTCTTACCTCTATGGAATTTATTCTGCTCTTTAAGGACTCTCAAAGGCATAGTAGATCATGGCATAAATTAGGTGGCAAGAAAGGATTTTCTTTATCATTAGGCTTCTATTCTTCTAAAGCTGTGTCTTTGGGAGATTTTAATTGTGAGGATGTAAATAAAGTCATATGGACCAAAAGTGAATAGCATATTTAATTATCTTATAAATAACTTTAGCTTAGTAAATCTCCGATGTTATTTTAAAAACACAGTATTTTATTGGGTATTTAGTATTATATGATACTCTAAAGCAGAAGTCACCAAACTTTTACTCTAAAGGGCCAGATAGCAAATATTCTAGGCTTGCAGGCCGATTCTCTGTTGTAGATACTTAGTTCTGCCATGGTAGTGTGAAAGCAGCCGTAGAAAGTATACAAACTGATGGATGTGGTTATTCTGCATTAAAACTTTATTTAAAGCAATAGACAGTGGGTCAGATTTGGCTCTCTGGAGTAGTTTGCTGACCCTTGCCCTCAAGGAAAGAGAGAGATTTGTTGGGTTGGGAAGGTAAATGGAAAATTACAGGAATTACAAAATTTCCAGATAATGAACTCTACGAAAAACTAAAAAAAACTTATACCTCCTGTTGTTTGAATTAGATTTCATGTTTGATATGAATTTGTAAATAAATCCCAAATACCTTTATCGATAGTTGTTCCTTTTTAAAATCTAAGGCCTTGGTTCACAACAAGCCTCTCTTTATTCATCAATCATTTATTGTTTTCTTTGCACCAGGCACTGTGTAGGTCATTGGAAATTTACAAATAACTTAGACACGCATTTTTCCTTTAAGGAGCCACAGTCTAGACTGTGTACTCTTTTTTGCCAGATGTGGACTCATGCCTTGGACCACATGAAATATTTGGTCTAAAGTAGCAAGAAACCTGCATTGGAAAAGGGACTTTTTGAGGGTACACTCATCTTTTTTTCTCTTTCTACTGTATGTGTGTTTGGACTGCTATATTTTTGTTTCTCTTTATTTTTGTATTGTTAGAGAAAGTCTGCTAGAATTTATAAATGGTGAGAATATTTTGATAACTTAGTTGCCAAAATTCCTAGTCTTGATTCCAGAGGTTGTGTTTTTCTGCCCTTTAAAATTTTCACTTAGTCACCTTAATTCAGTTGTTGAATTTCTTTGAGTTCTGCCTATCAAATTATAAACAAGCACCACCAAATTGCAGAAGGTTATATCTTAATAGTATTGAAATAGGCAGTTATAAAAAATTGTGTCACCTAAGTCTAACAGCTCTTCTAGAATGTTTTCCTTTAGACCTAAGCCATTCTGGCCCTTGCACATTGGGTGGGTCTGTGATCTGTTTCTACTCACAACACTTCTGACACAAATGGCTGGATTTTTTCCACACCAACAACCAATTCTTCGACTCTGACACTACCCAGAGTTAGCACAGACCCCACAAGTTATGGGCTTAGACCCACAAGATTCTTCTCCACTTTAGATGCCAGTTGTAAGTCCAGGTCTCCTATACTTCTGACCAAGAGATGATAAATCTTGACTTTCTATGAGTCCCACTCTTTGGATTCAGTAATTCTCTATAAAGGCTCACAGAACTCACGAAGTCACTTTACTTCCTGTTACTGGTTTGTTATAGAAGTTACAACCCAGGAACAGCCAAATGGAAGACATGCACAGGACAAGGTATAGAGGAAGGGCATGCCCTCTCTAGATGCCCACCCTCCCAGCACCTTCGTGTGTTCACCAATCCAGAAGCTCTTTGAACTCTGTAACTTAGGGGTTTTATGGCGTTTCCATTACATAGTCATGGTTGACTACATCACTGGTCATTGGTGATTAGTTCAATCTCCATCCCTTCTTCCCTCCCCAGAAATGGGGCAGGGGCTGAAAGTTCATTCCTCAAATTTCATGGTTGGTTCCCCTGGCAACCACCAGCCCTCATCCTGAAGCTCTCTAGGGGCCCACCAAGAGTCATCACATTTGCCTAAACTCAAGTATGATTGAAAATGGGCTTATAATGAACAAGAGACACTCTTCTCATTCCTGTCGCCCAGGAGATTCCAAAGGTTTTAGAAACTCTGTGCTAGGAACTGGGGATGAAGAACTTATTTTTATTTTTTTAAGACAGAGTCTCACTCTGTCACCCAGGCTGGAGTGCAGTGGCTCAATCTCAGCTCATTGCAACCTCCGCCTTTCCGGTTAAAGCGATTCTCATGCCTCAGTCTCCTGAGTAGCTGGGATTATATGTGTACGTCACCACGTCCGGCTAATTTTTGTATTTTTAGTAGAGATGGGGTTTTACCATGTTGGCCAGGCTGGTCTTAAACTCCTGACTCCAGTTGTGTCCGGAGTTGGTTCCTTCCAGTGGGTTCTTGGTCTCACTGACTTCAAGAATGAAGCCACAGACCTTTGCAGTGAGTGTTACAGCTCTTAAAGGTGGCACAGAGCCAAAGAGTGAGCAGCAGCAAGATTTATTGTGAAGAGCGAAAGAACAAAGCTTCCACAGCGTGGAAGGGGACCCGAGTGGGTTGCCGCTGTTGGCTGGGGGTGGCCACCTTTTATTCCCTTATTTGTCCCTGCCTATGTCCTGCTGATTGGTCCATTTTACAGAGTGCTGATTGGTGTGTTTACAATCCTTTAGACACAGAGTGCTTATTGGTGCGTTTTTACAGAGTGCTGATTGGTGCATTTACAATCCTTTGGCAAGACACAGAGCGCTCATTGGTGCATTTTTACAGAGTGCTGATTGGTGCATTTACAATCCTTTAGCTAGACACAGAGTGCTGATTGGTGCGTTTTTACAGAGTGCTGATTGATGCATTTACAATCCTTTAGCTAGACACAGGGCGCTGATTGGTGTGTTTACAATTCTCTACCTAGACAGAAAAGTTCTCCAAGTCCCCACTCGACCCAGGAAGTTCAGCTGGCTTCACCTCTCACAAGTGATCTGTCTGCCTGGGCCTCCCAAAGTGCTGGGATTACAGGCATGAGCCACAGTGCCTGGCCTTATATTTCTTATTATATCATAAAATCACAGTGGAGTTGGATGGGGGTGAGGGAGGGCAGTGTATGAACGAGAGAGGCTCTAAAGTCCAAATGAGGGCAGAATGTGGACTTCTCTGGCCCTGAGGAGTGGGTCGGGTTGAGTACTATGGGGTGATTTGATTGGACAGGTTCCGATGAGTCTGATAGTGGGTACCTCAGGAGCCATGAGGACATTTAAATGTCACAGTGTCACAGAAAAGATAGAAGATTGTTCCCTAACTTGGGTAGTGGCATGAGAAAGTGGGTCTGTTGTTGGGAATAAGGTAGGCTCAGATCGTGGTTTTTGAGGGTGCCAAGAAATGTCTTTATAAGGTTTCAAATGTACATAGATGTAGAAGGAAGAATGGTGCCATTCTAAAGTTTTTTTGAAGTGAAAACCAAAAATAATATATTTTAAAGGTACAAATAATTTCCATAAACATATAACAATCCAAAGGGAAGAGTGTAATCTCCTTCTGGTGACATTAATTGAAATGCTTTATGCCAGGTTGGATGAAATCTATGTTTAAATTACTGGTATTAGTATTTTGGTATTTTCCCTTTAGTAAGATAATCTTGATAACCTTGATTTCTTGCTTTTTGTGTCCTGATTACCTTGAAATTAATATCTTGAAATAGAAAAACTGTGGTTCTTGCTTTGGTAGCACATATACTAAAACTAGAACAGTAAAGACATTAACATGGCCCCTGTCGAAGGATGACATGCAAATTTGTGAAATGTTTCATACTTTTTAAAACAAAATTATGGCTTGTATATTTTTAAAACTTTGTATTATGCAAAACTTCTTGAGAACAAATAATTATGGGAACTTTTAAATACATGCAAAAATAGAATAGGATAATAAACTTCCCATCTACATTTTATTTATTTATTTATTTAATTTTTGAGGTGGAGTCTCGCTCTGTCGCCCAGGCTAGAGTGCAGTGGTGTGATCTTGGCTCACTGCAACCTCCGCCTCCTGGGTTCAAGCAATTCTTCCTGCCTCAGCCTCCTGAGTAGCTGGGATTACAGGCATTTGCCACCATCCCCGGCTAATTTTTGTATTTTTAGTAGAGATGGGGTTTCACATGTTTGCCAGGCAGGTCTCGAATTCCTGACCTCAAGTGCTCCACCCACCTTGGCCTCCCAAAGTGCTGGGATTACAGGCGTGAGCCACCGCGCCCGGCAGGTTTTTAAGACATGAAATTTCAGAATGATTGTTTTCAAGAAAGAAAGCCCAATTGCCTCAATGCTTTATTTGAGGACAGAGCCTGAGGCACAGGAGAATAGCATGGTAGGACATTACTGGCACCATTGCCAACACAGCCCACATGCAGCAACGGCACATTTTGTTGGTTTTGCCAGCGTTGATGCTCAGATCCCTCTGTGGCCACCAATAACCAGCATGTGTGCCAAAGGTGGCTGCCTCAATTAAGACACAAACCAAAAATTCTAATTATATAGTAGTTTCTATAGTATCAGCCACGTGTACAACGGGTACTCAGGTGTCATTTGCTTTTTCTTCTACCACAAGAGTGGCCTTGGACTCGTGTGTCCGTTGGGTGATAGTTGAGGTTGCTCTGAGCCGGTCCCCTCCCCTGGTCCACTCAATGGAAGCTGTGTATGCCCACATGGTGCTGTATGGACACCAGTTTGTGTTTTTTTAAAAAACATTGCTGTTTTTAGATTTGCTTTCAGAATGCGACCTATGGGGCAGAGAACCCAAGAATGTATAACTTCTACCTCGTTGCCTTGTTCTTAGGGATATCCAAGCTTCACTGCCTTGAGAAATTAAGAGACAGTTCCAGCAGGTACTGGAACTATAAATTCTATAATCATTGCTAATAATAGAGTGTTTTGTTCAAGCCGCTTAAATTTGTTTATTTTTTTCCTCTCGGCAAGCCTAACATCATCGTCCTCAAAAACATGGTTGCCTGTGAATTTCCTTTTGGATAGATGTAACACTATTTAATTTCGCCCATCCATTAATCTATCCAAGCATCCAGTAAACATTTATCGAGTACCTACTATGTGCTGAGTACTCTTCTAGATGCTGGAGGGACAATGATTAATAAGATAATCTTTCTTTACAGAGTTCATATTCGGTGAGAGAGGAAAGTTGGACATTAAAACAGATAGTAATGTGGTGAGCTAAGTGCAGCTATAAAGTTATGTACAACTTATTAGGACAATAGTTATCTAAGGCATCTTGTTCACAGAAGGGAGGAGGGAACACCATGTAGGCAAGGGGAATTTTACTATTATTGCCATATATCCAAGGCCAAGAGTGGTGAGAGAATGGGCTGGAGATGTAACAAAGGTGCTCTGTGACAGAGTTTGAACTTCAGTTTGCTGGTGAGGTGTGGGGAAGTCTGTGAACGGGATTCAAACAGTTGAGTGGCATGATTATATTTGTGTTCTAGAAGAATCCCTCTGGTGGCTCTGTGCAATGTGGTTTTCAGGGAGTGAGGACTGGAGACAGGGTAGATAAGTGAGAATGCTGAGGGGCCTAATGATTCGTTCATGCATTTCATTTAGTAAACATTTATTGAGCACTTACTATGGACCATGCCCTGTTATAGTCATTTGGAATTTATTTTCACATAGATAAACAAAAGAGATAAATAGTAGTAGCTTTTTTGGGATAAATAGATACCAAATAAATCACAGTGTTCACTTTGATCATGACAAACTTTTGAATACATGTTTTCTAGAGGAATATATTGATTTGGTGGTATTTTTATTTTGGATTTGGATCAGTCAGCACTAACATAAAAAATGGCCTCTTTCATGGTGCAAATTAGTAAGGCTTTAGTTTCAGCTCTTGAATTTTTCCAAGACTCATTATTCCAGTCTGTAGATTATTCTGAGCCTTAGACTCTCATTTTCTGCTCATTAGCACCTCAAAGAATGGAGAGGAAGGAAGAGAGAGAAACTTCAGTCTGACTTGCCACTTGTTAGAAGATTTGGTAAAAGAAGGTGATGAAATTAATATTTAGTTTTCAAAATCAGGTTACAGGTTGTTTTTGGGCTTGTTCTTGCCTGCAGTTCTTGCTTTCTCTCAACTGTAGCTAACTTGCTGTCTGGATATATCTGAGTGTATTTGCCTCATGCACAATGAAGGGTAGGATTAACCTTGGAAATTTGGTGTGGGCAAATAGCCCAAGAATTAATACATTTAATAATACATTTAATTATTTTACGAATCACACTGGTTATTTGCAATGTCAAAGCAGTTACCTTGGTATGGTATAAGGACATGGAATTAATTTTGTTGTTTATAATCTTTGTGTGTGTGTGGGGTGGGTGGTGAGGACGGAATCTTGCTCTGTCGCCCAGGCTGGAGTGCAGTGGCTCAATCTTGGCTCACTTCAACCTCCACCTCACAGATTCAAGTGATCCTGCTGCCTCAGCCTCCCAGGTAGCTGGGATTACAGGTGTCTGCCACCACACCTGGCTAACTTTTTGTATTTTTAGTAGAGATGGGGTTTCACCATGTTGGTGAAACTCCTGACCTCAAGTGATCCACCTACCTCAGCCTCCCAGAGTGCTGGGATTACAGGCCTGAGCCACCATGCCTGGCCTGTTGTTTGTAATCTGATATCTTGCTACTTGAACTTTGTTAGTAGAGTTTAGGAGTAGGGACTTTAAAATGAAAAGAAACACCCCCCAGGACATTGAAGAAATAACTGTACCCACTTCATAGGGTTGTCAGGAGGGTTAAATGAGTTGATATAAGCAAAGACTAAGGTCCAGCACATAGTAAATATCATATAGACACTGGTCATTTTTATTGATTTTACTTTGAAAGTCAATTAGAATTTGCATGAAAGTAACAAGCAATAGGTGAAAATCACGATAGTACTAGATAATACAAGACATCATGAGGCTGGCTGTGGTGGCTCATGCCTGTAATCCTAGCACTTTGGGAGGCCGAGGTGGGCGTATCACCTGAGGTCAGAAGTTCAATACCAGCCTGGCCAACAACATGGTGAAACCCCATCTCTACAAAAATACAAAAATTAGCCAGCCATGATGGCCGGTGCCTGTAATCTCAGCTACTTAGGAGCCTGAGACAGGAGAATCGTTTGAACCCGGGAGGCCGAGATTGTACCATTGCACTCCAGCCTGGGTGACAGAGTGAGACTCCGTCTCAAAAAAAAAAAAAAAAAATCACGACAGACTAGATAACACTCTATGATGTCACCTTTTACTTCACTAACAACACATTTAATGTGCAGACTATATACATTTTTAAATGCTCTGGTTCAAGGAAAGTTAAAAGTGTTTATAGTTATAGGTCTACATTTGAGAAATACTTGTTATGAACTGAGGAGTAGGCAAATCCAGCATTTGGGCCACAACTTTTCTTTGATAGTTCTCCAGATAATAGGCTGAAGAGCATATACAGAGATATAAAAGTCAATGAATAAGTGGATAGCTGAATCTGTTGAACACTATGCTCACAGTTTCTAGTTCAAGACAAATGAAACATTAACATAAGTTGTTCTGAATATTCTAAGTGAAGAATTCTGCCCTTCCTTAAGTTAAAAGATTTACAACCTTTTCAATAGCAATATATATTCTGCAGTTCAGCAGCTTTTCTTTCTGTGATTTTGAAGACCATCTTTTGAAGGTGCAGAATTTAGAATTCCTACTTGGGGGCATTTCTTCAATTCAGTGAGCCATTCGTGAGATTCAACCAATGGAGACATTAAACACAATGAGTGTGAGGAACTGAAAGTGCTTTGTTTTTTGGTTGCAGTGACTTCTAACTGAAGCAAACCAGCTATACATGTGGATGGTCATGACTTTATAATTACAATTAAAATATTTTCAGTAGAAGACTGAGGCCTCAGGGAAAGCATCGTATGAAATAGAGAATAATCACCAGATGCGATTATGCTCCCCTTTTCCTAGTGGGTAATGATTTCTTTGCCTCTAGCTGTGAATTGGCAAATGGACTCTTGTCATTATGGGTATCTGTTGGAAGAATGAAAAGGAAGGAACAGAACTATGAGAGAAACAGTTCATAAGAAAAAAAGAGAAAAAGATCTTGAGCAGATAGGTAAGTAGAAGTAAAAATCCTCATTATTTAGAGCCTCCAGACTTTGTTGAACCATGTTACTATTGTAGCATTACACCTGCAATGTATCTGCAGGTGTTCTGGATGTTTTGAAACTCATTTGATGTAGAAGCGTTTCTTGATGTCCTCAAGTTGATAAATGTTGGATTTGGCATCATTATTCTCTCTACAACAGTAGAGTAAATGCTGGAGAGTATTGAAAGGCTAATGTTTCTTTTGGTGATGTCTGCCTTAGTTAAAATAGCTACTATTAGGTGATAGAAATGAAGGTATTTAGCACAGACAACAGTTTTATTATGTTTTGTCTTTTAGATGTGGATTTCTCTACATTTTTTTTTTTTTTTTTTTTTTTGAGACGAAGTCTCGCTCTGTCGCCCAGGCTGGAGTGCAGTGGAGCGATCTCAGCTCACTGCAACCTCCGCCTCCCGGGTTCAAGCAATTCTGCCTCAGCCTCCTGAGTAGCTGGGATTACAGGCAGATGCCACCACGCCTGGCTAATTTTTCTGTATTTTTAGTAGAGACGGGGTTTTACCATGTTGGCCAGGCTGGTCTCAAACTCCTGACCTTGTGATCCACCTGCCTTGGCCTCCCAAAGTGCTGGGATTACAGGCATAAGCCACCACACCTGGCCTTTTTAAATTTTATTTTATTGTATTTTAAGAGACAGGGTGTTGCTCTATCACCTAGGCTGGAGTGCAATGGCATGATCATAGCTCACTGCGGCCTACAACTCCTGGGCTCAAACAGTCCTTTCACCCCAGCCTCTCAAAGTGTAGCAGCTGGGACTATAGGCACAGACCACCACACCCAGCAAATTTTTACAATTTTTTTTGTAAAGATGGGGAGGCTTCTCTTTGTTGCCCAGGCTGGTCTTGAATTCATGGCCTCAAGCGATCTTCCTGTGTCAGCCTCCAAAAGTGCTGAGATTGCAGACATGAGCCACCACACCTGGCCTCTACTTAACAGGCACTACCAAGAAAGTAGGAATGACTGCCCTAAGGGGAATTAGCTTTCACTCCTTACTGATGGGGATTTCCTGCCTCCACTACTAGAGAAACCCACATTTCCATGTTTTACATTCAGTACTCACCAAGCATTTCCAAGTGCCTGGCACTGTGCTTGTCTCATCCATAGATGCTCTGCCAGTAGAAAATGGAATGGTTTTAATTGAGAAGACATGAGGAGGACTTCTATTTCTTAATTGGAGTCTATAAGCAAACTTCAAAAGAATCTTTCAGCTTCTCATTGGTTTAAAAAGTATGATACTGTCTATTATATATTTTGCATAACTTTAAATCTTCTTCTAGTCATATTGTATTGTTTTCATTTTTGAGATGGGGGGGGTCTTGCTGTGTTGCCCAGGCTGGCCTTGAACTCCTGGGCTCAAGCTATCCACCTGCCTCAGCCTGCCAAGAAGCTGGGGATACAGGCATGTGGCATAGTCAAATTGTTTTGCAAAAGTGTTAGCTGCTTGAGATTTTAGGCAGATTGGAAGTTGTCGATCACTTCTTTTCTCCAAAGTGTAAAATGGAATAATTGCTGGAATTGGATGTCAGTTTGTTTTTATTCTAGACACTATGAAACATGACTAATGATGTTAGGAATACTTGAGTCAGCATGTGAAAAGGAAAAAGCAATGAGTTGTTTCTGCCCAGTGATCAGAGCCAATTAAGCAGGGAAAGGCAAGCTAATGTTGGTGTGGGCTGCAGCAATGAAGATTTTGTCTGTCTTGTTCTGTGTGTGTAGGACTCATGATAATTACAAGAGGGCATGCAATATCAGCAGAATACAGTTTAGGAATGAAGAATCAGGAGACGCTGAGTTTCCTGCCTAGGAAAATTTTCTGTGTGAGACTAGCCACTGGTGTTGAACTATGTGCTAGGAAGCATTTTACTCTATTGTTATACATTATGAACTAATCATCTGTTTAAGATTTTTCTGGTGGCGATTGCCTAGTTTAAAAAAACAAACAGATTTAAAACATTGCAAAAGTGAAGTATTGCAAAAATAATAATACTTTCCTAGATGCACTATGAACTTCTTCCTGAAATTAGTTGTGATTAGGCAGCTCACTGCCCTTTCACATGTGCTATTTTGAGATCTCATTATTTGGTGCTATAATGATTGATATTGCTAATATATGTTAGTAAATTTGTTGCCAAGCTTCTCTTAAGCTTCTGGAATATGGCTATTATTGACATTACCTGGTAATTTTTTAAAAATAATTTTTTCTAGACATATATATGTACACATGTATATTTACACATATATATATATATGTTGTTTTTTTTTTGAGACAGGGTCTCAGTCTGTCACCCAGGTTGGAGTGCAGTCGCACAGTCTTGGCTCATTGCAACCTCCGCCTCTTGGGCTCAAGTGATCCTCCCACCTCAGCCTCCCAAGTAGCTACAACTACAGGCACATGCCAACAAGCCAGGCTATTTTTATATTTTTTTGTAGAGATGGGGATTTGTCATGTTGCTCAGGCTGGTCTCCAACTTTTGGGCTCAAGCAATCTGCCTGCCTCAGCCTCCCAAAGTGGTGGGATTACAAGCGTGAGCCACTGCATCCCACCTAGATTTTTTATATATGTTTTAAAAACAACCAAGGCAACTCTTTAAGAAGTCACACTTTTTGGCTTTTTAAAAATTTTTATTTTTTGCGACAGTCTCGCTCTGTTAGCCCAGGCTGGAGTGCAGAGGTGTGATCTCGGCTCATTGTCACCTCTGCCTCCTGGGTTCAAGTGATTCTCCTGCCTCAGCCTTCCCAGTAGCTGGGATTACAGGCGTGCACACCACCACCTGTAATCAGCCTGGCTAATTTTTGTATTTTTAGTAGAGATGGGGTTTCGCCATGTTGGCTGGGCTGGTCTTGAACTGCTGACCTCAAGTGATCCACCTGTCTTGGCCTCCCAAAGTGCTGGAATTACAGGTGTGAGCCACTGTACCCAGCCACTTTGTGGCTTTTAATATTTGTGTGTTTTCAAGCTTGTGAAAGAACTTTAGAGTTGGTTGCGTGATTTGATTTGAAAGCTAAAATAAATCGAATGGTTTCCTTCGTAAGAGATAGTTAACTAATTTAAAGGTAGCTATTTGTACTCTACAAGAAATGGTATTTTTCAATAATGTTCACTAGTTATTCACAGATATTTCACTAATAATCCACTAATGTCATTATAATAGGGTAGCTGGCTGGGTGGGGGTAATTTCCATAGGACATTGTTCTATACATGTCATCTTTCCAGGGAACGTTGATAATTACACTGCTATACTTGGATGTTGATCCCAACCTGGACAGTCTAAGGATAAAAGGGCACTGGGCTGTCTATCCTAGGATATGGTGGTGATAATGAATGGGCTAGACAATAGCTGACAGGAGCCCTAAGGACCTTCTGAGGTAGAGCCTCAGATTTTTTATCTTTTCCTTCTGTCACAGTTGTCTAGATGGTATCAAGATCTTGCAGAAGATGATGGGTTGAGGTTGGTCTGGAATTTGACTTTCTTCTTCAGGGGCCTTGTCAGCAATAGTTACTGTTCAATGTGATAGCCACTAGCCACATGCGGCTGTTTGAATTTAATAAATTAACGACAGTGAGATATAATTAAAACAATATTTAAATTGCAAATTCCTTAGTTGCACTAGCCATATTGCCAGGGCTCAAAAAAACCGCATATGGCTAGTGGTGAGTATAGCAGTACAAGTTCTACTGGACACTGACATCTGTAGAGGCGTGGTGGATTGTCCAAGGTCACGTGGCTAGTCAGTGCAAACCAAGTGTTTGGACTAGTTCAGCAGTTATTCTTTTATGTCACGCAGGCTTTCAGTTTTGGGTATTACAACTTGAACTAAAAAATTTGTCACTGGCATGCCACATTCTTCTTCCAAACTGTGAGAAACTCAATGAAAGAGTTAGAAATTAGTTATTACTACATAATTTTAGTTTTAAAAATATCTGCAATTCATCTTAGACTTTTTTTTTGTGTATGCGTGTGTATATGTGTGTGTGTGTGTATCACATGTGGTATGGTGAGAGTTTGCCACCTGTGCCATACATTGCTAACCTGGTATATATGATACACAAACTGTAGATATATATGGGATCTAGAATTGCAGGTTATTGCAGTTGAACAGGACTTTTGAAGGTATCTTGCTTAACCTTGTACGTATGTATAATACTCCTGACAAGGTTTTTGATAGTGAGAGCCCTGCCTTATAAAAGAGTTCACTTCTTTCCACAACTTCAAATTGATCTTGGAATTTTCTTTATATCAAGCAAAAATGTTTCTTCCTATAATTTCTATACATTGTTCCCAGTTGGCTCAGAGGAAAACATTTATTCCCTCTGACATATGCAGCCTTGCCAATATTTGAAGTCTGTTTTCCTGTCATTCTTATGTCTTTTCTCCTATAGGATAAGCAGACCTACTTCCTTCAGCTTTTCCTTATGTGACATGTTTTGCAAACTGCTCATCACCCTGCTTGCTTCTTCCTGGCCCAACTCCAGGGGATGGCTCAGATCTGTGTAACTGAACATTTTGCCTTTCATGTGAATGGATGTCATGCTAGATACATTTGGAAAATCTGAATAAGTCTTTCTTGAGGCAAAAAATGGCTACCAGTATCCATGTGTAGGAAATATATTGATTTAGTTTTCTTTGGTAAGAGGAAATGTAGTTGTCTGTAACAAATGTGTTATTTTAATAATCAGAAACTATTATACCATTTTAATAAAAGTAATACCCCTCTTTATAATTACTGGATTGGGTAGAGTTTAGGTCTAGTGGATGGGAAAAAAACAACAACAGTGTTCCTGATCTTCCTCCCTCCTTTTTTCCCTCCCTTCATTCCATCCATTGAGTAATCTTTGTGTGCCTGTTATATGTCACTAACTATGGCACTAGGGTCACAATGTTGAAGAAGAGAGTGGTTTCTTTCATGGTGAGAGGCATGAAATGAGTGATTTAATTATTCTGGCAGTGGGAAGGATGCAGTAGGACTCTGTTCAGATCTCCACAATAACTTATGAATTGCATGATCCTCAGTAGGTCTTTCATTCTATTCTTGTTTTTGAATTTCTGAAATGGCAATGATACTTGGAGTAGCTTCCTTATAAGATTGTTGTAAGACTTAGAAATAAAATTATAGGTGAGATTTCTATAAAGATCATGGTGAGGCCAGGCATGGTGGCTCACACCTGTAATCCCAGCACTTTGGGAGGCCGAGGCGGGCAGATCACTTGAGGTCGGGAGTTCGAGACTAGCCTGACCAACATGGAGAAACCCCATCTCTACTAAAAATACAAAATTAGCTGGGCACGGTGACGCACACCTGTAATCCCAGCTACTCGGGAGGCTGAGGCAGGAGAATCACTTGAATCTGGGAGGCAGAGTTTGCAGTTAGCCGAGATCACACCATTGTACTCCAGCCTGGGCAACAAGAACGAAACTCCATCTCAAAAAAAAAAAAAAAAATTCATGGTTAAGTTTTTAGGTTGGGCATGGTGGCTCATGCCTGTAATCCCAGCATTTTGAGAGGCTGAGGCGGGATGATCACTTGAAGCCAGGAGTTTGAGACCAATTTTGGCAACATAAAAAGACCTGCTCTACAATTTTTAAAAAATTTTTTAATTAGCTATAGTCCTAGCTACTTGAGAGGCTGAGGCAGGAGGATCGCTTGAACCCAGGAGTTGGAGGCTGTAGTGAGCTGTATTGCTCCACACACTCCAGCCTGGGCAACAGAGTGAAACCCCATCTCTTAAAGAAAAAAGAAAAAAAAGATCATGATTATTGTTTCTATTGTTATTGATGAATAATACTTCCTTGGGGAGGTAGTGTGGCTGATCTTCCATGCTAAGTTCCCTTTTCTTTTTCACCTATTTCTGCCTTATGCAATTCTTTTGCCATTTTCTTATGAAATTTTTCTAACATACAGAAAAGTTGGAAGAGTGTTAAGTGAGCACCCACATACCACCACTTAGTTTCTACCATTTACATTTTACTTGCTTTATCACATATCTCTCCATCCCTCTGTCATTAGCCAGTGTTTACAAACTTGTATTTACAGAGAAAGATGCATGATAGTTGTTTTCCCTGGGAAATGGAGCCCTTCCCACTATGATTTTGTTCATCTTCTCGGCAGTGATAATGATGGTTATGATGATGACACAGTAGCCAGCACAAAGCAGCACACTATTAACTCATTCAGTCTTCTAACACTAGAAGACAAGTGCTAAAGTGCTAAAATTAATTTCTATTTTACAGAAGAGGAAACTGAGGCACAGAGAGGTTAAATCGTCTACCCACTATTACACAGTTCCTGAGGGGCTAAGTCAGAAATCTGGTAATCACTTGAGTAAGCCTTGTTTGTTTGCTTGCTTTTAATCTGTAAAATCAGTGAAAAAAGAAGTAAGACACCATTTAGGAATAGGAAAAATAACTACTGCAGCTCTTTGTGATTCGGGTTGGTTTAATGACTACTGTGTGGCAATGGTACCAAGTACTGGGTTTGTGCAGGTGGTTAAGTCAGGGTCTCCTCTCAAGCCAGTCTAATGGACAGAGCCACTATGAGTTGTTGGATTGATGTTTTAATATAAATAACCATACTGAAATTGTTAGAAATGAAGAGTTTCAGTAAAGGAGAGTTACCTATCTAATTGTACTCAAAAGAAACATTTATACATTAACAGTTACTATTTTGGGGTTTCTGTGAGAAGATTAATTATTCCAGCAAATGAGTACTACCTATTTGGAAATGTCTTACTGTTTGTAAGTAAATACGTTACTTATTTCCTTTTGCCTTAGCAGAGAAAAATAATTTGGGGAGAAATGCACCCAGGAAACCTTAAAATATATTCCGATTAATGGTAACTCTTAGACTATTTATGGTAAGGTGTATCTAATTACATTTCACAAGGCACTTTAAAAAATATTGTCCCTTCAAGTTTTTTCCCTTTATTTCTCTCCATGATTTTGTCTAAATTTACCAGCACATCGCAAAAAAATGAAAATTAAAACCCTACTGGGGACTAGGAGCTCACTGAATTGGCTTACATAATTGTGAGCATGGACATATTTCTGTGTGTTGCTGTCCCCAAGCCCATGTGCTGTAAGAATATGCATTGTTGGGATGGCAGTGCAAGGAGAAACATCCTGGAGAGGATGTACAGGATACAGAAACAAGTGACTGTTGTGACATCATTAGTCAACATCGGTTGAGTGACAGAGTAAATAAGGCATCTTCTGTTATAAATGATTGACATCGCTGAAAATTTAGAAACATCTTGCTCCAATAGCAGCATTATCTTCTTTGGACTATGCAAATCTTTTTAAATTAAAAATTCAAGTTAAAAGAAACTATTTTTAATTGACCCTCATTGTGGCCATTCCTTGATCAATATCTCTGTGAATAAGATTGTTAACTGAACAGTGCATCTTCTGGCAGAAATAGAGATAATGACAATTTTGTTTTCACTTATTTTTCTTGTTACAAAACTTAAAAAATAACATTAATTTTAAAAGTCTTTTTGTTATACGTAAGTTACATTTTGGGACCTTCTTTAATGATTGCTCATATAGTATTGTTCACTTTTTGAATCAGTGATCTGCGTAAGTATTTGCAAGTCACTCTTAGCATTCCTCGAAAGTTGCTGTTATAAATGATAATTTTACATAGAGGATGGAGGAAGTGAGAAAATTGCATTTGTCTTCCTATTGAGGTAAGACATAAGCAAGTGGAAAGGTGGTTTCCAGCCAGGGAATGAAGCCTGTTTTTCATGCTGTTGTGTGTTGACTTGTCCATTTGGATGGCTCCTAGGATCATGGGGGTCCTTGTGACTTCCATATGTCACAGATCTTGCATACAGTTTCTGTGCCTTGCCCTCCTCCCAGTCTTTTCTGCCCTGTGGTTATTTCTCTACTGCCACTGAAGGGTGGCAGTCAAGGTTTTCCTTATATGAGATTCATCCCCTTCAGGGTATGCGGACTCCCTGTGAAAAAGCTGAGCAGGTTTATTTTTGACAGCACTACCTGGAGGGCTTGCCCCATTTCTTTCCAGGAAAGTTTAAAATTATTCTGCTTTTTTTTTTTTTTTTTTTTTTAAGACTGTCTGCTTCATTTTATAAGCCACAATGTTATAAATACATCTAAATTTAATAGTAGAATTATAACATTGCTTTCAAAATTTCTCACTGGGTCAGAGAATTACAGAGCTGAAAGAGACCTTCACCAGAAGCAAAACCATCCTGGGAAAATAAAATCATGTTTTAATATTTTTTTTTCCTTTTTTCTTTTTGGAGATGGAGTTTTGCTCTTGTCACCCAGGCTGGAGTGCAGTGGCACGATCTTGGCTCACTGCAACCTCTGGCTTCTGGGTTCAAGCGATTCTCCTGTCTCAGCCTCCCGAGTAGCTGGGATTACAGGCACCCACCAGCATGCCCAGCTAATTTTTGTATTTTTAGTAGAGACGGGGTTTCACCATGTTGGCCAGGCTGGTCTCGAACTGCTGACCTCAAGTGATCCGCCCGCCTCGGCCTCCCAAAGTGCTGGGATTGCAGGCGTGGGCCACCAGGCCTGGCCATGTTTTAATCTTAAGGTTGTTTCACTAACTCATGGTAACTTCGTTTTTTTTTGTATTAACAACCTTTGCTGTCAGTAGAAAAGTACACTTTTCTGCTTCTAAAACTGCCACGGAATAATAATGGAGCCACAGCATCCTTAGAGATGAGCATTTTTCACTCCGTGCAGAGATGCGGAAATGGGCTCAGAGAGGACAAGGGGCTCACCCAACATTGAATGGCTATTTAATGGCAGACTAGGGATGAGAACCTGTCTTCTGATTGCCAGTCCAGTGTCTTCTGTAACACATGGGGCCATTTATTTTAAGCCATCTAGTCCCCAGCTGATTAACAATTTTCATGTACAACCTAGCTCATGAGAGCGGCATCATGGAGGAGGTTGTCATTCAGCAAACACTTATTGAGGGGGGATACCAAGATGAAGATGATGAGACACTGTCCTGCCCTCAGGGGGCTAACACTCCAGAAAAGGTTTGCAGGAATATTTACAGCTAAGTGCCGCAAAGAATTAAGCATTCTTAAAGTTCTTTCTAGCTCAGTCATTTGAACTTCTTTTCCCGAAAAAAACCCTTTATTTCCCCAACTCCACAAAAGCAAGTCCTTCTTGGTTAAGCCCTCATACAAGGGGAAGTGCTGGTGTCTGCCAAGGGGGCCTTGCAGGCTTTTGGGCTAATTGTGGTCCAAATCCCCTTTCAAGAGGGCATCTTCAAGCAGGTGGTCAGAATAAAATTATTGATGGTTTTGGTAAATGGCAGCAAGTAGAGCATGGGGGACAAGCAGTCAATAGGAATGGGGACATCTGGTGCATGGGGTAGGGCAGATAGGGAGTCTGAAGAGGTAGAGGGTAAGCAATGAAAGTTGTGGCCGTAGTTGCCAAACAAAGGGTGTTTTTACATGCACTTTTGCCACTGGTTATCTAAGGAATCTGCGGTCACAGTGCCTGTGAAGAGGCCATTATTTGACACATGAGGGTTTCCAGTCAAGTGAATAGCATGGTATTCACTGGGCTGCTTAGAGAAATGCTGTTATCTGGATAAAGGATGGTGGTGTCTGGATTAACTCTAGTATAGTTTCTTCCTTGGGACATCATCTCTTTTCCGCTAATGGACTCCTAGGTATTCCATCACTCAGCTTAATTTTCTCGGAGAATACATGAAATGTGAAATCTTAATTTTAGACATCTAAAATTGGGCAAATAAGCTTTTTAACATATACATAGATTTAAAATACATTTAGGTTTATTTTCATTCAAATAGCACATGCTTTCTGTGTTTGTGTGTGCATGTGCATGCAGTGAGGGGAGATACTGACATCTTTTCTGGCTTATCATTTAATATTGATGTTATTTAATGCAAATTTGGAGGATTTAAGAATATTAGAGGGGAAAAGATTACATTTTCTAAAGAATTAGAAAACAGGCCATATCTCTGAATGTTAGGTTACTGCAAAAGAGGAACAACTGGGTAAAGAACTATTTAAAAATTAATGAACAAGGTAATTTTATATTTTTCTGATATGGGTGGAATTTTGTACTTCCTATAGTAAGACCTAGTGATGTCATGACTAGGACCTCTTCCACCAAGACCTCTCAACTAGGGATAATTCATTTGTTTGTATTCAGAATTCACAACTATGATAAGCCTTTTTGATGACCAGTGGCAAAGGAACATCATCAGTCATGAAAACTCACAAATAGAGAAATCAGCAAGTATATTAAAGTAATGGATATTTCTCTTATCCCCCAAAGGTCTCACATACAGGTGTGTCGTGAGTGTCCTTGATTCTAGTTAATCCATTTCTTGTGTAAAGTGCTTACGGTGATAAATCAATGTGGGTTTTAATTACCAACTAGCCTGTTAGTCGGTGGGAAGAAGTTTGTTTTCCAAAGCTTGGTGTTAGCAAGTCCTGTTTATGTGATAATCACATGCAGAGGACACAGGCTGGCTATATTCTGGCTATGGGAATAGAAGATTTAGATCAGACGACTGTCTTTTTTATACCAGACACTGTGCTGTGTGAAGTGTGACATGAACAAGCCCTTCCAGAATCATGCACATTATTGCTCCCCATGAGAAGACTTTTATGAGTAAATAATGTAACCGAGGATATGAGCCCCAAGAGCTGGTCTGGGGTATTGATGAGAAGCATTAGCAAGGAGAGGCTCACCTCATGGGGTGCTGCAGGGAATGTGGCTTTTGAAGCTGATAATGGAGGGTTCAAATTCTAACTCTTACCAATGTTGTTGGGACAAGTTAAATTGTTATAAACCTCTTTAAGTCTTGGTTTCCTTGTCTATAACAAGAGAATCATGGTACCTTCCTCATGGAGTTAAATGTGATAAGGTAAGTGCCTGCCACTTCTGGTTTACAGCAGATTTCAAAAACACCCCCCTTTTCTTCCCTGCTCACAGATGGTTCAAAAAAGGAAGAGCTATTATGAAGTGGTGTGTGGAGAGAAGGCATCTGGAAGGATACCTTTTGATACTTATGTAAGCGATCCAGGATGCACAGCCTTTTGTGGCTAGAAAAAGGCCTTAGGCCCCTGGTTTTGCAGGTATAATACAGATGGTAGGGGCTGCACAGCTACTATGACAGTCATTCCAAGTGTTTCTGCTCAGGATTCTGGACTTGCCATTGTCTGGCTCTGCCAGAATGTGGTTGTCTACCTGCCCAGGTGAGGATGCAACCCTTGCATTAGAGAAGACTGTCAACAGCCATGGTCTCTTTGACTGGGGAAGCTAATAGGAGACCCGAATGTTCTAAGTCTGTTGTGGATGGTTTATGTTTGGTGACTGGATATGAGGCAGATTTCAGGGAATGGTTGCAAATTCGTCAAGTTTGGCAAAAATATCAGAGGCATTGAAACCAGATATCAAACTAAGCCTTAAGGCACTCAGAAAATGTAACAGGCTGACTTCTAAGAAGTGAAAAATATAAGTTTTGTTTAACTTATTTAATTCAAAAATGATGCTAATGAATGTGGAGGGATGATTTGGATAGAACCTGTTCTGTGTAGGGGCCTTCATGTAATCCCTAGAGAACGTGTAAATCAAATTATGCCTGGAGGAAATTTTATTTCCAATTTCGGTTGCTTTACTGATATGTTAAGGGAATTAAAAAATATTTAGCTCGGCCTTTCAGAGAGCTGTTACTACTGTTTGAACTACGACTGTTATTTTAATTCTCATTAGGTGACTAGTATCTTTTGAGCTGTTGTTAGCTAGGCTGTGTGCTAAAAAGTTTTTATATACATCCTCTTATTTAATCTTCACAACACTTACAGGAGGTAGATACTACATTATGTGTTTTTACAGCCAAGGGTGAGGTGTAGGGGATCTGATAATTCGCTCCAAATCACACAGCTAGTAAATGGTGGAGCTGGCCCAGGCGTGTCTGTCTTGAGAAGCGCTGTACCATCCACCTTACAATTACATCTGTAGGTATTGTCTGACTCGCAGAATCCATGCAGTACATCTGTGCAGCTTCCATTTCTGTCCTTAGCCTCAATTCCTTTCTGTCTTTAGTTCTCTATCTTTACCTTAAAATCTCCATGTAAATCATGCTAACCTAGCACAATCCATGGTGCACCCACTTGGCATTTTCAGGGAAAAGGGATAAGGCCTATAAACAAAGTCCACACCCAGCGTCTGG
This sequence comes from Pongo pygmaeus, assembly GCF_028885625.2. Taxonomy (NCBI): domain Eukaryota; kingdom Metazoa; phylum Chordata; class Mammalia; order Primates; family Hominidae; genus Pongo; species Pongo pygmaeus. The sequence goes on from NC_072378.2 coordinate 25,491,855, forward strand.
TTCTCCCCGTGCCCATTCTGACTGCTTTATCTTCGGTGCCTTAGATGAATGTGCATCTTCCTGGATGCTTTTCCTTCCTGCGTGATTTGGAAGAATTAGAATCAGTCTTCCTTCCATGAATTTTCCAGGGAATCAGAGGGACTTTTTAAGCATAATGATGGAATTTTTACTGTCACCTTTTATTGTAAAATGCTCTATAGATGAGAAATAGATGATATCCATCCCCCCACCAGCTGTGCTTAATGGTAATGGCCAAAAAAATGTTCAGAATTAAGACTGGGAATTTTTTGAATTCATATCCCAAAGCTCCTTTAAAAACTTATAACTTGGGGAACTAAAACAAAGTCATTTTGGAAGGAAATGAGTTTTTCTCTAATAGTGGCCATCAGAATGATTACCCAAGTGATGTCACACAGCTGGCAACCTTCTTAGGGAAGGTAACCGATAGCAGAGGAAAGTCTGCCTTTCTCTACGTTAGCACTTCAAAAACCAATTGTCCCTAGAATCTTCAGTGTCATCGTGAAACGTATATAAAGCCTCTGCCTATTGTTTGAATGTCTCCTCTCACTAAGAGGAACCATCAGTTCAGACTTGCCCAGACTCATTGAGAAGACCAGGCTAACCAAGCCATCCTTAAAAAATCTTTCTAAATTTCAAGAAGCAAAAGAATATATTTTTATTATTAAATAGCTAACATACTTATTTTAGTTTAGATTTATGATACAGTTCTAGTTTTAGGGCTTTCCTGCATATTGTGTGGTACTTTTATCTCCATATATATTTAGTATATTTATGCCTATTTCACAGGAACTAATAACATTTATACAGTTTTGAACTATTTAACAGTTTACATTTGTTTCACCTTTGCTTTTATAACATTGTTATGTCTCAGCTCTTAATTAATAATGTTGTTCAGGGATGCAATTGCTAATTTTAATGCTCCCCCCCGGAAGAAACATTTTATATATATATATATATATATATATACACACACACACAAAATGTATATGTATATATACATACACACAAAATGTGTGTGTTTATAGGTACACATATAAAATGTGTATATGACATTGTGTGTGTATTTATATTGGAGTAAAAAGCAAGGATAGTCAGCTCCTATGTTTGCTTATACAAGACATAGGAACTCAAGCTCGCTTGCTTGTAAAGTGAATAAAATTGTGTTCTTATGCAAGTGTCACAGTCTTCCTGGGACTCAATTTCCTCGTTCTCAAAGAAGGAATTTAACTGATGAATTCAAGGATCAACTCTAAACTCATTGAATTTCCTTATTAATCTCTTGGGTCATGCAATTCAGCGCTATAACTAGGGTTAGCCTGAGTGTTTCAAAGCAAGATTAATGGAAACTCATTCTCCAGCTGTCGGGCTAGGAGATTATTCACAAATGTTGCCCTGTCATTTGAATCTGGTAGGGTTTGCTGATGAATAAATGAACCCCATTATACTGACAGCCACCTCACTAATCGATCCTAACTAAACCGCCTTATCCTCTTCACCTTCCGATTGTGTAGCCAGCAACTTGCCAGACCTCAGGGACATTGTTGGGACATGTGGAAGGTCTGAGACAGAGGGCCGAAAGGACAGACAATGCCACCAACTCTATTAATCACTCCACATTTCTCAGACCTGGCTCTCAGCCTGCTGAATTTGACAACCAAGGATTTACATGTAGTTTTTTTTTTTTTTTTCATTTTCAATTAATTTCCCTTTTTATGCCTTCCTAATTTCTCTTCTTCTTTTCTGACTAAGCTATATATTTACACTGTGAAATTGACTGTCATTAATCTTTTTCTGCCTTGATTTCCTCAACTAAAAAATGGTTAAACTAATACCAGCCCTTTCATTCATGGTGATCTTGGGAGGAAAAAAAAAAGAGATAACTGATGTCAGAGAGTGCTTTGAACTTAAAGCAGGAAGATGGTTCAATTATAATAAGACTCTTCTATCTTTATTTTTATGTGACATTTAAAATGTTAGCGTTGAATACGCGTCAAGGAAGAAAATCCCATTTTGAATGACAGTGTTAGAATGACGGCCTGTAAGATATTGGAATTGCATGCAAAAACCAAGAAAATGTGTTTAAAAACTGTTAAGACCAAGCCAGCTACTGTTTCTTTTCAAAGAATATATGTAGGAATAGGAGAATTAGGTAACTCTAGGGCATAATAAAAAACAAGAACATGTGCTTTCTGATTTTGCCAATCTATTTTGTACTTATTTTATAATTCAATTTTAAGAGTAAAGTGTAATGTCTGATTCATGAATGTTTTACTGTGTAGTGATTTTTTCTTCTTCTAGAGCTGTATGGTCCAGTGTGATAGCCACTAGCCATAATTGCTATATTAATTTAAATTAAATAAAAAATGTAGTTAGTCACACTAGTCACACTTCAAGTGCTTAGTAGCTACATCGTGGCTGGTGGCTTCTGTATCCGAATGTGAAGATACAGAACATTTCCCGAAAGTTCCGTGAGAGAACACTATTCTCGGGGAATGGAGAAAAGGTGAAAGGATATTCCCATTGTCCCTTTTCCCAAAATTGCGTTTTAGAATTTAAATAGAATCTCAGGTTATATATTGTAGGTATTATATTTACAATATACATTTGAAATTATTAGAGCATGAAGGTGGTGGTTGAGCAGGAAAGCACAACTCCAGAAGATCATTTTTTTCCCCTACTGAGGACAAACATAATTTGATAATCTTCAGAATAACACTTGGAAAATTCTGAAACCAGCTCTTTCCTCTCAAGTTGCATTTCTTCCATAAAGAGTTTTTTTTTTTTTTTTTTTTAAACTTTATCTAGGTAACACAGTACCTAGACCAATCCAGGAGTCACTTGAATTGAATTGCTATGTAATTATTTCATGGGTGTAAACCAAACTGTTACCTTTAGCAAAATAACTAGTTTTCTCTTATATTCCAATTTCACTTCATCAGCAAAATCAATGGGCTCCATCATCAGTGTATATCTGGTCTGACCACCTCTCAGCACTCCTGCTAACTCCTGTGGCTTAACCATCACCATCTCTCACAAGCTATTGCCGTTGGCCCCTGCCTGGGCTCCTTGCTTCCACTCTCCTTCTCTCACCCACTTTTCAGTCAGAGATTGGCCTTCAGGGCAATTATCAGTCAGAACAAAGTGTGGACAACAGCCTATAAAGCCTCACAGACCTCCTGGCTCACCTCACCCTCATCTTACCACCCCTCGGACCTCCCCTGCACTTATTCCCTTCAAGCCAAGGCTCTTCTTTATTTTTCAGTTGCTGCAGGCATATTCTTGCCTCAGGGCCTTTGCATTTGCTGTTCCCTCTGCCTGGACCATGCTTATCCCAGATAGCCATATGGTTCTTTCTCTTACTGCCTTTAGATCTTTCTCAACCTCACTTCATAATTACGTCTCACCAAGCTATTTAAAAATGCCACCCACCTAACCCACCACACCTGTCCATAACCCCCAGGCATTAAGCACTCTATTCTCTTTTTGTACTACATTTTTCTCCACAGCAGTTATCACCATAGATATACCATATGTTTTACTTATTTATTCCTGTATAATCTCCTTTGAGTGAAATATAAGCTGCTTGAAGGCAGAGCTTTATGTCTTTTTATCCTTGGTGCCTACCACAAGGTAGGCACTCAGTAATTATTGGTTGAAAGAATTACTCAAATATTTAATGACAGTGTTTGTAAACAAAGAGTGCTGATCTAATTGAAATTCATTTTAGCAAGAGATAGAGAGTCAGGAAGACAATCCTCTGGTGTAACCCTGCCTCCCCTCTATTTCTAACATTACTCTGGTTTCAGGCTCTGCTTTCTGCCTGGCTCAACAAGGGGCCTCCATTTCTCTCCTGCCTGCACTTGAGGAGCCACATAGAAGGGAGTTTGAACCAGGGCTTCAGGGAGTTGTCTGTGGACAGCTTCTGAGAGAGGGAAGTTGGGGCTTCCCGTGTTGGCTGTTCCCTTTGCTGGCTGGCCAGTCCTTTGTCACCATGCCAGCATTCTCAAAGGAGGCAAGAAGGGATCTTATGGGTTTTGCAGCAGGGCCGCTTTGGGTATATGTTTGTTCGGATGGGGTAGGGACCATGGATGAAGGACCCACCTGGAGTTTGCTGCCTTGGGAGGGGAGGTGATGAGCTTTAAACATAATAGAGGCTGGGCGCGGTGGTTCATGCCTATAATCCCAGCATTTTGGGAGGCTGAGGTGGGTGGATCACCTGCGGTCGGGAGTTTGAGACCAGCCTGGCCAACATGGTAAAACCCCATCTCTACTAAAAATACAAAAATTAGCCAGGCATGGTGGCACACCTGTAGTCCCAGCTACTGAGGAGGCTGATTCACAAGAATCGCTTGAACCCGGGAGGCAGAGGTTGCAGTGGGCTGAGATCATACCACTGCACTCCAGCCGGGGCGACAGAGTGAGACTTCATCTTAAAAAAAATAATTATAAAATAATAGAGGTGCAGTGTTCCCTGCTTCACGCTAGGAAGTCGTTAGTGCCAGACTGGGGCACCCAGCCTGTTTCTGGCAAAGTGCAGGGGAAGGGAAAGCTTGGAAAGGGATCTGTAGCAGTAAAGACAGAGGAGTCACTTACAGTTTGTTGGTTCCCACTGAGGCACGGCAGAGGAGGCACAGCTGTGCAGAGAGCCTGGGTTGCTAATTTCTACGTTAAAAGGTGTAGCAGCAGCAGTGTTTATGACTAAACCCGTCAACATTTCACTTCCTCCCATTGTGTGAAGACTGGGTTTGGCTTAAAAAGCTCTGCCTGAACTTTCAGTTTATCTTGAAACTTTGAGACATTTGTCAAAGTGCTGGATGCAGTTATTTTAGTAAATCAGTGATGTTTCTATATTCCCTGAGTGAAACACTAGCTGATCTCATTTACCTGAAGCTTTGAGAAAGGCAATATTCTCTATTTGTAAAAATAGCTTCGCTCCCTTGAACATGCCCTTTCTATATGCCCTGGCTTTAGAAGATGGACTGCCTTATGTTTGAGATTTTTTATTCATTGCCACTAAAATAATATATGGTGATTTGTATACCTCATATAAGGTCTGCCTCATTAGTACCCTGACCCACCATTTACTAATTATTTAGTTTTGTGGATTTAACCCTGTAGTCCTGTTGGCACAATCAAGGGCAAAATCAAGATCCAGAAAGACATCAATTACCTGAAATCCTTTATTAAAGTGGATTTTGCTTACCCTACATCCATTGTTAGAAATGACATTCCCAGATTGTAAGAGCTGCAGAATTCTGGAACTGGAACCCTGTCTTTCTGTAATGAATTTGTGAATGAAGAAGTTCTTTGAACACAGTAGGCAAAAGGTAGGGATGTCAGCACTTCACACTTCTATGCCTTTCCTCTACTAGGCTATCTTTTTATTGTTCTATTTCTTTTCCTTTTGGCAGGTGAGTTGGGAATTAGCTAGTAGATCTGTTTTAAGTGGGTAAGCTGCAAACAACAGATTTTTAGGTACTTCCCTTATAGGATATGGCTGTTAAACAGGATGTGTCAATTATGTGGTAGGCAGCAGGATAAAACAGGCAGAACAGAATTATTATCAGATTCACAGACTGTAGCAACTTTTTGCCTTCTAAAACCCTGAATTTTCAGAGGTGGAAATAGGGTGAGAAGGAGCAGTAAAACTTGTTGCATTCATTCACTCAACAGATAATTGAGCACCTACTTTGTGCCTGGAATGTACTGGGCACTGAGAAATAGAGCTTTGAATAGGACAGATGTGTTCCCTGCTCCCAGGCACCTTGCAGTCTAATGGGGCTGGTAGATATTAAATATATAATCCCACTGTTAATTAAAACTGTGGTAAGTATTAATAAGAAAATGTGCAAATACGGTGGGAGTATATAATAGGGAGACCTGGTGTAGTTAGTCTGGACTTTCTTAGGGAAGTCCTTTACCTGAGAGATGAGTAGCCATGAGCCAGGTGAAGGTAAAGCAAGAGGGGGAAGGGAGAGCTCCTAAAGCAGAGGTGGGGCAGGAGCCCTCCTCCTGGAGAGCAACAGAAGGCCAGTGTGGCTGGTTTGAAATGAGGCTGGAGGTGGAGGCAGGGGCCAGTGTAGTGGTGCAGAGCCACTGAAGAGCTTAAGCAGAGAAGGGACATAATAATGTTTGGGGTCTTAAAAGATCATGTTCAGATCCTATATGAGCAGGTGATTTGAGGGGGCAAGAGTGGATCTGTTAGAAGGCTATTGCAAGTGGTCTAGGAGCAAGATGGTGGTAGCTTGGAATAGTATCACAGTAGTAGAGATGGAGAGTAGTGAATGGATGTTAAGAGGTATTTAGGGAGGTAGACTGCATTGAACTTGGAGAATGACTGAGATAGGAAGAGAAGGGGACAATGCTTGGATTTCTGGCTTCAGAAACCATGTGGGTGACCATCCTTGTTCCTGAGCCAGACCTATCATGGGAAGGGCAGATTTTGAAAGAAAGATCATGGTTTAGTTGTTGACATGCTGAATTTAAGGGTTGGAGTAACATACAAGTGAAGTTAGATCAATAGATCTGGTGATCGAAGGGAAGATCTGGGCTGTGCATAAAGCTGGGAGTCATCTGGGATGGACTGAATTCATGAGAGAGAATGAATGGTAGCAGGGAGTGGGGATTGGACATGCGACTAGGAATAACCAGAGAGGCCGGTTGAAAATGTATGGAAACGAGAACATCAAGCATGAAGGGCCATGCCCAGTGCTAAGGAGAAATCTGGTTAGGAAATGCATGGATTTAGCAGCCATGAGGTTGGATTTAGCAATCAAGATTGGCATCTCAAGCAGGTGCAATTTCAGTGGAGTTGTGGGGACAGAAGCCAATTTTGAACACTAGATGAGTGAATAGGAGGCAGGAATATGAAGACACTGAGTGTAGGTACCTTTTTTGAGAAGTTGGGCTCAAAGGATAGAGACAGTTAGAGGGGACCTGCAAGAGGTGTGTAGGATCCAGGCATATAGCTCTAGGTCTAAGTGTCTCTATGTTTGGATATTTAGGGATGGAAGGGAAAGGATATTTGGTTGCTTAAGGTTCCTGCAAAGACAGGTGGGATGTAACCCAGAGCCCACATGAAGGGACAGACATTTATCTCCAGCACTTCAGAAGGAGAGGAAGAGGAGGGGGTGGATACAGCTGCAGGTGCAGGCAGGTGTGAAGGTTTGGAGTGGGATGGTAAGTGATACCATTCTGATAATTTCTGTTTTCTCTGTGAAGTAGGAGGGAAAGTCATCTTCCCAGATGAAGGGAGTGGAATTAGCTTGCTGGGTAAGATCAGTTCTCCAGCTGTGCTTGGCAGCTACCACTGCAAGCATGGAATAGGCGGCTAGGTAAGTTCAGCCAAGATTGAAGTTTTACTCTGTGGGAGTAATAAAAGGACAAGGAACACGAAGGCTAAGGACATTAACACATGGAGGAATGATTTCAGTGGAGTTCCAGTGGGGTGAAGATAGATTAGTGCTGATGGAGAATGACCTGGCAGTGTCAGGGGGCAATAAACAGGGTAGTGGGAGTACCTGAATAAGGGAACTAGCTATGAGTGCTTCTCCAACTGTAATGCTAACGTGAATCACCTGGGGATTTTAGTAAAAACGCAGATTCTGATTCAGCAGGTCTGGGCTGAGGCCTCAGATTCTGCACTTCTGACAAGTTCCTGTCATGCCAGCCTCTCTGGCCCGTGGATCACACTGTGAGGGCCAGGTATAGTGGTGCATGCCTATAATCCCAACACTTTGTGAGGCCCAGGTGGGAGGATCACTTGAGCTGAGGAGTTTGAGACCAGCCTGGGCAACACAGACGTCATCTCTACAAAAATTTTAAAAATTACCTGGGTGTGGTGGCTCGTGCCCGTAGTAGCTACTTGAAAAGCTGAGGCAGGAAGATCACCTGAGCCTGGGAGGTCAAGGCTGCAGTGAGCCGAGATTATACCACTGCACTCCAGCCTGGGTGACAGAGTAAGAGCCTGTCTCTTTAAAAAAAAAAAAAAAAAGATTTCGGGCAGAGAGTGGGATGCCTGAATTAGAAATCCTTTGACATGGTATAATCTCAAGCGTAACTAACATGGCCCAGGATATGACAGAGTGAACAAGAAGGCCGAAGAATTCAAAGGCTTCCTGATCATCATATCTTTAGGGATGCAAGATTAATGATGATTGACACTGACTATTGCCAACACTTTTCTAAGCACCTTGTGTGTATTACCTTCTTTAATCCTTATGACAACCTCCAGTGAGGTGTATATTGTGATCCCATATTTTACACATGAGGAAAGTAAGGCACACAGAGGTCTTTCTCAAAATCATTCATGCTTGTAAGTGGTGGGGCCAGAATTCAAACTGGGGTGGTACAGTTTCAAAACCTAGTGCTCTGCATGATTGGATGCTGTATGGTCCCCTGATGAGAGAAGTTGGGGCTGTATAGAAAGTGTGAGGTGGGAGAATCATTTGATCCTAGGAGTTAAGACCAGCCTGGGCAATATAGTGAGACCCTGTCTTCATAAAATAGAAAAAAAAAAAAAAAAGATTTTGAGCCAGGTATTAGCATCACCTATGAATGAAGTTCAGCATGTCTAGGAGAGTGCTAGGCACAGTACTTGTAGGCTTTTTACATGTTATCCCATTTGATCCCCACAACTGTCCAACAGAGTCTATTTCATACTCATTCTACAGGTAAGAAAAATAAAATTTAGGAGGTTAGGTAGTTGATAAATGGAGGAGTTGGTAATTTGATCTAAATTGGTCTGGATTCAAAGCCCATTCTTCTTTTATACCAAAGTTTATCCCATCACCATATAGAAATGGAAACTCTCTTCTAATTCTTAAATAGGTTATAGTTACCATGGGAGTATTCTCCCCCTTGCTCTGACTCAAGCCACATGCTGAAGATGATGTGTTATGAACAAGGCTGAGACCAGGAGACTGGGCTTCTGGGCTCAGCTCTGTTTCTAACTAGCAAGTTTGTACACTGTCTCTGTAGGTCTCACACCTTTGTCCCTGTAGATCATTTTCAGAGCTATATTCTATAAGTTTGAGGATAATTATTATGGCTCCTTTTATATTAGTATCTACTGTATGCTCAGCACTTGATAGGTTATCTCTAGTACCTACACTAGGATACAGATTGTCTCCAGTTTAGAAGTAAAAAGCTGAGGCTTGGAGATTTCAAGCAACATGCCTAATACCTCTCAGTCCACAAAATGGCAAAGCTGGGATTTCGCCCGAAGTGTGTCTGACTCTAAAGCTCATGTTCTTGCCATCTTACCAGCTGCCTCATCCTCTTCTATAGCCTCATGGTGGATCCCGCTTACAGCTGCATATGGTACCATATGCTAGTATTTATCAAACTTTCAAAACCTGGATCCAGAGTAAAACATGCGTTTTATATTGATTTCGAGAAGTGTGCGTGCACACACACACACACACATTTGCATGCGAGTACCATGTATATACTGACATCACTCAAACAAGTTTTATGAAATAATGCTTATGTTTTCTACTTGCTGTGCCTTGGCTTTCTTTTCCTTTTCACTTTGGTTTAGTCTGTCATGTTAGTATGCTCATTAAACTCTAATGAATTGATTTAACCACCCACCAATGGGTTGCAGCCCTCAGTTTGAAAAGCACTGCTGTAAATTATATACCTACCTTAATTTCTTGATAGGATTACCCCAAATCTTCTATTCTCCTTCTTTCCTTATTTTTTAATCTCTGAATTTAATGAAGACTATCTCTCTGATTATGTATGTAATGGTGTTAAATCTAAGTCAACCCCCCCGCCGCCATATGGCAACCACCTTTCTGCAAAGTGGGAAATTGTCTTATAACTTTGTTCTGAGAGAAGGAAAGAAAATATGTATTTTTTCATTTGATGAAAATGCTAATATAACAAGGGAGGGAGAAAGAAGTGACATTTGTGTTTCCTTGGCTCGAGAAGATGAGAATGTAAGGCCAAGAAACACAGACAAGTTGAAATGATGTAGGCTGGGGAGGGACTGCGGCAATAGACTTACAGTAAAAGAAAAGTGAAACCGATTTCTTGTTCCAACTCTGCCATTTAGCATTTATTGGACTCCTTCATGTGCCAGGTACTTGTGTTTTGCATATATTATCTCAGATGAGGAGACAGAGATATGGAAGGCCGAGTTACCTGCCCAAGGTTGCATGGCTGGTAGTGAGTGGTCTAGCAGGAATTCAGACCCAGAATCCCTGGAGCCAGTGCTCATTGTCACTAGGCCATAGCTGCCACTTGTCTCAACTTTTGAGTAATTCCGTGTGGTCTTTATTTGGTGCCAGGCCCAGGACAGGGGACTTTTGCCCCCTAGGCTTTGAATCTTGAGAGGGAACATGCTAGGGTGGAAGATTGGAGTCAATTCATTCCACAAGGGCAGCCAGAGGAACTCCTTATTAGTCCCTGCTTCTCCCATCTTTAGAGTTGATTTGGTTTCTGTCTCTATTGAGTTCTGGTTGTTCTTTTGATTACAAGAACTACTCCTTTTCCTTTAAGTAAATTTATTTATTCTTAAAATTCTGTTTCTTGAAACTAAGAATAAGCCCTAATAGGCACAGAGGAATAATTTAACTCTTCCTGATCTGCTTCCTCATCTGTAAAACAAAGGAAAAGGGCACACATATCCCCTGACCCCTCTTAACTCTCGCATCTTTAGCTAGACTTGGGTTCTAGTGATTCTCAAATGGATGTGTTCTAAAAGAGGCTGGCTGGCCCTGTGTTGGGGAAGCAGAAGTTTTAGTAATTAATTAGGTTAATATGAACTTTATAGTTATATTTTTTCTGTGTTCCCTGAATAACTGTGACTCTATTACTTGTGAATTTATTTAAAACATAAATATGACAGTGATGACTAGATGAGGTCTCTTAGCACACATGCCCTATGCAGACCTGTGAGTCCCCTGCTCTCTGCTCACCCAATAGTTGAAGGCCTGGGTAGGAGTTCTGCCACATGTGAGTTCTTAACACAAAATCCTCATAGACCTTGTGGGCCTGGAGCTGGGTACTTCACTCATCTTCACCCATGGCCTCATGCTAAGAATTATCATCCTGCCACCACTTAAAGATGTCCATTCATGTTTGTGTGTCACCGCTAAAGTACTGTCATTAAAGAAGATGTGTCATTACTCTGACTTTAAAATACATTGTTCTAACAGAATCACTATGGGAGATTCCAGACTTCTGTATCAGCGGGTGCTTTGAAAACAGGATCTGATATGTACTGGCCCCTGTGTTCACCTGTGGGTGAACATTAGACGTGTTTGTTTCTTTTATGCTTTGATAACACCTTACAACTTGCAATAGTGGGACTTTGGAAAGAACGAAGTGATTGTGTCTGGCATGCTGTATGTAAACATTCCATTTCTACATAATGTGAAAAGGAATGAATTAGGTGAAAATAAATGGATTTGCACAGGTGTTAGAGTACATAGATTTCCTCTGAAACGAAACTTCTGAATAGAAAATGAAACTCAGTGACTTCTTGACCCCCTATTGAAGGAGCACCTGTTGGTCCAGGGAGCAGAGACCTAAGGGGGAATTAATTCCTCTCAGCAAATATTTACTGGGGGCTTGTCATTCCTAGAAGTCTACCCAAAAAGAATGGGGCTAGAGGAGAATCCCAGAGAGAGTCTAAGTCGTGGGCTCAGAGTGTAGGGAGGTGACTTCGAGGCCTGTTCCAGCCAAACTTCTTATTTTAAATTTCGGTAAAATAAGGTCTACAGAGATTGTAACTTGTTCATGGTTAGGCCACTTGGCTAACTTGAGGCCAGACTCAGGCTAAATCTGGATAACTCTCTTCTTGGTTTAATACTATTATGGACCTAAAATTTTATTATGATATTAAAATATAAATAACAGTAACAGACACCATATAGCAATTCTCATGTGCCAGCACTCTTCTGAGCACTTTAGGTATATTAACTCATTTAACCCTCATCATTCCATGAAGTGTAAATATTTCTCTCATTTTTAAAGAGAAGAGGGCCGGGTGCAGTGGCTTGATGGCCCATGCCTATAATCCCCAGTCCTTTGGGAGGCCGAGCTGGGAGGATTGCTTGAGGCTACAAGTTTGGGACCAGCCTGGGAAGCATAGCAATACCCCATCTCTGTAAAAAATTAAAAACTAGTTGGGCATGGTGGCACATGCTTGTAGTCCCAGCTACTCCGGAGGCTGAGGCCAGAGGATTACTTAAGCCCAGGAAGTCAAGGCTGCAGTGAGTTATGATCATTCCACTGCACCCTAGGTGACAGAGTGAGACCCTGTATCTTAAAGAAAAAAGGAGGAAATTGAGGCACAGAAAAGGTTTAGTAATTTGCTCTTAGCCATGTATATATTAAATAATGGAGCTTGGTTTCAAAACCAGGCAGTCTAAATCTACAATTTGTTCTCTAAACCACTAGACCAGGGGTCAGCAACCATATCTTGGGCTTTATGAGCCATAAAACTCTGCATGGGGTAGTGGGAAGAGGCTGGGTTTGACTTATAAGCTGTAGTTTGCAAACCCTACACTAGACTGTGTAGCCTCACTGGGGCACATACATTAATATCAATGTATCCCACAGCTGCCCATGAAGAGTGAAGCTCTAATTTTAAAAAGGATTTGAGGTCAGGAATTAAATTAAAATGTATTTTTGTGGTGTTCCTTTTGGGTGAAGTGTCCTCCTGCCAGGAAGGATGGTGTTCATCATAGCTGAGTATGGTGTTAGGAGGCTCAGAGCCAGGAGAGAGGTTTTATTCTCCTTGAGTTTTCTGGGTGACCTTGCAAAAGTCCCTTATCATCTGCCACTTATAACTCTGCAGTGGTGATAATGTGCCTCACCACCTGCCCTTCTCCCTCACCTAGGTATATGTCTTGGATTAATGAGGTTTTATCTGTAATGTACTTAGAGCTGGGAGTTTGGAAGGGGAAAGTATTAAGAGGGGGAATGATGGCATTCATCATTTAGTTTGCTTGCAAATTAGAGAGTGCTTCAGGGGTGTAAGACCATTTGTTGAATGTTTGGCACGTAGAGCCCAATTTTAAAGAAAAGGCACTCCTGGTAATCTGCATGAGAGAATGTGGATTTAGAGAGCATGAATTTATGGATTGCCTGTGCTGCAGTAGGCTTTAGGCAATGGAGTTATTTAAGATGGTATGTATTTATTTCAGTTTCTAATAAGTGTGCAATGAGCAGATTCCATAGTTGACCTCCATATCTCCATAAGAAAACGTAGGCTTCTCTGCTAAACTGTGAGTCTTAACAGTAAGGAGGACTTATAAATGTTTCTAAGTGAAATTATGAAGTTAAAAGTTGAACCAAGAAGCCTCAGAGGGAACTGGCTGCTGCTTGCATTTCAATGAAAGGCAGAGGAAATTCATTACAGAGGTTGAAAATGTGGTTTGCACGTTAAGGCTGTAGTGGAAAAATGGGCCTTCCCAGGGGAGGTGGGAGGGAAGTTGTAGCTTACCCTTTGTGGTGAAGGTTCCTTGGCTAAGCACATATACTCCATCTGATGCACCCTAATTTTTTTTTAACTTGGCAAGAAAATTCTTCCCTTCAAAGCCAAAGATGTGCATTGAACAGAAAATTGCAGCCTAGGAGAAGTTTCAATATCTTTGTATTTTTTGTTTGTTTTGTTCTTTTGACAAAAACAATTATTTAAAAATTCAGTAGGTGAAGCAACTTAATCTTACTTTGTGAAACTAAATCTAAGATGCTATTAGTTAAGTTATAAGAAGAGCTGGTGTTTAGCAAAGACATATTAGGTTCTGGGATAGGGCTTTATCTGCATTTGTATCTTATTTAATCCATACAACAGTAACAGTCCTGCAGAGAAATATTCTTGTTTGAGGACCTCTTGTATGAGGCACCTCAGTTTGCTCATCTGTAATTCTGTAATCTCTGACTCTCTAGAGATCAACAAAAGTCTATCAGGTTTAAGTGGCAGAGCCAGAATCTGAATATAAGTCTTTCTGATTCCAAAATTCAATCTAGTAGACTGACCAACAGTCCCAGTTTCCTGGGATGTGGGATTCTCAGCCCTGAAACTGGAAACGTCTTATACACACAGAAAGAGTTGGTCACCCTACAAGCAGGATGCCTCCCATCCCAAGCACTGAAGAAGTATTCATTATCAGGAAACACTTTTTGGTAAGTCACAGAGGATGTGTCCTGTGCGACTGCCCCTGACTCTGCTAGAAACCATGTGTGTGCACTGTAAATCCTCTGAAGCTTTAAATCCTAGGGCAGTTTTGGAGCCAAACAGAGAGCCTGGGAGACTGAGTTCATTGGGATTTCTAGCATGAATGTAGCCCTATTAATTGGCTCAGTTTGTGTTGATAAAACAAGAGTCACAGTCTGACTTGTAACAGTAGTATTTGTAATTTTCACTCTTGCTTTAAAATATTGCTGCCCTGTTGTACTCACAAGTGGGTACAGTTTTGGGAAAGCTTGGAAGATTTCATCTATTCCAACCCCCATCCCCTTCCACATTTTCTGTGAACTCTCTGTGTCTCTGGAGGCTTTCACTGACCACCAGAAATGGGGACCATCCTGCACAAAGCTTTTGTGGCTTATCAGTCTTCCTTCAAAGCCTGGGCTCCCTTATGAATGTGTTTCTTTTCAGACAAATTATTTTGATCTGTATCCAACTTCTGAACGACACTGTGTACTTCCACTGCCTGTAAAATACTTTTAAAGAAAGGGAGTTGACACAGAGGGCCACAGATTGTGAACCTTATTATTGCTGGGGTGAAGGTAGAAATGATCATTAGATCCTAATGTACCTACCTATAGTTACAAAATTAATCTTTACTCAAAAGGTGAATCCATATGAACATTCTGGTTTCTTTTTTCTACTCTTTTTTTTTTTCCTATTTCATTTTTTATTTTTAGAGATGGGGTCTTGCTCTGTCACCCAGGCTGGGGTGCAGTGGCACCATCATAGCTCACTGTAACCTCGAACTCTTGGACTCAAGAGATCCTTCCACCTCAGCCTCCTGAGTAGTTGGGACTACAGGTGAGAGCCACCACGGCCAGCTCTCCTCTTGTTTTAAATATTCTGACCCTAGTTCATACCCTGTCAGTGGCCTCTGGAAACTTCCCATGGTGACTGTTCTGCAAAGGGCAAGTCAAGAGAAGACAAGCAGGTCACCTGACTCCCTCCCTCCCCCGCTCCCCACCCCTCACCCCCACTCCTCCACTCCCCCACTGGTAGTGGGAGAGTTATTCCTTAAAGTGCAACAATTGTCAAAGGATGGAATGGCTGGCTGGTTCCTTGTGCTAGTGATTGCTGTTGTATTTCAGTTGTTTGGGTGCATGTTTGAGATTAGTTTTTAAGACTTATTAATTAGATTCACACAGGGGACCTTGTAATCACTTAATTGCTAATATGCTCATTGTGTAATGATGTCAAAAGGTGTCTAATTATTTTTGGTTCATACTTTGTTCACGTTTTTCTGTAACTGTGTTACAAATGAAATACTTTTCCAGAATGTAGTCTTTCTTCTGTGATTGGTGTCTATTGTCTTGCAAAAGGCATTAATAAAAATAACAAGTTCCCAAGTGATTCTCATGGAGAAAGGGCTGGGGAATAGAGGGCAGAATGAAGGCAGAGGAGGAGGGCACCAGAAGGGGGAAAGGAGATGGAGCAAGATGGGGTGGAGTGTGGGGGACACTGGCAGCAGTAGCAGAGAGGGGTCAGAGGAGGGGTGGGGAGCCAGTGAGGAGAGGCACAGATAGACTGAGAGGTACATATGTAGAATCATGTAGACAGATACAGAACAGAGATGAGAGAGAAATTCAGAGAGATAGAGACTAACAGATGATGGCAGTGCATAGAAAGAGACAAAAGGAGACACGCAGACCAGTAGGGATTGGTCCTTTTCCTTATGATATCCAAACATCTCTCATTTACTGCTGGTCATTTTATGTGTTTGCTTCTTTCTGGCTTTAAAGCTCCATGACTCATCTATGTTTCTGTGTGTGGACTATTGAGGAATCTGTTTTTTGGAAAGGTGAGCTTTGACAGCCAGTATAAGTCATTAGGAACACCATCTCTGGAACCAGACCCTCCAGGCTCGAATCCCAACTGCCACCTACTTGCTGGGTGACCTGCACAAATTACATAATCTCTATATGCCTCTGTTTCTTCATCTTAAAATAGGGATTATAATAGTGTTTTCCTTATAGGGTGCTGTGAGGATTAAATGTGGTAACATATTCAAACCTATTAGAACAGTGTACTCAACAGGTACTGGCAATTATTACTATGTTTGTGAAAGGATCCTGGATTCCTTTGAAGGAAAGTTCACAGAGTTAAATATATTTTTATGAATACTGAAGAGGCTACAAGTTCCTGTCTTTGGCTTTTGGCCTTGAACCTTATTTTTAATGTAAGGGGAGAGTGGAGAGTTAATAGACTGAGAGTGAGGAGTTGCAGCTTCTAGTTCCAGCTCTGCCACCGACTAGCTGTGAGATGATGAGTTTCTCTGGACCTGCTGTCAGATAATATACAAACTCAGGGAATTTTAGGTCTTTGACCATGTGATGTTGGGACCTTTCTGGCATGCGAGTTTTAGGATTTGTCTGTTATTTTACCTCTATGCAGAGGTTTTGTGGACCTAAGCTTTTTGGAAAGATTGGGGATTGATCATACCAGTACCCCTGGGAGAGAGAAATATGTGTGTTGCTTTGTAAATAATAAAAAGGGAGAAATGGTGAGAATAGGGGACTGTCTTCCTATAGCCATGCTTATGATCATGGTTGTCAGCATTATTATCTTATTTCTTTTTCTTTTCCACTCTGGGGGAGGAGCAGTATTTGAAAGAGGGGTCATATCCTGGGGCTAAACTGGAGTAGAAGGTGCTGGATGCACTGTGGAGCTTAGTTTAGAGAAGGTGAATATTTCATTCTTTAAGATGAGTTCTAATCTCGTATTCCGCTCCCCAGACCTAGGCAAATGGCAGTGCAAGCCAAGCGTATCTCTGGTGCCTTTTATCTCCCTTTCCAAATTCCTCTTTATTACTGTCATGCTTCTTTTGATTATCTGATGCCTGTTATCTAACCCTGTGTGTCTCATGCAACAAAATGATCTCCTGCCCTTTTGCAAAAGGCCTGCAAACTCTTTAATTCCCCGAGTACTGCTGTATTAGCCAAAGATTAACTAGTGCTGATGACAGAAGAGTTCAGTTCTCCAGGGCATACTTGGATTTAAAAAGAGCATTTTGAAAACTGTTGGAATGTTGAAAAAGGTACTCCTTCAAGCTGAGAGCTTTGTGGATCTCTTCCAGTCATGGCTGCCCTGGGCTATCCCTTCCTACCTTCACTGTAACTGATCTTCCAGGGGCTAGAGCATGAGGAGGCAGGATTGAGTAGTAACATATAAATATAGCCTGGTGGTTAAGAACATCGGTTTTGGTGTTAACAAAGCTATAAGATTTAAATTATACTCTTCTTAAGGACCTTTTGAACTCTGATGCTTTTATAAATGATTTCTGCTCTAATTGAATGACCTTGAAGTGAGTTCATCACTGAGTCTCAATTTACTCATTTGAAAAATGGGAATAATGACATCAAATATAGTTGTTGTGAGGATTAAGTCTGCCACTCTCCTCAAAGATATTCACCTATTCATGGCACATAGAAAATGCTCAACAAAGAGTAGCAACGACTCAGGGACAGCTTTTATGGCCTGCAATCTGTACAGTTGCACAGGACACATCCGCCAGGGGCTAGAGCACAAGGAGGCACGATTGAGTAGTAACATGTAGATATATTGTGGTGGTTATAAGGACACAGGCTTTGACATTAACAGGTAAATGCAGCCAGAAAGTGACAGAGCCAGAATCTGAATGTAAGTCTTTCTGATTCCAAAATTCAAGCTAGTAGGTTGACCAACAGTCCCAGTTTCCCGGGATGCAAGATTCTCAGCCCTGAAGCTGGAAACATCTTGTGCAGACAGAAAGAGCTGGACACCCTACAAGCAGGATGTCTTCCATCCCAAGCATGTGAATTCTGTTTCTCCTGTAGTTATATGACTTTGAAGTGAGTTCATCATTTCCCTGCATTGGGTTAATGCCTTATTGTTATTGTCTTGAAATTCTTAATCATATTTGAACAATATCCCTACAGATTATATAGCCAGTCTTGCTACAACTGGGCTGCACTTGACCTCCATGCACTCATCCTGGCCATACTTCATCCCTGTCCCTCTCCTTTCTACTGCCTGGTGCTTTGTCCCATTTCCTTGCCCCCAAGGCCTTAGAAGGGTGTTTAAAAAAAAAAAAAAAAAAAAGGATAAATTCCTTAGGGAAAAGCTGTGATTTGGCTCACAGCATACAGAATATTCAAAGATAGACATCACCTGTTGCCCACATTTTTATGAGACTGACATGCTGCCTGTAGCATTGAGAAGGCACTTGTTGCCTACACTTTTAGAAGTCATTTATTAATGGCTTCCTAGGGCATGCCAACTCTAAAATCAAGCCACAAAAATGATACCAGGTAAAAATTGATCCTGTGAATAACTGTGACGGTGGCATATGGGTGAAAGGTCTTGAAATGGGCTGTGTCTTTTCCCTCAACTTTCCTTACCTGCTCTTATCACACTCTCCCAGCCAGTGTCAGATTACTTCTCTTCTCATCTGTCTCATAAGTAGTTCTGGCTTGAGTTATCCCCTACTGTGATGACATATGATTATTCAAAGAAAGATTTTATAGAAAATGCACTGTTTCTATTCGGAGTTGGGAGACTAGAGAAAGGTATAAAGCACACCACAGGGGCACAGCCTTGATTCCCTTTCTGTGCTCAGCTTGGCCGTTTGAGCCCAGGGTTGTGTCTGGGTAAAGCTGTTTGACTTTGGATAGGTCCTTTAACAACCTAAGGTCCCAGTGTTCTTAACTTTCTACAGTTTTGTTCTAATCTAGCATTCTTAAACTAGCACATAAGCATAACTTGCCAAATAAGCACCACTTGCTAAATACAGGCTTAGGGACAAGGAAGTTACTTGGAAAATGAAAAAAGTGCAATTCTGCCATCAGGACTTGAGAAGCCTTGGAGTTTTTTTTTTTTTTTTTTTTTAATTATTATTTTTTTAATTTATGAAGTATTTATTGGATATGGCAGGGTCATAGGATAATAGTGGAGAGAAGGTCAGGAGATAAACACATGAACAAAGGTCTCTGGTTTTCCTAGGCAGAGGTCCCTGCGGCCTTCTGCAGTGTTTGTGTCCCTGGGTACTTGAGATTAGGGAGTGGTGATGACTCTTAAAGAGCATGCTGCGTTGAAGCACCTGTTTAACAAAGCACATCTTGCACCGCCCTTAATCCATTTAACCCTGAGTTGACACAGCATATGTTTCAGAGAGCAAGGGGCTGGGGGAAAGGCCATAGATCAACAGCATCCCAAGGCAGAAGAATTTCTCCTAGTCAGAACAAAATGGAGTCTCCTATGCCCACCCCTTTCTACACAGACACAGCAACAATCTGATCTCTCCTTCCTTTCCCCACACTTCCCCCTCTTCTTTTCAACAAAACCACCATCGTCCTCATGGCCCGCTCCCGATGGTCGCTGTCTCTTCGGAGCTGTTGGGTACACCTCCCAGACAGGGCAGCCGGGCAGAGGCGCTCCTCACCTCCCAGACAGGGCGGCCGGGCAGAGGCGCTCCTCGCTTCCCAGACGGGGCCGCCCGGGCAGAGGCGCTCCTCTCCTCCCAGACAGGGCGGCCGGGCAGAGGCGCTCCTCACTTCCCCGACGGGGCCGCCCGGGCAGAGGCGCTCCTCGCTTCCCAGACGGGGCCGCCCCGGCAGAGGCGCTCCTCGCTTCCCAGACGGGGCCGCCCGGGCAGAGGCGCTCCTCGCTTCCCAGACGGGGCCGCCCGGGCAGAGGCGCTCCTCGCTTCCCAGACGGGGCCGCCCGGGCAGAGGCGCTCCTCACTTCCTCCCAGACCGGGTGGCAGCCGGGCAGAGGCGCTCCTCACTTCCCAGACGGGGCGGCCGGGCAGAGGCGCTCCTCACTTCCCAGAGGGGGCGGCCGGGCAGAGGCGCTCCTCACTTCCCAGACCGGGCGGCCGGGCAGAGGCGCTCCTCACTTCCTCCCAGACGGGGTGGCCGGGCAGAGACGCTCCTCACTTCCTCCCAGACGGGGTGGCGGCCAGGCAGAGGCGCTCCTCACCTCCCAGACAGGGCAGCCGGGCAGAGGCGCTCCTCACTTCCCAGACTGGGCGGCCGGGCAGAGGCGCTCCTCACCTCCTAGACGGGGTGGCCAGGCAGAGGTGCTCCTCCCTTCCCAGACGGTGTGGCGGCTGGGCAGAGGCGCTCCTCCCTTCCCAGATGGGGCAGCCAGGCAGAGGCGCTCCTCACTTCCTCCCAGATGGGGTGGCGGCCAGGCAGAGGCGCTCCTCACTTCCCAGAGGGGGCGGCCGGGCAGAGGTGCTCCTCACTTCCTCCCAGACGGGGTGGCAGCCGGGCAGAGGCACTCCTCACCTCCCAGACGGGGCGGCCGGGCAGAGGTGCTCCTCATCTCCCAGACGGGGCAGCCGGGCAGAGGTGCTCCTCACTTCCTCCCAGACGGGGTGACGGCCGGGCAGAGGCACTCCTCACCTCCCAGACGGGGCGGCTGGGCAGAGGCGCTCCTCACTTCCCATATGGGGTGGCGGCCGGGCAGAGGCGCTCCTCACTTCCCAGATGGGGCAGCCAGGCAGAGGCGCTCCTCACTTCCTCCCAGACGGGGTGGCGGCCAGGCAGAGGCGCTCCTCACCTCCCAGACGGGGCG
The DNA here is from genome assembly GCF_028885625.2 of Pongo pygmaeus. Classification (NCBI taxonomy): domain Eukaryota; kingdom Metazoa; phylum Chordata; class Mammalia; order Primates; family Hominidae; genus Pongo; species Pongo pygmaeus. The sequence goes on from NC_072378.2 coordinate 25,512,640, forward strand.
GCCGGGCAGAGGTGGTCCTCATCTCCCAGACGGGGCGGCCGGGCAGAGGTGCTCCTCATCTCCCAGATGGGGCAGCCGGGCAGAGGTGCTCCTCACTTCCTCCCAGACGGGGTGACGGCCGGGCAGAGGCACTCCTCACCTCCCAGACGGGGCAGCCGGGCAGAGGCGCTCCTCACCTCCCAGACGGAGTGGTCAGGCAGAGGCGCTCCTCACTTCCCATATGGGGTGGCGGCCGGGCAGAGGCGCTCCTCACTTCCTCCCAGACGGGGTGGCGGCCAGGCAGAGGCGCTCCTCACTTCCCAGACGGGGCGGCTGGGCAGAGGTGCTCCCCACTTCCTCCCAGACGGGGTGGCGGCCGGGCAGAGGCGCTCCTCACCTCCTAGACGGGGCGGCCGGGCAGAGGCGCTCCTCCTTTCCCAGACGGAGTGGCCAGGCAGAGGCGCTCCTCACCTCCCAGAGTGGGCGGCCGGGCAGAGGCGCTCCTCACTTCCCAGAGTGGGCGGCCGGGCAGAGGCGCTCCTCACTTCCCAGATGGGGCAGCTGGGCAGAGGTGCTCCTCACTTCCTCCCAGACGGGGTGGCGGCCAGGCAGAGGCGCTCCTCACCTCCCAGACGGGGCGGCCGGGCAGAGGCACTCCTCACCTCCCAGATGGGGCGGCTGGGCAGAGGCGCTCCTCACCTCCCAGAGTGGGCGGCCGGGCAGAGGCGCTCTTCACTTCCCAGAGTGGGCGGCCGGGCAGAGGCGCTCCTCACTTCCCAGAGTGGGCGGCTGGGCAGAGGCGCTCCTCACTTCCCATAGGGGGTGGCAGCCGGGCAGAGGCGCTCCTCACTTCCCAGATGGGGCAGCTGGGCAGAGGTGCTCCTCACTTCCTCCCAGACGGGGTGGCGGCCAGGCAGAGGCGCTCCTCACCTCCCAGACGGGGCGGCCGGGTAGAGGCACTCCTCACCTCCCAGATGGGGCGGCTGGGCAGAGGCGCTCCTCACCTCCCAGAAGGGGCGGCTGGGCAGAGGCGCTCCTCACTTCCCATATGGGGTGGCAGCCGGGCAGAGGCGCTCCTCACTTCCCAGACGGGGTGGCGGCCAGGCAGAGGCGCTCCTCACTTCCCAGATGGGGCAACCAGGCAGAGGCGCTCCTCACTTCCTCCCAGACGGGGCGGCCGGGCAGAGGTGCTCCTCATCTCCCAGACGGGGCAGCCGGGCAGAGGCGCTCCTCACTTCCTCCCAGACGGGGTGGCAGCCGGGCAGAGGCGCTCCTCACATCCCAGACGATGGGCGGCCAGGCAGAGACGCTCCTCACTTCCTAGATGGGGTGGTAGCGGGGCAGAGGCTGTAATCTTAGCACTTTAAGAGGCCAAGGCAGGAGGCTGGTAGGTGGAGGTTGCAGCGAGCCGAGATCACACCACTGCACTCCAGCCTGAGCACCATTGAGCATTGAGTTAGCGAGACTCCGTCTGCAATCCCAGTACCTCGGGAGGCCGAGGCAGGCAGATCACTCGAGGCCAGGAGCTGGAGACCAGCCCCGTCAACACTGTGAAACCCCGTCTCCACCAAAAATACAAAAACCATTCAGGCGTGGCAGCGCGCGCCTGCAATCCCAGGCACTCGGCAGGCCGAGGCAGGAGAGTCACAGGAGCCCGAGGCAGGGAGGTTGCAGCGAGCCGAGATCATGGCAGTACAGTCCAGCTTCGATAACAGTGGGAGACCGAAAAAAGAAGGAGAGGGAGACCGAAGAAAGGGGAGAGGGAGAGGGAGAGGGAGAGGGAGACGCCTTGGAGTTTTCTTTCTTTATTGAAAAGACTCATGAGGCCTGCCCGAATCTCAAAGTTGTAGAGTGGAAGTTTTGCAGTAAGCTTCATGGATGTGGGATCCTGGCTCAAGATCAGAACTCCTAGCTTAGCCCCTTAGTATTCATGAGGGCCTCTGCTAAGTAAAAGGAACCTATAGGCATATGGGACCCCACAGGCTGTATGTATGTTCTTAGCTGAGTATCAAAAAGGAAACTTCCATAAATGTTCTAAGACTGAGAGAGGCACAGCTGAGAAGCAAAGTTAGGGATGATTTTTTGGAAGCTTAGCCTGATTTCGCTCTGTGCATTATATAAATGTTAGCTGGGGTACAAAGAATGGAAAGCAAGAGGGCAAATGTGGGTGGTGTTTGTAATTTGGGAAGTGCAAATGAGTACTTAGTTGTTTTTTTTTTCATAAAGTTTACTGTTGATATAGTGAGACTTGTGACTATATATCTGCATTTTAGTATCACAGAGACCTGTTTTTCTTAATCTGAATAATCTGTCGGGTTTTTGGGCTGCTGACAGATTTCTCATCTTGAGAATTCACCTGTGATTTGTTCTAAAAGAACTTTGATACAGGGACTCTAAGTTAAAACTAATTCTATGAGACCAAGAAGCTGTCCCAGGTCATAATTCTTCTTACATGACAGGAGCCAAGCCATGTGGCCTTCTGAGGCTTCAGTATCATTAAAGTCTCGTGGAAACACCAAAGCCCACTGGGCCCACTTTTTCGTACTTACACTGATGCTGCTGCTTCTGTCTTACAGGTGCTTACATCATGCCGAGCCTTCCTTGTAACAGCGCGAATCCCCACCAAGGTAAGTGTTGATGAAGTCCTTCCTTCAGCACTCACACTCACTCATACCCACTCATGCATAGTCACTCATGCATTCTTACATGTGTGCACACGTATTCCCTCACATACTGCAACACAACACACACACACCTCACTTACATAGATTTAATTTTGATTTAAGCTGCGTTCAGATTTCTCTTAGCACATTCAAGTTTTCCTTCCTTCTTCCCAGAAGCACCTAAAGGCTGTAATGAGAAGCATATTTTTTACTCCTTTGTTCCCTCTCTTTGTGTAAAGGCATCCCAAGAAAATCAGTGAAGGATTTTGTGCTCTATGTCCCCAAGGCTCCATGTCCCAGTTATTTTTCTCTCTCAACTGGGGCTTGATTTCCACTTTATTCAAGTCTACTTCTTATTTCCTTCGGATCAGTACTGGCAGATTTTTCTAAGACTTCAGACATGTGGGGAATAACCTTCGTAACTCCAAAGAATACACTACCAGAAATGTAACCATCTCAGCTGTTCTCCATCTACTCTGATGTTGCCTATAAGAAATAACAAGGTGCCACTCTGTTCTTTAAAAGAGATCGATAACATTTTTCATGAGATGTCCTTCATTACTTGGTGCAAAATTTGAACTGATAGTTTGTGGATTAATCATAATAATGACTTATTTTGTTCATATTAACTAAAAGGAGTTTATCATTTTTATGTGATATGGACTTAGTGGTCATAAGAAATTGGGATTTTTTTTCCCTAAAAAGGTGATAACATTTACTGGAGTGTTGTTTTAGTAAATAACTTGATCCTTAACAGAATCTCATGAGATTATTATTATTATTATTATCCCTTTTATTGATGAGAAAACTGAGGCCCAAGGAGGTTCAGTAACTTGACCAAGGTTAAACTTCCACTAGTATGTGGCACATGTGTGATTCTAATCAAGGGAGGCTGACTGCAAAGCCTCTGCTTCTGTTACTGCTAGAATCTAATAAGTTATTTACTAAGTATGTAAGGATACAGTCTCATTTAATTCTCACAGTAACCTTGTAGGTGAGTGATTAGAAAATAGCTAAAAGATATGAAGTTGGCTAGTCTAAAGATTCAAAAGTAATGAATGGGAGAAAGAGAAATTAGACTCACCATGTCCTACTTATTTCGACTTTTTACTGAGCTCAACTGCTTCCCCTGCCTGCATATCCAGGAAAATGGGTAAGGTCTGGTAGATGCTTTCAGCCTTATCGTGCTATGATGTTTGGGCCGCAGTGTTATTTGCTCATTAGTCCATTCTTGTTTCTTAAAATTTAACATTTAGCCACTGTTTTGTAAATTCTGACTTAGGTGCCAAGTTAGGGCACTATAATGTTATTGGTACAAATGAAATGGATCTTTTGGGACTTGCAGTCTCATGATTTGCATGATTTGCACTGACTTTTGGGAAGATGCCAATGCAATGTTTGCTAGTTATAGGCTTAGGATATCTGTGGCCTTTTTTTTTTTTTTCTCCTGATCATACAAATGTTAACTTTTATAAAGTTTCTCCAAAAAATGAGACTTTTGGCCCAAGCCCCTTTAGATAATATAAAATGAGCCTATATGTTTATTATGTTTTATAAATAAATTATGTCAATGAAGTTGGACTAAACTATACATCAAAATACCTGAAGGCATGATATGAGGACTTTAATTAGACATTATCCCACTGGTAAGAAATTAATTACAGAAGGAAATTTTATGGGCTTAGGAAAATATTCAAGCACCCTATTGAATAGAAGACGCCTAAAAAATATGCATACCCTAACACGTTGTGACACAGTGGAAGTGTGTTACCTCTTGTGAAGTCACCTGCCTGCCTTTTGCCGGATGACTTTATATGACTTTATTCTGCCCCCTCCTTGCTCTGCCCCTGAGGAAAGGCTTGGCTCCGTCCTGTGGTATATATAATGTTTCACAGCCAGCCTGGCCAGGGTAGTTTGAACATTGGTTCTGATTTCTGATATTGTCAGCATCACAGATAAAGAAAGGCAGATTTTCTTCCAAAGTGATCTGCTTGCAGCTTTGCAGCTTTCCCTCTTAGAGAAGGCTGGTTTTCATGTGCCACCTTAAGTCTTGACTGAGAAGTAAAACCAATGTGAATGATACTAATTTTCTGGAGAAATAAGTATATTTATAACATTAGTGTAAAGCACTGACTATGACATAGATGTCTTCTCTTTTCTTTGGGAGCTGATTAATTAAACATGCTTTCTTTTGTCATTTTATTGTGAAATATATAGTCAAATGCACAAAACAGAGATGTACATTTCAGTAATTAACTACAAAGCAAATGCTTCTGCAGTCACATCCAGATAAATATATAGAACTGTGCCATCACCCCAGAAGGCCCTAACTTTTCTTTCGGGGGGTAGGTAATTATGAGATCAAAGAAGGGTTTGCAGAGAGGGCGGGTTGAAAAATCTCCCATCAGCCAGGCAAGTAAGGAGTTTTATACTGGTCAGAAGGCTTAGCAGTTTGGAAGACCACAGTGCATTTGGGGAGCTGTAGTGTGGGCTGAGGGTTGTGGAGGAGGCAGTGGTGGGAGGGAAACAGCTCAGAAAGACGGACGGGGCCGAGGCCTGGCTGAAGAGCTGAAGCATGGACTGCTGCCTGGGGAAGGGTGGGAGTTACTGAAGAACAGGCTCTTTATCACATTGAGATCTGCTCTGTTGCCTGTGGGATGGGCACTGTCTTGCCAGGGTTTGGGTGTGAGGTGAGCAAGAGATTGATGGAAAAGCTATTGACAATCTGGGTTAAGTTTTTCCTCTTATCTAGTAATTCACTAATTTCTGTGGTGATATTTAATTAGTGTAATTTCTAACTGAAAAATGTCCTCAAGTCTTCATGCAGCCTACATCTGCCTCAGCTTCTTAGCTAGTCTTCCTGCCTCTTCCTGCCCATAAATCTAATCCAGTGACATTCTTTAAACTGTCTTTGGGTGGGTTGGAGTGGAGTGGATGATGGGTTGCGGGGACCAGGAGCAAAGGCCTAATAAAAATAGCCGTAGATGAGATAAGAGAGAATGATTTGAACCTTGCTGTGACGTCTTTCAGTATGTTTTAGAGATTTCCCTCCCCGCTATTAATAATAACCTGGGACTTCAACTAATCACAGCCTCAGCCAGTCATCCTTGTTGGTTACTAATACTGCAGGATCTGCTCCTTTTAGTTTCTTCCTTGTCCTAGTTCTTTTAACACCTCAATGCCTTTACAAATTCTTTTTCTTCTGCCTGAATTTCCCTCTACACTCCTTGTTTGCTTGAGGAACTTGAAGTCATTCTTCAGGGCCTAGATGAAATGTCACCACTCTTTCCTGACTCCCCAGCACTTTGTTATTCTGCTCCAGGGACAGCACTCAGGTACAGTAGAAGCATCTTAATTGACCTCCAACTAATCTTGCTGAGCCACATTGACCAAAGGTGGCCATTCCTATCCCTGATGATGCTGACTGATGCTAGCTGCATTTTCATAGCTGTTAGCATGTAAGAGAGGGTACCTGCTCACACCTATTCACACCTGCTCCCACCCACTGAATGAGATGCTCATTGAGGGTCATGGGTTTATTCCTAAACCTGTTTATAGCAGTTATAGTAGCAAATGTTTTTAATGCAACATTTTAGTGAAAGATATTTTATGTAGCAATAAAATATGAGTGCAAAAGAAGAGTGTCTGTGACATTGAATATTGATAAAAGTGAATTGCTTAAATTGCTGTTTTAAAGACTAGACAACTTTATAGATGGGGGAGGGGTGGTGAGGAGCATAATAATCTAGAAAACGTCTGCCGTCATATTACTTTGCAAGTATTTTGCAGTTCTGCATTTTTAAAGAGACTTAAATTGGAAGCTGGAAGCCATGCTTGTGAGTATGGCTTATGCAGAAAGGTCACTGGAGGGCTAGCCAGTGGGCTTAACTCAAAGAAAAACTTTGGCGCAATGTTAAAGGGTAGTGAATGAATATTTATTCATAAACTTTAAATTAAAATAATGAAGGAAGGTATGTATACTTTTTAGAAAATAATTTCCTGCTTTAAATGACTTTTCAAAACGCAATTATATATAGATCTTGATAATGATAGGCAAGAAAACTTCTACTCTAATTTAATGCTTTTAAACACGTGCCTTAAATGCTGCATTTAACTCTTGGAGGACGAAACAAATGTCTCAGTACTCTTTGTATTTCCAGTACTGGCACATAGTGGGCTTTTCATAAGTGTTTGTCAGTTGACCAAGTGAATAATGAACTAATGAGTTCTCTTTCTACTTCTAGAGCTCATCAGTATACTTCGTGTTGTTTAACTGGAGATTCAGGGGTTTTCTGCCCAGTATTTACTTCCCTCCCCACTATTAATAATAACTTCATCAGTATACTTTGAGATGTTTAACTGGAGATTCGGAGTTCTTCTGCTCTAAAATTTATTCTACCAGTGTAGCATGGCACAGCATACCACCAGGGAGCGGAACGAAATCTCTTGTGGGTTTGGTTCTGGATGTGTTCTTTTATCATTATATTTCTCGGTTTAATGTGGGAGGGTAAAATAAATTGATCCACCTTGGTCCCCCACTGTCTCTAGCTCCATGCTCTGTGATTATTTGCTGAAATGGGGAAAACCGGGACGAAAGATTAGTGGCTGTTTATCAGGAAAAACAGGTAAAGAATGAAAGACTGGGGATATTTTAAAGTAAAAAAAACTGCTGATTACAGGAGAAGAGAGGGGCACTTGTTAAAATAGAAAGGAAACAAATCATCATTTATTTACATGCAGAGAGAGAGAACTTTTGTTTAACTGTGCATTTCATTTAAGCACAACTTAAAATTCCTAAATATTGTATTCGTGTAAATATGGATTGAATTTGGATATAGATTTATTTCTCTAAATCCATTCAAACTGTGCATTTTTATGGAAGACAGTAGAAGGACGGCTGACTCTGGTAAGTGGTCAGAGTGTAACAAATAGCTAAAGGTTTAGAAAGAAGGGAAAAACAACATTGACTTTATCCTGATTGGACTTTCTGAAGCAAAATTTTGAAGTGAAAAAGGGAAAAAAGTGTTTAGATGGTTCCTTCCATACATTCATTTCTCAATGAATAAATAGTGGTTAAGTGCAAAAACTTACTAGGTTCGTGCAAAAGTAATTGCGTTTTTTGCTATTACTTTTAATGGCAAAAACTGTGATTGCTTTTACACCAACTTCTACTATTGTGTTTGTCTCTGGATAAAATTTTAAAAGTTGGGCATGCAGCTTCCTTTCTTCTCTTTTTTTAGTAAAGTAAGTAACACCTTTTCTGAAATTTGATAAATCATGTTTCTATCTTGTTGAATGAATGGAGATATTAAACCAGCCCGCCTTCAGAAGATGCCCAATGTCTTATTTGCTCTTGGGCTGTTTCTAGTTGTAGGATTTTTTTTTACCTTGAGTTATATGTTTTTTTAAAACCCTCATTACAGGTCTTTTCTTTCCTCCTTTCCCCTCAATTGCAGCTCGAGTTAACCTTCAGCTACTTGGAGATTCATGGCGTCATTTGCAGCAAGTCAGCTCAGGTGAGTGTGAAAAATGGATCACTGCAAGGTCATGATCTTTCTTGAATTCCTGAAACCCTAAAATGTTCCTTGAGACAATGTGGATAAACAAGGTTAGGGAAGATGAAGTTTTCAAAATGAGAGACTCAACGCTGGCTGTGTGGACAGGAGTTGGCAATTCATTCTGATAAGGAAAACACATTCTCCATAAGTCAGTTTGTGAAGAACTAATTAGCTCTTATAACTGGCAGTGTAAATCTGAGAGTGCTGTTCCTTATAGAGTTTGTACAACATGCTTTAACACTAAAATTTCATAGCAATTATATAGTACTATATAAGGTCTTAGTGGGAATATAGTGATAAATGAATTTTTTGGATTTAATAAAATGCAGATAAAAAATACCTTTATTGGGCTATAACTAACTGCAGTAAACTAAAGTGTACAATTTGATAAGTGTTGACATATGTATGACTCTGTCTTCGCCCTCTTCCCTACCTGCAGTCAATCTGCAGGTATCTACTTTTGGTTGCTATAGTTTGCATTTTAAAAATTTTATATGAATGATGTCATACAATGTATACTCCTTCTTGTCTGCCTTCTTTCAGTCAGTTTAATTATTATTATTTTAATTTTTAATTTTATTTTTAGTTCTGGGGTACATGTGCAGGGTGTGCCAGTTTGTTACACAGGTAAATGTGTGCCATGGTGGTTTGCTGCACCTATCCACCCATCACCTAGGTACTAAGCCCAGCAAGCATTAGCTATTTTTCTTAATACTCTCCCTCCCCCAACCCCAGTTTAATTATTTTGAGATTGATCTATTTTGTTGCATGTCTCAATAGTTTATTCTGTTTGTTGCTGAGTAGTGTTTAATTGTGTGGCCATATTACAGTTCGTTTATCTGTTCACCCGACGAGAGGGACATTTGGGTTGTTTCCCATCTTGGCTATGATAAATAAAGCTGCTATGAATATTTAAGTACAAGTTTTTGATTGGACCTGTACTTTCATTTCCCGTGTGTAATGACCTAGGGGTAGAATGGCTGAATCATTTGGTAGCTGTATATTTAACTTTTTGAGAAACCGTCACACTTTTCCACAGCGCTTGTATTATTTTACATTGTCACCAGCAGCATATGAGAGTTGTAGTTCCTCCACATCCTCCCCAACACTGGTATAGTCAGTCTTTTTAATATTAGCCATTCAACAGGTATGTAGTGCTTTTTTATTGTGGTTTTAATTTGCATTTCCCTAATGACAGAACATGTTGAGTATCTTTTTATCTGTTTATTTGCCATCACGTATTTCCTTCTGCCATTACAGAAATTGGGCTGTTTTCTTATTGAATTTTGAGATTTTTTAAAAAAATACATTCTGGATACAAAGCCTTTATCAGATATTTTCTCTCAGTCTGGTGGCTTGTCTTTTCATTCCCTTAACAGTGTCTTTCAAAGAGCAGAAGTTTTAAATGTTGATAACGTCCAGTTTATCAATGTTTTCTTTTATGCGTTGTGCTTTTAGTGTCATATTGAATAAATCTTTGCTTAACTCAAGGTCACAGAATGTTCTATATCTTCCAGAAGTTTTACAGCTTTACGTTACACATGTAGGAGTATGATCCATTTTGAAGTAATTTTTGAATATAAAGCTATGTATAGATCAAAATTTTTTTTAGTTTGCCTTTTTTTTTCTCATATGTGTATTATATTCACTTGTTCCAGTAACATTTGTTTGAAAGACTATTGTTTCCTCACTGAGCTTGTTTTCACCTTTGTTGAAATTCTATATAGTCCGTTTAAGTGTGAATCTATTTCTGGACTCTGAATCCCGTCTCCTTGCTACTATCTCCATGCCACTCTTATACTCTCTTTATTCTTGTGGCTTGTTTACAACAAAATTTGAAATCAGATAGTGTTTGTCCTCCAACGTTTTTCTTCTTTTTCAAAATTGTTCTAGTGGTTCTAGGTCCTTTGCAATTCCATATGAATTTTAGAAACGCCTCAGTTTCTATAAAAAGCTTGCTGGAATTTTGGCTGATATTACAATGAATTTTTAAATCACTTTGGGGAAGAGCTGACATCTTAGTAATGTACAGTCTTCGGACCTAAGAAAACTATATATTTCTCCATTTGTTTAGGTCTTTTTCAGTTTTTCTGAGCGTATTTTGTTGTAGCTTTCAGTGTACGGGTCTTACATATCTCTAAATTCATTCCTAAGTGTTTAATATTTTTTGATGCTACTATAAATTGTGTTATTTTTTACATTTCAGTTTTCAGTTGTCTCTTGCTGGTATTAGAAATATAATTGATTTTCGCATATTGACCTTATATCCTGTAACCTGCTATCTTGCTCTACTCACGTATTAGTTCTAGTAGCTTTTAAAAATAGATTTCGTCATTTTTTACAAAGATGATGTCATTTGTGAATATGGATGGGTACCTTTTATTTTTAACATGGGTGCCTTTTATTTCTTTGTCTAGTCTTATTGCTATGGGGAGATATTCCTCCATTGGTGGAGCAATTCCTACATATTTTGCTGGGTATGCCAAGAATTTAGTGCCGTGACTTCTCTTTGCCCAGGCCATTTCTCAGGGTTGATTGCAATGAGCATCTTGTGGGATGGTGGAATAGTTCCACTGAACAAAGAACAGGCTTGCTTACTTCTTACCATGAAAACAGTAGATTTCCAATGTCCAAAGGTTCCTTTCTTGTCAGCAGCCTACTGTGTGTGCAAGCATCCATCTGAAGCACCATGTGGGACTTTGAGGGCAGGGAAATCTATCCAAATGTGGTACACATGCCTTTTGTTGTACCATGAATCATAAAATCCTATGTCTCTGACCCAGGCGTCTCCTGTCTTCTGCAGCATCAATGAAACATCTAATAGGCTAACTTACTGGCCTACAAGTAGGGTAAAAACTCAGAACTTGACAATTGTTCTGGTACTTACAAGACAGTGCCAAATGGAAGTGGCAAGAGCAAATCTTCTTGTCTTTTTCCTAGTCTTTGAGGGAACGCATTCATTCTTTCATCATTAAGTGTGATGTTAGCTGTAGGTTTTTAAAATAGATACCCTTTATTTGGTTTAAGAAGTTTCTTTCTATTTTTAGTTTGCTGAGAGTTTTAATCGGGAATTAGTGTTGGATTTTGGCAAATGTTTTTTCTCTGTCTATTGAGATTATTGTGTGATTTTCTTTCTTTTTTTAAGCTTCTTAAAATGATGAATTATATTGATTAATTTTTTGAATATAAAATCTTTGATTCCTGGGATAAGTCTCATTTGGCCATGATATATTATTATTATTATATATATATTTTTAAGATGGAGTCTCACTCTGTCACCAGGCTGGAGTGCAGTGGCATGATCTTGGCTCACTGCAACCTCCGCCTCCGGGGTTCAAATGATTCTCTTGCCTCAGCCTCCCAAATAGCTGGGACTACAAGCGCGCGTCATGACATCCCCCTAATTTTTGTATTTTTAGTAGATATGGGGTTTCACCGTGTTGGCCAGGATGGTCTCAATCTCCTGACCTTGTGATTCGCCCGCCTTATCCTCCCAAAGTGTTGGGATTACAGACGTGAGCCATGATATATTATTTTTTTAATGTTGAATTCCAAATATTAAAATTTTGTGAAGAGTGTTTTGCATTGATGTTTGTGGGAGTTATTGGTTTGTCTTTTTTTTTTTTTTTTAACATTTTTGGCTGGCTTCTCTATTAGAGAATCATGGATTTATAGAATGATTCTATATATTTCTCCTCTATAGAGGAGGACGTAGTTCCTTCTCTTAAATTTTTTTCTGTTGAGGTGGTATTAATTTTTGTCTTAAATGTTTACTTGAATTTGCTGGTGAAGTTATTTGGGCCTTGAAGCCTTGAGTTTTCTCTTTGAGAAGGTTTGTTTTTTTTTTTTTTTTTCCAGACAGGGTCTCGCTCTGTTGCTCAGGCAGGAGTGCAGGGGTGCAATCTCGGCTCATGGCAACCTTCGCTTCTCGGGCCCAAGCGATCCTCCCACCTCATCCTCCCAAGTAGCTGGGACTACAGGCATGCACCACCATGCCTGGCTAATTTGTGTATTTTTTCCTAGAGACAGGGTTTCTCTGCATTGCCCAGGCTCGACTCGAACTTCTGAGCTCAAGCGATCCACCTCCCTCAGCCTCCCAAAGTACTGGGATTACAGGCATGAGCCACTGTGCCCAACCTGGGAAGGTTTTAAATTGCAAATTCTATTAATATTCCTTAATTATATAGATCCATTTATATTTCTTTTCTTGAATGAGTTTTGGTAGTTTGTGTCTTTTAAGAAATTTGTTTATTTTATGTAAGTTGTTGAATTTATTGAAATAAAGTTGTTAATAATATCCACTTGTTATACTTCTAATACCTGTAGAATATCATTCCCAATATTGGTAATTTGGTTATCTCTCTCTCTTTTTCCATTTCAGTCAGGTTAGAGGTCTACCAATTTTTTTGATCTTTTCAAACAACTTTCTTTTTGGTTCCATTGGTTTTCTTTATTGATTTCATTGATTTTGTATTTCCTATTTCATCGACTTTTGCTCTGATCTTTGTTCTTCCCTTCTACTTTTTGTTTTAGCTTTTAAAGCAACAAAGAAAGTGTGTGTGTATGTGTATGTGTGTGTATGTGGAGTTTGTTGGTAATGTTCTTTAAAATTGTCAAAATTGTCACTATGTTTTTTGAGATTTCATACAAACTGTTGGAACTTTTCCACAGTTCATCTTAGAGCAATGTTTTATCTTATGTGTTTATCATTTTCCAGAAACTGGAATTTGAAAGAAAAATCACAGCAACATATGTTTGCCCAAATGGTCAAACATATGCAGAAGTGAATGATCACTCGTGAATGATGACATAATGACATAACAAGGGTCTTCTCGGTGGTCTTAATTCAGGAATGTTTTTGTTTATGATTTGAGAGCTGGGATGGGAGCAGAAGGGCATTAGCGAAATGTTAATGGCAAGGTTATGTTCAAAATATGATTTCACTGTGCTATTTAATTATGAGAAAGGGTGTTGTTGCAGCAAGACTAATTTTCCCATGTGGCTGCCAAAATTGGTCTTACCACACTTGTAGTCTTGCCCCTTTCAATATGCCTACCATTCAGAGGAACTGTGTATAAAGCCGTCTGTCTCAGCCCCTGTCAGTGTCAGGGGCTTTACAACAGTGCTTCGATTTAACTTTGACCCACAGTATGGACCTTTGAGATGAAATTATAGTGAACATTGGCACTGCTTCTGTAAACGGCCTAGCAATTCAGAGACTGGCAATACCAGTAACCTAATGGTATTCAAAATTTGCTGTGTTTTGGAACTGCCTGTGATTGTTTTTAAAAATATACTTTCAGCAGTACCCTTCTCTGTGTCACATCATACTTCCTCATCCTCCTCAAACACACACAACATATACGTAGGACAGTTACAATTCTATAAATCTGTGGTGGACGTTTGTTTTTTAACAAGTGCACCATTTGATTCTGTTGCATTCCAAAGGTTAAGAACCAGTGACCTGTGTAACCAGCGACCTCTAGTTTTGATTTTCTTTTATATAAAACCATAAGGATGGGAATGTCTACCAGTGGCACTCAGAATCTAGCCTTGATTAGGAATTCTTTTGTAATGTTCTCTGGGATTTTTTTCTCCTTGCTATTTTTTATTATAATTTAATTATAGTTCATAAACTCAGATAAAATTCCTGAGACTTACCTACTGCATTGTGTTTAAGAGTGAGTGATTGCTCTATTGAGTTAGTGAAATGTGACTTTTACTATTGTTATTTTCCCCTTTCTTCAGAAATGTTGGAAACCTTTATCTTATTTTACAAGTCTCTATGCCACATTATTTTCTGGTGCTCAAGTTTTGTTGCCTTCATCGTATTTAAGTTGAGGCTAGCAGTTATACAGTTTCATAGTTACACAATTTTTGGACCATTTTTTTGTACAACTGAATACCTGCTATGATTTTTTTTTGAATTATAGGGTTAATTGTTTGCTATGTCACAGAATGATATTGATAAGCCACCCACCACCCATGGGTATTTCTGTCAGAGGAGAGAAAAACAACTCACAGGTCTGTTAGCTGGGGATTAGTAAAACGTGCTGCCCTTAAAGTTTAGTCAGGTTGTTCGACCTTAAAAAAGGCGGTGGAGTGGGGTGGGAAATTTGAATCATACATAAATTACTATGGCTTATATCTCTAATTATTATTTTAAATGTATATTAGATATCATGGGTTATATCCTGCTAGGTGTCTAAAGAAAATGTGTTTCAAACATTCTGTTCCTCCCCAGCTGAAGTGGGAGGGAAAAGAATATTTGATAGGAAACTCTTTTTTTTCTTTTTTGATGAGGTGACTTATTGTGTTGGTTTCACCTCCATCACTTTGTTGCAGTCTTTACATTATGCAAAGGTGGTGACACCTTACACAGGGTTGTGTGAGTGCTTGCTTGTAAGGTTGAATTGAAAGCCTCATTTCTTCCTCCACCTGTCACCTTTTTTTTCTTCTCTGTCATTCTATTCAATCCTGTGCAATTAAAGATGATTACGTGTTAAGATTAAGTGGAATTAGAATAAGCTAATTACTAATTACTCGCACCCAAACTGTGAACTGAATAAATGTGCTAGATGTGAAGAATGTAAAAGTACCCCCGTAGTGAAAAATATAATTACCCATGGTGGGAAGGTTGGGAGTGGGGTGCAGAGCACAGACACAATGGCACATCAAAAGTGTCTGGCTTTTAAAAACATGCATATGCACAGATATGTGCATATGAAAAATATGAGCCTAATTGCACTAAGTAGATTTAGTCTTACTTAAAACATCTTATAGACTACTGGGTTGTTTAGCCTCCAGGTACAATAATGCTTGGTGTCTTTTGCAAGAGGAATATCTCTTGAATCAGCTTTTAGAAGACAAATGGAGCCTTTGCCTAGAGAATTTTAAAGGCTTTGCCTTTCATTTCTTGAGGAATGCGCTGAAAAATAGGAATTTTAATTTTTTTATGTACAACTAACTAGCACAGAAGTGGTATTTATTAAATACTTGTTGACAGATTCTTCTAGAGGTATTTATGAAAAAGTAACATCTGAAACACTTACATTATTTATGTCCTTTTCTTTGATCATTTTGACATACCTTGCATTACTTTTCATTTTAACATACATATGTATGTTGAAATACTTACATTATTATTATTTTCAGTTTGGGCTAATTTTAGGAAAATCTATGGCAAAATCTAAAAACTGCATTGCACATTATAAACAGTGTTTGCCATCATATTTTTGTATAGATAAAGTAAGAACAGAAGTAAATGTGTGCGGATATTTTGATGAAGTGATAATCTAAGAGGATTGCATTTTATGGGAATTTTTTAGGGGGTGGGAAGATGGGGTTTTGCTATGTTGCCTGGGCTGGTCTTGAACTCCTAGGCTCAAGCGATCATCCTGCCTCAGCCGCCTGAGTTTCTGGGATTATAGGCATGCACCACCACACCCAGTTTATATGAATGTTTTTGAGATTAAAGAAAATGGCATCTTTTTTTCTTTTTAGGTAGTTGAAGTTCTTCTTATTTGTAATGTGTACATCTTCAACTTCTTGCCCCTTTTGTGACCTGTCCTCATTTTCACAAATTAATTTATACTTATTTAGAGGACTAGCTGTCTCAGTCTCAACGTGTTTTGACATGTATTGGACATCTCCAGCAATTAATTAGAGGAATGAGTCTTAGCCTAACACTAAACCTAACACCAAACATTTTATTAACGTGTTACCTTAATATTCCAAGTCTCCCCTCTTCTTAGAAAGCTCAAAATCTTTTTTTTTTTTTTTTTTTTTTTTTTGACAGAGTCTTGCTCTGTCATCAGGCTGGAGTGCAGTGGCACGATCTCAGCTCAATGCAACCTCCGCCTCCTGGGTTCAAGCAAATCTCGTGCCTCAGCCTCCCAAGTAGCTGGGATTACATGGGATTACAGGCATGCATTACCATACCCATCTAATTTTTGTTTTTTTTTTTTTTTTTTCAGTAGAGACAGGGTTTCACCATGTTGGCCAGGATGGTCTCGATCTCCTGACCTTGTGATCCACCTGGCTTGGCCTCCCAAGGTGCTGGGATTACAGGCGTGAGCCACTGTGCCCTGCCGATCGAAACTTTTAAAAGCATTTCTCTTTTGCTCCCAAGCAAAAGGTTTTAACATTTTATTTAAGCATATGATAAGGTTTCTTGTCTTTAAAATGTATGTGTGTGTGTGTGTGTGTGTGTGTGTTAAAGGTAGCTTTTAGATTGACCATGGGTACCCACAGAAAGATATAGCCATACTTACACTACATAGCAGAGATATGAAAACTTTGTAAGACTGCAGCTCAGGACAACATCTTGGTAAAAGGAGAAGTCATGTTTGAATGTGGGAATTCAGTCTCTATCATATGGGAGTGTATTTGAATCTGCCAGCTTGGCCCTTGGAAACACTTGCTTCAGTTTCTAGATGTTTCTGACAATACTTCCACCCTCTACCCAAACACTTCTTTGAGTCTTAAATTAAGCACATTATTTTAAGAAAGTGCTTCTTCAAAAGCTAATATTGTGATCCTTTTGTAGTTCATGAGCATGATGGCTGGGTGTTCACGCACGTATGTGAGATGTGCTACCCTCGAACCTTGTTAAAGAAAAGAAAAAGCTAATATTGTATTAGTATTTATCTGTGTGACTATGTAGTTTACAATATTTAAAATAATTAAAAACAGAAGGAATTGGACTCATTCTTAAGAAGTGTCCCACTGGTTCTTGCAGATGATTGTGGAAACTGAGAAGTGCAGCATTTCCATGAAGATGGCGTCGCCCGAGGACGTGAGTGAGGTGCTGGCTCACATAGGCACCTGCCTGAGGAAGATATTTCCCGGCCTCTCTCCAGTGTGAGTTTCCCTGGGCAGGGTGAGGAGAGCAAAGAATCTGTTCTTCCTCAAAACGGCAAATACAACAAGGCCTTCTTTTTACCCCTTCACTTAGTTCCTCTCTCAGACTTCCTTCTCCTCTTAAACATTAAATATCAAAACCCTTATCAAAACCCTTGTGTTTTGGTCTGAGGATTTCTACAGGGCTGTGGCTTATTCTTTAAAGAGCTTGAGTGATGAAGGGATTTGGCAGTCCTTTAACTTCTCATAAGAATAAAATGGTAACCTGTTTAATGTAACTCCAGATTTACACGAGTGTGAATATTACTCACAGCTTATTACCAGAGTGCCAGGGGCTGCACGCTTTGTATAGTGGCACCAAGTATAATGCGGTTGAAGAGAGAGACAGTGCTTTATTTTCTTTGCTTTTTTATTTTCAGTAACAAGAAACCTAAAAAAATTGAATGTAAAAATCCCTTTTTTTCATTGTCCTGTTAGTGTTCTGAAATACCCATTAGGCATATTAGTAAATTTTGTTCATCCATGCCCTCATATTTTTTGTTAAGCTGTTAAAGTCGGGATTATGGGCTTGGATACCTGAGTTTGTAGTTGGGGAGTGTGTGGGTTGTTGGGATGGAGGAATTAGATTGACTGAGGTGAAAGGCAAAGAGATGCTTATGTCTGAAAGCTTCCTAAAATAACAGGTATAGTCAAAATACCCTCCTGATAGAAGAACAGGATTCACAGATGGCAGAAAATTTCCCTCCTATTGCTCTCCCAGCAGGCGAAAGTGTATACAGGGAAGGGCTGGAGGCCCCATGTAGACATGTGTAGCATGGTAGCTGTGTTCCTTGTGTGGTGGAGGTGGGAGGGGAGTTTTGGGAACAGTTGTCCTTCATAGAACATGCTCCTCCTGCATTGCCTTGCCTGCAAGTTGAGAGACAAAGCAGCAGGAAAACCTAGGCTTCTAGTCATTTAAACCTTATGGATGACTAAAAGTGGCTCAGTGGGGACAGACACTCCCTTTCAAGCTCTTTGGCCTTAAGAGGCCTGCTCAGTTCCCTTCATAGCCCTTTGCAGGGCTCTCTCCCTTCCCCATGTGGTGGGAGGTGAACACACCAGAACGGAAGGCTGGCCCTGTGCTTGCTGGTTGTTCACCTTGGGCTCCTTCCTCCCTGAAGCTTAAGTCTTGTGGTTCTCTGATTATCAGGGTAGCTGGTTGCTGGGGGAGCTAAGCGTCCCTGGCTTCCATTTTAGTGGAGTGGAGAGGGTGAGCTGGGGCTGCCCTCTGACTCCTGCTTGGCTAGAATTTCAGGTATGAGGTGTCTTCAAGGCAAGTTTTCCTGGTCTCTAATCACACACACAGGCGGTTCTGGAGAAGAGGTGTGGGCAGTAGTGGGTGGTAGGATGAGGTAAGAAGTGAATCCATGGTGGCAATGGGAATTGCCAAGAAGCAAAACCTTAGGAATGGTTTCCACATCATCCTTAAAGCCACCAGAGAACTAGCTGGGGTAATCATGAGTTAACAATAGCTACAACCCATTTTCCTTAAACTACATTTCAGTAATGCGACTTTGTACATGTGTTTCTTTATAATGTGCTTGCTTTCCTTCTAAATTAATACTGATGAAATAAAAAAATTATTAAGCACCACCTTACTTGGCAAGAGCTTATAATACCCTGAACTTTAAAGACACTTCAGAGCAATATTTAGAATCTCTATTTTCTTTAAAAGGCAGGCTTATTTGTTTAGTATTGTAGGATTTTCAGAGAAATTAACCATTTTTATTTTTGGTTTGGATTCTTCCATTTTTTTCTTCCCAGAGAACATTGAGTAAGAATAGTATTTTCACTTATAGCTTCCATTTAACTTCTTGTTAAAATCATCAGGCAAATATTAAACAAGTGTTAATCACCTCTGTTTCTAGGAAGAAAGTTCCCATGTGTATGTTGATTTCTAAATCTGTGACCTCTGCTGTACCCAGGTCTTCATCCCCACTTACCAGCTGCCTATTGGGCATCTCTACAAGGATAGCCCCAGGCACCTCACACTCAGTATGTCCCACACTGGACTCCTCACTTCCCCCCCTAAAAATTGCTTATATTCTGTATTTCTATCTCAATTAATGGCATTGTTGTTCACATAGACTCACAAGTTAAAAGCTGAGCCATGTTCATCTCTTGGTCCTTACTGTCATATTCAATTGGTTGCCAAGCTTTTAAAAATATTATCTTAATATCTCATGGTCTGGTTCTTTCTCCTTGTTTTCATTTCCACTGCCATGGTGACTTTCTCCCTTGCATCTTTCTAGTTAGTCTCCCTGCTTCTAGTTCTTCTCTTGCAAGTGATGCTTCATACTGTCATCAGAGTTATCTTTTTATAATTCAAACAGTATCTGTTCTTTGCCTAAGCTCTCAAATGGCTAGCTTTCCTGATAAAATGTAAATTGTATAGCCTGACACAGAATACCACTGTTTTCCTGTTCCTGAACACAGTCAGGCACTCTCATATTTTCAGCACCATTATAATAGCTCTAATCCTGACAAATTCGAAAAGATTTAACTCGGGTATCTTCTCATCTGTAAAGAGAGTCTTTATTCATGTTTCCAAAGAACTTTGGATCACTTCCTGCACTAGTACACATCATACTGTGTTGTAAGTGGCTTGTTCATACACTTATATATTCCATGATTATTATTGAGTTTCTACTATATGCTAGGCATAGTGCTAACTGTTGAGGTCCAGCAGTGAACATGGTCCCTGCCCACATGGAATTTACATTTTAACTTGGGGAAACAAACCCCACAAAGAGGGAAATATGTAAATCAAGTAACAGTACCTTTGAGTAAGTGCTGTGAGAGAAATAGATGGGACTCATATAAAGAATAAACTTCTGTCTCCAAAGGCCTCCCTGTGGACATGACAACTTCAACAGACCTAGTAGAAGGGAAGGCGCCTGCCCTATAAGAGTAGGGCAAAGAATATCATCTTCCCAGGGCTTCTGTTCATGCTATTTCTCTTGCCTAGAAAGGGCTTGGTATCTCTGAGAAACTGAAAGATATCCACTTTGGCTGGGGTATAATGAAGAACAAAGATGGGAAGGGATGAGGAATGATTCAAGAGGGTGCTGGAACCAGCACTGGTGATGTAGATGTAGTTGATATAGAGCCTCGTGGGAAAGGGGTTGGGATTTAGTAGTATTTTCCTGGGAAGCCACTGTAACAGTTTAGGGGTGGGAGATGAATCTTTAGATAGTTTATGAAAATTTTTTTTTTTTTTTGTCTGCTAAAGAGAATGGACTGGTGGCAGAGCAAGAGTAGAAGTAGAAAGCTAATTTGGACACTGGTAGTAATCTAGGCAAGAGATGACTGTGGTCAGGAGAAAGGTAGCAGCATTAGGTATTAAGATAAGAGAGAGGGTAGATGTAAGCTTTATTTTGGATGCAGGAGTTGCTGATGGATTAGGTAAGTGTGGGTAAGGGCAGTGAGGAAAGAAAGAGAAGAAAAACAAGGATGGCTCCTCAGAGTCCAGTTTAATAACTTGGTGACCAATATGACAGCAAGACAGAGAAGGCCTGGGGTAGGTGGGGGACAAGTTTTTTCTGGGGGGTGGGATCTGTAGCCATTCTGTTTTAGGCATATGGAATTTGAGATCTATTTGTCTAGGACCTACAAGACCTCCATAGACCTCTCCTCCAAGCTCCATCTAGGTGAGGCTATCAGGTAGGCAGATTTGTGAGGGTGAGGCTTGGAGGAGAGGTCTGGAGTTGGAGCAAAGGTGAGTGCCATGACCACGAGATGGTCTTCACTGCATGGCTGGCTGTTGATGACATCACCTGGAGAAAGATGTGTAGAGGAAGCATACTTGGAATGAGCTCAACGCTTAAGAGGTCAGGTAAACTAGGAAGAGCCACAAATGGAGTTGGGTAAGGACTGGCTGTCAAGGTAGGAAGAAAACCAGTGAAAAACCAAGGCCTGGAAAGGAGTGCTGACTCTGCAGAATGATGCTGGGGCTGAACAAGCTGCAGGCAGAGAGGTGTCCAGTGTTGGTGATGTGGGTAACACAGGCACCTTGATGAGAGCAGGTCTAGGGGTCTGGTTGGGAGGGGAAGACTGCTGTGGTTGAGGGATGAACTCAGAAGTGAGAAAGTGGAT
Source organism: Pongo pygmaeus (assembly GCF_028885625.2). NCBI lineage: Eukaryota > Metazoa > Chordata > Mammalia > Primates > Hominidae > Pongo > Pongo pygmaeus. The sequence continues at coordinate 25,533,836 of NC_072378.2, forward strand.
GTGGCATATGCGGACAACTTCATAGAGAAGATGAGCTATCAAGGGGAACTGACAAATTGAATGTAGCTAGTGCACTCTGAGGGATTACGGGGGATTTCTGTTTGGGTTTAAAATGGGAGATAAAAGCATGTACTTAAACCATATGGCTGTAATGAGGGAAATGATCAGTAGAAAGAGAGATTTATTGCTGGAGACTGCCCTAATAAATAAATCAGCAATATCCTTGAGAAAGTGAGAGGCAAAGTACAAAACACACCTGTCTTTCCTTCCAAGCTGGGAGCTGCTTAAACAAAGACCATGTTTTTATTAATCTTAAATCCCTAGTTCTTGGCGCATAGTAGGTACTGACTGAGGTTTTGGATGAGCACATACACTTCACACTTAATCCATTCCCAGTACCTTATTGGGTGATGTACCATGGGGCATAGAGAAGTCAGAAGACAGTGGCCCTGCCTTCAAACCATGAACTCATTAGCTGAGGTAACCTGAAGCAGTGAGACAGGAGATGATTGGGTGTAAGTGGGAGACGAATGAGCACAGGCTGGCTTTGCAGAGGAGATTTACTGCAAATGGATGGAGAGAGTTCAGAGGAGTGAGTAGTGAAAGGAAAGGCAATTCACATGAAGAGACCAATCAGAGAGAAGGTGCAGATTATAATTTAGAAAATGCCTTGGCAGAGAATTAAATTACCCAAATGTATTTGACTTGGATTCCTCTTTTCTACCCAACACACACAGTTAGCTTGTCTCAATAAGCCTAATATTTTGTGGTTTCTATGTTATGCCTTTACTCTTAAAGTTCCTTAGATTGCATTATATGATTTTGGCAGGGGAAACACGATTTTATTGGTATTGGTTGTGTGACTAGAGAGGGTGGAGAAGTCGGTAACCGTATCTTTTCTCCTACATTCCCAGTATGCCTTAAGTCAAAACTATCAGTCAGGGGAGTATTTGTTTATATAAATAATGCACAATAGAACATGCAAAATAAAATATGTTTCCAGTAATGTCATATGTTCCACTCATGATAAATTGGAGAATATGAAACTATATTTAGAATCCTTAGACCTTGTATGACTCATTTGTCCCATCAAATTTATTTTCTGAGCCTGTCATCGGGGCCCTCATCTCCTTCCTTGCTTAGGGCACTTCTGGTAGTAACTGATGAACAGAAAAGGGTCTCATGAGGAGGTACTCGGAACCAGATGAATCAGGAGGAGTTAGAGCCTGGAAAGTTCTCAGTTTGGGTAATCAGTTTTGAATACTCTACGTATGACTCTATATAAATGAACCTATACCTCCAAAGATCTGAATTTCTGATTTTACCCATATATAATTCTGAAAATAACATCCATCATCCAAATCAAATATATGAAAATATGCAGCCTGGGCAACATAGTGAGACCTCATTTCTACTAAGAAATTTTAAAAATTAGCTGGGTGTGGTGGTATATGCCTGTATTCCCAACTAATGGGAGGATCACTTGAGCCCAGGAGTTTGAACTTGCAGTGAGCTATGCTCACACCACTACACTCCAGCCTGGGTGACAGAGTAAGACCACATCTCAAAACAAACAAACAAACATATATATATGTGTATATATGTGTGTGTGTGTGTATGTGTATGTAATCAGCTCTTACAGTCAAGAGAATGCAGGTTGGAAAAAAATGAAGGATTTAAATTAAAATTTGTAGTATTTACATGTCATATTTTCTCCCCATCTCCTGTCTCCAAATATATGTTAGGATATTTCTCTCTCCCTTTCTCCTTCCCTTCTAAAGTGACATTTTCTCCTCATTAAATATGGAACTAAAGTTTAATTCAAAATACAGAGAACATGTATAAAGAAGAAAATTTAAGTTAAATTTAAAAATCACCCCAACTCAAATCACTGTTATCATGTGTTTTGTTAACATTCCAATCTTTGCTATAGACTGTCCTTGGAGGCCTCACCTCTCAGACAGTGACAACCTTATGGGGTGAACTAGGGAAGGTTTTAGAGCCTCAGTGTTGTCATCTGTTTTCTCAGGGTTGTCTGTGATGGCAGTTCTCTTCAGGAAGTCACTGTGTTTCGGCCTTCAGCTTTTCTACTATCAAGAACCTTGGCTGTTCTCCAAAACAAAGCTAGAATTTTTTTTTAGTATTAAATGATATTGTTAATACAGGTATGAGGTATGAAAATGTGAGGTTATTATGGAGAAAGCTGATGAAATAGGAGTTTATATATAATCAAGAGAAAGGTGGTTGCTGTGTTTTGGTAGTCTCTTCACTTTGCAAAGCAGTAGGTAGCCTTTTGTTGTGTGGCTTGCAGCATTAAAGCATGTGCTATTCTGGAGACAGTTGCCATGTTGCATAGGCTGAGTACTGGAATTGAATTTTAAAGAAATCAATTAGTATGAGTACATTAAAATAATCTATAATTTTTGTGTCAATAGTTTATCATGAGATTTGCATGGAGAAAGAGTTGGTATGTTTGTCATCTAGTTTGTTATTTCTTGCTGCCACATATAACTATTTTCTGAGTCTTGTGCAATTTAAATGCATATAGTGCAAATGCTGAATCAAAGCTAGTGCTGCCTGCATGTGAGAGACATGTCTTGCTTATGTTTTGTTTTAGGATTTTGGTTTACCTTTCATGGTACTTATTTGGACAACAAATCATCTGTCTTTCTGTCTGTGTAACACTCTGTGTGTGTGTGTGTGTGTGTGTGTATGTATGTGTGTGTGAGCTGGTGCCTGGTAACAAATACACTGATGGGGCTCCTTGCACTCATTTAACTACAGGCAGAAAACAACTTCTGTAGAGTGGATTCTCCTCTAACTCATTATTTCTGTGCACAGTGTTAGCATAGATAAGAAACAGTTACCACCTTCTGGAAATTTAGTTCTTACAACTTTATCTCTTATGGAAATGAATAAACTTGTTTCATGAGACTCCTTTAGCTCCTGAAATCTCAGTTGAAAAAGAAAAATGAGAACTGTAAAGAAGCCGAGGTACTTGAAAAGACTCCGCCGGACACGTGTGCAGGTTGGTTCGCACAGATGTCTGCCCTAGCTGCTGCCTCCCTTACTCTCTGATTGATTTCCCCTTAACCCTGAGTGTGAATGTCCACTGTTGTTTTTCGAGTAACACTGAGGCTCTGGTTTCCAAATCTACCATCAAGATTAATTTATTTCTTTCTGTAATTGTAGACTGCCAGCTTCCTGTTTGTAATCCTACCAGCTTCCGGTCAAAGATTTTTTGCCATATTTTCTTCCTGTGTTTGAGTAGCTAAACCCCCTATGTATCATCAGAAGAGCATGGCCTGCAGTTTTATGGAAACAAAGCAAGAATTTTAAAAGAGAAATGTGATCCTAGATGAGGTCAGACAAAAGTCCAGCTTTCTGTGTCCAAGGTTTACCTAATTGAGTTGAATAATGGCTGAGCCTACTTCTGACAGCCTTGCTGTTTCTTTGCATAATATCTGCTTCATTGTCTTGATGTAGACAGAATATAATGCCATTAAAATGCCAGATGATGGTTTTGAACCAAGATGAACCACTCCAAATTGCCAGATTCTGTAATATCATTTTAATTATAATGTCTTCTCAAACATGGTTACCCCAAAGTATTAAAATAATGGTTCTTAATTACAGGTTCCTTTGGGTAAAATAGACAAAAATCATGCTACACTTGTAGATCTTGTGCATTTGCACGGAATTTGAAGAAATTAATGACATCTGACATGTATTAGGTAAACAGGCATACCTTGGAGATACTGTGGGTTTGGTTCCAGACCATTGCAATAAAGTGAGTCAAGAACTTTTTGGTTTCTCAGTGCATATAAAAGTTATGTTTACTAAAGTATGCAATAGCATTATGTCTAGAAGAATATATATACCTTAAAAATACTTTGTTGCTAAAAAATGCTAACAGTCACCTGAGCGTTCAGTGAATTGTAATGTTTTTGCTGGAGAAGTTTTTGCTTGTGTGGATGCTGATGGCTGCTGTGACTATCAGGGTGGTGGTTGCTAAGGGTTGGGGTGGCTGTGGCAATTTCTTTTTTTTTTTTTTTTTTTGAGAGGGAGCTTTGCTCTTGTTGCTCAGGCTAGAGTGTAATGGCACGATCTCGGCTCACTGCAACCTCCGCCTCCCGGGTTAAAGCCATTCTCCAGCCTCAGCCTCCAGAGTAGCTGGGATTACAGGCATGCACCACCACGCCCGACTAATTTTGTGTTTTTAGTAGAGATGGGGTTTCTCCATGTTGGTCAGGTTGCTCTTGAACTCCCAACCTCAGGTGATCCGCCCGCCTCAGCCTTCCAAAGTACTGGGATTACAGGCATCAGCCACTGCACCTGGCCTTACAATTTCTTAAAATAAGACAACAGTGAGGTTTACCACATCAATTGACCCTTTCTTTCATGAGTGATTTCTCTGTGGCACGCAATGCTGTTTGATAGCATCTTACTCACAGTAGAACTTGTTTCAAAATTGGAGTCAATTGTCTTCAACCCTCCCACTGTTTTATCAGGTAAGTTTACGAAATATTCTAAATCATTTGTTTTGACTTAAGGGACATTAAAAAAAAAAAGAAAAACAATCTTTTATTGTCACTTCAACCAGGTTCACAGTATCTTTTTAAAATTATACTTTAAGTTCTAGGGTACATGTGCACAACATGCAGGTTTGATACAAAGGTATACATGTGCCATGTTGGTTTGCTGCACGCATCAACTCATCATTTACATTAGGTATTTCTCCTAATACTATCCCTCCCCCAGCCCCCCGCCACCTAACAGGCCCCGGTGTGTGATGTTCCCTGCCCTGTGTCCAAGTGATCTCATTGTTCAGTTCCCACCTATGAGTGAGAAGATGCGGTGTTTGGTTTTCTGTTCTTGTGACAGTTTGCTGAGAATGATGGTTTCCAGCCTCATCCATGTCCCTGCAAAGGACATGAATTCATCCTTTTTTATGGCAGCATAGTATTCCATGGAGTATATGTGCCACATTTTCTTAATCCAGTCTATCATTGATGGACATCTGGTTTGGTTCCAAGTCTTTGCTATTGTGAATAGTGCTGCAGTAAACACACATGTGCATGTGTCTTTATAGTAGCATGATTTATAATCCTTTGGGTACATACCGAGTAATGGGATTGCTGGGTCAAATGGTAATTCTAGTTCTAGATCCTTGAGGAATCGCCACACTGTCTTCCACAATGGTTGAACTAATTTACACTCCCACCAACAGTGTAAAAGCGTTCCTGTTTCTCCACATCCTTCCCAGGATCTGTTGTTTCCTGACTTTTTACTGATTGCCATTCTAACTGGCGTGAGATGGTATCTCATTGTGGTTTTGATTTGCATTTCTCTGATGACCAGCATGTTCACAGTATCCTTATCAGAAGTAGATTCCATCTCAAGAAACTTCTTTCTTTGCTCCTCCATAAGAAGCAACTTCTCATTTGTTAAAAGTTTTTTCATGAGATTACAACAATTCAGTCACATCTTCAGCCTCCACTTTTAATTCTAATTCTATTGCTGTTTTCACTTCGTCCACTAAACTCTTGAACCCTTCAAGGTCATCCATGAGGTTTGGAATCAACTTTTTTGAAACTCCTGTTGATGTTGATATTTTGACCTCTTCCCGTGAGTCATGAATGTTCTCAATGGCATCTATAATGGTGATTTTTTTCTGAAGGTTTTCAATTTACTTTGCCCAGGTGCATCAGAGGAATCACTATCTATGGCTGCTTATATTGCCCTACAAAATATATATATGTATATATTTTGAGATGGAATCTTGCTCAGTCACCCAGGCTGGAGTGCAGTGGTGTGATCTCGGCTCACTGCAAGCTCCGCCTCCCAGGTTCATGCCATTCTCCTGTCTCAGCCTCCCGAGTAGCTGGGACTACAGGTGCCCACCACCACGCCTGGCTAATTTTTTTTTTTTGTAGTTTTAGTAGAGACGGGGTTTCACCATGTTAGCCAGCATGGTCTCAATCTCCTGACCTCGTGATCTGCCCGCCTTGGCCTCCCATAGTGCTGGGATTACAGGCACAAAATATATTTCTTAATAAGACTTGAAAGTCAAACCTATTCCTGGATCCATGGGCTGCAGAATGGATATTGAATTAGCAGGAATGAAAACAACATTGATTTTTTTGTACTTCTCCATCAGAACTCTTGAGTGACTAGGTGCATTGTTAATGAGCAGTAACATTTTGACAGGAATCTCTTTTTCTGATCAGTAGGTCTCAACAGTGGGCTTAAAATATTCAGTAAACCATTCTGTAAATAGATCTGCTATCACCCAGGCTTTCTTGTTCTATTGTGGAGTACAAGCAGGGAGATTTAGCATCATTCTTAAGGGCCTTGGGTTTTTGGAATGGAACATCAGCACTGATTGGCCTCAACTTAGAGTCACCAGCTGCATTAGCCACTAAGAAGAGAGGCAGCCTGTCTTTTGAAGCTTTGAAGCCTGACAATGACTTCTCCCTTGCTAAGAAAGTCCTAGATGACATCTCCTTCCAATAGGAGGCTCTTTTCATCTATGTTGAAAATCAGTTGTTTAGTGTAGCCATCTTCCTCAATCATCTTAGCTATATCTTCTTCTTCATTAGCACTTGCTCCTTCATCTTGTGCTTTTATGTTATGGCGACAACTTTCCTTAAACCTCATGAACCAACCTGTGGTAGCTTCCAACTTCAGCTTCCTCCCCTCTCTCGGCCTTGATAGAATTGAAGAGAGTTAAAGCCTTGTTCTGGATTAAGCTTTGCCATAGGGAATATTTCATTCCAGACCACTAAAACTTTCTGCATCTCAGGAATAAAGCTGTTTCACTTTCTCATCATTCACATGTTCATGAAAGTAGCGCTTTTAACTTCCTTCAATAACTTTTCCCTTGCATTTGCAATTTTGCTAATTTTTTGTTGCAAAAGGCCTAATTTTTAGCCTGTCTCGGCTTTCCATGTGCCTTTCTCATTAAGCTTGTTTCTAGCTTTTGATTTAAAGTGAGAGATGTGCGACTATTCCTTTTACTTGAACACTTAGAGGCCATTGCAGGGTTATTAATTGGCCTAATTTCAATATTGTTATGTCTCAAGTAATGGGGGGCTTGGTGAAAGGGAGAGACAGAGGAATCGTTGTCAGTGGAGGAGTGAGATCACACACACTTTTAAGTAGCTAAGTTTGCTGTCTTATATGGGTGTGATTCATGGTCCCCCAAAATAGTTACAATAGTAGCATCAAAGATCACTCATCACATCACCAAAACGATATTATAATAATGAGAAAGTTCGAGATATTGTGAAAATTACCAGAATGTGGCACAGAGACAGGAAGTGAGCACATGCTGTTGGAAAAATGGCACTGATAGCTTTGCTTAATGCAAGGTTGCCACAAAGTTTCAATTGGCAAAAAATGCAATACCTGTGAGTATAATACAATAAAATGAGGTATGTCGGAACCTGATTATGTCTTAGTCATAAAACTTACAAAGAAGTAGGAGGAATATTTTCCATGTTAACAGAATGTATTTAAATGATTTGATATGTATTTGAGGTTTTCTCCAGGAGTAGAACAACCCAACCAGGCGACGTCTCAGGCCCTAGCATATTTTATCTGGAATACATCCATTCAATCAGAACATGTAAATAACTGGGAACATTTTCTTCCAGTCTCTACAAGGTGATGGAAATTCATAAGAATGACTGAGAGCATTGTATGTAGCAGAGTGCCTTGAAATCATTAAAGATGAAACTATATTCAATATGGGTTAATGTATTTATTTCACCACCTCTCACCCACGTCCTGTCATGGTACTGGGTGACTGACGCCCTGACACCCTTCCTCACAGCTCAAGACCTCTTCACCTCTACCCTACTTCCACTTGCTTTTGTGGCCACATGACCTTGTCATCTTCTGGAACAGCTTATTCCATGATGAAAAAACAGCTCTCCCCCTCTGACTACAGCCTTTCACTTCCTCTCCCCTGAAGTACCAGTATTTGGACTTTTTCAAGGCCTCCAGACTGGGGATGGCTTGGCTTTCTCTTCTTCTGCCACCCCCGTCCTGCCTTCCTGTCCGTTCTTAACTGCTCAGCCCACAACATCCATGACTTCACCTAGGCCTTGTCGGTATCCTCTGCTCCTTCTGTCCCCACTGTTTTTCTGACACACCCACCTGGAAATCCTGCATCCTGCAGCAAGCCAGCTTCCCACCTCTCCATATACATTTGGGCTGCTGAGGGCTGCAGGAGAAAATCCCACAGCTGTTTAGTCCTGAACCACCAAGAATCCAAGACCTTCACTCTCAGCTGGACTCTTAACAGTCCTGGAAAGTTCTTTTTTATTTTTCAAGCTATGTTTTCTATTTCTCAATTTTGTAGAAAAATGAGAGCAAATACCTACACAGGCAGATATTTGTTCACAGTGCCCATCTAATCATCACGTACTCGTCTGTTTACAGTCTGCCATGGCTCTTCATTGCCCTGAGAATAAAATCAAAATCCTTTTATTTGACCTGTGAGGCGCACCATGACCTGGGATTTTGTCTTGCTCCCCAGATTCTTCTGTTACTCCTCTCCTTATCACGCATCATTTGCCAACTATTTTGAACTAGATTGAATTTCTGGTAAGCATGGGCTTTCTCATCTTTGGGGGTGTGCTGTTCCTTTATCTGAAACACTTCCTGGCCCCTAGCTCACACCTCCTCTCTCCATGCTTCACCTGATTGTCTCTTTTTGCCCTCCTGTGGGTCTTAGCAGAGATATATTTTATACCAAAGAGCATTTTGAACTCCCTACGTTCCATCCCTTCTCCTCACCAGGGAATAAGCTAAGTGCCCCTTCTTTGCCCTCGCTTTCACCCTGAACTTTCCTTGTGTTAGTTCTCTTCCACTAGTGCCTGGTTATTCATCTGTTTCTCACAGTAGACTGCTAGCTTTGTGAGGGCAGGGGCAGCATCTGTGTTTAATCATGGTTGTATGCCTGGTACCTGGTTTTGCGTCTTGGCACTCTGTAGATCTTTCATAAAAATTTTTTGAGTGAATTAATGAATTCATAAACTATTCATTAAATGATTACTCTGTGATAACTAATGACAGTATCAGTTAACATATATTGACATTACCACACACCAGGGATTCTTTTTTTTTTGTTTGTTTTTGGAGAGTCTCCCTCTGTCACCTAGGTTGGAGTGCAGTGGTGCAATCTAACTGCAGCCTCTACCTCCCATGCTCAAGCAATCCTCCCACCTCAGCCTCCTGAGTGGCTGGGACTACAGGCGCATACTACCACACCTGGCTAATTTTTGTATAGATGGTGTTTCATCACATTGCCCAGGCTGGCCTTGAATTCCTGGGCTCAAGTAATCGCCTGCCTTGGCCTCCCAAAGTGCTGGGATTACAGGCTCAGCCCTGGGGGGGTTATTCTAATAACTTGGTAGGTACTATTATCATTTTTTCTCACAATAACCCTATGGGATAGCATCTCAGAAACTGACAAATTCAGAAATGTGTCAGTTCCTGAATAAGGAAACTTTGGGATGGTTGGCTGTACTTTTAACCACTACTCTGTCTTGTCTCTGCATGTGTGGGCAAGAACTTTGTTAGGTTCTGAGGAGGAGGATGGGGGGTTGGGAGGAGCTGCATATGTTCTCTGTCCCAGAAGAATCATGGCCCAGGGGAAGAGATAGCAAAAGGAACAACTATTCCAGTATGACTTGATCAGTTTCTTGATGGACATCTGTGCAAGGCACTATAGAAGGACAGAAGAGATTTTTACTTTAATTAATTGAAAATTAGTAATTTATATTTGGTATACACGTAATCTAATAATTCATTAAGTGGAACACACTTTTCAAACTATTCTAACAAAATCTAACATTATAAAACTATAACATGGAGACTGCATTGCTAAATACCTTTCATCTATAAAGGAAGTGACACTCATCTTTGTTTACAAAAAAGGAATGTGACAAAATTTATTTCTATGTGCAGTCAAAAAGTGTGGTTTGTGAAATGTGCTGTTGTTGTTGATCTTACAGGAGAATCATGAAAAAAGTCTCCATGGAGCCATCTGAGCGCCTGGCTAGTCTCCAGGCACTGTGGGACAGCCAGACCGTGGCTGAGCAGGGCCCCTGTGGTGAGCATGCATTTTAAAACTGAAATGTGAATAGCTGGATGGATATCCCCCTGCCAGGAAGTTAAGTCTATTCCTAGTGTGCTACTGTAAAGGTGCAATTAGTTTCAAGGTGTAATTAGCAGCGCACAGACTTTAGATTGGTGGACAAAAGTCCTATATTTAAGCTGTATTGCATCCTGCTATGTACTTACTATAGAACAGGGAGGAGAATCTTTGCTTTTTTCCCCCCTAAAAAGGAAAAGGATAATCAGCATTGTCAATATCGGCCATATTTAAGCTTTAAAATTTTAATTTAAAAATCATTTTGCCAAAGACCTGTCAGTGTTTTTGTTATATGTTTCAGGTGGATTTTCTCAGATGTATGCCTGTGTTTGTGACTGGCTTGGATTTTCATACAGGGAAGAAGTACAATGGGTAAGAATGTCTGTGTCCATGTGCATGAGCACACACCCTCCTGGAAAATATTCTAATATTTGGCTGGCTTATTTTTCTTTTTTTCCCTTCATTTATTTTTCACTTAAAATCTTCATTTCTCAGATTACATAAAAACCTGCCATTGTCATTGTCTAATTCTCACTGTCTCTCTTGCTTTCCTGGTCATCTGCATGGACTGATGATATGACTGAATTATATTTCAAATAGGATGTGGATACAATTTATCTTACCCAAGACACCAGGGAATTGAATTTACAAGATTTTAGTCATCTTGACCACAGGTAAGCTGCTTCCTTCCTTCCTTCCTCCTTTCCTCCCTTCCTTCCTCCTTTCCTCCCTTCCTTCCTCCTTTCCTCCCTTCCTTCCTCCCTCCGCTCCCCTCCTCTCCCTTCCGTTCCCTTCTCTTTTCTCTTTTCTTTTCTTCTCTTCTCTCTCTTTTCTCTCTTCTCTTCTCTTCTCTCTTTTCTTTCCTGCAGTTCTCTGTTGGCACTTAGGGCTGTACATTATCTCCAAAGAATTGTTTTATAAGAGGAATCAGGACAATCTAAGAATCTAGATTTTTGCCTTTCAAGTTATAGTTTCAAATATGTTTATCACTGTGGATGACTCGTGGAGGTCCACAGTGCATGTGTGTATCCAAAATCCAGAGTTCGTAGTTAGAAAATGTGCTGAATTTTACCATTAAAACAGTACAATTCTTAGGTTCTTATATCAGCCTACAGAAGTCTGTCTATTCTACCCTGTCTATAAAATGTAGTATTATTTTACCTAATTGCTATTTAGAACATTTTTTCAAGGATGAACTTTAATACCGAAATTCTAAGATATGACTTTTAGTTCAGAGTTATGAATTCGGCATTGGTAGGGTGTGTATGTGTATGTTGGTGAAAATCAGTTTGCCAGTATCTGCCATGTGATAGTGATAATAAAGTCATGAAACCTGTTACAAGTTATTTGAGAAACTTTTAGATTTAAGATCTTGACTTGAATATATTTAGGGCTATGGCTTGTGAGATTCAGGCCTCAGAGAAAAGCTTCATTTGCTCCCCATGTCTCTTAGCACAGCAGACCTGGCAAATTTATTTTACTCTCTAACAGTCGAGCCCGGCCCTATTCCAGAATGTCTGGTAATTTATCTTGGCCTATCCCAATCTCTTCAATCCTGGATGTGCTGCTGCTTATTATAGGTAGGCAGGGGTCAGCCCTACTTAATAAACTCCAACCCAATAAATCTTTTCTCTCTGAGTGGAATTGAGAGAGAAATCTGGGATTCCAGCTATATCATTTGTGCCATTTGGACAACTGAAGTGTCACAGAGGATTGTTGTTGCCCATATGTCATTTCATCACCAGCATCTTGCCCCCCAAAATACCGTTTTGAATTATTTTTCCACCTACCTGGCAGGAAATCCAGAATTGTAGTGTGGTCCCTGAAGAGCTCTAGCCAACTGAATCGGCCAGGGAAAAAGTATACTAGCTGGATATACCTCCTCTTTGCACAGCCTGGGACTATGGAAGATGGTGAAGCAGGCTCAGCTGTGTCTGTAGTTGTGGCTGATGGGCCTCAAGCCTCCAATTCTCAGGCAATTTTTTTTTTTCCTTCTTAGAGCAGTTCTCCTTCTTCCTATAAGTGAGGCAGCTTTATACTTTCAAATTTAGACAGATGTTTCCTGTGTAGCTCAGAAAAAAGTGAACTGAGAAAGAAAAAGGGAAAATATTTTACTTTGTAAGTATTTTCTAATAAAACAAGAAAATTGAATGGGAATAAGATAGAAGTTCACAGTCCTCCAGTGTTTGGTCTCAGCGTTTTTGATCCCAGCATTTTTGGTCCCTTTACAATCTTAAAAATGATTGATCTTTGGTTTTTGTGGGTCAAAACATTGGTATTTACAATATTATAAATTAAAACTAAAATTTCAAATATTTATTAATTAAAAAAATGACACTAATAAACCAAACCATTAGGTACTAACATAGGTACTGTTTTTATGAAAAAGTAAATATGTTTTCCAAAACAAAAATTAGTCAGCAAGAAGAGTGGCATTGGCTTATCTTTTTGCAGATCTTTTTAATGTTTGACTTAATAGAAGACAAAGTGGATGCTCATATCTACTTCTGCATTCATAAAATTGTGATACGTTGTTTTGACTGAAGTATGAAAAGAAAATCCAGCCTTAAAGATGTGTAGTTAGAGAAGGGAGTATTTTCAATAGCCTTTTCACATAATTGTGGCTATTCTTCCTTGGTACTTCACCAAAACTCAACAAGTGGTGGTTTCTTAAAGACAAGTTGCAATGTAGAATCAGAACCATATCAATGAACTTTTTTGTATTTTGTTACATTAAAGTCTGTTTGGTCTATCTTATTCTTTGACTGGGTCTTATCCATACATAGTTTTGTAGCATTGTGCATTGGTAACTTAGAAAATATTTGTTCATTGAGTTATACATAGCTTTCAAGTATCTTCCTCTTGTATAATAGCAAAATAAAAAAGAAAGACATTTCATAACTATCATCGCTGATATTATAAAAGTTTTTTTAAGTACTTTAGAGCTGATGAGCTCATAGTAGCAGACAAAAGTTTTCCAAAATTTGAATTTTTGCTTGAAAGATACGATTTTACTATTGGAAGAAAAAACCATATTATCAGGTGAAGTGATATCTTGAAGTGACCAGATTACTTCTTACATTTTAGAGGGAGTGTCTACCAAATCCCAAATCTAAATAACTATACGTTGTCATTTTTTTGTGATGGTCCACTGAAAAAAAGGAGCTGGTTCTGCTGAAAAATGCAACTATCACACAAACACTTTACATTGAGACAGTGATCACTTTGATATATAGAGGAAAGAGGAAGATACTTCTCATTTTGAACATACTTCTCATTTTGTTACACAGGATATTAAAATGTTTGTACTCAAGAGCTAAAATGTAATAAAATGAGTAATGTTTACTGCTTCACTGAGGACATTCTAAAATGAAATTGATGTTTGTTTAAAAAACTAGGAGCTTGTGTCAGTGAAGACTCCCGCCTTGCCTTGTGCTCAGGTGCTAGCAGTTTTCCCCACCATTGCTTTTGCACCTTCCATGCAAAGGTCAACACGGTGAAAGGATAAGTTTGTTTTAGTGTTGTTATGAAAACGATTTTGAACCTGTGAACCTCCTGAATGACTCTCAGGGTCCCCAAGGGTCCATCCCTGGAGAACATCTGGCCTACGGGAGTGAAGACACTGTAGGGCAGCTTGAGGCGTTTTTTTGGACTTATTTTATTATGCCATAATGATTTTTATACCATTGATAGGTATGTATAGGGTCAGTGCTAAACTTTTCAGCTAATCCACCATGTTTAATTTGGTCTCATCCACCAACTAACTCACCACATTTAATTAATCTGTCGGCAAAGGGAAACTATATTTAAATAAGCCACTAAATACAGTTACCTGAACTATGTAGCATGAGAAATTTGTCAAACCTTTTAGAAAAATTACTTACTAATTCCTTAGTTGGAGAATTTTCATTTCATCAGTAAAGACTGCATTAGTGGAGTAGACCCAAATCATCTACTTTTCTTGCTTAATTAAGGGGCTGGAAGGACATTTGTCATTATTGAGACTCTAGTGGAGGATTTGGAAAACTTTTTTTTTGTCAAGGACCAGATAGTAAATATTTTAGACTTTATGAGCCAGACAGTTGCTGTTGCAATTATACAATTCCACTGTGGTAGCTTGAAAGCAGACCTAGACAATATATGAATGAGTATTGCTATGTTCCAATAAAACTGTATTTGCATAAATAGGTGTCATGGGCTATAGTTTGCTGATACCTGCTCTAGAGCAGCCACTTCTAATGTGGAATGTATGTACCTAGAGAAAAATCCAAGATGGGCTACAAAAAACTAGTGGAACTTTATATTATTGACTTATTTTAATATTTCTCCTTGTTTTATAATATGTGTATAAATATTACTATGGTAGTCTTTGGGATGCAATAACTAAATATTAAAAAATAGATGGTACTCAAAAAATTTTTTTACTGTTTTTTACTAGTCTTACTATTAAAATTAGAGCCAGGTTATATATATGAAGAGACTGTTCTCAGTCCTTTTGGATGGGCTTTGATATTATTTTGCTAATTGAATTACAACAAATTTTATTGGCTGATTATTTCGATGTAGTAGAAGCTTCAACATGCTAATTCATGAAGGTATCAGTCTGCACTTAAATGGTAGAGTTGTAGGATTCATTGTGGCATAAGTTGATGTGATGTGTGTTGGTTATTCTTTTACCTCTACTGGTATTTTTCTCATTGAGGTGTGAGTTATGGAGAGGAGGAATTAGAAAATTTGGAGGTGTCAGAAAAGACATCAAATGGGCTATGTGTTGAGCTGGAGTTTGTTAGCAAATATGGGGAGTCATTCTCATATGTATACATGAATTTTCCCACTGTGGCAGTTGGTTCCTATGTTCCCTATTTGAACATATTTGAACATATGTCCCCTATTTGAACATATGTCCCCTATTTGAACATAATTCAGATACAAGCAAGCAACCTTGTTTACCATTTATATTTATTAAAATTAGATTCTGCATGCATTTGTATGTCGAGATCTGTGAACTTCATATTACAGCTAGACTTCCTTCTAGAAAGCTGTACTTGTTTCAGAGTCAATAAGAAAGCTCTCCTGACTGGCCATCATCCAAAGCTTTATTTTTTCATTCCACTTCTTCTCGCCATTATATTTAGTCTTCATACTTAGAAACATCCATTTGTAGCAGTCCTTGAAACCATCAGTGCTTCTGGAATGGAAATTCAGTGAGGGCTAGGCTGTGTCTGTCTTGCTTATGCTCTGTGATGTGATACTCTACAGTCAAACCATAGTCCCAGAATAAAGGATTTTTAAGGGATGGTGAGTGATCTGCTCTAGTGGAGCAAATCAGAATCCTGCGAGGTAGGATTATTTCTAGAAAGCCTGTCAGATTACTCAAATATTGTCTACCACCCTGCTCCGGTCGGCAGTTATAGCTTTAATGACATTCTTAACCCCATTTTGCTTGAAGCCATGGCTAAATTCTATCTGGATTCTTATACAGTTCCATTTGTTTCTTTTAGTTTACTCATCCAGGTCATTATTTTTTTCTGCCTATAAGTTTGTAACTACCATTTTCCCAGGACCAGTTCAGATTCAAAGCCGGGGATTTTAGTCATGGGAGAGGCACTGATGTTAATGTCACAGGTCTGAGAGGATGAAACATGGCTTTGGCAGCTTGCTCATCTGAAGCACAGAGATGGAGGATGCAATATTCTGTCTGTGTGGGACCCCATCACCACACGTGAGACATGGTGTTAGAAGGTCCAGGTGTGGTGACAGGGCAGTGCCTTGGTCATTGTTCTGTCACCAAGAGCCCCTACTACTGTCCTCACCCCTCTGATTTGCCTAGGATCTGCTCTTCTTCAGACATAGGCCCAGTGTTAGGACACTGTGCCCCTTATGTCATGTGACCTATAGCCACAGGAACCGAAGGATGGAGAGGCATGTGCATCGTCCTGTCCTGGGGCTGCTTTTCAGTTATCCAGCCTGCTATTCTCTTTTCATTGCGGACTTGGCTTCCTATTTCTATATATCTTGCTACTGCACTAAAACCTGTAAGATCTGTCTAGGCGCTTCATGGTAATTTGTAAGCAATTTGAATGTTGTGATAATGTTTTCTTATTTATTTACTATGGTTCTATCAGAACTGAATCTAGGAGCAGTCCCTCTGTTGTTGCTGAATAAGCATTCAGGAGTAAGGATAACAGTGATCATGCTAGATCTAGCCAGTTAGTCTCTGGAGAACAGTAATTAGGAAGTACTTGGAAAAATGCCCACTCCAGTTGTTATTTATAAAATGTCCAGTTGGCATTTTATTTAAGTATATTCTTTCAATTTCTTCTGTTTTAGGTTATCAGTAGGCCAAAAAAAGGCATAGATTGAAAATTTGTTGTAAATTTCTCATGGGATTTCTCGAAGGTCTGTGAGCTGACATGTTAAAAAATTTAATTACACTGTAATTTGGAGTGGTAGGGAATTATGAAGGTAGAGGTACTTACTGGTGCCAAGAAGAAGAAAATATATAGCTTTAACTACATCGATTTCTCTTGTTCCTGAAAGATTTTTAAGAGGAGCTAATCTCATCAATTCTTTGAAGACTCAATGACATGCATCATTGAGCTTCAACTTGGCTCACAAGAGTCCAGGCAGCAGATTCATGCTTTTTTGTGTTGTCATATTTCTTACTGATCAGGGTGACATTCTTGAGTGTGATACTATCAGGAAAGAGTTCTGAGTGTGGATTATGTTTGGCAAGGTTGTCCTAAGGACACTGCTGTCATTTTTTCCTGATCAAAGCTCCATTTTTTTTTTTTTTTTAAATTCCTGGTCTCATTTATAAAAGCATTGCTGTTTGGAGTGTGGAATCAGGTGTGAACAGCATTGGCTTCTGTTTCCATTCCTGAATTTCTTGAAATAGTTCTGTAGAACAATGGTCCTCAACCTGGGTAACATGAACTCTGTGGGGTGAACAAGATGATGATATGTTGGGGATGTGACATTAATAGTAGAACTTGATTTTTGTCTATTTTTTTCTCATTCATTTTATTTATGCATGTGTGTATGTTTTATACTGAGCTTAATATGTTAGTGCTGCAGTACATGTATATGATTTATAGATTAACACATTTTTTAGAGGGGAGGATATGCAAAATTCTTTGCTTTTGGGGATGAATGATCAAAAAAATATAGAGACCACTCATTTAGGCCTCTGGGAATGTCCTCATCTGGGAACTGTTTTAGGTATTTACATCCTTCCCAGAGTTGGTGAGTGGTTCTGCTAATAATTTAATAATATACAAGACATGTCTCTATAGACATGTTAGGATAGCAGGAAGGAATAGCTAATTTGTGACATTCTTAACTTTTTAAAGCTCTCCAACTCCCATATTCAAAATAGATGGAATGGAGAAAAGTCTCAATTATTCCCAGAAAGGCTATCAAATGAATATGTCAGGAAATGATAGTGCTAGGCTCTGAGTTTTACCAGCCTTTCCATGAGAGTGCATAATCCATTGTGTGCATGCATGGAGCATGAAGAGTGGCACGGCTGTGCATTCTTGCATTAAAACACCTCCTTTGAGCCTTTAAAGGTTTATAAGATTTGTGAGAGGGAAATCTTCACTCCTGTGGTAGGTGGATATACTAAGAATAATCATGATGTTGTTCATTGAATTACTGCTCTCTCTATTTGTGCTTTTCTCACATTGCAGGTTGTGGGGCTTGCTAGATGTCCTTCACATCCATCAGTTATTTTTGTTCTTTAACACTTTCCTGGTGTATTTAACACTGTCTATTTAAAAGTCACAGTGTTTTTAAAATTTCAGAGAGATGGCAGGCAGGGGAAAGGGGGTCAGGAGGGAAATTTGTACTAATAATAATAACTAGGAAAATTAAATCCTTATAAAGTCATACAGATCAGAAAGATGGGATCAGAACTAGGTAATCTAGGTTTAATAGGTTATCTAGCATGTAGAATAGTGAAGAATTTGGCAAGAGATCTAGACTCTCAATCCCTTGCCAACTTCTTTGTTTTTGCATTTTAACTTTTTATTATAAAATAGCCACCACATATTAGCAGTTTGTTTTTGATGTTCAGAAAAAAAGAGGGCTGTACAATTGTCACTTCAGAATACATCTTAATACTCCACTAAAAATACAAAAAATTAGCTGGGTGTGGTGGCACGTGCCTGTAGTCCCAGCTACTTGGGAGGCTGAGGCAGGAGAATTGCTTCTTGAATCGGGTGGCAGAGGTCGCAGTGAACCGAGATCCACCACTGCACTCCAGCCTGGGTGACAGAGCGAGACTCTGTCTCAAAAAAAAGAAAAAAGCTTTAAAATCAGAAACCAAATGATTGGTTAGTTGTGATGGAAGGGGTTTTCAATCCTTTGATCTGAAAACCTGTGGATATACCATCCTAGGTTCCTCTGTAGAGTATGAAGATTCTTTTGATGGTATGGAAGGCAAGTTAGTCATTAGTGAGATGACAGCACAGTGGTTAAGACACGGGATCGTGAGTCACACTGGCTGGGTTTGAATCCTGGCTCTGCCTCAACTAGCCTTGTAACCTTGCATATTTCAAACTTCCCTCTGCCTTTGGAATGTTCATCTGAAAATGGGGTTAATAATTATACGTCTCTTCTGGGGTAATTATGAAGACTATATGGATAAATATATTTAAAGCACTTTGTGTTAGTACATAAAAATGTTATAAATGCTTGCTATTTTCATATGCTTAAAGGTCTTCCTTTTTTTAAATGAACAATTATCTAACGTGACAAGTTTTCTTAATTGAAAAGAAAAATAAAGTTAGAAAATCCTTATGTTACAGAAAATTTTGGATTTCCTGTGACTAGTTCATGGATTTTTTTCTGTGATGCTCTTATTTTATCAGTTTTATGATGGCTTTTTCTTCTGAAAAGATGTAAGAGAAAAACTTGATTCTTTAGAGTTGTAAGGGAAGGTTTCGATTATTCTGAAGTGTCAACTGACATAGAAATAAGGATCCCAACTTTTTCTTTCTTTCTTTTTTTTTTTTTTTTTTTTTTTTTTAAAGACAGGGTCTTGTTGTATTACCCAGCCTTGACCTCCTGGGCTTAGCTGATCCTCCCACTTCATTCTCAGTAGCTGGGACTACAGGCATGTACCACCATGCCTGGCTAATTTTTATATTTTTAATGTTTTACATTTTATTTATGATTTATTTGTAAAGACGGGATTTCACCATGTTGCCCAGCTGGTCATGAACTCCTGGGCAAAAGCTATCCCCCTGCCTCAGCTTCCCAAGGTGCTGGGATTACAGGTGTGAGTCACCATACCTGACCTGGATCCCAACATTTTTTATACTCCCCAACCAGTGATTAGACTAATAACAAAACCAAAAAAACTCTATGTGTAGTAAATTTACATCAGGAAAAATGTTAGTGAATATTAACTGTCTCATCTCTCTTCAGTGTTGTGTAAGAAATGATTGTGCCACGTGGCTCTAAAAGATGTTAATACTGGATCCTTCTCCTCAAGGTTTGTAGTCTTAAGATGTTTTTGCTACCATTTTAAGGAAATGGTAGAAGTAATGTTTGGAAATGTATAGGAGAATGCAATGTTGCCATATTGCCAGGACTCATGAGAGGGTTCTCTCAACTGTTACAACTCCTTTTAAGGCTGACTTGACTTTTCAGATCAAAGGTTACATCATAATTAGGAGTTTCTTAGAATGTCAAAGCAAAACACAGTGGGGGATGTACAATAAATGTCATGGACTGGTGATGGTAAAAAGCTGTTACCACTTCCAACTAAGAGAAATCAGTTAATATGACAATGGCTGATGTTTGGAAACCTTTCTCCTTATGTCAATTAATTGCATGAGCACTTAGTGAAAACACGAGGAAGGATCTGTCCTGCCATAAACTCCACCAGGGAAAATCAGGTAGTCCTTTGCAGTGAGTTGGTATCAGCACAGCAGTAGGGAGGCCCATGCAAATGTCAAATTAAATATTTATTCATGATCTGTTTATGTGCTCACTTATTACTGTGTCCTAAGAAAGCCATCCAGGAAAATGAACTCTCAGAAATGAGATTAGTTACGTACTGTCTTGTGTATTTTGTATTTTCTATTAAAATGAGACCTCATCAGAGTCTTGATTATTACTGGTTCCATAATTTTTTTATTATATCCAAACTTGTTTGTCCCATGCAGGCCTCAGTCTCCCTGATCCTTGGTCTTCATGTTTGTTCTGGCTGTCATGGTGGCTTGATGCCCAGAAAGTAATGAATTCTAGAGGTCCTGAATGTCACTCTACACTAGACCTTGCCTCTTACATAAAGCATTTGCTGAAGTACTTCCTAAGCACTTGGTCTTACACTGTAAGCTCCTCATTCTCAGCATATTGCAGCCAGGCTGAGAGGTATTAAGGGTCTAAGAAATTGAGGTTTTACATGTTGGTATGTGTAGTTATAATTTATTAACTTCTGTTTCTATTTCATATTCTAATGTATGAACATTCCATAATTTATCCATTCTACTGAATGTTGGTCGGACATTTTGGCTAGTGTATTGTCTGTTATCTGTAATGCTGCTAAGGCCATCCTTGTACTTGTCTCCTTAGAGAAAAGTATGCAGATATGTACCAGGATGGAAATCATTGTAAGTTTAACCACTATGTCCACCATTTAACACAAGAAATAGGCTACTGCCTCTCCTTAAAAGACTTACGTATATCAGTTTTCAATCACCGTTCCCTCCTTCTCCGCCTGCCCTACCCGGTTATAATAATGATCCCAGTAATCTTTGTGTTCCTTTATAGTTTTATCACAAAAGTATGCCTATTTTGATTGGCATTGCATTACATCTATCTATAAATCAATTTGGAAAAAATTACTATCTTGCATTGGCGCTTGTTCTAGCCTCTGAACCCACCTTCTGCCTTAGACTCCTCCCATCTCTCTGATACATCATGTCTACATTGTAGAGACTGTTACCTTGCCTCTGATACCTCCCACTGATATTGCAGAAATTAACTTTCTGAAACATTTCTGTTCGAAAGTTTTCTACGACTACCTTGCATGCATGAAGTCATGCCTCCTAAGTGTAGCTTTCAAGCCTCATTTGTAGGTGCTAAGTGTTCTGGTTATCTGTTGCTATGTAACAAAGCCCCTCAAACTTAATGGCCACAACAAGAACAGTCAGGAGTCACAATGAAGAGTTCCTCATTCATGTGTTTGGTGCTTGATGCTGGCTGGCTGCTGGAAGGCAGCACTGGGTTCCATGGGTGAGCTTGCCATGAGAGAGAGCTGGGTAGAAACTGTATTATTACCTCTTCTAATCTAGCCTTGACAGTCCTGTAGTTTGAAGGACATCTGTGTTGTTTTTAGTTTCTGGTAATTATGAACATAGCTCTTAAAAATAAATAATCATTTACATTTTTATGTGAACATAAATTTTGATTTTTCTTGGGTAATTTCCTACAAATGGGATTGCTGGATCAGATGTCAAGTATCTGTTAAACCTAATAAGATGCTGTCAAACTGTTTTCCCCATTGAGTGTATCATTTTGCATCCTCATTGGCTCCATTTGAGAGTTCCAGTTGCTCTGGGTCCTTATTAGCAATTGGTATTGTCAGGTTTTTTTTTAAATTTATTTTTTCTCTTTTTTAAACCGTGCATCTCTTTTTGGTTTTTCCCTAATGCATTTTTCTAATGCTAATAATTGTGAGCATCCTTTCATGTGCTTATTTGCTATACATATATCTTATTTAGTGAAGTGTCTGTTTAGATCTTTTGCTCATTTAAAAAATTGTGTGATTGTTTTTTATTTTTGATAGTTCTTTATGCATTTTGGATACAATTCCTTTTTCAGAAATGGGATTTGTAAATATTTTCTGTCAGCATGTGGCTTATCTTTTTCTTCTCAACATCTTTTGTAGAGCAAAAGTTTTTAATTTTGAATCAAGTCCGGTTTATCGATTTTTTTATTTTTGTATTTTGCTTTTCAGAGATCTAAAAACTCTTAGACTAAGCCGTACTTTACTCTGTTGCCTATTTCTTCTGCTTATAATATGTGTCTCATCCCACTCCCTCATCTCTGAGGGCTCAGTAACATCTTCTTTCTCAACTTGGTTGTCTTGATTAGCACCCCTTTTATATGCACACATAGTATTTTGTATTCCCCCTACCTCACTAGGGCTTGTTTCACTGTGTTATAGCTGCTTTTCCTTCCTGAGTCTCCTGCTAGGCTGTGCCAGGCTATCAGTGTTACAGGGCAGGGACCATTTTCTATGTTCATTTTTGCATCAGGCCCAGTGATTCATGCATGATGGCCGGCATTTGTTGAACATAAGAATGAATGGAATTGCTGGATATGCTCAGGTTCCCCATGCCATTGTACATGCTATTCCTAATTTCTTAAAATATTCTTTCTCCCTGGCTGGTTGGTTTCCTTCTGATCTTTTAAGCTGGTGAGCCATTCCCCATTTACTTCAGGCTGAATTACTTGCTGTCCTGCTGTGTTCTTAGGACTTTTTGTTTGTTTGTTTTTTAACATTTTCCCTATTCAGCACGTCTCTTGTCTCTCCTTGTATTACAGATAGTTGAGTAGGGGTTTTTCTTTACCAGTGGAGTGCGATCGAGGAATAAGAGCTACACTTCTTTTTCATCTCTTAGCTCTCAGAGCCTAATAACCCTGCGTACTGCTAAGGACTAAATAAATATCTGCTGAATATGATATGTGATTGTCTCCTTCTAATTGTTTTTTAACATAAGAAGCCTAGGCGTTAACACAATTTAGAGAAACATGGTAGGCAAACCATGCCAATATGCTTAGTCTCCATCCTCCTCATGAATAACTTTTTCTAGAGCAAAATTTTGTTTATATCATCCATAGAAGATTTGATTTTGTAAAATAGATTGTGAATATGAATCATAGAACAATTTAAAAACATCATAATTTTGTTAGAAGAAATTGATATCACCTTTAATGCTAACAAGGTATCCTTATGACATTTAGCTATATTTCTTTCTTTTTTTAAGAAAAGTCTATATTTGTTAGCATTTATATCTTTTTTATATGTAGATTTTATTAATCCCAATTATATATTATATCACACAGATGTACACTTTAGAATGCTGTATCCCTTAAAAATTTAATATTGAACCATAAGCATTTTTGGTGTTGAGTATTGTCGTATGTAAAGATGATGCTATTTTACTCACTGCATTCATGATTCCGTAAAGTGATGTGCCCTTCAGTTCCTGAAAATGACTTCATCTATGACAAAAGCCAGTTATACTTCAAATCAGATCATGTGACAGAACAGAATACACAAAAAATGGTTCCGAAGTGTGGTCACTCCTTGACATTAAATCCACAAAAAGATGAGATGAGACTGCTTTGCCGTCGTTCTGAATGTTGAAATATACAAGAGAACTCTCAGCGTGGGCTTTGGGGACTGTAATAAGATGGAATTCACCCTTAGAGAAGCTACAACCTGTAATTAGGCAATAGGAAGAGATACAGGAACTTGTTCTGAGCACAGAGCATGTGGTCAATGGAGGGGGACGAAGAGATTGAAGACTATAAAATAACTATTGAAAGAGTTGTTCTCCTTTTTAATCTAAAACTTAAAAAAAATTTTAAACTTAGGCAAAGTTAGTAAAGAGGCTTGTCAGTAGAAAACCTGGCATGTGGAAACACATGACTGAGCCTGCCTATTTGTCTGGATTTTTTTTTCTACTACCTGAGGGCACTCATCTCATCTTTTTAAAGCATGTCTGTTGAAACTGCACACATGTGGTGCTTCAGAGCCAGGGTTCTGACTGTAGTTCTGTCCCTTTGGCCTAGTTTCACTTTATTTTCTGAACATCTGTTCCTTCGTCTGTAAGATGTAAACAACAGTAACTCCTGGGGTTGTTTTGAGATTTAAATGAACTGGTCTATGTAGAGTGCCAAGCACAGGGCTGGGCCACCCAGAGCTATGAGATAATATTGATTCTCAGACCTCTTTCCACCTTCTGCCTTTCTTTTCTATTTCAGTAAAAATCTGAGTATCTGCTACTTGTCCTGCACTGAGTATAAAACTGATATGACGTCACTAAAGCTAAAAAACTGAAGTAGGCAAAGGCTTGGTTTTCAAAGAACTGAATAATTGGGGGTGGTAGGGGACTGATGCTTAAAGCAACAAACTATAATATAAGATAGAATAAATAAATGCGAAAAAGGGCGGTGGGGTTTGATCAGGAGAGGACTTAAGGAGGTGAGGATGTGTGATAGTGGCATTTAAGGACACATAGATTTTCATAACTGAACAGAGCAGTAAAAGATTATTCTGAATGTGAAACTGCACATCATGTTAGATGAGTAACAAGTTGTCAGCTTTTTATCTTGAGCATGGGATGAGTTGTGGGAGCTTAGGCTGCAGAATTGGAATGGAGGCAGAAGTGTCATGCAGATAGCTTCACTACATGGTCAAAGAGCTGATACGAAGCCTAAGACAAAAATGCACCTGGGCTATCTTATGGATGTAATCACTACTAAGAATTAAAAAAAAAAAAAGACCAAATGGTTGCAAAATGCTTGCTAAGCATTGGGAATCCATCCAGTGCCACTTACTGTCAGGGTAGGCAGTACTTGCTTGCAATATGAACTCCTCTGACTAGAGAATACTATATGAGATAATTGATGGTTAAAGAATTTATGAAGGAGGCCAGGCACTGTGGCTTATGCCTGTAATCTCAGCACTTTGGGTGGGGGCCAAGGTGGATGAGTTTCTTTGAGCCCAGAGTTTGAGACTAGCCTGGGGAACATGGGGAAACCCCATCCATACAAAAATTAGCGAGGCATGGTGGCACGTGCCTGTAGTCCCAGCTACTTGGGAGGCTGAGGTGGGAGAATCACCTGAGTTTGGGAAGTCAAGGCTGCAGTGAGCCATGATCATGTCACTGCACTCCACCTTGGGTGACAAAGTGAGACCCTGTCTCAAAAAAAAAAAAAAAAAGATTTTATGAAGGAGAGGTCTAAAGAAATAACACTTGTTATTGGTATGGACTTAGAGGTAGGATTTCTCTCAGAGCAAGGAGGTTCTTCAAGCAAATTCTGATACCAGCCTCTTTCCTTTGGAAGTAGGAAACAGAGTCCCTAGAGACAATTTACTTCAACTTTTGGGAACTTTGAAGATCAGTCTTTGAGAACTTAGTTGTTGTCTAGTGGCCAACTAGATGTTGTGAATAATAGAAATTAACAGGTGAACTTGGATGTCATGGATTAAAAATTAAGTGTCAGTGTAGCTACTGTAGGAGCACTTTCATGTACTTTGTTGTTTCTGCCTCCAGGGACCTAATACCTATCATTGCTGCTCTGGAATATAATCAGTGGTTCACAAAGCTGTCCTCTAAGGATCTAAAACTGGTAAGTAATCAAACATGCAGCAAATGTTGCTTGGATTTGCTGAATTTCAAAAACCCAATAATTGTGAAAAAAAACAATTTTTTTTACTGTACTAGTAAGCTGTATACATTTTATTTCTTGAGGAGGTATTTTCCTTTAAATGATTTGCATAACATTTAGTCAAATTTGTTATGTGAGATGCTTCCAAGTATTTCCTCATGTATTCAGCTGTTTCAGGCAATTTAAGAAGATGAACAAAAGGATACATTTAGTGTAGCCTTTAGTGTAAACTCATTCAGTTGGCAAAAACTGCTAAAGTTAAATTTGCACAGCTGCAAATAGCAGATTTTATATTCCTATCTTACACTCTGTCTCTACAAAGTTTCCCTTCCTAGGAATTTAGGAAAACATTAACAGGTAGAGTTCCCCTGGTCGAGTAATGATAGTTAATGTTGATTTTCTAGATGGGGTTTTGGGTAGATTTATATGAAAGCAAAATGAAATTAAAGTGAAATCTGTTTTCATAAGATATGAAAGAGAAAAATATTTGGTGTATTTTATTAGTGGAAATAAGATGCTGTGTTGGGGTTGCTGCCAGTTCATATCAGTCATACGGACAGAATGCTTATCCATAAATTAACTCTCTGGTGTTTGTTATGGGATAAGAAAGAATTTATGTGTTTTCCTGGAGACTCTCATGTTTAAGCCTCTAACTTGCAGAGGTCATAGAATCTGGGGGTTTAAGATTTTCGTAGTGAATACATCAGACTTGGAATGAGACATCGGATCTGTAGGACACCGAGGGTTGAGACTGGCTAGTGGGCAGGTGACTTGGTTCTCTGAATTTGCCTGGGGTAGGGGTGGCCTAAAACATTATATGTATGAAAATGGACTAAACTCATTTGGGGTCCCTTAAGAGCCAATATGGTAGAGGAAAATGCATGGACTTGGAATCAGAAACCTGGATTTCAGATTCTGATTTTTATTACAAGGCTGTGTTACCTTAGATAACTTACCTGACCTTCCAGGGACTCAGCTTCCTGCATACCTGTTATTGTGAGCTAGTTGGAATAATTTCTTATTCATCTCTATCCAGTGCTTTTGAGAGTGTGTGGCTCATAGTAACTATTTAGTAAAAATTGGTTTAATAAGTAGATGTCTAATAAGTTATCAAAGAGATTGGGAAATGAACAAATATGAGAGTATGAATTATGTGAACTATATAATTCAAACAAGAGTTGTGTCTGAGCAGTGATGATGAGTGAGGGTTGGCATGAGTTGGAGCCAGGTGAGCTCTCAGGGAGCAGACAGGTAGCCATGATGGGAGACCTAAGAATAGAAGTCCCTTGTTTGCTGCTTGCTGGGATGGGACCATTTCCAGGACTGAGCCAGCAAAGAGTACAGGTGGGAAAGGGGAGCCATTGGAATGAGAAGGAGATTAGCCCTGGAATTGTGGAAGCAGAGAGAACAATGGTTTGTTACCATGTCAGTTTTTCTGGCTCATTCAAACATTTACATAAGCTTGTGAATTTCAAAATGGGGCCTCAAGAGGGTTTCAAGAAGGTTGTGGA
The DNA here is from genome assembly GCF_028885625.2 of Pongo pygmaeus. NCBI lineage: Eukaryota > Metazoa > Chordata > Mammalia > Primates > Hominidae > Pongo > Pongo pygmaeus. Next base: position 25,560,929 of record NC_072378.2, read on the forward strand.
TATCTCGCTTTTGGAGATTGTCCCAACCTGCAGTTACAGGAAGGTGTCCAGGCAATTGCTGCTGCCATTCTGTCATTATTCCTTCCAGGTATCATCTCCTTTCAGCTGCCTTAGATGTTTAGGACATAAAATATGCACCTAATCATTTCAGTCCTGGCAAAACAAAGCATGTAAGTGCTAGTATGCTTTCTTAGGTGTCCTGAGATGGAAGGAAGTAGAGTGACAGGATGTGAGGACTGCTCATGCTGCTTTTCTATTAACTGAGATTTAAACACAAAAATACAGTTTGCATATATTTTTAATATTTGGTATTTTAAAATGAAGTGATCTTTGTGGATATTACTCTACAGGTCTTCAAAAAGAATACTAAATTCTTGATGTTTTTTACCCAAAGTTAAAAAGAAATGATACTTTCCCTTTTGATTGGTACTGAAGTGGGCAGTCTCAGAGCACTGTCTAACATTGGGTTTATTCAAAGAAAAGGACAATGCGAAGAAGCACATCTTTGGATTTTGTAAACGTGAAGTGCAAGGGCAAAAATAAGTGGCTGCTTCGCAAGTTATATGAGCTCTCTGGATTAAGATTGTTCCTAGTCCAATAAAAGCCTCCTGTGCTAAGGTGCCACAAGAAAAATATGACTTTATGTTGATCTTATGAAGCAAATTAGCAATCACTATTTCTAATTTGAGTCAAGGATTTTTTTTAAAAAATGGTACCGAATATGCAATTAGGACCATGTTTTTGGCAAACATTCTTGATTCATTAAAAAAACAGTAGAATTAGGGTCTTGCTCAGCTTCTTCTGTTTTGCAACTCAGGCAAATTGGTGAGCATCTTTTTTTAGTCTTTAGGGAATGACATGGTGGGACCAGATAATGTATACGGTTTCTTTCAGTTCTAAAGTTCCATTTTTAAAAATTATTTTACTTTGCAATAGTTCATTTATTACTCTATAGTGATTCTAGTTTTTGTTGTTTACATTCCATTTTTAACTGAATGCAAGCTCCTGGAGAGCCACTGTATCCAGTTTTTAAAAAATTTCCTAAATTGATGCACGTAGTGCTGCACATGCTGTAGACATTTGGATAACACTATTGGAATTATCACATAATACTTAGTAGCTAGGTTTGAGTGTGTCTCCCTTTAAAAGTTTCACTTCCTTATATTCATCCCTGTAGAAAATGATGCTTTTAATGTACTTGGCACTCAATAAAAGTTAGTAGAATTAATTTAATCATGAATGATTTGTTACACATCTCCCCTACTGGCATTTTAAAGAAAAGTTGGAGACACTTTCATACATTTTCCTTAATAAATTTGTATTACAGTATTTGTACCCCAATGAGCTATAAATCTTCAAAGCATTATGGTAAATTACTTTTCTGCGTGCACTGCAAGGTAGCCCAGAAATGGTAATGATCCCAAGAATTATTTCTGGTTATTAGGATAGTGTCTGCAAAAACTTTATCTAAGTAATCACTTTTTATCATCACAACACAGAATAAGACCAATTCCTTTGTATGTACATTGTGAGATAAAGAATTATACTGATAAGGGTGTCACCATTTTGAATATCATCACTGTCAGCATAATGTAAATTGTAGGCATCAGGTCAATTGGAATTAATTTTTCTCTTTCCTCCTAAATCAGTGGGACACATTAGAAACCCAGCAATAGTGTAAAAGTGGCATTATAGACAGAATGGAATCAAACAGCAAATAAGAATTATGAGAGCCTTACATGCTGTGGGCCTTGGGGTGTATCCAAGTTAGATTTTCTTAAAAATACTTGGCTAGAGAACTTGTGCCACATTCAGACTGTGTTCCAATCATGGTTAATCCAGTTGGGTATTTGTGATCTGATAAGTCCAAGTACTGTAATATTTTTATGTGCTATTTTAAGAAAAGAAAGTGCTTTGATATATGCCATGGCACATAGAACATGCCTTCTTTCTCTCACTCTTTTTTTTTAAATATCATGAAGTATTTAGTACACCCTAGGTTGCAAGGAGAATTTTAAAATCACTTTGTGTGTGCGTGTGTGTGTGTGTGTATGTGTATGTGTGTGTGTGCATGTGTGAAACAGGGACTCACTCTGTGGCCCAGGCTGGGATGCAGTGGTGCGATGACAGTTCAATGCAGCCTCGACATCGTGGGCTCAAGTGATTCTCCCACCTTACCCTCCTGAGTAGCTGGGACTGCAGGTGTGCGCAGTCTGGGACCCCACCCCACTACTTTTTGTATATTTTGTAGAAATGGAATTTCACCATGTTCCCAAGGCTGGTCTTGAACTCTTGAGCTCAGGTAATCTGCCTTCCTCAGTTTCCCAAAGTCCTGGGATTACAGGCACAAGCCAAAATGACTTTTTAATGTATAAGTAATATTAAGGTCAAGAACCACTTTAAATTAGTTTTGGAATGAGGCAGGTTATAAATATAAAAACATCAATAAAGAAAAAAATGCACAATTCTACCACCAGGGCACAGCTCTTCATTTTTCACCGTCCCCTGAAAATTTTGTTATATATTACTCATTTTAATTGTTGTAATCTTGCTTAACATATAGGCATAATAGTTATATAACTACATAATGGTTTTTTTGATATTTTTTATTACATGAGACAATTTTATGTTTATTAACATGAGACATTTATTAAGCTTTTTCCTATTATTAGGTTGTTTCCCACTTTATCCTATTTGTGTTCCAGTAGGAACACTCTAATACCAGTTAGCGTTCGTCAAGTACTTATTTAGCCTTCCTGTTTAAGTTTATGACATCTTTAAACCTTAATTTTCTTATTTATGAAAATGGAATAATAATCTTTAATGGTTTTATAGTGCAATACACATAGAGGGCTTAACTCAGTGCCTGGCATATGATGAGAACTCCGCAAAGATATTTTCAACATCATTATCATAATCACTAACACTTAGTCTTCAGCTCTCCATTTTGAACGTCACTTTCTTTGGGAAGTCCTCTAAGTTTCATGAGCCTGGATTAGGTGCACCTATATGTATGCATAGCACTACCAAAATGGTCTTTTTATTATTTTATCATAATTGTATATTTTTATCTTATTTCATTCAGGCTGCTATAATAAAGTGCCATAGATTGGGTAGCTTATAAATAACAGGTTTGTTTTCCAGTTCTTGAGGCAGAGAAGTCCAAGATCAAGGCTCCAGCAGACTTGGTGTCTGGTGAGGGCATACTTTCTTGTTCACAGGTGGTGCCTTTTAGCTGTGTCTTTACTAAGTGGAAGGGGCAAGATAGCTCTCTGGGGCCTCTTTTACAAAAGCACTAATTCCTTCATGAGGGCCCCACCATCGTGACCTAGTCAGTTCCCAAAGGCACCTAATTGCTAATGCTATCACAGTGGGGATTAGGTTTTTAATTATGAATTTTGGGAGGGGGCAGGGACACAAACTCTGACCATAGCATTCTTCTTATCTGTTTCCCCTGCTGGATGGCACACTCTTGAAGGCCGGAACTTTCTCCTTTATATCATTGTATTTCCAGGATCTTCATCATGATAGTGCATAGTAGTAGATGCTCATTCAAAGTTTATTGAATGAGTGAATGTTTTACTTAATTAAAACTTTGCATTGCATAGATTTATAACAATAAAGTTTTTCTTCTTTAGAGTAATGGAATAGTCAAAGAATGTTTTCTGTTACAGTCCACTGATGTCTGTGAACAGATCTTGAGGGTGGTGAGTAGGTCCAATCGACTGGAAGAATTGGTGTTGGAAAATGCTGGACTTAGAACGTGAGTATTTTCCTGAATATATAAATATGTTGCTTTAAAACTCTGTGCCATTTGCTCTTCTAATTAATTCATAGTTTTTTTTTTTTTTTTTTAATTGGGCTGATCACATATACAGCAATGTTTTTCCTTCTGGGAAAAAAAAATCCCTGTACTTGCCATCATCATGAAGGCTAAGAATTTGGTAACATCTCTTGATACTGTGTCACTTGATATTTTTGAGAGTACATAGTATAGTTTTTAAGAGCATGGATCCTTGAGCCAGATGCCTCCTGGCCTTGTACAGGTTGTTTATGCTTTCTGTGCCTCATTCTCTTCACTCTTAAAATGGGGATAATAATAATGCCTATTTTATAGAATTAAAATTGCGAGGGTAAATGGATTAATATATTTAAAGTACTTGGCAAAGTGCCTTTTACTCTGTAGATGGTATATGTAGGTTTTATTATTATCATTAGTGGTGGCCATAGTGGTAACATATTTCATATGACTTTACTGCTTTGCTTTTATCAGTTTTAGTCATTTTTTCTCCCCTTTCAGTTTAACACTTGCGTAGTCTTTATCTAGTGGTTTAGAAGTCACTACCTAAGCCTACTGTTAAGAGCGTAAGAGTTAGAATCTAGTAGAATAAAGATTTTACTGCTAAATGAGAAGGGTTGACAGTTTCATAATCATAGCACTTAGTACGTTATTTGAAGTTAAACATAACTAAAACAGTGGTTTTAATTTTTGCCAAAATGTAGCACTAGCAATTGTAACCTTTAAACTTAATAATTAGTATAGTCAGTTTTGCATTCACAGTTGCATGGAATGAGAAATAAGATGTGGTGAATACTATAATTTTCATGAAAAGTAGGTTCAATCCAGGATTTTTTTTTTTTAAATCATGGAGGGGCCAGAAAGTCTATTAATAGCACACAACAGAGTGCCTTTAAAGGGGCAATTATATATTTTCTTTTTGCTTTTAGCCAATCAAAATGAATCATTTTCTGGCTGTGGCTTTATAAATTCTCTAATGAGGTGTTAATGGGTATTAAGAAATATATGCTATATAGACTAATATTGTAAGGGAGGTTTCTCTATTAAATTTCACTCTGTTCTAAGCTTTAAATGTTCTGTTAAAATGGTTTTACATTTTGTTATTTAATCTTATCGTTTTGTTTACACGCAGAGATTTTGCACAAAAACTGGCCAGTGCTCTAGCACATAATCCCAACTCAGGACTCCACACAATTAACCTTGCTGGCAACCCACTGGAGGATAGAGGTACTGCAGAGTTCTCATTATCATTGATGCCAGAATTGTAAGAGGATTAGAGAATTTTAATTTAGCCATGCCTGAAGAGCTGTATCAAGCTAAGTTGTTGATGGTCCTGTTGGCTTCCAGTTCTTTCCACCCTTTCATATAAATGCTTATGTTAAAATTGTATGATCTGCTTAACCTTTTTTGAAGTGAAACAAAAGGAAAGGAAGATATTATTTTTAATATATTTTATTAGTTACATAGTCCTGCATAACAAATTACCACATACTTGGCAGCTTAAAATGATACAAATTAATTATCTCATACTGTCCTTGGCTCAGGAGTCTGGGTACGGGTTAGCTGGGTTCTGTGCTCTGGGTCTCTCTCTCAAGACAAGGCAAGTTGTCAGCAGGGGTTGTGCTCTCATCTGTGACCTGGAGTCCTCCTTAAGTTCACTGGTTGTTGGTGGAATTAATTTCCTTGGAGCTATAGGCTCGAGGTCCCCAGTTTCTTGCTAGCTGTCAGTGGGCACCACTCCCAGCTCCTAGAGGCTGTGCTCCTAGAAGGGTTCTTGCCATGTGACCCCCTTATCTCACAGCACAGCAGTTTGCTTTGTGTGTGAGGCCAGCTGGAGTACATCTCTCTGATGCTTTAGTTTCTTTTGAACAGTTCACCTGACTGGACCAGGCCCACCCATGACAATTTCCCTGTTTTTCATGAACTCAAAGTCAAGTGATTAGTAACCTAATCATAGTAGGGGTGTCTCATTACTGTTGACCCTTGAACAACATAAGAGTTAGGGGCACTGACCCTAAGCAATCAAAAATCCACATGTAACTTTTGACTTCCTCAAAACTTAACTACTAATAGCACTGTTGACTGGAAGCCCTGCCAATAAAAAGGTGACTAACATGTATTTTGTATATGTATTATATATTGTATTCTTTAAGCTAAATAAAATAAAATTTTATTAAGAAAATAATAAGAAAGAGAAAATATTATTTCCTATTCATTAAGTGGAAGTAGATCATCATAAAGGTCTTTATCTTGGTCATCTTCACATTGACTAGGCTGAGGAGGAGGAGGAAGAGAAGAAGGCCTTAATCTTGCTGTGTCAGCAGTGGCAGAGGTGAAGAAAAATCCACACAGAAGTGGACCAGTGCAGTTCAAACCCATGTTGTTCAAGAGTCAACAGTATATTTACTGCTCCCCACCCCCATATTCAAGGAAATTGCACAGGGCGTATACACCAGGGCGTGAGAATCTTGGGGACTATCTTAGAATTCTCTTTACCACTATTATCTTTTAATATTTAACAAGATTTGAGTGTGAGAATAGGGAAAGGATGAAGGACTATAGTTCACGAAGAGTCAGAATGTTTTATTAAAAGTGTTTGCATGGGTAGAGAGAGGAGTCAGTAGGTTTAGAAAGGGAAACTCGAGAATTTGAATTCTTAGTAGAACATCGATGGACAAGGTTTAAGAAGGAATTCTAGTGGGACTATTTTGTTTCCATTTTCTGTTGCAAATGTTTTCCAGGTTTGTTGAATAAGGCCTTTCACCTTTCAATGTTATATTTGATGAATATTAATTTTTTTTTTTTTTTTGAGGAGTCTTGCTTTGTTGCCCAGGCTGGAGTGCAGTGGTACGATCTTGGCTCACTGCAAGCTCCGCCTCCCGAGTTCATGCCATTCTCCTGCCTCAGCCTCCCAAGTAGTTGGGACCACAGGTGCCCACCACCACACCCAGCTAATTTTTTGTATTTTATTTTATTTTTTAGTAGAGACGGGGTTTCACCATGTTAGCCAGGTTGGGCTCGAACTCCTGACCTTGTGATCTGCCCGCCTCGGCCTCCCAAAGTGCTGGGATTACAGGCGTGAGCCACCGCACCCAGCCGAGTATTAATTATTAAACTGAGCTGAATATACTGATACAGATGTTCAGTTTTTCTTTTTGTCCTTAATATGGTCATTGTTTTGTGCTGACAAAGATACCTAGGTTGTATTCAAGCAAAAATCTCCAGGGTAACTTGTCATCATCTAATGTAGTGAATCTACAGGAAGGTTGAGACTGAATTAGAAAACTAGATCTCGCAAAAAGCACCCTCATAGAATAAGCCAAAGCTGAAATTAATGGATGCATAGTACTGGAATAGGAGTTTCTCTAGGGTATACTCAATTCTTAGGAAAAACAAATGTTTCTCTATTAGATACTACAGAGAGGTGAATGTGACAAAGTAGAAATCATGGTGATCATTGTTTTATAGACAGGAGGGCTATTTTTGGTTTTGTTTTTAAGATGGGAGGGACTCAGTCATATTTATCGACAGACAAGAAAAAAATCTCTAGAGGGAGGTAGTTGTTTGAGGAAGGTTCTTAAGCAAATGAAATCCAGAGTTCAGATGGACCAGGAAGGGGACACTTCTCAGTCTTTAGAGAAATGCAAATTAAAACCACAGTGAGTTACCATTTGAAAAGCAGTAGTGTGGCAATAATCAAAATAAGTCTTGGAAAGGAGGTGAAGAAATGGAAACTCCTACATTGCTAGTGGGAGTGTAAAATGGTACAGCCACATGCAAAACAAGCTAGACAGTTTCTTAAAAAGTTAAACTCAGCCGGGCATGGTGGCTCACGCCTGTAATCCCAGCACTTTGGGAGGCCGAGGCAGGCAGATCACGAGGTCAGGAAATCGAGACCATCATGGCTAACATGGTGAAACTCCGTCTCTACTAAAATACAAAAAATTAGCTGGGCGTGGTGGCAGGCGCCTGTAGTCCCAGCTACTTGGGAGGCTGAGACAGGAGAATGGTGTGAACCCAGGAAGTGGAGCTTGCAGTGAGCCGAGATGGCGCCACTGCACTCCAGCCTGGGTGACAGAGCGAGACTCCGTCTCAAAAAAAAAAAAAGTTAAACTCAAATCTGCCATATAATCCAGCAGTTCCACTCCTAGTTTTATATCACCCAAGAGAAAGGAGACTTAGGTCCACACAGAGACTTGTGAATGAATGTTTGTAGCAGTATTAGCTATAATAGCCAAAAAGTAGAAACAACCCAAATGTTCATCACTGGAGAGTGGTTACATAAAATGCGGTATATATAATATGTGCACTGGAATACTACTCAAAAGAGAATGGAATTCTGACACATGCCACATCATGGATGAACCTCAAAAACACTGTTAAGTGAAAGAAGCTAGACCTAAAACACCACACATTGTTTGGGGGAGATGGAAGAGGAAGAATGAATAAGGTCCTTTGTTTTCTGTCCCGTTGTCCACTTCATGTTCTCTGAGGTGCAGCCACATTGGACAACTTGTCACCACAGGTGCAGTTTCTTCTGTGTTGCCCTCACTTTGGAGCTCCCGTGCAAACTTCCATAATAGCACTTACTTCATTCTACCCACATGAGAACCAGAGGTGGACATTTCTTCCCCCAAGCTTCAGCACCTTGCTTCCTCTCATCCCCACTTTCTGGGTTTTCTGTCTCCCCTTCCTTCTTTCCTAAGATGCAAAGCGTCCAGTGTAAGACTTTGTCCACAATCAATAAATATTTTTTTAAATCAAATTTGATTTATTTGATTTTATTCAGTCTTAATTCTCTTATATAGTTTTTTTATTTGCACTTGAAAATTACAGTGAAGTTTGAGAGATTTCTTTTGTATAGAGTCAGACCATGTGTTCAAAGATGATGTTTGCCTGCTTTTTCCCTCTGCTTTCCTACTTCTGAGACCTGACTTTGTGTCTTTTTATCTAGCTGCATCCCATTCACCAGTGCTGTCATCATGAATCATTCCAAGGATAGCCTTGGATGTTCCTGCCAAGTCTGTAGTGTGGTTTCTGCTCACATACCCTCAAATTTTGACATCCTGAAAATATTTTCACAGACCAAGACTTTTCTCATTTCTGCCCCTTCTAAATTCATTCATTGCTGTATTTGCCAGTGCTCACAGACAACTGCCAACATTCATATCTCCCACCTTTCTTTACTCTTGGGGATGAGCCTTCTGAACACAAATTCTTTATTCTTTTCATTCAGGCTAAATACCTGAAGATGATCGGTAGCTTTTCTGCTCATGGATGGAAATTCCACAAGAAATCTAATTGAGTGTAAAATATTTATTGAAATTTCAATCTAGAGAAAACTTTTAGTAATTTTTGTTCCCAAGCTTTTCAGTGATGGCATTTTGTGTTTGAAACTAATAAAAAGGGTGAATGAGGAGTCTGTAATTAAGTTATACAGGATATAAAAAAGACTAAGCCAGGACCATTATTTGTAAGGAAGTGCAAAGAAATACAAGGGCCTGGGCGCGGTGGCTCACGCCTATAATCCCAGCACTTTGGGAGGCCGAGGCAAGCAGATCATGAGGTCAGGAGATCGAAACCATCCTGGTCAATGTGGTGAAACCCCATCTCTACTAAAAATACAAAAATTAGCTGGGTGTGGTGGTGTGTGCATGTAATCCCAGCTACTTGAGAGGCTGAGGCAGGAGAATCGCTTGAATCAGGGAGTCGGAGGTTGCAGTGAGCCGAGATTGCGCCACTGCACTCCAGCCTGGCGACTGAGAGAAATTCCGTCTCAAAAAAAAAAAAGCCAAACAACAACAAAAAAAAACAAGGGAGATAAGGTCTTAACAGTTAAGTGGCCAGGAATTCTGAGGAATTTAAACAGCAAATGGAATGTGGTTTTGTACCTAAACCTTCCACTCAGGGACTTATTTGGAAACTCTCAAAGAGTTGTATGATATGAATGTTGATGCAGCAAATCTCTGTTATTTTCACATCTATGTACGGAGGACCAGGCCTGCAGTCTTCTGATTGCTGAGGGGGTTGTGGTAAAGGAGGTTCGAGTATGACTTAGTAAGCAGAGGTATAATGTGTATGAGTAATCCTTCAAATGCTAGATACCCTCCTGCTCTCTTTCTGCAAGAGCAACACAAGATGGTGAACAGACCACACACATACACAAGCTATTCTTATCCTTGTTGCCAGGCCATGCTTGTTTACTAGCTTGCTCTTGGTCTTCATCTAACAGTGTTTTTTTAGACTGTGGGTCAAGACCCATTAGCTGGCTGTGAAATCAGTTTAATAGTTCATGACAAGCATTTTTTTTTTTTTTTAAAGCAGTGGAATAGAACAGAAAATGCCAGAGTACATTGTTTAGGGGAAACTTTAGTTTTAGTTTTCTAATACTAATATATGTGTGTACATTTATGCTTTACTTCTCTAAGCATTACAAATTCTGTGTTCTGTTTTTCCTAGTTATCCATCCCAATTACCTTAGTTTTTATGATTTCAGCCTTTTCAGAAATGTCTGTCCTCACTTCTTCTCCTCACTTTTTTTTTTTTTTTTTTTGAGACAAGATCTCACTCTGTTGCCCAGGCTGGAGTATGGTGGTGTAATAATGGCTCACTGCAACCTCGATTTCCTGGGCTCAAGCCATCCTCCCCACTCAGTCTCCCAAGTAGCTGGGATTGCAGGTGTGCGCTACCACACCTGGCTAATTTTTAAATGTTTTTTGTAGTGATGTGGTCTCACTATGTTGCTCAGGCTCCTCCACTCACTCTATTCAAAATTCGATTATTTCACTTAGACACCATTTAGAATCCTAGCTCTAGTGTTTTTTGTTGACCTGAAGTATGCTTGTATTTTTTCCCAGCTATTTGGTGGTGGCTCTGATTTGATCTTCTAAATAAGACAAGAGACTTATAGATTCTAGGATTGCTGCTTACTTTTCTTGGTGTTTTAGGTCTTTCATTTCTTAGTGTATATCAGTGAGTCCCAGAGTCGAAACACATGGGTTTAATTCCCGGCTTCACAGCTTTCTAGCTAAGTATACTCAGCTTCCTTATATTAAAAATATAATAATAGTACCTACCAAATAAGAATGTTCTAAGGATTAAATGAGATAATTGATATTTTTATGGTTAAACAGGTAAAGCAATATTTTAAAAATGGCATAGATTGGCTGGGCACGGTGGCTCACGCCTGTAATCCTAGCACTTTGGGAGGCCAAGGCGGGCAGATCACAAGGTCAGGAGATCGAGACCATCCTGGCTAACACACTGAAACCCCATCTTTACTAAAAATACAAAAAATTAGCTGAGCGTGGTGGCACATGCCTGTAGTCTCAGCTACTCGGGAGGCTGAGGCAGGAGATTCCCTTGAACCTGGGAGGAGGAGGTTGCAGTGAGCCGAGATCGTACCTCTGCACTCCAGCCTGGGTGACAGAGTGAGACTCCATCTTGGGGGAAAAAAGAAGGCATAGATTTAGATTTTAGGGAATTTAAAAGTTGGAAGTATTGACTCAATTTTTTCCAGTATCCCTATATTCTTATATTCTTGGTTCCAAGTCTTTTCCTCTCAGCCTTATTTTTGAAATGGAAATACTTCATTGTATTTTGTTTTTTCACTTACTTTTCTTAGTGTTTCTGAACTCTCCAGGAAAGTTATAGAATTGGTGGAAATGTAAAAATTTTTACTCACCTATGCTCTGACATCTACAATGTTCCAATCTGTATGCTTTCTAACAGAGAAGAGGCCTTTTGTTTCTCCCAGAAACCACTACCAAGATCAAGAGACAGAATGTTCCCAGCATTCTCCAGACTTACCTTGTGGTTTGCCCCAGTGATTACCAGCCCTGTCCTCTACCACTTGGAAAAGATAACTACTATTCTGACTTCTCTCATGATGGATGAGCTTTGCCTGTTCTTTGCCTATGTACTCCTTTGTGTTTGGCTTCTTTTGCTTCTCTTTGTGGAGAGATTTTTTAATAATAGATTTGTTTCCTTGAATAGATAGAGAACTATTGAGATTATTTACTTCTTAAATTAGTTTCAGTTTGTCATGTTTTTCATAAGGGATTTGTTCCTTTCTATTAAAATGACAGTTTTTTGACTTACAGATTTGTTAATACCCTCGAGTTGTAATTCAATGCCTGTAAGATCTTTACATTCTCTTTTCATTTGATTTTGATAATTTGATCTCTCTTTCTCATTTATTTACTTTACCAGTCTTGCTGGAGTTTATTAATTTTGTTAGTATTTTTAAAGAACCAACTTTGTTAAATTTACCTATTTTTACGGCTGCTATCTATTTAATTGGATTCTTCCCTTTTTCTTATTTTTTTCCTTCCTTCTGTTTACAGAGATGGGTGAGGATTAGTTTGCTGTTTTTTGAGATGGATAATTAGATAATTATTTTCCAGTTTTTCATCTTTCTTAAAATATGTATTTAGGTCTATTGATTTCTCTCTAGGCATGGCTCTAGTTAGATCCCAAAGATTTTAATACCATAGTTTTTAGATTTAACTCAAATTATTTTTAAAATTCCCACTGTGATTTCTGACTCTTTTGTTATTTAGAAATATATTGCTTAAGTTATAATTATTTGGGGATTTTCTAATTATCTTATTGTTATAATTCCTATTTTAACTGCAGTAGTGGTAACAGAGAACATACAAATATTCTGTGTATGAATTCACAGTACTAAGGAACATTCTATTATTTGTTGAGACTGGCTTTATGGCTCGGTATATGATTCCTTTTGGAAAATATTCAGTGTGGACTTTGAAGAAATGTATTCTATAGTTACTGGGTACAGCATTTTAAATATATCAGTTATATCTTTTTTCATTATGATCTTGATATTCTCTATATCTTTACTGACTTTTTCTGTTCGTTTATTAGCTACTAATAGAAGTGTGTTAGAAAACTTCCATTATTATATATGCATGTGTGTTTATGTAATAATATATGTATTTTCCTTTTGTTACTGTCAGATTTACTTTATATATTTTCAGATGATGTTAATCAGAGCATAGATTTAGAGTAATTGTATCTTCTTAATTAATGAAATATTCCATTTATCTTTAGTAATGCTTCTTAAAATTTAAATTGTCTTATTGCAGCTTCATCAGATTTCTTTTGGTTAGTGTTTGTAGCATATCTTTTTTCATGCTTTTACATTTACTTCTGAATACATATATCTCTAGGTGTATCTCTTGAAAACATTTGATATTTTTATTCAAATAAATCATCTTTGACTTGTAATTTGAGTCTTTATATTTATATAATAATATTTTTAAATAATATAAATTTAAATTAAATATTTATAGTTAATAAATTTATATTTAATGTAATCATTGAAATATTTGGGTGAAAATCTGTATTACTATTTGTTTCCTTTTTTTTTTTTTTTTTTTTTTGAGATGGAGTCTTGCTGTGTTACCCAGGCTGGAGTGCAGTGGCGCGATCTTGGCTCACTGCAACCTCCACCTCCTGAGTTCACGCCATTCTCCTGCCTCAGCCTCCCGAGTAGTTGGAACTACCCGTGCCCGCCACCACGCCCGGCTAATTTTTTGTATTTTTAGTAGAGACGGGGTTTCACCGTGTTAGCCAGGGTGGTCTTGATCTCCTGACCTTGTGATCCACCCTCCTCGGCCTCCCAAAGTGCTGGTCCATTTTTTTATTTGTCTCCTTTTTTCCTCTCTTTTTTGCCCTTTAGATTAATCAAGTTTTAACAGTTATTCTGTCTTCCCCCCTTTTCCACATCAACTTGTTAGTCACTTATTTTATTTTATTTTTTTTTACAAGAGTGTATCAGCTAAATATCAAGGCTGCCCTCTTCTTGTAATTTACAAAATGGATTAGCATACTCAAGTCTCTAGAAATACTCAGATAAAAACCTGTTTAACATGATTTAATCCAGTGATTTTCAAACTTCTTTGACTGTGGAAACACAGTGGGGAAATAGGGCTCCCAGAACACCCACTATTCTAGGGGAAACGCCCATGTAGAGGCTTAGTCTAGCTGCATGACCTCCATGTTGTTTCTTAGAAGTTGTGATAAGATTTGTAGATAATTTGGGGTTATGTAATAGGGAAGCAACCAGCACAGTAATTTCTTATTGCTGCCTGAAGCTTGATAATTAGTCTAAGGCAACAGGAATTAACATTGTTTAAGGAGCCTTCTCAAGAACATGCCCCTGGGGAAATGATGGCTCATCTACAGCAGGAGGTCAGTTGAAGGACCTGTATGAAGGGCATATGTTTGTGTATTACTTACTTCCTCCCAGAAAACAGTCTATGCTCATTGTAGTCCTTGGATGGGTGAGCTGGTGTTCCCAATCTCCCACTCTGGTTATTAAATTTAGAAGATATCTGATTTTAAATACCGTAAATTCCTGGTGAGTTATCCAAAGTTACAAAATCTACTTTTAAGAAGTTAAAACATGCTCCGAAGCTCTGTATGAGGTTGTTAGCTATAAGCCAATTAAGTATAGGAATCCATCTGCCATTATCAGAATGGTTAATATTACTCCATTCTTCTTGACAATAATTAAATAGCATACATCCGATCACCTAGAAGAGCGATCAACTGATTAAGACAGAAGTTAAAAAGAAAAGGAGTTAACAGTTATCCTTTCCAAGAGGATTTGCATTTTAAATAGAACTATGAGAAAAAGAGTGACACGTGGCCCCAAGAAAAGTATCTCCAATGGAAAAGTTTCAGATATTGTATGCCTAATAAGACAATCTTCCCCTTCTCTTACCCTGTAGGTAGGACGGAAAGAAAAGGGGGCTTGATGGTAAATGTTTAGAAAACAATGTCTGATATTAGAAAGAAAGATATGATCACTTCAATCAGAATCAAAATTAAGTTAATTTTCATCCATTGTAAAAAATGCAGTTCCGAGAACTTGAAAATTCTAATCTCTTCTTTTTCCTTTCTCAGGTGTGTCCTCTTTAAGTATTCAATTTGCCAAACTCCCAAAGGGATTAAAGCACTTAAATTTATCTAAAACCTCATTATCACCTAAAGGTACAGTATTTCTTATTTACCTAACAGTGTGTCTGAAATATTTCTGCTGCACCTGCTACCTTAGTTAGAATTATTTGTTACATTTAAAAATACATGAAAAAAATACATTTAAAAATATATGTATTATATTACTCTGGCAGTTTGAGGATAAAGACATTATGTAATTCAATTTTTGATGCTCTGCAGTGAAGTGCTGTCAGAGTAGAGAGTAATTTTGACATGTACATGCAGTCTTTAACTTTTAAAACTTTGAGTCAGGGAATACTCGCCTGTCTGCCTCTACCCTCCTGCCTCACATTCCAAGATGCACCTGGTTGTGTTTCTCTTGGTTCAGCAAGTTGGCCTTTCTAGTCAGATAGACTGCCTGCTTTACAGAAAACTGTTGGGCTTAACTTCTGGATCACCACTGTAGCTCCACTCCTTGTAGTTCTGTCTTTAGAGTTTTCCTTGTCTTCTCTCCAGGTCAGTTCCTAACTTCACTCACCTTCATTTTTTTCCATCAAATCCTGTCATTTCTATTATTATTTTGCCACAGCAGCACCTCAATAATAATATTAGAAATTATCCTGCATTCTTTGTGCCTTTGTATATCTTCACATTTTGCCCTGGATGCCTGAAAATTTTTTTTTTAATCCCCAAATAGAGAGGTTCAGTTTGTTTTATTAAACTGTTTATCTGTGATAAACTCTGCTGAGATGTGTTCCCTCTTCCCAAGGCCACACAGAATCAATGAGTGTTCCCTTTGTATTACTTCGAGATCACATATATAACATTATTGTATAAATATTGTGTCTTTCCTGCTACACTGGGGCTCTCCTTGTGGCCTGTGCTTCTCTCATCTTTTTATCTGCAGCACCTGGCACTGTGCCTGGACTACTGTTTAACAAAAGTTTCTTGAACATCTTGCCATTAAGAAAGTTGCTGTCTTTTGGAAACAGTATGTATAGTGGTTGAAAGTGTCAGTTCTGTAGTCAGACTGCCGAAGGTTGAATTCTGACTTTTCTACTTATGTATGAACATGCATTTATAATGTCTTTGCTCCCAGATGCCTCATTTGTAAGACAGAAATAACAGTATCTTGTTTCTACACAGGTAGAGTTAAATGATTTAATATACATATAGTATGGTGTCTGTCACAAAGTGCTTAGTAAACTGCTACCATCACCCCCACCACCACCACCACCACCACTACCAGCATCATCATAATTATCATCATCCTGAGCTGTCTTATGTTTTTATATGCCTCAGTTTCTAGCTGGAGCAACCTTAGTGTCCTTACCTGGAATGTCTCATGAATTACCGTACATCCTATGCAGATTCAGCTTCTCTGTCTCAAAAAAAAAAAAAAAAAAAAATTGGAGGTGGATTAAAAAAAAAAATCAGGGGTAGATTGAAAAAAAGTCGGAGGTGGATTTTTAAATTTTATTTATTTATTTTTTTGGAGATAGGGTCTTGCTCTGTCACCCAGGCTGGAGTGCAGTGGTACGATCTTGGCTCATTGCAGCCTCGACCTCTTGGGCTCAAGCGATCCTCCCGCCTCAGCCCCCCGAGTAGCTGGGACCACAAGCATGCACTACCACACCCCGCTAATTTTTTTGTAGAGACAGGGTTTCCATGTTCCCAGGCCGGTCTCGAACTCCTGAGCTCAAGCGATCTGCCTGCCTCAGCCTCCCAAAGTGCTGGGATTACATGCATGAGCTACTGAGCCTGGCTGCTTCTATCTCACTTTCTCTTTGAAATGTTCTCAAACAACCCCCTCTCACCACACCCTGTATGACTAGATGCTCCTTTCTCTGTTTTCCTTAGCCCTTTGTAAATTCCTCTATCTTAGCATGTGTCCATCACATTTGATTGTGTCTTAGCCTGTACATTTCTCGACAATAAGGGCTTTGCCTCATTCATTGCTGTGTCCTGGCACTTCTCAGTCTCTCATGGAATGTGCCTTGGATAAATGAGTGAAGGAAGTCATCCCTTGATGATTTTATATCCATGCCATCATACATTATTCTGAACATGAAGTTAAATTAAGAATGGTTTGAAATTGAGATTAGTTCCATAAGTCCCATGATTTTATGTGCACACATTTATACACACATATTTAAGATTAAGGCATGAAAATAAATTACCAAAGGGATTTCCCCAGGAGTCAGTGTTTTCAGACCTATTGCCTGAAGCCATCTACAGATCTTACAGCTAAGTTTAACTCCTTTACATTATCACTGTTCTACTTCAGCAAATCCATTTTATATAAACCTTTTTCTGATAATTACCAATGTAGTACACATTTATAGTAAAGATTTAGAAGATGCTAAAAAGTATAAATAAGAAGGCAAACCCCCTCCAAACTCCCTTGTTCCTTGGTCATTTGTATTTCTTTTAGGGAAATCACTAAGTTTACATCCTTTGTTAGTTTTCTGTTTATAGTGTTAATCTATTTTTAAAAAAGTTTGTATGACTTGTGTACATATTAAAAGCATTCATTATTTATTGTGTGCTCCATAGATCTAGTTTAAGTCGTTTATAAGATAAAGGTGGTTTTTAAAAACCTGATTATATGAATTGCATCTGTAATTCTAGCCACCCAGGAGGCTGAGGTGGATGCGTGAGCTCAGGAGTTTCAGGTTGCAGTGAGCTATGACAGTGCCACTGCACTCCAGCCTGGGTGACAGAGTGAGAACCTGTCGTCTCTTAAAACGAAAACAAAAACAAAAAACTGATTATATTAATAATCCTTGATTATATTTATTTTAATTCATTTCTTCATTACCATATAACAAGTAAAAGGATGTAGTGATCATTTATCCTTCCTAGAGCAAGTTTGGTTCTGAGGACCTTCAGTGCCACCTCTCCCTGATGTCCCTGTCCCTTTTAGTGTGGTAACAGTGGGGAGGTCCTACGGGCAAAGCTGGGCTTCTCTACCTCCTTATGATGAGGACAGCCCCACGTTGCCTGTACCCTTTACAAATAAGGGTCCTCCCATTTATCTTTTACCTGCAATAAAATATGAATATATTAAAATATGTGTTTTGAGAATTAGCATTGTTTTATAACATGACTTGAAGAATTTTTATTTTATTTATTTTATTTTATTTTATTTTATTTTATTTTATTTATTTTATTTTATTTTATTTTATTTAGATGGAGTCTCGCTCTGTCGCTCGGGCTGGAGTGCAGTTGCACGATCTTGGCTCACTTGCACGATCTTGGCTCACTGCAACCTCTACCTCCAGGGTTCAAGTGATTCTCTTGCCTCAGCCTCCCGAGTAGCTGGGATTACAGGCGTGTGCCACCACGCCCAGCTAATTTTTGTATTTTTAGTAGAGATGAGGTTTTGCCATGTTGGCTAGGCTGGTCTCAAATTCCTGACCTCAGGTGATCCATCTGCTTCAGCCTCCCAAAGTGCTGGGATTACAGGCATGAGCCACCATGCCTGGCCTGAATAATTTCAAATTGCCCTAAGACAAAAATATCTTGAAATGTTTATTAATTTATTTTTTTAAATTGACTTCTTGAAGTATTTTACATAGGATCTGAAAGATTCGCAGTTTTAGAATGACTGGAGTTACATTGCAGGGTTAAACTTCTGGTGAATTTGACTAGCATTTATATTCATGGCTTGATAATGCAAGACAGATTAAAAAAAAAAACTCCCCATGACATCACCACTGCCTCCAAATACCCTTTCTTTATCTCAGATGTTAACTAACTGATAGTTTTCTGGATTTCTAGCAAATGTCCTGCTGGTTGCCAGATTATGTCAAGGCAGAACCATCTGGTACCATCTTTTTCCAGCTGTAAACACTACAATAATAAGTAACAGAATGGTCAAAATCACTAGACAGCCAGAATCGAGAAAGGCATGTAAATGTGTTTAGTTCGGGCTGTAAGGGCCTTGATTTTTTTTCAATTCTATACTTTTATAATTCTCCACTCTTCATGGGCTTATTAACACAGGCCTCATGTGAGCATGGGCTTAGGGGGCAGCAGAGGAAATCCTTCATGCTGTTTCAGTAGCATGAAGCTGAGCTGATAACATGATGCTCTCTCGAGTCTATTCAGATGTTGGACAACTGCCAAGCTCCCGCACTTGTCAAGGAGCATTTTGCTGTCAGGACTAATTTAGCCTTCTATTTTGGGAATTTATTTATTGCGTTTTGTTATACCTCACTAAGGAAATGATTTTACAAATGATTTTCTTGATGAGAATCTGGTATTGGCCGTATGTTTTGGACTCAGTTATTCCATTAAAAAATACATTAATACTAATATCAGGACAAACTAAAGGAAGTGGTCATTTAAACAGTTATAGAAGATAACCTCCAGAAAATAACCTTTTTTTATAAGCCACTGTACGTTCCTCTTATCTAACACAATTAATCAAATTTCTTCCTCCTCTACT
Source organism: Pongo pygmaeus (assembly GCF_028885625.2). Classification (NCBI taxonomy): domain Eukaryota; kingdom Metazoa; phylum Chordata; class Mammalia; order Primates; family Hominidae; genus Pongo; species Pongo pygmaeus. The sequence continues at coordinate 25,580,146 of NC_072378.2, forward strand.
GCCAAGCTCTTGTTCTTGCCCCATTGATAGTTATTGCCTCACTGGATAGTGATTATTCAGCTGTCTGTGTCTCCCGCTTCACTGGCCTTCAGCAAGTAAGATGGTATCTCAGAAGACCCTGCCTGGTACACAGTAGGATTTCAATAAAGGTTTATTGAAATGAATATTCCTTGTGTAGCACTGACTTTTCATCGTAGAGTCTAATTAAGTTTTTCCCTAATGGTCTTTGCAATTTTTGAGGGTCAAAAAAAATGATCTTATTTATATTTATCTCCTAATTCCCAGCATTTTATTAGCATTTAGTAAATGGTGAGTTGACAGCCGAGAAGTTCTTTGCACTTAAATATTTTTTATTCGAAGTCTCGGTCTCCTGTATACCCCACCCAAATATGCGCCCACTTTGAGAAATGGCTCAGTAGCCTTTATCAGACACACACTAGAATCAGTTTATCATAACTCTCTGAAGCTGGAGAAGACAATGGCCTCTTTATCAGCCCCACACTGAATGTTCTAAGCTCACAGCAGGGAGGTGCTCCAGTGGAAGGCTGCACCTGCACCCCACAGCTCTTGTAGTACCCTCATCAGATCCTGCTGCTATGACTGGAACTGGCTCTTACTGGCAGACCTGACCTTGGCCCCTCTTCTCCATGAAGGGTCTGCCCAAATGTGGAGGGGAAAGAAAACCTTTTCCTGGTTCTTTAGAGTAGTTGACTTACTTGAGTCTCAGTTTGATAGGTTGAGATTTTCAAAAAATTTTGTTGAAAAATAAGAAAAACAAAATAATTTATAAAAGTATACCCAATTAAGAAATAGCCATATTTCTAAAATATATCATTTGGAACCATGGACTTTTGGTAGAAACACGAAGAGCTTTGCTATCTCTCACATTCCCATTGTGCTAAGTAAAATCATCAGTGCTGCGGTGAGTGATTGAGTCTTAGTGAGTGATTATATCCTTCTGGGCTCCCATTTTATAATGACACACCTCAAAATGCTCCTATTCCCTTCTGAAAAGAAGTGGCCCACTAGACAACCATGATTAGCGGGCCTGTCAATAACTGTTACCCACCTGTGAGAGAACTTAGTTCTATCCATACGGGATAAGCAGCCTCCTCACATATTCATTCTTTGTTTTCTGAGGTGAATTTGTCAGTTTAGTTCAGTTTCTGTTAACTTGAGCCATTTATGTTATGTATGTAAAGAGTGTATAGAGTGCTAATTATACATTTTTCTTTATGATTGCATCTTACATGGTATACAGATCATCTCATTCTTTGTGAAATCCAATTTAATCCAAATGTTTCCTTGAATGTAATACATTTAAGAAGAACTGTATACTTCTCTTTTTAACTTCCCAATACTTTAAATAGCCTAAATTATCTGAATTTGGACATGCATCATTTAAACACCAGGCACTAACTTAAGAATCACCTGGCAGGAGTAAGAGAAGGATAAACATTGTCAACTAGATTGCTTTCATCATTCTAAGGCTTCAGATTAAAATGCTTTCTGTCCTTGGACACATCAGAAGACATGGAGCAAAGGGAAGCCAATTCATTACTCCTTCTGATTCAGTGAGGGGGTTGTGTCATTGACAAACCTGTTCTTCCTGAGGGTGTATCAAAAGGAGACACAATCATAGTGCCACCTTTCAGGGACAGTGCTCATGATTAACCTCAGTCCTGCAATTTGATGGAAGTGTTGGGCCATTTATAGAAACACAAACCTCATTTTGTTTCCTGGAGTGCAAACTGAGCCTGGATTTTCTTGATGTTGCAGGGGTGAACAGCCTTTCTCAGTCACTCAGTGCCAATCCATTGACCGCCTCTGCCCTTGTCCACCTCGACCTCTCAGGGAACGTCCTTCGTGGAGATGACCTCTCAGTAAGTTTTCTTTTCTTTATTCCATCTTCGAAGAAGCTGTGTTTAATAAGCCTGGAATAATTTTAAACGTGACTTTGTAGTGCATTTTCCTGCCTCTCTCTTTGTCATGACGCCTTTGAATCATTTAGTTACGAGCTTATGAAGTGTTTTACTGAAAATTCCAGAGGCTTCGTTAATTAAATGTCATATATCACCACAATTTTTTTTTCTCATTTAATGATGCTGAAGTTCACATTTTTTGGAAGTAATGCTGTTGAAGAATTTTTTTTCATCATTTAAAAACATTAGCTTACAGGGGCCAGGCATGGTGGCTCACACCTGTAATCCCAGCACTTTGGGAGGCTGAGGCAGGCAGATCACGAGGTCAGGAGATCGAGACCAGCCTGGGCAACATGGTGAAACCCCATCTCTACTAAAAATACAAAAATTAGCCAAGCGTGGTGGCACGTGCCTGTAGTCCCACGTACTCAGGAGGCTGAGGCAGGAGAAGTACTTGAACCCTGGAGGCGGAGGTTATGGTGAGCTGAGATTACACCACTGCTCTCCAGCCTGGGCGACAGTGTGAGTCTCCGTATCAAACAATAACAACAACAAAAACCCATTAGCTTACAGGTTAAAATTGCCTGGTAAGGAAGATTGGGAACACTAACTGAACTTTCTCATTATTATTATTGTTACTGGGAAGGCTGATGGTTATAGGTTACAATTGAGAGGGAGTATTGGGATAAACCTGAGCACTCGTCTATTTTGTGAATAAAATAGGGAGAAGGGTGGTCTACACATAACCTGGGGCCATTTCTTCGGAGTTTGAATATGAAGGCAAAAACGACTCCCTCAATTATAATAAAATTTTTAATGTAACTGAATCAATAATGTAATATTTGGCAGATCTTTGACACAGTGGATTAGGTATGATCTCATTTCCATATGTGGCGAATGATCCCCTCTGGTCACCAAGATAGAATTTAGAATTTTTTCTTTAACAACATGGCCTACACCCAGCGGCCATCTTTGAAGGGCCTTAATTTGTATTCCACTGCTTTGCCACAGGGCTGAAAAACGCTGTGAAATTTATTCTTATTTCTCTTGTTTTGGTTTACCTGTAAGGCAGGAAGTACAAATGAAGGCCTTTTTGTATTTTTTTTTCCTTTTCCTCTCCTTTGCACTTAAAATTATTTAAACAATACTTGATTCCTGGTGTGCCATGATTTTTCAATCCATTTTCCAGTTTCAGTTGTTACCTTCACTGACAGTTCATAAATCTGCTCCCTCCCAAAATAAAACAAGGAGGCCAATGTGACACCACCAAAATAATACTGTGGCAAAGTAGAAGAATAGAAGGAAGGATAAAAGGAGAGGCTAAAGGTTAATAAGATTCAGCTAAAATAGGAACATTAATAGTCACCTAAAACAACAAAATAGCTCAAGATTTCTTTTTCTGGCCAGGGTGGGTCCTGTTGTAGCTTGCTTCTGGGGAGTGGAACGATGAGGCCTGAGTGAAAGTGGGCTGGAAGGGAGAGTGGGCGGGGAAGGCAAAAGTTCCAGGAGCCTGGTGGCAGGTGCAGGAGTTTACCTGACCCTGTGCCCTCAGGGAAAGCAGCCTAGCAGGGCCTGGCCTCTTTGGAGATATGTGGCCAGATAGTCTTGTCACCATTTCATGGTGATAAGAGCTCCCCCAGCTGGTGATTGGGAGTAAAGCCACAGTAAACTTAAAAGTCTCGAGACAATTTTTGCCAGGCAAACAGAGAGGGGCAGAGGATCTTCATGTGAGAGCAAAATGACTTTTCTGAATCAGAACTTTTCATAACAAAATCCATTCTATGGCTGGGTGCAGTGGCTCACACTTAGAATTCCAGCACTTTTGGAGGCTAAGGCAGGTTGGTCTCTGGGGTCCAGGAGTTTGTGACCAGCCTGGACAATATGTTGAAACCCTGTCTCTACAAAAAATACAAAAATGAACTGGGCGTGGTGTCACATGCCTGTAGTCCCAGCCAGTCAGGAGGTTGAGGCAGGAGGATGGCTTGTGCCCGGGAAGTGGAGGTGGCAGTGAGCCGAGATCATACCACTGCACTCCAGCTTGGGCGATAGAGCCAGACCCTGTCTTTAAATAAATAAATAAATAAATAAATAAATGTCATTCTGTGTGTATGGTTATTTTAAAGTGTTAAGTGTTTACAGGCGATTTTTTTGCTCTTCTGAATTCCTTGATAGGATTCTTCTGAAGCACCATATAGCCAAACTGCTACACATAGTAAATGTTTGCAAGGACATACTCAGTATAAGCTTGTTTGATTTTGCAAGTATCCAGTGGCATCCAGTGAAGCAGAGGAGAATTTAAGCTATTTGCCTGGTGGCAGGGAGCTTGGACTCAGTTTGTTATGGGTGGGCTCTGGCAGTTACTACACATACAGGGTAATTCCAGAACAACGTCGCTGTTGATGTTCAGCATCTCAGTTGAACTGATCTGTTGATTAGCCTTGAATGAGAGGACTAGGGAAGTTTAGGCATTGTGACCCCCTGAAACCGGAAGTGTCTTAGCTATTAGTGAAATTTTTTAAAAAGCACTCATATTGCTGCCAAGCCATTCTTGTTAGCTTTGAGAAGTAACTAAGGGTAGAAAAATCATTATGTCGGACAGAAGACAGGATAGCCTGAGACCATCCTATGGTTCAAATTCAGATTCGTAGTTCTGCAAACACTTTCAAAAGTGATTAGCATTTTGATAGAGTGACTGCAGTTCAGGTGGTATTTTAGTCTCAGGAGTTAAAATGAATTAGCACAGTTCCAAAATTGTATAATAAAAATTAAGCTAATCAGGAAAACTAAGTCATGTGTAACAAAATGGGGGTTTGGTTTTCAATATTCCATTTGGCCTTTCTTTACTGAAACATAATTTTAACTATTCTTGGGATTTTCACTGTCAGGGAATGTAAAGGAATGACAGAAAATTCTGGTAATCCCCTTGGGAAGAGCAGAGAATGATCTGAGAAATTCTGGCAACTTCCTTTTAAAACATTAATTTGCATTGTGTGTATGTGTGTGTTTCTAGAATCCTAACATTTATCTTTTATTTTTTTTCAAGCACATGTATAATTTTTTGGCCCAGCCAAATGCCATTGCTCATCTGGATTTATCCAATACAGAATGTTCCCTGGACATGGTAAATTTAATATATATATATATATATATATTGCTCTGAGGGGTCTCAGAAGAGCTATTTAGATGGGATGTAGGGGACCTCTAATAAAAGATTCTCCTGGACCTAGAAATACTTGAAAAGAAGAGTGCCTTATTTCTTTTTCAGGTCTGTGGAGCTCTTCTCCGTGGATGCCTTCAATATTTAGCTGTGCTCAACCTCTCCAGAACTGTCTTCTCTCACCGGTATAGATTTATTTCTGCTCTCATTGTCATCTGGAAGTGTCTTTTTCTGAGAAAAGTTGTAGTGATAAGGAAAACAGAGTGATAAAGGGTGAATGTTGTATATGAAAGAAGGCGGCCTTAAGCATTATCTATAAATATTAGGCCTTGAACATTCAAGTTTTTGTTTTATCATTTTAAATGTAGGTTAATGTTCTTACCAATAATTCCAGCCTGCTTACGTGAACTATGTGATAATGCACTATTTCTCATATGTGGTCAGGCAATCTGTCTTAATATGGGAAAAACCCTTTTAGAAACTTTTATAGGTATTTCGCACGGGTGAGCTTGGATGTAGGTATAAACTACTTTCAGAGAGTAAAGAGAATAGTTATCTCAAAGCTCATGCATTTTCACTTGTAGAAGTAATTGAGGGCCAGTCTGACTACTTCACTTATACACTCCTGACTATAATTGTTTGCAGAATAAGGCAGTAGATTAGAAGCATCAAGGATTCACAAACAGTAGCAACTTAGAATGCAAAGAGACTATAGAGGAATTATCAGAGGAATTATGAAAAGTACATGGGTTAGATAGGTATGGAATCTGGGAATATCTAAAGAATTAATACAGTTCAACACTTAGCATTTATAATTATGACCATAAATTATAAATACTATTTTAGTTATATGTTTTTAAATAACATGAGTATTGGTAATATTAGAAGTATTTTTATTTTTGCTAGTTTTTAAAGGCCTTATGTATTTAAAAGGATAACCGTCACTTATTTGGAAAATTCAGTTTTGTAGCATGCTTTATTCCATAACTGTGCCTTGCAAATCAATTACTTTGTATATTAAAGTACTATTTTTTATTACTTCAATAGTAATTAAATCTTTACAGTAGCAAAAATATGCCACAAATACCTCCATAGATTAAAGTTAGGGAGTGTGACGTCTGAAAATATAATGGTAGGAAAAGTTGAATTTTCCATGATAATTATATTTTGGGGAACATTTGAGAGTTTTAATTGAAACCTAGTCAACTCATGTATTTGAAGCCAGCTTATAAAGCCATGCTTTGGTGGAGCAGTAATTGACTGGGGAACTGGGTTACAAGATGAAAGCACAGACTATAAAGGTTTTTGTATAGTCAGCACTTTTGAGTTCAAAATACTGTGAATTCTACGATGACTGGTCTTCAGTAGAGCTGTTAAGCTTATAGAACAGAATTGCGCTAACAAATTGTCTTGTCTTCCACATGAAAGGTTGTGATTAAACTGTTTAATACCTAATACCTTATCTAGATATAGTTGTAGAAAGCCCTTAGTAATTTTGTTGAAATTACTGCATTTACGTTGAGGTGTGGATTGTCAGCCAGACTATTCATTCTTTTATTCACAGATAATTTCATAAGTGTATCCATCAGGATAAGTTAGATTGTTCCACAGTAACAGTGACCCCTTTCCCCCAATGTCCATGGGTTTCAGCAACAGTGATTTTGTGAAATGTCCATTGTGGGCTGGCATATAACCTTCACTTCAGGAGGCAGAGCCGCCTCCTATCTAGAACATTCACAGTCATATAGCGAGAAAAAGAGATCATGGCAGTGCACATACTGGCTCCCAAGGCTTCTCTCTGGAAGTCATGCACATCATTTCTCTCTGGAAGTCATGCACATCATTTCTCTCTGGAAGTCATACACATCATTTCTCTCTGGAAGTCATACACATCATTTCTCTCTGGAAGTCATACACATCATTTCTCTCTGGAAGTCATACACATCATTTCTCTCTGGAAGTCATGCACATCATTTCTCTCTGGAAGTCATACACATCATTTCTCTCTGGAAGTCATACACATCATTTCTCTCTGGAAGTCATGCACATCATTTCTCTCTGGAAGTCATACACATCATTTCTCTCTGGAAGTCATGCACATCATTTCTCTCTGGAAGTCATGCACATCATTTCTCTCTGGAAGTCATACACATCATTTCTCTCTGGAAGTCATACACATCATTTCTCTCTGGAAGTCATACACATCATTTCTCTCTGGAAGTCATACACATCATTTCTCTCTGGAAGTCATGCACATCATTTCTCTCTGGAAGTCATACACATCATTTCTCTCTGGAAGTCATACACATCATTTCTCTCTGGAAGTCATACACATCATTTCTCTCTGGAAGTCATACACATCATTTCTCTCTGGAAGTCATGCACATCATTTCTCTCTGGAAGTCATGCACATCATTTCTCTCTGGAAGTCATACACATCATTTCTCTCTGGAAGTCATACACATCATTTCTCTCTGGAAGTCATGCACATCATTTCTCTCTGGAAGTCATACACATCATTTCTCTCTGGAAGTCATGCACATCATTTCTCTCTGGAAGTCATACACATCATTTCTCTCTGGAAGTCATACACATCATTTCTCCCTGGAAGTCATACACATCATTTCTCTCTGGAAGTCATACACATCATTTCTCTCTGGAAGTCATACACATCATTTCTCTCTGGAAGTCATGCACATCATTTCTCTCTGGAAGTCATACACATCATTTCTCTCTGGAAGTCATACACATCATTTCTCTCTGGAAGTCATGCACATCATTTCTCTCTGGAAGTCATACACATCATTTCTCTCTGGAAGTCATGCACATCATTTCTCTCTGGAAGTCATACACATCATTTCTCTCTGGAAGTCATACACATCATTTCTCCCTGGAAGTCATACACATCATTTCTCTCTGGAAGTCATACACATCATTTCTCTCTGGAAGTCATACACATCATTTCTCTCTGGAAGTCATGCACATCATTTCTCTCTGGAAGTCATACACATCATTTCTCTCTGGAAGTCATACACATCATTTCTCTCTGGAAGTCATACACATCATTTCTCTCTGGAAGTCATACACATCATTTCTCTCTGGAAGTCATACACATCATTTCTCTCTGGAAGTCATACACATCATTTCTCTCTGGAAGTCATACACATCATTTCTCTCTGGAAGTCATACACATCATTTCTCCCTGGAAGTCATACACATCATTTCTCTCTGGAAGTCATACACATCATTTCTCTCTGGAAGTCATACACATCATTTCTCTCTGGAAGTCATGCACATCATTTCTCTCTGGAAGTCATACACATCATTTCTCTCTGGAAGTCATACACATCATTTCTCTCTGGAAGTCATACACATCATTTCTCTCTGGAAGTCATACACATCATTTCTCTCTGGAAGTCATACACATCATTTCTCTCTGGAAGTCATACACATCATTTCTCTCTGGAAGTCATACACATCATTTCTCTCTGGAAGTCATACACATCATTTCTCTCTGGAAGTCATACACATCATTTCTCTCTGGAAGTCATACACATCATTTCTCTCTGGAAGTCATACACATCATTTCTCTCTGGAAGTCATACACATCATTTCTCTCTGGAAGTCATACACATCATTTCTCTCTGGAAGTCATACACATCATTTCTCTCTGGAAGTCATGCACATCATTTCTCTCTGGAAGTCATACACATCATTTCTCTCTGGAAGTCATACACATCATTTCTCTCTGGAAGTCATGCACATCATTTCTCTCTGGAAGTCATGCACATCATTTCTCTCTGGAAGTCATACACATCATTTCTCTCTGGAAGTCATACACATCATTTCTCTCTGGAAGTCATACACATCATTTCTCTCTGGAAGTCATACACATCATTTCTCTCTGGAAGTCATACACATCATTTCTCCCTGGAAGTCATACACATCATTTCTCTCTGGAAGTCATACACATCATTTCTCTCTGGAAGTCATACACATCATTTCTCTCTGGAAGTCATACACATCATTTCTCTCTGGAAGTCATGCACATCATTTCTCTCTGGAAGTCATGCACATCATTTCTCTCTGGAAGTCATGCACATCATTTCTCTCTGGAAGTCATACACATCATTTCTCTCTGGAAGTCATACACATCATTTCTCTCTGGAAGTCATACACATCATTTCTCCCTGGAAGTCATACACATCATTTCTCTCTGGAAGTCATACACATCATTTCTCTCTGGAAGTCATACACATCATTTCTCTCTGGAAGTCATACACATCATTTCTCTCTGGAAGTCATACACATCATTTCTCTCTGGAAGTCATACACATCATTTCTCTCTGGAAGTCATACACATCATTTCTCTCTGGAAGTCATACACATCATTTCTCTCTGGAAGTCATACACATCATTTCTCTCTGGAAGTCATACACATCATTTCTCTCTGGAAGTCATACACATCATTTCTCTCTGGAAGTCATGCACATCATTTCTCTCTGGAAGTCATGCACATCATTTCTCTCTGGAAGTCATGCACATCATTTCTCTCTGGAAGTCATACACATCATTTCTCTCTGGAAGTCATACACATCATTTCTCTCTGGAAGTCATACACATCATTTCTCTCTGGAAGTCATACACATCATTTCTCTCTGGAAGTCATACACATCATTTCTCTCTGGAAGTCATACACATCATTTCTCTCTGGAAGTCATGCACATCATTTCTCTCTGGAAGTCATGCACATCATTTCTCTCTGGAAGTCATGCACATCATTTCTCTCTGGAAGTCATGCACATCATTTCTCTCTGGAAGTCATGCACATCATTTCTCTCTGGAAGTCATGCACATCATTTCTCTCTGGAAGTCATACACATCATTTCTCTCTGGAAGTCATACACATCATTTCTCTCTGGAAGTCATACACATCATTTCTCTCTGGAAGTCATACACATCATTTCTCCCTGGAAGTCATACACATCATTTCTCTCTGGAAGTCATACACATCATTTCTCTCTGGAAGTCATACACATCATTTCTCTCTGGAAGTCATACACATCATTTCTCTCTGGAAGTCATACACATCATTTCTCTCTGGAAGTCATACACATCATTTCTCTCTGGAAGTCATACACATCATTTCTCTCTGGAAGTCATACACATCATTTCTCTCTGGAAGTCATGCACATCATTTCTCTCTGGAAGTCATGCACATCATTTCTCTCTGGAAGTCATGCACATCATTTCTCTCTGGAAGTCATGCACATCATTTCTCTCTGGAAGTCATGCACATCATTTCTCTCTGGAAGTCATACACATCATTTCTCTCTGGAAGTCATACACATCATTTCTCTCTGGAAGTCATACACATCATTTCTCTCTGGAAGTCATACACATCATTTCTCTCTGGAAGTCATACACATCATTTCTCTCTGGAAGTCATACACATCATTTCTCTCTGGAAGTCATACACATCATTTCTCTCTGGAAGTCATACACATCATTTCTCTCTGGAAGTCATACACATCATTTCTCTCTGGAAGTCATACACATCATTTCTCTCTGGAAGTCATACACATCATTTCTCTCTGGAAGTCATACACATCATTTCTCTCTGGAAGTCATGCACATCATTTCTCTCTGGAAGTCATGCACATCATTTCTCTCTGGAAGTCATGCACATCATTTCTCTCTGGAAGTCATACACATCATTTCTCTCTGGAAGTCATACACATCATTTCTCTCTGGAAGTCATACACATCATTTCTCCCTGGAAGTCATACACATCATTTCTCTCTGGAAGTCATACACATCATTTCTCTCTGGAAGTCATACACATCATTTCTCTCTGGAAGTCATACACATCATTTCTCTCTGGAAGTCATACACATCATTTCTCTCTGGAAGTCATACACATCATTTCTCTCTGGAAGTCATACACATCATTTCTCTCTGGAAGTCATACACATCATTTCTCTCTGGAAGTCATACACATCATTTCTCTCTGGAAGTCATACACATCATTTCTCTCTGGAAGTCATACACATCATTTCTCTCTGGAAGTCATGCACATCATTTCTCTCTGGAAGTCATGCACATCATTTCTCTCTGGAAGTCATACACATCATTTCTCTCTGGAAGTCATACACATCATTTCTCTCTGGAAGTCATACACATCATTTCTCTCTGGAAGTCATACACATCATTTCTCTCTGGAAGTCATACACATCATTTCTCTCTGGAAGTCATACACATCATTTCTCTCTGGAAGTCATACACATCATTTCTCTCTGGAAGTCATACACATCATTTCTCTCTGGAAGTCATGCACATCATTTCTCTCTGGAAGTCATACACATCATTTCTCTCTGGAAGTCATGCACATCATTTCTCTCTGGAAGTCATGCACATCATTTCTCTCTGGAAGTCATGCACATCATTTCTCTCTGGAAGTCATGCACATCATTTCTCTCTGGAAGTCATACACATCATTTCTCTCTGGAAGTCATACACATCATTTCTCTCTGGAAGTCATACACATCATTTCTCCCTGGAAGTCATACACATCATTTCTCTCTGGAAGTCATACACATCATTTCTCTCTGGAAGTCATACACATCATTTCTCTCTGGAAGTCATACACATCATTTCTCTCTGGAAGTCATACACATCATTTCTCTCTGGAAGTCATACACATCATTTCTCTCTGGAAGTCATACACATCATTTCTCTCTGGAAGTCATGCACATCATTTCTCTCTGGAAGTCATACACATCATTTCTCTCTGGAAGTCATGCACATCATTTCTCTCTGGAAGTCATGCACATCATTTCTCTCTGGAAGTCATGCACATCATTTCTCTCTGGAAGTCATGCACATCATTTCTCTCTGGAAGTCATACACATCATTTCTCTCTGGAAGTCATACACATCATTTCTCTCTGGAAGTCATACACATCATTTCTCCCTGGAAGTCATACACATCATTTCTCTCTGGAAGTCATACACATCATTTCTCTCTGGAAGTCATACACATCATTTCTCTCTGGAAGTCATACACATCATTTCTCTCTGGAAGTCATACACATCATTTCTCTCTGGAAGTCATACACATCATTTCTCTCTGGAAGTCATACACATCATTTCTCTCTGGAAGTCATACACATCATTTCTCTCTGGAAGTCATACACATCATTTCTCTCTGGAAGTCATACACATCATTTCTCTCTGGAAGTCATACACATCATTTCTCTCTGGAAGTCATACACATCATTTCTCTCTGGAAGTCATGCACATCATTTCTCTCTGGAAGTCATGCACATCATTTCTCTCTGGAAGTCATGCACATCATTTCTCTCTGGAAGTCATGCACATCATTTCTCTCTGGAAGTCATGCACATCATTTCTCTCTGGAAGTCATGCACATCATTTCTCTCTGGAAGTCATGCACATCATTTCTCTCTGGAAGTCATGCACATCATTTCTCTCTGGAAGTCATACACATCATTTCTCTCTGGAAGTCATACACATCATTTCTCTCTGGAAGTCATACACATCATTTCTCTCTGGAAGTCATACACATCATTTCTCTCTGGAAGTCATACACATCATTTCTCTCTGGAAGTCATACACATCATTTCTCTCTGGAAGTCATACACATCATTTCTCTCTGGAAGTCATACACATCATTTCTCTCTGGAAGTCATACACATCATTTCTCTCTGGAAGTCATACACATCATTTCTCTCTGGAAGTCATACACATCATTTCTCTCTGGAAGTCATACACATCATTTCTCTCTGGAAGTCATACACATCATTTCTCTCTGGAAGTCATACACATCATTTCTCTCTGGAAGTCATACACATCATTTCTCTCTGGAAGTCATACACATCATTTCTCTCTGGAAGTCATACACATCATTTCTCTCTGGAAGTCATACACATCATTTCTCTCTGGAAGTCATACACATCATTTCTCTCTGGAAGTCATACACATCATTTCTCTCTGGAAGTCATACACATCATTTCTCTCTGGAAGTCATACACATCATTTCTCTCTGGAAGTCATACACATCATTTCTCTCTGGAAGTCATACACATCATTTCTCTCTGGAAGTCATACACATCATTTCTCTCTGGAAGTCATACACATCATTTCTCTCTGGAAGTCATACACATCATTTCTCTCTGGAAGTCATACACATCATTTCTCTCTGGAAGTCATACACATCATTTCTCTCTGGAAGTCATACACATCATTTCTCTCTGGAAGTCATGCACATCATTTCTCTCTGGAAGTCATGCACATCATTTCTCTCTGGAAGTCATACACATCATTTCTCTCTGGAAGTCATACACATCATTTCTCTCTGGAAGTCATGCACATCATTTCTCTCTGGAAGTCATACACATCATTTCTCTCTGGAAGTCATGCACATCATTTCTCTCTGGAAGTCATACACATCATTTCTCTCTGGAAGTCATACACATCATTTCTCCCTGGAAGTCATACACATCATTTCTCTCTGGAAGTCATACACATCATTTCTCTCTGGAAGTCATACACATCATTTCTCTCTGGAAGTCATGCACATCATTTCTCTCTGGAAGTCATACACATCATTTCTCTCTGGAAGTCATACACATCATTTCTCTCTGGAAGTCATGCACATCATTTCTCTCTGGAAGTCATACACATCATTTCTCTCTGGAAGTCATGCACATCATTTCTCTCTGGAAGTCATACACATCATTTCTCTCTGGAAGTCATACACATCATTTCTCCTGGAAGTCATACACATCATTTCTCTCTGGAAGTCATACACATCATTTCTCTCTGGAAGTCATACACATCATTTCTCTCTGGAAGTCATGCACATCATTTCTCTCTGGAAGTCATACACATCATTTCTCTCTGGAAGTCATACACATCATTTCTCTCTGGAAGTCATACACATCATTTCTCTCTGGAAGTCATACACATCATTTCTCTCTGGAAGTCATACACATCATTTCTCTCTGGAAGTCATACACATCATTTCTCTCTGGAAGTCATACACATCATTTCTCTCTGGAAGTCATACACATCATTTCTCTCTGGAAGTCATACACATCATTTCTCTCTGGAAGTCATACACATCATTTCTCTCTGGAAGTCATACACATCATTTCTCTCTGGAAGTCATGCACATCATTTCTCTCTGGAAGTCATACACATCATTTCTCTCTGGAAGTCATACACATCATTTCTCTCTGGAAGTCATACACATCATTTCTCTCTGGAAGTCATACACATCATTTCTCTCTGGAAGTCATACACATCATTTCTCTCTGGAAGTCATACACATCATTTCTCTCTGGAAGTCATACACATCATTTCTCTCTGGAAGTCATACACATCATTTCTCTCTGGAAGTCATACACATCATTTCTCTCTGGAAGTCATACACATCATTTCTCTCTGGAAGTCATACACATCATTTCTCTCTGGAAGTCATACACATCATTTCTCTCTGGAAGTCATACACATCATTTCTCTCTGGAAGTCATACACATCATTTCTCTCTGGAAGTCATGCACATCATTTCTCTCTGGAAGTCATACACATCATTTCTCTCTGGAAGTCATACACATCATTTCTCTCTGGAAGTCATGCACATCATTTCTCTCTGGAAGTCATGCACATCATTTCTCTCTGGAAGTCATACACATCATTTCTCTCTGGAAGTCATACACATCATTTCTCTCTGGAAGTCATACACATCATTTCTCTCTGGAAGTCATACACATCATTTCTCTCTGGAAGTCATACACATCATTTCTCCCTGGAAGTCATACACATCATTTCTCTCTGGAAGTCATACACATCATTTCTCTCTGGAAGTCATACACATCATTTCTCTCTGGAAGTCATACACATCATTTCTCTCTGGAAGTCATGCACATCATTTCTCTCTGGAAGTCATGCACATCATTTCTCTCTGGAAGTCATGCACATCATTTCTCTCTGGAAGTCATACACATCATTTCTCTCTGGAAGTCATACACATCATTTCTCTCTGGAAGTCATACACATCATTTCTCCCTGGAAGTCATACACATCATTTCTCTCTGGAAGTCATACACATCATTTCTCTCTGGAAGTCATACACATCATTTCTCTCTGGAAGTCATACACATCATTTCTCTCTGGAAGTCATACACATCATTTCTCTCTGGAAGTCATACACATCATTTCTCTCTGGAAGTCATACACATCATTTCTCTCTGGAAGTCATACACATCATTTCTCTCTGGAAGTCATACACATCATTTCTCTCTGGAAGTCATACACATCATTTCTCTCTGGAAGTCATACACATCATTTCTCTCTGGAAGTCATGCACATCATTTCTCTCTGGAAGTCATGCACATCATTTCTCTCTGGAAGTCATGCACATCATTTCTCTCTGGAAGTCATACACATCATTTCTCTCTGGAAGTCATACACATCATTTCTCTCTGGAAGTCATACACATCATTTCTCTCTGGAAGTCATACACATCATTTCTCTCTGGAAGTCATACACATCATTTCTCTCTGGAAGTCATACACATCATTTCTCTCTGGAAGTCATGCACATCATTTCTCTCTGGAAGTCATGCACATCATTTCTCTCTGGAAGTCATGCACATCATTTCTCTCTGGAAGTCATGCACATCATTTCTCTCTGGAAGTCATGCACATCATTTCTCTCTGGAAGTCATGCACATCATTTCTCTCTGGAAGTCATACACATCATTTCTCTCTGGAAGTCATACACATCATTTCTCTCTGGAAGTCATACACATCATTTCTCTCTGGAAGTCATACACATCATTTCTCCCTGGAAGTCATACACATCATTTCTCTCTGGAAGTCATACACATCATTTCTCTCTGGAAGTCATACACATCATTTCTCTCTGGAAGTCATACACATCATTTCTCTCTGGAAGTCATACACATCATTTCTCTCTGGAAGTCATACACATCATTTCTCTCTGGAAGTCATACACATCATTTCTCTCTGGAAGTCATACACATCATTTCTCTCTGGAAGTCATGCACATCATTTCTCTCTGGAAGTCATGCACATCATTTCTCTCTGGAAGTCATGCACATCATTTCTCTCTGGAAGTCATGCACATCATTTCTCTCTGGAAGTCATGCACATCATTTCTCTCTGGAAGTCATACACATCATTTCTCTCTGGAAGTCATACACATCATTTCTCTCTGGAAGTCATACACATCATTTCTCTCTGGAAGTCATACACATCATTTCTCCCTGGAAGTCATACACATCATTTCTCTCTGGAAGTCATACACATCATTTCTCTCTGGAAGTCATACACATCATTTCTCTCTGGAAGTCATACACATCATTTCTCTCTGGAAGTCATACACATCATTTCTCTCTGGAAGTCATACACATCATTTCTCTCTGGAAGTCATACACATCATTTCTCTCTGGAAGTCATACACATCATTTCTCTCTGGAAGTCATGCACATCATTTCTCTCTGGAAGTCATGCACATCATTTCTCTCTGGAAGTCATGCACATCATTTCTCTCTGGAAGTCATACACATCATTTCTCTCTGGAAGTCATACACATCATTTCTCTCTGGAAGTCATACACATCATTTCTCCCTGGAAGTCATACACATCATTTCTCTCTGGAAGTCATACACATCATTTCTCTCTGGAAGTCATACACATCATTTCTCTCTGGAAGTCATACACATCATTTCTCTCTGGAAGTCATACACATCATTTCTCTCTGGAAGTCATACACATCATTTCTCTCTGGAAGTCATACACATCATTTCTCTCTGGAAGTCATACACATCATTTCTCTCTGGAAGTCATACACATCATTTCTCTCTGGAAGTCATACACATCATTTCTCTCTGGAAGTCATACACATCATTTCTCTCTGGAAGTCATGCACATCATTTCTCTCTGGAAGTCATGCACATCATTTCTCTCTGGAAGTCATACACATCATTTCTCTCTGGAAGTCATACACATCATTTCTCTCTGGAAGTCATACACATCATTTCTCTCTGGAAGTCATACACATCATTTCTCTCTGGAAGTCATACACATCATTTCTCTCTGGAAGTCATACACATCATTTCTCTCTGGAAGTCATACACATCATTTCTCTCTGGAAGTCATACACATCATTTCTCTCTGGAAGTCATGCACATCATTTCTCTCTGGAAGTCATACACATCATTTCTCTCTGGAAGTCATGCACATCATTTCTCTCTGGAAGTCATGCACATCATTTCTCTCTGGAAGTCATGCACATCATTTCTCTCTGGAAGTCATGCACATCATTTCTCTCTGGAAGTCATACACATCATTTCTCTCTGGAAGTCATACACATCATTTCTCTCTGGAAGTCATACACATCATTTCTCCCTGGAAGTCATACACATCATTTCTCTCTGGAAGTCATACACATCATTTCTCTCTGGAAGTCATACACATCATTTCTCTCTGGAAGTCATACACATCATTTCTCTCTGGAAGTCATACACATCATTTCTCTCTGGAAGTCATACACATCATTTCTCTCTGGAAGTCATACACATCATTTCTCTCTGGAAGTCATACACATCATTTCTCTCTGGAAGTCATACACATCATTTCTCTCTGGAAGTCATACACATCATTTCTCTCTGGAAGTCATACACATCATTTCTCTCTGGAAGTCATACACATCATTTCTCTCTGGAAGTCATGCACATCATTTCTCTCTGGAAGTCATGCACATCATTTCTCTCTGGAAGTCATGCACATCATTTCTCTCTGGAAGTCATGCACATCATTTCTCTCTGGAAGTCATGCACATCATTTCTCTCTGGAAGTCATGCACATCATTTCTCTCTGGAAGTCATGCACATCATTTCTCTCTGGAAGTCATGCACATCATTTCTCTCTGGAAGTCATACACATCATTTCTCTCTGGAAGTCATACACATCATTTCTCTCTGGAAGTCATACACATCATTTCTCTCTGGAAGTCATACACATCATTTCTCTCTGGAAGTCATACACATCATTTCTCTCTGGAAGTCATACACATCATTTCTCTCTGGAAGTCATACACATCATTTCTCTCTGGAAGTCATACACATCATTTCTCTCTGGAAGTCATACACATCATTTCTCTCTGGAAGTCATACACATCATTTCTCTCTGGAAGTCATACACATCATTTCTCTCTGGAAGTCATACACATCATTTCTCTCTGGAAGTCATACACATCATTTCTCTCTGGAAGTCATACACATCATTTCTCTCTGGAAGTCATACACATCATTTCTCTCTGGAAGTCATACACATCATTTCTCTCTGGAAGTCATACACATCATTTCTCTCTGGAAGTCATACACATCATTTCTCTCTGGAAGTCATACACATCATTTCTCTCTGGAAGTCATACACATCATTTCTCTCTGGAAGTCATACACATCATTTCTCTCTGGAAGTCATACACATCATTTCTCTCTGGAAGTCATACACATCATTTCTCTCTGGAAGTCATACACATCATTTCTCTCTGGAAGTCATACACATCATTTCTCTCTGGAAGTCATACACATCATTTCTCTCTGGAAGTCATACACATCATTTCTCTCTGGAAGTCATACACATCATTTCTCTCTGGAAGTCATACACATCATTTCTCTCTGGAAGTCATACACATCATTTCTCTCTGGAAGTCATACACATCATTTCTCTCTGGAAGTCATACACATCATTTCTCTCTGGAAGTCATACACATCATTTCTCTCTGGAAGTCATACACATCATTTCTCTCTGGAAGTCATACACATCATTTCTCTCTGGAAGTCATGCACATCATTTCTCTCTGGAAGTCATGCACATCATTTCTCTCTGGAAGTCATGCACATCATTTCTCTCTGGAAGTCATGCACATCATTTCTCTCTGGAAGTCATGCACATCATTTCTCTCTGGAAGTCATGCACATCATTTCTCTCTGGAAGTCATGCACATCATTTCTCTCTGGAAGTCATACACATCATTTCTCTCTGGAAGTCATGCACATCATTTCTCTCTGGAAGTCATGCACATCATTTCTCTCTGGAAGTCATACACATCATTTCTCTCTGGAAGTCATACACATCATTTCTGCTCACGTCTCACTGGCCAAAGAGAGTCACATGGCCAAGCCTGCTGTCAGTGGAGGGATGAAGCATTATCCTTCTTCAAAAAGGGGCAGTGAATATTTGGAAACACTGGAATACTCAACACTAAGACAGAATAACAGGAGAAGAAATATATTTAGAGTAAGTTAACAGTATTTTCTCAGGAGAAAGTGAACAAGAATATACAAGCTTACATTGTTCCACTATATGGAAACAGAGTTGTTTGAGATTTCTTATATCACACAGTCTACCAGAATTCTCTTTCCTCTTAGTTTTATTTTTCATCTTCTCAGATATTTTGGTTGTTTAGATTTTTCTTCTCAAATAGCCTTCAATTGTCCTGTTTTAAAACTTAAAAAAAAAAACTGTCAAATATTGACAGATTTTCCCAGAGCTCTGTACATTAAATATTATTGAATATTATGTGGTTGAGCTAAACCACTAGGATGCCCTCTGCCCTGAGATTCCATGAGTCCCTCCACAGAATGTGAATAACTATCATTAAGTGAGTGCTTACTCTTCATCAGCCTAAGTGCTTTACATATACTGACTTATTCAATCCTTCCATCATTTCTATCAGATAGAACAGAACAAACACAGTGTTAAGATTCCACCTTGGACTCTTGAATCCTGTTTTTCTTAAACCCTTATTATATAGTGTTGATGCTACCTTATTATTGAGCTGTATGATTTGATCCACATACTTTTCTCTGTAGTAGCAAGGGGATGTATTCGGAGGTTATAGCCATTTTATTTGGTAGTTTTGTCTTTCACTGTTCTAATAGTTGGCCTGAAATGATTAGGTTTGTGGTATGGACATACTAGCTGAATAGGCTATTTGTAATGCAGGCTTCCTGCCATTTGGACTTTCTGTGCTGTTTTAGCTCAACATCAGATCACAGTCTTGTTGCATGTGAAACCTGCTACATCTAAAAACATTGCCACATGCAGGTATTGATCTCTAACATTTTGTGCCACCAGTGGGAAAGCTTTTAAATTGGTGAGAAATACACATCTTCTCTGACCTCCTATTTTTAAAAATTCCAAACATGGAGTTTCCTGATCAAGAGGTAAAACAAAATGAATTCATTGGCTATGAAGAATAGCAATGAATTATTTTGTGGACTAAATATTTCTTTACCTCACTTAAGTGGTTCCTTTAATGATATTGGATTTATGGCTTTAGGTTTTGGACATTTATTTGTTTCTATTTACTTTTAAATTTCTACAGAAAATATGACTGCTTTGTAGATTTCACAGTGTCTGAATAATCAATGAATATGTTTGATGAAGGTGTAACCGCTTGTATACCTCTTGTGTTTTTTTCAGGAAAGGAAAAGAAGTACCTCCATCTTTCAAGCAATTTTTTAGTAGTTCTCTGGCTTTGATGCACATCAACCTTTCAGGCACAAAACTGTCTCCTGAGCCCTTAAAGTGAGTGGTTAATTCACTTTCTCCAGAGCTTTTAAAGTTCAACTTGTTTTTACGAATGTGCTTGAGGGAAGGGAGAAAGATATATAATCCAAAGACAAAAACCACAGATGAGAATGCCTTTTTACTCTGGGGCAGAAAAATAAATTAAAATTTTAAAAAGTACATTGTGCGCTATTGATATTATTGCATCTTCTAAGAAAAAACATCTTTTGGTTTATGACCTTGGCAGGAGTCACTGATCTACAAAAGTTATACTCCCAGGTACTTACTATTGCTTTTATATTAACCTCTGTTCATTCCATTTCAGGCATATTCGTTCGTGTGTGTGTGTGTGTGTGTGTGTGTGTGTGTGTGTGTTTTCATCAGCATTTACTCTAAATCTTTCTACTAATAGTAATAAACTCTAAACACATTGTATGTATGCAACAGAATGAATTTTTAGCTACTTTGGTTTCTGAATTACTGAGGTTAGTATGGGCTATTTGGCACTTTTATTTGGCAGCCAACTTATGGGTTAATATCCCTAGTGTAGGTATAGTGGTGAAGTTAAAATTGTTAGCTAAATTGAGGTTTGAGAATAATTTATTATCCTTGACATTTCTGTTCACTATTGCCAGAAAGAGTCAAAAGTTTAGTGTACAAGTTCAGTGAATTTGACTGTAGGGTCAAATTCTCTTTGAGTCTAAAGAAGATATTTTCAAGTAGTTATGATTATGAAAGTTGTCAGATATGCTCAAATGTATGCATGGATTTCTCCCTTCCCAGCTGACTGTAAATTAGCATTTAATTTTTCCCTCGTAATGTGTATGAAATGTTAAAATTAATGTCTGCTATTCATCTTACTAGAAAATTAATTTTCATTTAATTTATAAATTTTCTTTTCCTTTTTTATTTCTGTTTTGAGAGGTATGAAGTTCTTGATTTCATATAGTACCAGATGACCAAAACAATGGATGCCTTTAAAAAAGTAGATCCAGGCTGGGTGCGGTGTCTCACGCCTGTAATCTCAGCACTCTGGAAGGCCGAGGTGGGCAGATCACTTGAGGTCAGGAGTTCGAGACCAGCTTGGCCAACATGGTGAAATCCCGACTCTACTAAAAATACAAAAATTAGCCAGGCATGGTGGTGCGTGCCTGTAGTCCCAGCTACTCAGGAGGCTGAGGTGGGAGAATCGTTTGAACCCGGGAGGCGGAGTTTGCAGTGAGCTGAGATTGCGCCACTGCCAGCCTGGCAACAGAGTGAGACTCCATCTCCAAAAAAAAAAAAAAAAAAAGTAGATCCAGTCAAGTGCTGAAAAAAAAGTCTGATGTTATGTTATAGCAGGCTTAAAAAATGTTGAGTTAATATATTAGGGATCCTTAAATATAACAGCCACAAATAATAAACACCTCATGATTTGGCTGTTTGTATGGATATTAAGAAAGCTATCAGAATCGTATTCTAAAGTTCCATTATAATCATTCTCATTTACGTATTTCATTCAAGTAATACTTACTGAGCATCTACAATGTGCTAGACACCGGATGACAGGATAGGAAGCAAAACCAGAGAGGGTCCTTGTCCTGGTAATATATCAGCAGGAAATCAGCATATTCAGAATAGTTTTCTATTTTTAATTCTTTCAATGTTGTTTACTTTTGTATAATATAGAGTAACATTTTATTGGTTAATGTAACTGATTTTGTGGAATATTTCACTTTGCAACAAGGCTGGACTTACTGTACTTTGTTGCACATATATACCTGTAAATGTTGTACTTCAAAGATATTTTGTAATTGTTAAATCTTGGACCTGATGTTATTGGTGTGAATGTTTGATAGTGTTAAATCAGTAGTCTTTTCAGCTCTGTGTTTTAATCAGTAAAAATTTTAATATGGGGAGAAAGCCTTCATGGCTGAAGATTGTGTAAATAAAATTCCATGTATACATTTAATGTGATATAATTATTTGAAAAGATAACACAAAACTGAAGTTCTCAGGTTTATGTGTGAGAGGGTGAGGATGAAAAGGAATTTGCACAGTACTACCCTAAACTAGACACTGCGCTGGGTGCTTACATATGGCCTGTCACCTTTAATGTGGATGACAGTGATGAGAAGTTAGTATCATTATCCCCATTTTACAGCGGAGGATATTGAGGCTCAGAGAAGCTAAGTAATTTGCCCCAAATCTCTGTTGAAGATTGGGTTTCCTGAGGAGCCGACTTTGAGATGGAGATTCGCAAGCAGGATATTTATAAGGACATTCTCTTGGGATTACCACCGGTGAAAAAGGAAGGGGGAGAAAGCAGGATCAGGCAAAAGGGAGAAGCTGCACTGGGAGGCTCTTCCAGTAAAGAGGAAGACCCCACAGTGGGTTCTGGGAAGTGCTTGGCAGTGTCCACTGCTCTCAGCCAGCTGTCATGGGCTCAGCAGTGTTCTCTACCTCATTCCACCTTCAACTGCAGAAACCCTTGTTTCTCTAAGGGTTTGGGATTAGTAGCTATGAGAGAATAAATGAAAGCAACACAATTTCTTTTGAGACAATGCTTTAAGTTTGGACGTAACAATATTTTTCCCCACAAGTTTCCCACTTAATTTGAGATTCTTTTACAAGCAAATTGGGGAAGTAGAGTGTTACGTGGGAGGTGGCAGGGGGAAGCAAGACAAAGAATATGACTGCTTACTTCATTGTTGCAATTTTCCTTTGAGGCCTTTTTTGGTCCATGTTAATGTATTTCAAGGGGGTTTAGAGAACATGGTGACGCTGTTCCTTGGTGTTTTCTAAAATTGCTAGAATAGACTGTTTCATGTGAGTCCCAAGGATGCTCCTTGCTCCAGCATCACTCAGAGTGCAGTGTGAGTTCCTGCTTACTGCTCATTCTTGGTCTTTTGTTTTCCCTCCCCCAAGCCTTTCTTCCTGGACATCCCCTTTCTCCCTGTCGTGTGGTACCCCTTCTCTGTGACCCCATCTTTCTGGCTGAGTATTTTTCATAAACCTGTTGAATGTGCTACCCTGAAATTATAACTAGTGCCACCGATCTGGAGCTGGAAGAATTTAATACAAATTGTTTTCTTAAGCAATTTTGCAATAGCGATTGAGGATCTAGAAGATGGTTGTTAAGGCAATTTTGCCATCATTAGGTTAGAATAAACAATATATTTTGCTATAGAATTTTTCCCCAGTGCCCAGTATGCTTTATTGTATTTGTTCTTTTATTTTACTAGGGACAGTTTCTATAGGTTATTTATTTTTACTAGTCTCATGAGTTGTTGCCTCCTAATCATTGGCCTTCTATAATTAAATGCCTTAAGCATATCATTTGTTTTCTTGGCCTTAATTCACATGTGAGAAAAGTAGGAAGTATTTTCCTTCCACATAAGCACCATAAAAATGCAATGTTGAAATATGTGTCTAAATCCTAGAAACTCAGCGTATGTTGGAAATAAAAGGGACCTCTTTGGTAATATCCTAATTCTCTCATTTTACTGACAAGAACTTGAGACACACACGAAAAGTGATGTGCTTAAGGTCATTCAACCATTACTTGCTCGGCTGGGATGTGAGGACTGGCCTTTTGGTTTTCAGCCTCCAGCGCTTTCACTGACTCAGTACTGGCACCCATGAAAGAAAGGGGACATAAGTAATTTTTAGGAAAAGAGAAGCAATTTAATAAGTAATTGAACAAGTACACAGATGAGATATACCCAGTCTTTCTCATAGGACAGTGTTTTAGAATAAGGGACTAGTGAACTGAATTTAAAAAAGTGAAAAGGAAGGCACTCACCTCCAGCCTCCTAACAGGGTCAGGGAGTGGAAGAAGGGGGGCTTTTCATAGCTGGAGGCAGCCAAGCGCCTATGTGTTCCATGCCACTGCTGGAGTTCTCTCTTAGTAGATAAAGCCAGAGAATCACTAGAAAAGAAAGTCTCAGAGACTTGGGCATAAAATAATTCCCTACCTTCCCACCTCACCCTTATCCTAGGGTATTTTTGGGGTATGCTGAGTGGAGGTCCTTTTCCTGGAAACATGGAAAACAGGTAGTCACCCCCAGTTAATAAATACCTGGTTTCCACTCTTCTAGTACTTACCACTGGCAGCCTTGTGGTAGAGTTATTGGCACACATATCTGTTTGCCTTGCTTGAGAGCAGGAACCATCTTATGCTCATCTCTATGTTTTTCACAAAGTCTGATTTAGGGTCTTCTGTCCACTTGGTATAATTTAGTGGTTGTGTGTGCATGTGTGAATTTTCTGTTTCAAGCTTGCTTGATGGTGTTGGATTTTATAGGACTGACTTGTCAAAGTGGATCCAAGTGATTAGTCTAATCTCCTCAATTTGCAGATGAGAAAATTCCTTTTCAGAGCAGTGATATGATTTGTCCCGGCCCAGCAGGTAGTTGGACAGGCAGGATCCTGGACTCCAATTCAAGACATGTGCCTTGTTTTATACCCTTGCCCACCCACTACTGTAGGTCGTTTAATAAACTCATCTAGATATAATTTCACATCCTGGTATACTACAGAGACTGACTTCCTCACTTACATATTCCTTAGGGAAAACTAGCTTTACTTTGTGACTCTAATAACAATTGCTTAATAATATTCTAAACATTATTAAAGCTCTTCTCAAGCAGATGCAGGTGGGAATTTATCTGTGATGAGCACAATTTAATTTCAATATGCAATTAGGTGTGCTGTTGGTTTATTTGCATGGGAATAGCAATCCTACCAGGTTTTACATTTATGATGGGCTGGCTGCCTGTCAGGCAAAAGAATGCTGCAGAGTCAGTTTTTCACTGTAGTTGTGAGGCAGAAATGCAGTTGGCATTTTAAAAAGTAAGAGGGTGCTTGGTGCTTGACCTGTGATTCAGAAAAGGCAGTCTTCTTTCTCTAGGCTTTATTCAGTGTGCTTACATTTTTTGTTTTGGGCAATGTGTGGAATGTGTATCTAATATGTGTGTTTCCTCCCCTCAGAGCACTGTTATTGGGCCTGGCTTGTAATCATAACTTGAAAGGGGTTTCTCTGGATCTCAGCAACTGTGAGGTAAGAACACCCTTAGATTGTATACTGGAATAGATAATAGCCTCAACCGCTTTGCCTTTTTCCTGGATAAAATGTGATACTGTGATTCCACAGGGTGTAAATGAAGCAGAAAAATAAATTATACAAGTTTCTAACATTCTGTATTTTGCAAGTTTCATCTACAGACAGCCACAGAACATCATTTAGAAAGCTTTCAAGTATGTTTTTAATGACTTGGGTTTTGTTGTTGTTCCATTCTTGGTGCCGGATGGCTGAGTATTTTATGATGAAGCCTTGAGATATAAAACCATAGACTTGCTTTGCCATCATGAAAATGAAACATGCAGCATTTGTTGCAAGGGACAAATGTGTAAAACCTAACTTGGATTTTGTAGAGCGTGAAAGAGAGGCTGTCTTATTAATTTTACTTTTTAATATCTTGATTTAAAACAAGAAAATTAACATACCTCTAGAAAGTATAGCAATTTCAAACACTTCCTATCAAAGAGCTCATAAGAAGAATTGAGACTAAAGTGTCTATATATATATATATATATATATATGTTTGTTTTTTTTTTTCTTCTTTTTTTGAGATGGAGTTTTGCTCTGTCGCTCAGGCTGGAGTACAGTGGCACGATTTCGGCTCACTGCAAGCTCTGCCTCCTGGGTTCACGCCATTCTCCTGCCTCAGCCTCCCGAGCAGCTGGGACTACAGGCGCCCGCCACCACGCCCGGCTAATTTTTTTTGCATTTTTAGTAGAGACGGGGTTTCACTGTGTTAGCCAGGGGTTTCACTGTGTTAGCCAGGATGGTCTCGATCTCCTGACCTCGTGATCCGCCCGCCTCAGCCTCTCAAAGTGCTGGGATTACAGGCGTGAGCCACCGCGCCCGGCCTAAAGTGTCTATGTTTTACAGGGCACCTAAACTTCTACTATGTTGAAACTTTTACTTTGTGTGACTAGTAAGAAAATACCCGGATACAAATTATATGGCTTGTTCAGAGCCTGACTTAACATGTCAAGCTTTATCACTTCTTCCCAGGAATGGAGATGGAAGTCTCCTCATTCCTATTCCCGGGACTTTACACTCACTGTTCTCTCTTCCCCAGCACTCCTCCCATGTCCCTCTTCCTTCCCTTCCCCAAGACCTCCCTCTCTTTGAGGAATTAACTCACGTGCAGTCTCCTGCATGCGTGCATCAGCTTCCTAGGCTATGCAATCCTGGATGAATTGGTTAATATCACTAAATCTCAATTTCTGTGCCTGCAAAATGGAGATAATAGTAACTCTCCCAATGGGTTGTTAGGAAGTTTAAAGGAGCTCTTTTTGAAAAGTGCTTCTTAGGGTATCTGGTGCGCAGAAAAGTTATTTGCTCTTGCTGTTTTCCTGTCTGTCTGCCAAGTTTCTTCCCTGCCTGCTTCAGCCCTTTGTGATCTTGATCTTTTCTAATTGTTTAGCACTTAATGATAATAGCATGCACTTGGACACTAAATCGCTAATAGTACCTTGCACAGATATTAAATTAACTCCTGTATGCTTGGATGTAACTTTCTGGAGGGCAGTATTTATGTCATACTATATTTTGTATTTCCCCTATCTCCTAGCAAAATGTCAGGCACCAAGCCAATACTAAATATTGAATAAGATTAATGGTTTGCCTCTATGAAAATTCTAGAAATGGACAAGTCTGAATTTGTACCATATAAATTGTTAGTGTAGTATTTTTCATTAGTTTCAAGCTGGAGTGAACACCAGTTATGTGATTTAACAGTCTTGTTGTTTTGAAAAAAGAAAAGCAAAAAACAATACAAAAAGACATATTGTAAAAAAAAAAAAAAAAAACAAACCCAAGCAATAGAACCCTAAAAAACTAACCTTGCGTTGTGGAATTTTCATATGCAAATTAATGATCTTTCATTTATAAAAACAGACTATAAAGTAGAAACCAAATCTGGTAATATTAATTAATTATTTGTTTACCAGCACTTTACTGAAGGGCATGCCAATAGTAATTTTATTTTTAATTAGGGGAGGAGTGAGAGATGAAGGGGGTGGAATAGGTTATTCTGTCAAACAAACGAACAAAAAAACAACAACAAAAAAAACACCAGGCTGGGCGCAGTCAATGCCTGTAATCCCAGCAGTTTGGGAGGCCTAGGCGGGTGGATCACGAGGTCAGGAGTTCAAGACCAGCCTGGCCAAGATGGTGACCCTGTCTCTACTAAAAATACAAAAATTAGCTGGGTGTGGTGGCGGGTGCCTGTAATCCCAGCTACTCAGGAGGCTGAGGCAGAGAACTGCTTGAACCTGGGGGGCGGAGGTTGCAGTGAGCTGAGATTGTACCAATGCAGTCCAGCCTGGGTGACAGCTAGACTCTATCTCAAATAAAAAAAAACAAAAAAAAAAAGTTGGTAAGTTGGTGTAAACTTTACTGCTCTACCAGATCAAACTACTAAATTAGCGATAACTTCTAATGTGGTTTTACAATCCTGATTAAATATCGTGACTGCCAGCAGTCTAACATCTTTTATTCAGTTCTGTGATAAAGCTGGGATGGGTATAAGTGATCATCTGGTTCCTTAATTATAGGTAAACTGAGGTCGAAAGAAGTGGAAATAATATACCTCACCAATGGCAGATCCATGCTGCAAATACTCTGTCCTCATTCTCTTTTGCTAATAGTAATATTGACTGTGATAATTATTAGACTACTAAGTATGGTTAGGCATTTTCTTCTCAAATAAATTGATAGGGGCCATGTTGCCAAAGATTGCTATATACCTTGTTCCTTAAACTCCTTTATGATCTATTGGGAATAACTTTCAGATAGTTATAGTAGATGAACCCTATAAAACTGATATTTTGCATGTCAAAAATTGCAGACTATTGGCAGTTTCATGAAGTTCAACTTAATTGCTAGTAGACTTAATAATCTTTTTAACAAAGGCAGGAATTCAGGTCAAATGGTTAATCTCTGATGATGGGATTGAACAGTATTATTATGATAATTCCAACTACATTTTGGCCTTTCACTTATGCATTATATGATAAATTGATACTGCCGATATGGGGAAGTCTTGAAAGTATTGTAGTACCATGTTCTCCCCACTTATAACTTGAATCACAGTACTGGTGACCACATTTATAAAGTCACGTGTTATATTGATGCATGAAAGTTGGCAAAACACAAAATTGTTTTTCTAAACTATGTTATATTGTTTTATCACATTTTGTTTCTTAGGCCTAGATGTCCACATTTAAGTAGGTTTCAGTTTGCTTATCTTCATGATATAATAAATCTCCCCCCAAAAGTGTTTGGATTTCCAATATAATTCATGCTGGAATGCTTGACACTTTGAGTGTTAACTGTTTGAGTCTTTAATCATCTGTGTTTGATATTGCAGAGTTTATGTAATCCTCTTAGAAAGAAGCTCTTACTATCATGGAAGTTTAAAATCATGAATATTTATATTTTCTTTCTGCCTGTTCTCTATTTAGCAACAAACCCTCTCCGCTGTTAGCATACCAGTTGAAATCATAGCAGCTTCAGCCCTTGACTTTCCCTGATGATCAGATAAATCTAGTCTTAAAATCCAAAAGGTGGTGAGAAATGAAATTTCTCCTTGATACCATTGTCATCTTGGGAGGTTATTTTTCTGAGGATGACTTACTCAGGATGAGGGGCTGGCAGACCTAGGATGAGTCAAGGTCCAGAGCATTCGGCTGGCAGGTGTTGATCATCGTGCTTGGGGCCGGTGGGGGGTTGGGGGGTGGGGGTGTTTTCCTGCAGTTTCTGATGTGGGCTCCGTAAGAACTCAACGCATCCTGTGGGTACCTCTAATACAAGTCCACCTCAGCCAGGGAAACAGAAGCTATTGTGAGATACCTTGATGTCATCTTATATTTATAACTAGGTGATTAATTTTAATATAAAACCTCTACTATATAGAATTTTTGATCCAGATTTATTTCTTCTCCTGGTAGGGGGAATAAATCCAGTGATTGATTTTATAATCAGATTAGTATGAGTGTTATAGAGGATAAATGATTGTAAAAGATGGTAGTTGAGATTATTGGGAGGAAAGGGGAAAACAGTCTTAAAGTAGGAAATAAAAGTGTTTGGACACGGAGCTTAGAATAACTTAAGCAACTTATTTTTGATTTTGCCATATGCCGGTTCCTTTACTGTTCATTCTCACCTTTCCTAATAAGTTGGCTTGTAGTTCTCAGGGTATTCTTTATTCCCCTGAAATAGGCATTTTACACTCAATTTGAATGAGAGAGGAGACTTACACTTCATGCTATTAAAAAAAAAAAGTTCCCTGTGGGTATTTAGAACTTATGGAGTTGCTTACTTACAATACAAACATCATCATTATTTGGAAAATTAAATCTAAAATGTTGGTCTCTATTCTTTTGGATCTGTGATAGCTAAGGTAATAAGCACTGAAATTAACCTTACATTTTCGGATAACTTCCATACTTATAGGAAAAAACTTCTGTGTTCCTTAAGGCATTTTGCATTAATTATATCATCACCTCTCTTTCTTTCCCTTGGTCTTTTAGTACTGAAAAGGAGTCTCTTTTGTGTATGAAAATGACTCAAAGTAGTTATGGGAGGCAAAAGAGTGAGCCAAGGGTGAGCACTTTGGAATCAAAAGGCCCCCTTTGAAACCTGGCTCAGTTACTTAGCTTATTAGGTGACTCACCTTCTTTCAGCCTTTGCTGCTCATCTATTGAATGGAAATAATGGTTTCCAGGGCTAGCGTCTGGTACAACATCACTACGCCAGCCCAGCATATGTGAGCCATCATCTGGGGAGTAAAAGATTTGAGATGGAGGAGCTTTATTTGGAATGTCAGAATTGACATCATAGGTCAGTATTGCCCTTCTAAGAATTTTTATTTAGAAGCTTTATAAATATTCAGTCTTTACCAAAACATTTTTGGGAATTGCCTTCAAAGCTATTTTACATCTTTCAAGAAGGATTACTCTCATCAGCTTATGGTGAGACAAATTCTTCTTGAAACCTGATTTTTTGATGCAAGACAGTGTTATACTTCATGGCCAGATTAGCTTCAGAATGGCCTGTGGCTGATCCTTATTCATTCTCAAAGGGTAAGGATTTAGTGTCAGTACAGATGTTCAGAGAAATGTGTGTGTTCCATTGGCCTCTAGGTTAGTTCTGAAGAGCTTCAAAACCATTTCTATGGCAGTAGTGATATTGGCATTCATGAGTAGTATTCCCATGTACCCAAGTATCTGAAGAGAGGCAATGGATCTTTCATTCTCTCTTTTTTTTTTTAATTGAGATGAAGTTTTGCTCTGTCATCAAGGCTGGAGTGCAGTTGTGCAATCTTGGCTCACTGCAACCTGCACCTCCGGGGTTCAAGCTATTCTCCTGCCTCAGCCTTATGAGTAGCTGGGATTACAGACATATGCCACTGTGTCTGGCTAATTTTTATATTATTAGTAGAGATGGGGTTTTACCATGTTGGCCAGGCTGGTCTCGAACTCCTGACCTCAAGTAATCCACCTACCTCGGCCTCTCAAAGTGCTGGGATTACAGGTATGAGCTCCTATGCCTGGCCATGTGCATTCTTGTATGTTTAAAAATCTTATAACTTCATAGTTATACATTAAGAGAAGAGTTGGTAAATGCTGGGACTAAATTCTTCAAACAGTCTCCTTCCAAATGAGAGACAAAAGTCTCTAATACTTCAGAGAAGATGCAAAGGGCAATTAATTATAGCTGTGGCTTAGTTGTAGGCCTGGGTGTGGGAGTTAGTTTCTTTAAGTGGAAGCTTTTCTGAAGATGATCCTACAGTTTATTGCAATTCATGATGAGTAGAAAAAAGAGCACCAAATACTGACATTTGTAATGAGTTTTGCAGCAATTGAATACAAGCTTTTGAGACAGTTTCATTCCATTTGATAGTCATTCAACCAACCTTGAGGCAAGCATTATTGTAGTGCCCCTCACCTATCACTTCCCTGTCAGGCCAGATACGGCATGCAGAATTGCAAATGTTTCACGCGACAGGATGCATATATAAAAGCAATGAATATCTGCGACTATTTGCACCTTGAAAATGACTGTATTTGCCTGGGCATGATGGCTCATGCCTGTCATCCCAGCACTTTGGGAGGCCAAGGCAGGCAGATCACTTAAGGTCAGGAGTTCAGGACCAGCCTGGCTAACATGGTGAAACCCGTCTCTACTAAAAATACAAAAATTAGCTAGGCATGGTAGTGCACGCCTGTAATCCCAGCTACTTGGGACCCTGAGACAGGAGAATCGCTTGAACCTGGGAGGTAGAGGTTGCAGTCAAGATCGTGCCATTGCACTCCAGCCTGGGAGACAGTGACTCTGTCTCAAACAAACAAACAAACAAAAAAAGAAAACAACTGTGTTTATATACATCCTTCTTAGGTACTAGATTGTTATTTGGCATCAAATCCTGCTAGAAAGTGGACATTATGAACTGGATGTTGTCTAATCATTTTTTCTGTCCTTGGAGAAACCTACACCATTTAGTTTTATGTATGAAAATTTCCCAGGATAAAAATTAATTAAAAAAAAATTACTATTGGAACCCCATGAAAGAATAGTAGATAATTTGGGGGTCATTTTATATTTTTGCCATATCTTTTTAAATGACAAATGGTATTAAGGAAGGAAAGTAAATTATTAAAACTTCCTTCTTGATTTTAATTTTCCTTGCTGTCCTTATCCCCATTATGGATATTTGAGTGTTTGATATAACTTTTTCCTTAGAATGATGAGTAAGATCAGAAATGTTCCACCTTCCTTGAGTGAAAGAATACTACTCTCTTGAAAGAAATATGATTTTATTTTTAACAGTTCAAAAAATGTTCAACATTTTAGTCACATTTACTTCTCTTTGATCTTGCTTTCTTTTAAATAATGCTAATGTGTGGGATCCAAATAAGGGTAATTTAAAAACCAGTTTTACATGCACACATGCAGACAGCCTCTAATTATGCAAATTCATTTAAAAGGATTTTCATTTACAGTAATGAAAAAGCTTTTACTGTTTTGGGAAAGCTTCAGCTTTTGGGGAATTTTAGACATTTAATAACCTGTGACTTGAATGTTCTTGGTAACTAAAGCTTAGTTATTTTCTTATCTTAATTTTTGTTTTGGGAGCAAATTTTAGTTAGAAGTATTTTTTCTGACTCTTTGCTTTTTTACATTTTGTATTGATAGAGACTTTAGCTTCTTTATTCTTGTTCTGCATACTGCTGATAATGGTTTCTGTTTTTTCTCCTTGGGCTTTCATTAGCTTGGCCATTGTGTAAGTACTTTATGAATCAATTAGAATATATTGATACATTCGATTATTTTTTAAGCATTGGAAAGTATGTTTTATGTGTATATACTACAAATATCAGTAAGGAGTATGTATGAACAAAGTTAAACATTTAAATGTTACCTATGTTTTCTATTTCTATAAATGGAATATTTTTACTGTACTTTACAATGATAGAACATAGAAATTTTCTGACAGAAATTTTATTTCTCAACAAGTGAATCACTATCAGCAAATATGAAATTGTAAAGACTTAACGCATTTACATTTATCTTCTCAAAAGTATACTTTTTTCTTGCTCTAAAAATCAAATTGTTTTTTGAGAAGTGTTTGCTTAAGTGAGTTCTTGCTTTTGCTTTGACATAGTGTATGTACACATTTGCTTCTTCAAGTAGTAAATATCTGTAGTAAATAAACTATTTTTATGTTTTTTAAATTTCCAATCTATCATAAACCAATACATTTATAAAATATAATACAAATAAAATACAAGAAAGATTTAGAAAGACATAAGATATGCAAGCCCCCAATTTTTATGATTAGATACAACAGACCTAAAATTTTTACTACTAAGGTTTCTAAAAATTTTTACACTCAATTTCTGTACTTATTCATCTCAAATTTTGAGTAGCAAGGTGCTGGGGAAGAGGTACAGGTGTCATGATGAGATAGGCTCGATGGGGCATTTAGGTAAGCTGGAGAGCTCGTGAGAAAACAAGCAGGTGTAGTGAAATGGGCCTGGCAGTCAGTCCTGATAATAGCTTCACACACAGGTTAGAAGCCCTTCAGCTGTGAAGTTGGTTTTGGTTTCCCTGAAGTATGTAGACCAGTCCCTTGGAGAGGTCTGCCTCTCTGTAATACTCTACTTCAGAGCTCACCTTAGAGCAATCTGTCACCTTAAAAAGTAGAAATGGTGAGATGCGGTGGCACATGCCTGTAATTCCAGCTACTTGGGAGGCTGAGGTGGGAGGATCGTTTGAACCCAGGAGTTCAAGACCAGCCTGAGCAACACAGTGAGATGCTGTCTCAAAAAAGTAGGAATGGCTGAATGTAAATATCCCAATTGAAATTCTCCTGGTATTCTTACATCAAAACCTAGACACGTGGAAAATAGCACCTTGTGCTGTAAATTTGTTGTCAAAATTTTTATAAATTTTAATTTTCCTACATGAGTAAAGGACTTGCCATGTTCCTTGGTTCATAGTAGGTTTCCAAAAAATGATAGTTGGTTTTTCCTCATTAGATAGTAAGTTTACAGAGCAAAAGGGCCACAGCTTAGGAAACTTTGCATCCTTCACAATGCCTTACACAGAGTAGGAACTCAACAAATATTTGCTGAATGGAAAATACAGAGATATTATGACTGCTGTAAAATGTGCTTTGGTTTCATAGGAAAAGATGAAAAGTACTGTATTGGGCTTTTCCGGTTGTCTTTCTCTTTTAAATAAAATTGCAAATGAGGTGAGAATAATCATTTGCACTTAGTTTTGCTCTGAAACAATCATCATAATAATATTTTATATTAATTTAACATTTTTCCCTCCATGGCTCAAAGCATTTGTACAAATCATTTTGCAGTCATCTTTAGTTAGCTAATATCTGCCTTATTAGTGAGAACTCACACTCATGTCTTAGAACAGGTAGGGATGGGTCCTTCCTAAAATGCTTGACAGTCAAAGTAAGTCTTCATTGTCTCCTTTGGTTGGGTGGAGAGTTTACACCTTGGAATCAGTAACAGTCAAATAAAACAGTCAACTTTCTCATGTATAAAATGAATTTATTAAATTTCCAAAAGTCAGAAATGAAGAAATTCTTCTGGGTTGATAATGCACTGCTTTGCTACTATAGTGGTGTGGGTGATGGTCATCTTGTTTCTCTTTTTTTTTTTCTAATGTTTTTAGGATTTAATGTGGGATCACGTGGCATAGGAAACAGCAGCAATGGCTGGTGATAGGATCTTTACCCACTGATTATAGCTTCTTTGGAGTTGATAAGCTTTTACTTTTTCTTTGGTACTAAGTTTGTTTTAAGACTGACTATCTCTCCTATTTTTGATTTTTTGATTACATCTCCAATAGAGTGAAGACTTTACTTTGTGTTTGGTTTGTGTTTCTCTAGCTGAGATCAGGAGGTGCTCAAGTATTAGAAGGTTGCATTGCTGAAATACACAACATCACCAGCTTAGACATCTCTGACAATGGTAAGTCAGCTATTGAAAAGAAATGAAACAAATATTTTTTGAAGCAAGTTAATAAGGGGAAAATAATCTTCTACCCAAATCCAGACAATACCTTAATAAAAATATTATTTTATTTCTTGACTAATAGGGCTTTTAAATTTAACAGTGAAGTATATTTGTAGAATAAATCTGTGCCAGAGTCTTACTAAGTTGATTCTGTGGCCAACTATGCAAAGTCTATGCAGTAAAACAACTCAGTTATAAAAATATCACCAGTACATTGAAAAAGGTCTGAGACCAACTTTTTGCATTCTTGCTGATAATAACATTGTACTCTTGTTTATTTATTCAGAAGCTTATTTCATTAGCTTCATTTCTGCTGATTGTAGTATCATGTTAGTATGAACCTGTGAAATTTGCATAGACAACTTTAACTCCACTTACCTCACAGTGAACAGTTTGTTGGAATTTTCTCTTACAGAGTGGTGGGGAGAGATGAAACTTTCTGCCATTAGTCATTCCCATTTCCTGCTGACTTGGTTTAGCCACTGATTGTATAAGAGATTTAGATAAGTCTTTGTAGAGAATGAGTTTATCCCTGTGAAATAATAGGACATGAAAAGAGAGCAAAGAGTGCCTTTGAAAATAAAAGATTAGAATCCCAGGCCCCTCAGGAAGGTAAAGGAAGTCATCCAACTACATGTCACCTTTGCTTAATTGTGTTCCAGCTGAAAATTAATTTATACACATGTGTTTTGATGCTCTACTTACTCTGATTCTTTCCAGGTTTAGAATCTGACCTATCTACCTTAATAGTGTGGCTCAGTAAAAACAGATCAATACAACACCTGGCGTTAGGCAAAAATTTTAATAATATGAAATCCAAGTAAGAGTTTTGAATTTTTTTATATGACAATGATGAAAATAACCAGCCTCCTGAAAGCTTTTGATTTGATTCCACTGTCCACATCTCTAAAATCTCTTTAGAAATCTGACACCTGTATTGGACAACTTAGTACAGATGATTCAAGATGAAGAATCAGTGAGTATTGTGTTAAACATTTTTTACTAAAATCTTCTGTTTGTTGCCATTCTTACTATTTCTACTGGATTATTGCTGAAATGCTTTCAGATAGTTTTATCAACGTGTACATTTTCCATTACTTTTTAAAAATGGAATAAATACGCTTTAGTAGAGTTGTAGAATGTATTTAAAAACTTACTTTTTTACTTCATTCAACTCACTGTCAATTAAAGGAAGATTGTCATTAATAGATAAAAAGAAGTATAAATTGACTCCTGAGCCTATCTTTTAATTAGCCTTACTACTCCCTAACTTTAGCTAATAAACTAATCTTCAGGCATGAATTTTTACAATCTAGTTGACTTTATGATCTTATATAATGCTGAGAAATATCATATTGCTAATTTGAATTTCATCTAATAATTATGTGGAATTATAGGAGACCAAGGAAGTTTTCTTCCATCTTTAATTGCTTCTTGAAGTCTAGTAGCACTCTGTATTTTTAATCTCCTTTCATTGCTCGAAAGGGGCAATGAACCAAAATTTAGTTCAGGGTAAAGAAGTTTAATTTCAAATAATATCTTATTTTGCTGCCCTTTAAAATGGATTAGGAGAAAGAAAAGTTATTTTATGGACAAAATAAGAAGCACTCTACCATGAATCCATTTAATTTAGAGCTGGTGTGTTACACCTTATACTTTACTGATGCTCTCTAAGATTTTGTCCCTTTCCTCTCAAAGTCCTATTTGGTCACCAGACTCAGCTTTTCCAGTTCCTAAAACTCAGATCAATTTGTATTCCTACTATGAAGAGTCATATTATTCCTGTTTTGTAATAGCTACTTTTGTAGGTCATGAGGATGATTTTTACATTAATCACGTGAAGTATGTCACATTTTGAAAAAGTATCATTTTCCCTTCTGAATTCATACCAGGGAATAGCAAATTCTATTACAGCTGTAAGCTGACTTTTCTGTGAAAGCTAAGAGGCCAGGAGGGACGGACACTGGACACTTCCTCACTTGCTGTTGCCCCCACTTCTTTGGCGGGGCTCTGAGCTGGTGGGCAGGAGAAAATTCTGTTCTCTTTCCTCTTCACTGTGGATGTAATTTTCAATCTGTGGGCTAGAAAATGAATCTCATTATTATTTAATGAATTCAGCACTTCTCCTTACCCTCATTTGCTAATAAACCCCATATTTTGTTGCTCTTATGCTGGGTTATTGAAATTAGGCGTATAATTAGAATGTAATTTAGACTTCTCAGAGTTTATGCTGTTTGCTTTACATATTTAATTTGACTTTGCATCACTCTGCCTTGTTTGAGTTTCTGATTTTCCAGTATTGGCCCAGTTTTAACAGATTAGGGAAGCTAATATTACATAATTATACTTAATATTCACCCATGTGTTTTTTCCTTTACACATACTTTAGGAAAATTTATATTTTTATGAAAAGTACATAAATTTTATGTTTTGCTCATTATGTGAGGTTCTTCAAACTGTATCTATAATTCTGGAAGTCTGTTACTTAAAGATGATAGTTAAAATATACCTAAAACCATATTTGCAGATGATAAAGTTTGCTATATAAATGTGAATTCTGTCAAGTCACAAGTTTGAATAGAGTGTCACTCATAATACTGTACAATGAAAAGCTTTTTATGTTCCTGCCATTGAAAAGTAGATGGCTTTTTCAGAAAGCAATTCTGTTTTTTTCTACTTTTAAATCGGTAATATGCAAAAGAATTTGAAATGATTAGGAGATGAGTCTTGTGATGATAAAAATTTTTACCAATACCTGGTACAATTGGGATCATTTTTTGTTTTATTTATTTACAAGTTTTACATATTAAAAAATAATCTCTTTACTTTTTACATTCTGACCTGGTGTTTGTAGAGCTTGTTCTTTGACCAGCCTATGGAATACCTTATTCACCCAGTATTATACATTATGTTCAGTTGAAAAACCTACATGCTGCTGGGTTCCAGTGTCACCTTCAGCTATAGACAGTGGTTTTCAGTCCGCTGCACCCAGAGTCATGGGACAGTAACATAGAGGGGCCAAGATGACAGGGAGTTTTGTTCTGAAGTATTACATACGAACCCATTTTGTAACCAGTAGAACAGAATGTGTTTCTCCTGGGGGTGCCTGTAGCCAGGAGACAGATTCTCAGATTAAGCATGTTCAGCTATGAAAAATAAATAGTAAGATTTCAAATAGTAATGTTACACAGAAGTACAATAAATCAAGAAAGGATGACCTTATAAATATGCATGCAATTCGGGTTGTTCTGTTCGCATTAATGACTCTGCCTATTATTTTTAAGTATTAACTGGGGTGTATTAGAATTTGAATATAGTCCTGGAATTGATACTTGATAGCTCGGAGAGTTGGCAGTTTTCCAGTATTAGGAAGAAGCTATAATATATCATTTTCGTAGTAATTGAATCAAGATTATTGAAATGATGAAAGATGTAATTACATCTTTTTATTAAAGCATATTGTGTTTGTTTTTCTTTAAAACAGTAAGTTTCCTGAGCCTGAAGCGTTTTTAGTTGTCATTTCCGCTTACCTGTATGTAGGATGTTAAGAAAACTGAAGAAACCAAGCTAAACCCACTTGAGTCTAAATGTATGCAGACTTTTTGGCCCAGGTTTTAATTACCTTAGCACTTACCAGGCCATTTAACTTTTATAAATTTTATTCTGATTAATACAACATTACCTTTTGATTTTACCATAAATGTATTAACTTTGAAAGCCATGGTAAATTTGGATGATAAGGACAATAATATGCTTATTGTCTCTTGGTACCAACCAAATGCATAATGATGCTTTGTTGATATCTGAGTCTTGAAACCATCAACACCCTCATTCTGTCTCCTGTGGCCCTTTGGTAGATGAACCTCTCACAGATGTTGCTTTGGAAGTCAATGTTAAGTGTTTGAGTAGACACAGACAAACCCCAGACTGTGTGTGGGGGCTGTCATGTAGACCACCCAGGCACACCTTGAGAGCTCCAATCCCCCAGGCATTGTGGAACTTGGTCATAGATTACCCCAGAAGCTGCTTCTATCAGTACTTCCTGTAGTGTTGGGACTGCTTATGCAATAACCATATAATTTGTTTAGTGTGGCTAGGACAATATAGAGGACCCCACGCAACCCAGGAGACATCCACATCTCCCAGGGATGTCTGAATTCTGACATTTAGAGCTACATTGGTTCAACCTGGTTAACCTGGAATTCTTACCCCACTTTAATAAGTTATGGCTTAAATCAAGGAATGCAAACTCAAATGCCCACGGGGCTAGGAAGGCAACATAAACTAGTAAAGTGAGCTGGGTATAAGTAGGAAGCTCTATTAATTTATTGTTACTATTATTAATTTGGTCAGATACCATGCAAGACAAACAAAACCTGCCTTTAGGCTGAGTGCTTTCAATATCTGGTTTAAATGGATGGACAATGAGTGGACTGGTTTGGATTCACCATACAGCTTATGGTCAAATAAAAAGGTCACACAAGGCCTGGCACGGTGGTTCACGCCTGTAATCCTCGCACTTTGGGAGACTGAGGCTGGTGGATCACTTGAAGTCAGGAGTTTGAGACCAGCCTGGCCAACATGGTGAAACCCTGTCTCTACTAAAAATACAAAAATTAGCCAGGCATGGTAGTGGGTGCCTGTAATCCCAGCTACTCGGGAGACTGAGGCAGGAGAATCACTTGAACCTGGGAGGCGGAGGTTGCAGTGAGCCGAGATTATGCCACTGCAGCACTCCAGCTTTGGGGGACAGAGCGAGACCTTGCCTCAAAAAAAAAAAAAAAAAAAAAAAAAAAAAAAAAAAAAAAAAGCCACACAAGTTTGACTTAAAAAAAGAATTGTAGATGTATCTTCTGATTGAAACTTAACAGATAAAGTTAAGGCCGAGTGTGGTGGCTCCTGCCTGTAATTCCAGCATTTTAGGAAACCAAGGTGAGAGGATCACTTGAGCCTGGGAGTTCGAGACCAGCCTTGGCAACATAGTGAGACCCTGTCTCTACAAAAAATATTTTAAAATGAGTCAAATGTGGTGGCATGCACCTGTAGTTCCAGTTACTTGGGAGGCTGAGGTGGGAGGATGGCTTGA
The DNA here is from genome assembly GCF_028885625.2 of Pongo pygmaeus. NCBI lineage: Eukaryota > Metazoa > Chordata > Mammalia > Primates > Hominidae > Pongo > Pongo pygmaeus. Next base: position 25,620,537 of record NC_072378.2, read on the forward strand.
GCCCAAGAGGTCAAGGCTGCAGTGCAGTGGTGATAGTACCACTGCACTCCAGCCTGTGCATTCTGCACAAAGCGAGACCCTGTCTCAAAAAAAAAACAAACAGATAAAATTAAAGGGTGATGATCAAAAAGGTCTGCGATAAGCTAGTAGGGAGATGTGGTATAAGGTTAGGAGCATGAAATCTGGAACCAGTACATCTGGGTTTGAATCCTAGTTCAGGTGCTTTCTAACAATGTAACCTTGGTTGAGTCACCTAACTTTTCTGTTTGTTGGTTTGGGAAATGGGGATAACAGTAGCATCTAAGCAGTGGGTTAGTGGGAAGATTAAGTGAATTAATACGCATAAAAAGCTTAAATGGTGGTTAAACATAGTAATTGTTCAATAATTGTCAGCTATTATTTATTAATCCTGGCTGGCTTTTATCTTGTATTTGTCCTCTATTACTATTTTAAGGTGTCATTTCACCTTGTATAAAAATAAAATGGGTATAAAGGGTGATCATATTAAAGCTGAGAAATTTTTATTTTATGTTTTTATTTATTTCATCCTATCTCTGCTTCACACTGGCATTTGTCAGCCTACATGTCTTTACCTGGCTTCCCTTAAAAGAGAAGTGGTAGGTATTCAGCATTAAAACACAAGTTCTCCATCTTTGACTCCAGCGGTCCATTTTGTGCCAGAACCTTCAGTTTCTATCCATGAGTGTCTTTTAGGTAGTAGTTCTAAAATCAGACACGTGCAGTGGGTCCATCCCCTCTCATTCTCCACGAAATGCATCGTGGAGAGTGGGTGCTGCTTTGATGAGACTGCTGAGTGCCGCGTGCCATTTGCTCCACAGCCTCTGCAGTCCTTGTCCCTGGCTGATTCGAAACTCAAGACTGAGGTCACCATCATCATCAATGCCCTGGGAAGCAACACCTCCCTGACCAAAGTGGACATTAGTGGCAACGGAATGGGGGACATGGGAGCGAAGATGCTGGCCAAAGCACTGCAGATCAACACTAAGCTCAGGTAGGCAGATCCCGCCTTCCCTGCTCATGAAGAAGGCTTGGAGCACATTCTGAACAGCAAGCATTGCAGAGCTGCTGGGCCCAAGGGAACCTGGGCTTCCCATGAGGCCATCTTGAGGAGAAGAGGTGACAGTGTCAAGACTTCTGTCAGAATAATGAGGAGGGTGTTCCCAAATTTAGACGTAGTGATTCCTTCGGTCTGTTGTCTTATAGTTCTGTCGTAAGGTAGAACCTGACTGAGAACTGCCACAGTTTCCCATTTCACATCAGTGTTGATAGCTGACCAATGTGTGGGTAAAGGCAGTGAGAAGCTAGGAGGGTTTTGTAGGCAACACTAAGTGAGCAGAGCCCATACTTCGCTGTGAGCCCAAGGTCTTAACCCCCTTGCTCATGCCTGCATATATAAAGACTTAAAAACAAGGGGCACAAGAGGTCTGCTGCTTCAAAACCAGGCTCACACTGGGTGCTAGCTGTTCCCTTTAGCAGTTTTATTCCATGTTTCCTAAGCATGGCTTTTCTCAAGGACCAGCTCTACTGTCACCTTGTTGCCATCCATCATTCAGAGAGATTGGAGTTGCTACCTAGGTCAGCAGTCTGGTGAATGAAGAATTAATTCACATTGCTCCTCAAGGGCTCTTTCATGATGTTTTTCTATTCGCTGGCATAAAAGTCTGAGATTTCTGTCTAAACTGAAGCCAAAAGCCAAAATCTGCAGCAATTTCTTTGAAGGTCAGTATGTGTGTAAAGCAGGTCATCGAGATTAGGAAGCGAAGGCAGTGAAAGTTGTGAGGCTGGGATCATCCAGACAAATAAAAGCTATTTTATGTGTCAGGGTGAACTGACAAATCCTAAATACCTCTGAAGTATACACATTCTGAAGGTAAAGTAATATTTTTCTCCCCAAATAGATTTTGTGTTTAAAAAGCAAACAATCTCCAGTTTATAGTAACTGATATTTTGCCAGCAGAGTGAGGAAGTTCCTAGGATTACTAATTAAGCCATGTCAGGGAAATAATGAAAACACAAGGAACTATGACAGATTCTCTCTAGTGTTTTAGAAACACTAGTGTTTTACTGTGTGGGGGGAAAAATCTCAGTAGCTGAAATTCTTTATATTGGGCATGGAACTGGTTAGCATCTTTTGTAAATAGCTTCCACCTCAGGCATAAATATGAGAATATGATTGGGAGAATATCAGAGAAATATCAGAATTTAGAGTTTTCTGTCTAGTGAAGGTTAGATAACATAATAGTAAGTTAATATATGTGCTATTGCTTTTAAGTACAGTTTTTCCATACTACTTGCATGGTAAATGTGTTACGAATATAATATTGGGGGAAATGCTTATCCTTGTTTTGTTAGAAATGAAGATGAACATCATTCCTTGCTCACATAATGCAGCTGTACTGAAATATCTAGACAGTGCTGTCTATAAGAGGTTTATATTCAATGTGAGAATCATTTTCTCTAAGTGTCTGATCATTTATGTGATTTGGTTTTCAAACAGGACTGTAATATGGGACAAGAACAACATCACTGCACAAGGCTTTCAGGATATAGCTGTTGCTATGGAAAAGTAAGTTTGAATTAGGATTTCTTTCTAGGAAAATAAAAAAAACAAAAACCAATGGTATATGTGTTATCTGTGGGGTAATAGAATCAACTGTTTATTGGGGATCAGAAGATCTGGGTCTGAATTTAGTCTACAGCTAACCAACTGTGGGATCTTGGAAGACATTGAATTTCTCCTGGTGGGAGTTTCCTTATATATGAAATGAGGGCACAGATGCCTGTTCTGCCAAAAACACCACACTGTCATGAGAATTAAATGAGATCATGGGAAAGGGGCTGTGTGACACTTGCCTTGTTTCCTTTCCCCTTTGTGGTTTCACAATCTACACTGGGTCTCGTTCTTTTGCCTATTGTGACACCTTTGAATTCACTGGTGAGAAGAAAGCTGAGGTCCAGAAAATAAAGGTGAAATTGATAAATGGTAAGCCCAGGGCTAAGTTGTCTCATTACTATGAAAGACTTTTTTCATTACTTCAGTAACTAAAGCCTGCAATTATTATTTATTGTTGAATTTACTTTCCCAGTAAACTAAATGAGAAAATAATACTAGACATAGTTGAAAGTAATACTAGGAATGTGATTCTTTCTGGGCTTTTCAATCCTCATACTGTATTATAAAGGCATAAGTGAACGAAACAGACTTATAGCATTAAAAATGAGAGGCCATAAAATATGGGTGAAAAATAAGGGGCGGATAGCATAGAAGCCATTTCCCTCGGAAAGGGGAGGAAATGCTCATTATTTTGTGTTTTTCCAGATTCCTTGTATATGTGAGGCCTCCCAGGAGGGCCTCTCATGCCTGACATGGTGTTGTGGTACAACCCTAGACTGGGAATCCGGAGTCCTTCATTCAGTCTTCAGTTCTGTCACCCACAAGCCTGTGATCTTGATCAAGGCATTTTACCTCTCTGATTAATTCTTTTTTCATGAAGTGAGAGGATTAGGATAAATGATCTCTAAGCCCCTTCCATTTCTAAATCCTGTGGCTCTACTTCAGCCAGGAGTTCAAAGTTACTGCCATTACAAAATCACAGACTCATCTCTCAGCCCCTTTTCTGTACTGACCCCAGGGCATCGCTAAATAGGGGTAAGGCAGCTTAGACCATCAGTTTAGCATGGCCACTGCATGATTACAGACCCACCTATGGTTACTCCCGTTGCACCACAAAACCCCAAATGGAGACATTTATTTACACTGAGCTGCATCTGGATGCTAACAGCACAGTTGCCACCCTGATATTGTTGTAGACTGCCAGCCCAGGCTGGTGTTTGGAAGAAGCAGGAGCATGCACAACCAATACTCAACATTTCCAGATTGACTATCGGACTCCCTTGATCACAGTCGATTATGTATGCTCTGCTCCAAGATGCCAATGCTTCAAAATCACATTTGGTTTAAATAAACTATGCTGGTCTGTAACATGATAAAAATTGGATGAGGGAAAGAAAAATTGTCAAGGCCGTAAAAAAGACATATCGTCTCTTAGTTTCATTTGGCTGGATTTTCTGAAGGCAAACAAAAACAATTTTGCTAAAACAAAGCTAAGATAAAAATTAAAGCCGTAGAAATTACAGCTTTCTCTTTGTCTGATTATTTTACTTGAAGCTACTCTATAAGTTGGACTGGGTGAATATTTTTTTCCATTAGCCCATCTAGACTGCTACTATTAAGTTGATGGTTTTCTTTATTATTTATTCTTTAGTAGTACCTTATTTTAGGAGTTAGCTGCTAATTTATTCTTTTAGTAGATGTCATCTAAATATGCCTGAGAAGCACACTGAGTGCTGCTGATAGTTTAGAGTCCTAAAACAAGGCAGCTACTGTGCAATTTTCATGTCCCAGTTGCCACCAAGTAGCCCAAGGTGAAATTGAGCTCTTCCTGAGCACCATGTTGTAGAAATGGACAGATGGCATTTTGGGGTGGAGGACAGAAGTCATCTCTAATACTGGCATTTGTGGTAGGTGAGCAGGTGTTAATGGTCATCTGAGCACATAGCAGTTTGCAGCAGGGTCAGGATCAAAGGCCAGGACCAGATTCAGAGTTCTGTGTGTTTTCCTCACACAAAAATGGCTCACTCCTGCATGTTTGTGTTTAATAGGCCTGCCAGTAGCAATGGGATAATATACAGCAATCAACAGTTGCTTCATTTGGTTTCTAGAACCTGGTGGACATCAGCTCTTGAACTCAAGCTGAAAGGACCTGCAGAGATCAGAGTGTTTAGCCAGGCAGCAGACCCTTTCCCAGCAGCTTTAAAAAAGACAATCCCATGTATATTGGACATCTTCATTTAATGGAGCCCAGAAACTTAATAGACTATTTTGTGGATGCTAATGGCTTATTTTGCAAGCAAATGTTTTGTTTTGATTTCTGTTTTTTCCTCTACCAGTTTGGGGCTGGTTGTCACACATAATCACTGTGGGGACCCAGGTACAGTCAGATCTATTGGTTACTAAAACCCATGTAGCAGGTTGATGCTGGACTTTCCCCAGGCTTTCCCTCAGTTCATCTTTTCAATCCCAGTGTGAAAATTCTGTCCTTGATGGAATCCAAAACTAAAAACAAAACAACAAAACTGCATTCCTCAAAGTTGTGTCAGTTTTGTAGGTAGTGTGAATTAATGTGGTTGCCTGTGGTATTTGCACATGTGGTTATTACAAAGGATAATCTGCAATCTAGGGGCCTAAATGGTCTGGTGGTTTGGAATTTTCTAAGCTGCTCTTGCAGCTATCCTTTTGGATTAAAAAAAAAGAGTGCTGAATTAAGGTAATAGGAAGTTATTTTTAAATAAGTATATTATTTTCTCCTTTTTCTAGGAACTACACTTTAAGATTTATGCCAATTCCTATGTATGATGCTTCTCAAGCCCTAAAAACAAACCCTGAAAAAACAGAAGATGCTCTGCAAAAGGTATTAAAGAATCAGTAGCTTAATTACAAGAAATTCACATTTGAATTGTGGTTATGTTCCTGAACTTATAAACAATACTTTGTTATTTTATGAAGTTTTTTTTTTATTTTAGTTTTTCACATTGTCTTATGTTCTTATGACCACAACTGGGGTAATGCATGACTGGGGGTGGAGTAAACTAAGGAACACTAAAGCTTGTCATGCAATTTAAGTGGAATAAAATAACATTCTTACAACATCAACATGCCAGAGCATAACTATAGTTAACTTCCTGAATGGCTGTTGGAGAAATGTGTGGAACTGAATATCAGTTTGCACAGCTTCCCTCCTCTTCATCCTCAACAGATGGGTCCCTCTCTTCTTTTTTCATCAAGAAATTTAGAGTATTCCTGAGCTCTCACTTTACCATCGTCATCTATAAATGTATGTAAATCTACACCCACTCCTGCCTCTGTACTGGCAAACTCAGAGGTACCTTCCACTTCAAAGTCCAGCCATTCCCTGGTGCATTTGACCCCCTTATTCTGCCCTGTGCTGGAAACCTCTGAATCATTCCCTTGCTCTTCCATATCTTCATCCTTCTCTTTCTATGGCCACCTTTCTCTGCATTTTAGATGTGCTTAAATATTTCCCATCTGAAGAAGCCTACTTCACTCACACTGTGGTATTATTTGAGGAATCTTTGAACTTTTCCTCCCCCTTTGTTCTTTCTCCTTGGTGATGTCATCCAAAAGACCACCAAGATGGCTAAATTTTAGAAAGGAGAGCTTCATTAATGATATTGGTTTGCAAACTGGGAAGAGACAGTCTCTGGTGTGTGCTGAATGTGTTCCTGTCTTCAAAGAAGGGAAGGGCAGGTTGGGTTTTATGCCTCACAAGGCCTGGGTCATACAGTCGAGTTGTACATAATCAGCAGGCTTGGGGGGAAGCTATACATATTTATGAGGGGAGCAGAGCGCATGTGCAATGGGTAAACATATGTAACATACATCTCATATTCACTTTGGGGTGAGGTTTTAGCATTAAAATGAGGGTGAATTGGGTTCTTTATGTTAGAACTATAGTACACAAAGACAGTTTGTGAGCAGCCTCTGTACACTGGCTGAAACTGGTTTAAGGTCTGCAGTTACTTATCAACAAACAATGTTGCTAGGTGTGGCGGCTCACGCCTGTAATCCCAGCACTTTGCGAGGCTGAGGCGGGCGGATCACGAGGTCAGGAGATCGAGACCATCCTGCCTAACACGGTGAAACCCCATCTCTACTAAAAATACAAAAAATTAGCCAATCATGGTGGCGGGCACCTGTAGTCCCAGCTACTCGGGACGCTGAGGCAGGAGAATGGCGTGAACCTGGGAGGCGGAGCTTGCAGTGAGCAGAGATCACGCCACTGCACTCCAGCCTGGGTGACAGAGTGAGACTCCATCTCAAAAAAAAAAGAATGTAAGACTGGCGCTCTGTCCAGTCAGAGTCATAGTGGTCTGGGTTGTAAATCAGAGTAGAAGGGATCTGATAGCTCCTGTTGTTAGGGAGTTTAGAGCTGTAGGGATTTAAAAATTTGCCTTGCCAGCTGGCCCTGAACCCTTACCACATAGGTAACTTTGTTTCCTTAACCTTAGGGTCCATCTTAGTTGATGAAGGAGTTGCTCAGATCACAGTGTTACCACCTTCCGTCTAGTCTTCCAAAGTTGACTTTCCTCTTCCTTAGCTAATCAATCAGTAAGTCTACCATCATGTAGCATAAATCCCTTCATTAGCTTTCCTTCCCTCTGTTCCCAGTATGGATACCTTCCTTCAAGTCTCATCATTTCTTACCAGGATTATTGCCACATTTGCCTCCTCTTGTCAGTTTTACATGTTGCAATAAAAAATAGCCATCCTGTTTCATGGTAAATCTGAGCAGACTAAAATCTTCACTCTATCCCTTCCTAGTGGCTTTCAGGATAAGTAAAGCTGGGTCTCCTTAACACAGCAGGAAATTCTGTCCAGGATCTGCCTCCTGTACACTTCCCACTTCATCTTTGGCCAACTCTTTTGTTTTGACCTGTCTCAAGGAACTCATTAAAAATGCAAATTATTAAGCCTCAGATACTGGGGTAGGACTTAGCATTTGTGTTTTCACAAGCTTTCCTGGTGTTTGTAAAGTTTGGGAATCCCTGCTCTATTCCAGACATCCTTTTTCTTTCCTGACTACCATGCAGGTCTGTTAAGATTGAAATCAAGTGTCAGCTCATCCAGGAAGACCTCTCAGAGGCCCTTTCCTTCTCTAGGTGCGTGGTCTTAGGATTTCCTGTGCTCCTCTCTGTCATTGGCCTTACAACATTGATTTAAGTTACCTGGCTCCATGTTTTAGTCTCCTAATGGTCTATGAGTTATTTGATGGCAGAGCTTATGTATTTTTTCATCTTGCTTATTCTCACAGCTAGCACAGTGCCTGGTGTGTAAGATTGGATACTTTGTTGATTGATTGATTGGTTGACAGGGTCTCACTCTGTTGTCCAAGCTGGAGTGCAGTGGTGCAGTCATGGCTCACTGCAGCCTCAACCACCTGTGCTCAAGTGATCCTCCCATCTCAACCAAGACAATGAGCATATGCCACTGTGCCCAACTAATTTTTAAAATTTTTTATAGAGATGAGGTTTCACTATGTTGCCCAAGCTGGTCTCAAACTCCCGCACTGAAGCAATCCTCCTGCCTTGGCTTCCCAAAGTGTTGGGATTACAGGTGTGAGTCACCATGCCTGGTCGCTTGAATACTTTTTAGGCATATGTTGAATAGAAGACAATATGATTGGAGATGAGAGAGGAAAAAGCTGTGGTATGGCAAAAGAAATCAAGATTTGAATTTAGAATATCTGACTTAAAATTAAACTCGTCCCATAACCTTCAGTAAGTTACTCAATTTTTCTGAACTTTATTTTCTTCAACTGTGTAGCTAGGAACAATAAAGCTATGTAATAACTATGTTTAGCTGACAATATGTAATTCTTACTGGGTGTCTGGCACTATTTTAAATGTTTTACATAAATTAATACATGTAATCCTTAAAATAAATGATACAGTAGGTTCTAGTATTACAGATATGGAAAACAAAAAGTAGGAAGATTAATTTGCCTAAGGTGATCATGAGGATCCAGTGAAACAGTATATGTGAAAAGGAGTTTGTGAAAAGCTACATAAAAATATTAGATATCTTTATAATTTCCAATAGGATACTAATCAGCTTTGAATAAAAGACATATTCTAGAGAAACCAGGTTTCTGGTTTCAGATTTGAACACTCAAGAGCTTGGAAGTTATCACTCCCATCCTCACAACAACAAAAAAATCTGAACAAACACAAAATCAATGACTTTTCTTAGATCTGTCAAAGACCTTAAGCCACAAGGAAAACTATCACCCTGAAAACTGGGGACTGGGAAGAGAGGTACAGAGAATTACAGTGAATCATAGCCAAGATCAGCTTGCCAGGAGCAGAAGCTAGTAGAATAATAACTTATAGGACCACTTAAACAGTAAGTGATGAATTGCCAGAGACTTAGCACAGACTAGCTTAAGAGCTAAAAACTCCTAGGGGTCCAGTTTTGGGGAACCCCCACCCTTTAATGGGTTTTACTTCCATGAGTCCCAACAGGCTATCGCAGTAAAGATTGGAGAAAAATTTCCTTTTTTTTTCTGGCAGGGGGAAGGGGAAAATAACCATTTTGAAATATACTCAGAGCATTATCTTCTAAATAACAAAGGTCTACCAGCCAGAGAAACTACTTTAGTAGGACCTTACCTGAACAGGGGAAAGATAATTAAACAACCCACCCTCTCTAGCCTTTCTGTCTCACATAAGGGATAGGGTTAAAAAGGATAAGAAATATTTCCAAAGGCCATAGCCCAGGGACCAGGATTGCTTAAAAACAAACAAACAAAAACTAATCATAAGATTATAAAATACTTCCCCTTTCTAACACCTTATCACCACGTCAAGTAAAATAACAGTGGATTACAACTGAGCAAACTGCAAGACACAGATTGTAATTAAGAAAGAGTTTCTAAGGAAACCCCAAAATAACGGGATACAAAAGCAAGGACACTAGAGGAAATCAAAGCCTCTGGCATATACAGCTACAACAAATACTAAACAGATCCCAGCTCTTAGCCAGTTAATATATAAAACCTCACACTAAAAGGCTGATTACCTCAGTTTGTATTACCAGGTATGTCATTTTCAGCTTTCAGCCAAAAATTACTAAGCATGTTAAAAAGCAACAAACACAGTGTGAACGAGAGAAAAGCATCAGAACGAGACTTATCTATGATACCAGTTTTGGAATTATCAGAGCCATTAAAATAACCATGATTAACTTGTTAAGGGCTCTAGTGGAAAAAGCAGACAACATGCAAGAACAGATGGGTAATGTTAGCAGGAGATAAAAGCTCTTAAGAAAAAAAATTAAAAGGAAATACTACAGGTAAAAAACCTGTAACAGAAATGAAGAATGCCTTTGATGAGGTTATTGGTAGACTGGACATGGCTGAGGGAAGAATCATTGAGCTCTAAGATTCTTCAATAGAAACTTCCCAAACTGAATTGCAAAAACAAAAGAACAGACTATCCCAGCACTGTGGAATAATTATAGAAGATGAAACTTGGAACTAATGGGAATACCAGAAGGAAAGTAGAGAGAAAGGAACAGAAGAAACATCTGAAGTAATAATGGCTGATAATTTTCTGAAATTCACAACAGACACTAAACCACAAATCCAGAAAGCTCAGAGACCACCAAGCAGGATAAATACCAAAAAAAGCACACATAGGCATAGCAAATTCAAAATGTGGATAACCAACAACAAAGAGAAAATATTTAGAGAACATAGACTAAAAAAATACCTGTGTATTAAGAAACCAGGATAAGAATTACGTCACTCTTTTTGTCAGAAACCATGTAAGAAAGAAGAGAGTGGAGTGAAATATTTAAAGTGTTGATGCAAAAAACCCCTAGCAGCCTAGAATTCTATATCTAGGAAAATTATCCTTCAAAAGTAATGGAGAAATAAAGACTTTCTAGGATAAACAAAAACTGAGGGAATATATCACCAGTAGATCTGTCTTGCAAGAAATGTTAAAAGTTCTTCAGGGAAAAGGAAAATGATATAGATTAGAAATTGGATCTGCATAAAGAAAAGAAGAGCATCAGAGGGAATAAAATAAGGTAACATTATATTTTTCTTATTATGAATTGATATAATAGATGACTATTTTTTCAGAGTAATAATAACAATGTACTGGGTGAATGTGGTATAAAGGATGGAAAAGGAATTGACAATATTCTGTTATAAGGCACCTACACTACTCATGAATCAATATAGCGTTATTTGAAAGTAGACTTGGATTATTTATAAATGCATATTGCAAACACTAAGACGAACACTAAAAACTTTTTTAAAAGGAGTATAATTGATAAACTAGGAGAGAAGAGAAATGTAACCATACAAAATGCTTAATTAAAACCACAGACAGTAGCAAAAAGGGAAGATAAAAGAAACAAAGGACAAATGTAATAAATAGAAAACAGTTACAAACATGGTAGATATGAATCCTAGTATATTAAGACATAATTGACAGGTCAGAAAATTGAAAATAGGTATAGAAAATGGACATTCAGGCCGGGCGCGGTGCTCACGCCTGTAATCCCAGCACTTGGGAGTCCCAGGTGGGCGGATCACGAGGTCAGGAGATGAGACCATCCTGGCTAACACGGTGAAACCCCATCTCTACTACAAATACAAAAAATTAGCCGGGCGTGGTGGCAGGCGCCTGTAGTCCCAGCTACTCGGGAGGCTGAGGCAGGAGAATGGTGTGAACCCGGGAGGTGGAGCTTGCAGTGAGCCGAGATGGCGCCACTGCACTCCAGCCTGGGCGATAGAGCGAGACTCCATCTTAGAAAAAAAAAAAAAAAGAAAAAGAAAATGGACATTCAGGGCCGGGCGCCGTGGCTAACACCTGTAATCCCAGCACTTTGGGAGGCTGAGGCGGGCGGATCACAAGGTCAGGAGATCAAGACTATCCTGTGAATGGTGAAACCCCGTCTCTACTAAAAATACAAAAAAAAAAAAAAAAAAAAAGTTAGCCAGGCGTGGTGGTGGGCACCTGTAGTCCCAGCTACTCGGGAGGCTGAGGCGGGAGAATGGCGTGAGCCTGGGAGGTGGAGCTTGCAGTGAGCCGAGATTGTGCCACTGCACTCCAGCCTGGGCGACAGAGCGAGACTCCGTCTCAAAAAAAAAAGAAAAAAGAAAATGGACATTCTGGACAAAATATGCAGATATGTTAACTGTAAAATGTGTGCTTTGTTAATAAAAAATAGGTGACTTTAAAGCTTATATTTATTGGTTTCTTTTCTCTCCTCTCCCCTCTCCTTCTCTCTCATTCTCCTGTTCTTCTCCCCTCCTTCGCCTCTCATCTCCTTTTCCTCTCCTCTCCTTCTCTTCTGTTCTTTTTTTTTTCTGAGACAAGGTCTCACTCTGTTGCCCAGGCCAGAGTACAGTGGCGCAGTCATGGATCACTATAGCCTCAAATTCCTGAGCTCAAGTGATCCTCCCACTTCAGCCTCCCGAGTAGCTAGAACTACAGGAGTGAGCCATAATGCCTGGCTAATTTTTTAATTCTTTGTAGAGATGAGGTCTTGCTATGTTGCCCATGCTGGCCTCAAACTCCTGGGCTCAAGTGATCCTCCTGCCTCAGCCTCCCAAAGTGTTGGGATTGAAGCATGAGCCACCACACCCAGCCTATTGGTTTTTCTTGTAAAACTTGCTGTGTTCTTATATTTTCAAGTTTTTATTTTAACAGGTAGATTTTTGTCTTCTGGAAAAAATATGACTATTTCCTTTTACTCTACTGAAGAAAAAAATACTGTGATTCAATACTCAATCTTAAAAAACACACACAAGATTCCTTTACTAAAATACAGATTTTTTTGTTTCGTTTTTGCTTCTTGTGCTGGTGCTGTTTTCAGCAGTGAGACCAGAGATGTCTAACTAGCTCTAGGTTATTTCCCAGCATGCTCTCAGCTGTCCAGGGGAGCCCAGTAAACATGACAGTGACCCCTTTGGTCCTTCAGGAGGTGGGTTTTCTGTCCTTAGTCTGAAATGGTACATGCAAGCAAAGTTTACCCTATTAATCTAAGATGCAAATAATTTTGGTGGTGGTGTATACAGGCCTGATGTTAAAGTCACTTGAAAATTGTTACTGTTTCTTCCTTTTGAACTGGTTTTTAGAAGCAAGCTTTAGAGTATTACTTTTTAAAAAATTCCTTCCTGGCGCTTAAGTCTGTAAAGCACCACTGGTGCATCTGGGGAAATGTCTGGAAGGCATGAGCCAGCCTTGGATGTACTGCCTGTGTGTGAGATGAGGCTTCTGAAAAAGCAAACTTCTCTTGGACCCAGCCACAGCCAGTGCTGCAGTGAGGCCAAATGTATAAGAATTAATAAAGCAAAAGGACCGGAAGCTGGGTGGTGGTGTGTGTCTGCCATATATTTCAGGCAAGAATCTTTTCAGCAAAATATTTTGCATTGATAGTCATGTCACCTTGGAAAGAGATGACTTCTTGGGAAGCAGCAAGAGAAAGTAATGTAATATACTGTCAAGGCATTAATGTGTCACTTTAATAATGTTTCAGGTATCTTTTCGTTTTTGTAATTTCTTCATTTATGTTTAATGTAAAGGTACATTTTGTTCTGCTTTATATTTTCAAGGGATGATCGTAATTATAGTCTGTATTTTAATAGTTTCTAATTGATATTAAGTAGTAGGCATTTTAGCATATGGAAAATGAAAATTAAAATGTAAAAATACTAAGTGCTTCACAGTTATTAGTTAGTTCTTAACCAGGGAACTGCTGTGACAAATTAAAAGCCAAATGGTTAAGTGATGTTATTAAAAACAAACAAAACGAACAAATTTTTAAAAATAGATGACAAAATTTACCAACCTCAGATTATTCCTTTAAAAACATCTTTATAGATATCCATCATTCTTAATAGTTAACCTTGCATTTATGTTAAATATGTATTTATTGCATATTGTTCTTCTTGAATGCTTATTTTAATCTAGTTATCATTTGTACCTTTGAATTCTTCATAGTAGATAATCTATGTATAAAAATACAGAAATCTGTTTTATTTGCTATAATTTTAATAACTCAGTCCTGTTTTTGAGAAAATATGAAAATTTGATGGGTTAATGAAATTAGTATATATCTTTGAGTTGTACCAGCCTATATCCTTCAAATTTTGTAGCAATTCTTTCTCTCTTTACGTAAAAATAAAGAATTTTCTAAGTGCTGATACATTCTACAGCTGGAATAAGGCTATAAGAGATTCAGAGAGCACCACCCTTATTCCTTGGGGATATTTATTTAACTTCTGAACTATTGGGTAGTTAAAAATTCATGTGAGAGAAGGATTGAGATTGTGTGCTGAAAGTGATGGAAAGTCACGAAGTGGGGTCTCTCACCCTGCAGGCAATTAAAAGCTTGCTTGTCTTTTTCAACTACTGAGTTACACAAAAATTACTCCAATTACCTGCAAGTTGAATCTCTAACTAAAAACACCAGTACTCACAAAGAAAGCCAGTTTCTCCATCCCGTGTGTTTTGTGGGGTCAAAGCACTGGCAGGATGTGTGTATTAGCGCTTTGGTTTTTAAGTTTAGCAACTGACTGTTTCACTTACACTTTATTCTCTGCTAGGTTGAAATGTATTCTTGAGGGATGCCTGTGCTTTATTTCCAGATAGAAAACTACCTGCTACGAAATCATGAGACTAGAAAATACCTTCAAGAGCAGGCCTACCGCCTGCAGCAGGGTATTGTCACCAGCACCACCCAGCAGGTAAGCGAGCCAGTGCCTGTGACTTCTCCTTCTATTCTTAACCGACCCTCTGAGAGCAAAGGACTTCTAGCATTTGAATCGTTTCCAATGGGTCAATAAGAACTAGTTTTTGAAAATGACAACAAATCTAAATAGAGTTTGAGGGAAGATACTGAAGGAGGAAAAGGTAGACTAATTCTAATGCTAAATATGCACTTTTAATTATCAATTAACAATTGCCAGTAAGATAGGTTTCTATACAAATATTAGGAACTTTTGATTATAATAGATAATAAAATCTGAAAGTGATCAGATTTGCTACTGTGGAGATATTCTGTCCCTTTCTCTTTATTCCTTCACATTTCCATGGGTAGAATACAGATTCCCAGATTTTATGTTCACAATGTCAGGTTCATTAAAAAAAGAAAAAAAATTCCGAGATTCTTTTGAAGAAGAGTTTGATGAATATTAATTAACACATTCTGAAGAGAAACTGAGGTGTTTTTCTCTTATACTGCATTCCTCTTCTCTCTACCCAGCTTTACCAAGGATAATAATAAAAATTATTTTATTATTATTATTTTATTTTAATAATAATAAAAAAATGTGAAATATTTCTTTTCCAAAAATTAGCCAAAACCAAAAATCACAAGATATTTGAGGAAAACAATTGATGTGTCAAAGAGCAAGATGAACAAAGGAATTGAGCTCAGATAATGCAGAGTACAGCAGAGAGCTTTAAAAAAAATTGTCATTGTAAGTTCATTGGGACTGCAGAGAATGATATGTCCATAAAATAAGAATAGGCTGCTATGAACAGGAGTAGTCAGAGAATAAGAAACAATGCTTAACAATTAAAATTATGATACTCTAGTACAGAATTAAATAAACTGATGGACACAAACTAAGCTGGTCCTCTGGAAGAAAAAGTAGAGCAAAGCTTTATAGCTTATAATAAAAAAAGACAGATGAAAAATATGAAAGCAAAGTAAGTGAAATGGTGAATTGACTTAGAATAATCAACAGCCTTCTAATGGAGCTTCAAAATTATTATAAAAATGAGAGATATTAGAGGACAGGAAAGAATAGAAAACCATTTCATATGAGTCTCGGGGTTGATATAACCCACTAAAATTGATCAGAATGAGTGGGCAAAAGGACCCACACCTAAATATATCTTGGTGGAATCTCAGAACACCTAGAATACAGAAAAAAAAAAATCTTAAAGAGTTCCAGAAAGAAAAGAGTTCCAGGCCAGATGCTGTGGCTCACCCCTGCAATCTCAATGCTTGGAAGGTCGAGACAGGTGGATCACAGGAGTTTCAGACCAGGCTGGCCAAGGTGGTGAAACCCTGTCTCTACTAAACATACAAAAGAAAAAGTAGCCAGATGTAGTGGCACAGACCTGTAATCCCAGCTACTTGGGAGGCTGAGGCAGGAGAATCGCTTGAACCTGGAAGGTAGAGGTTGCAGTGAGCCAAGATTGTGTGAGACTCTGACTCAAAAAAAAAAAAAAAAAAAAAAAAACAACGAGTTCCAGAAAGAGTAAATGGGCTATCTTACAAGGGAACTAGAATCAATTCTTAGCATCAATCCCAATTAGTAGACATAAACGAGGTAATGTCTTCCTCGTTTGGAAGCGGATTTATTTTGGATCAAAAATTCTATACCTAACCGTTTTCAGACATGAACTGAGAAATTCTATTCCCTTCATATTCCTTATGAAAAAAGTTACTTGAATAAATTCTCAAACAGAAAAGTATGCAATATGAGGTATAAATAGGACATGATAGCAGAGATGAAATCGTAGAAGTTATACAAGCTGAGAGAAAGTTTTTAAAAATCGCTGCTTTGGGAAAATCTACTTTGAGCTGCAGGGTTAAGGGACGTGGGATTGGCATGTCTTTCTCTGGGGCAGCCATAATCACAACTTTATAGCTACATTTTAGAGGGTTTAAAATTTTAATATCAGACAAGAATGGCAAGCTTAATTATTGCTACGTAACAGATTGTAAATGTTGAAAATCGCAATAATGTAAAGGTAATGAAACAAACTAAAATTAGAAGTTTAAGAGGGAGAAAGTTGAATGGTATTGTAAGTATGCTAAATAAATGTTTAGTTTTTATTTCATGGAATCAACTGCTATTTTCTATAATTCATAAATCAAAAACATAAAAATAAGTATCCTATTTAAATTTAAAATGGAAGCCACCAGAGGAATTAAAGAGGCAGAGGCTTTCAAAAGAATTTTTCTCTGCAAATTGAAAAGGATTGACTAGTAGGGAAATTTTTGTCATTTTAGACCATGTTGAATGGTTTGCATTATTTTCTTACCTTGTTACAAATGTTACTTAATTTTTTGTTGCTGCTTCTTAGAATGAAAGAAAGATGTCCATAATAAAAATGTCATGCATAATATTCCAATTAGGTAAAATATGAGTGACTATATAGATAGGCATAGAGACGTGTAAAAGGGTGTTCATCACGATATTAATGATGGTTATTTTAGGTGGTATGAAAGGTGTATTTTATTCTCTTCTCAGTATGGTTTGAATGTTTTACAGTAAATATGCATTATTTAAGCAAGAAAAAGTAAACCAATATGTGTTGAGAAGAAAAGTTATACTAGTGAAGTAGCAGGACATTTGAGAAAGAAAGCCATTATTTTGACCTTACCAGTCCCTTAAAAATCTAATTTCTTTTCCTGCAAGGAACTAATACTACTAGCCTAGTATTTTATGGTTTACTATTAACAGATTTTAGTGTTTAACATGAAAAGCAATGAAAGTTACATTGAAACTTTGTCTTGTGTTCCTTTATGAGCTACAATAATGAAGACTTCTCACTCTGTCGCCCAGGCTGGAGTGCAGTGGCGCAATCTCGGCTCACTGCAACCTCTGCCTCCCGGGTTCAAGCAATTCTTCTGCCTCAGCTTCCCGAGTAGCTGGAATTATAGGTGCCCATCACCACACCCAACTAATTTTTGTATCTTTAGTAGAGACAGGGTTTTACCATGTTTCCCAGGCTGGTCTCAAACTCCTCACCTCAAGTGATCCACCCACCTTGGCCTTCCAAAGTGCTGGGATTATAGGTGTGAGCTACCATATGCCCGGCCCAAGACTTCTTTTCTTTTCTTTTTTTTTTTTTTTTTCCTTTTTTTTTGAGACGGAGTTTCACTCTTGTTGCCCAGGCTGGAGTGCAATGGCACAACCCTGGCTCACTGCAACCTCTGCCTCCAGGTTCAAGCGATTCTCCTGCCTCAGCCTTTCTTTTCTTAATACAACATCTTTCCAACTTTTTCCCCCTAATTCAGAGTGGATTTTGCCCATCAAAAAAAAAAATTACAGCAGCAACCTTTAATGCTTATTCTTAAAAGTACATTTCATCAATTGAGAGAAAATTGTACACAGGAGCAGTATGTGGATGTTTAATTCTGCATAGATGGCATTCTGAATTATCTGAGTTATGTAGTAGGTATATTGCCACCTTTTCACTTTGGGAATTTCTTAGGACGTTATGATTAGCAGTTTTTAGACTTTAATCATTTTAGTCACTTTAGGAGAGATTTACCTTGAAGATTCCAGAAACCTGAATATAGAAAGGATAGACCCTCTGTGACTAATGCCCTTGCCAACTTGATAGCCATCATTCTCAGTCATCATTCTCAGGTGACACCAAAGGCATTAAAGAATGTTTTAATGAAATATTGAAGTCTTGTAACTGCTTGTATTTGTTTTTGTCTGGTGACTTTGATTAGGAAATATTTTTGTAAGACTCAACATTCTACCTTCGTTTTTGATACCTTCTTTTCCAGATGATAAAGCCTCTTAATTAGGACTCAGCAAACCTTTTCTGTAAAAAGCCATATAGTAAATATTTTAGGCTTTGGAGCTCATAGGATCTCTGTTGCAGCTACTCAACTCTGCTGCGGTAGAGTGAAAGCCACCCTAGACAATATATAAATGAATGAGTGTTGTTACAATAAAACTGTAGTTATAAAAACAGGCCCAGAATTGCCTGCCACTCGCCAAGCTCTTCTCTTTAGCCTTCTCACCAAGAAAGAAAGAAAGAAAGAGAGAAGGAGAGAAAGAGAGAGGGAGAGAAAGAAAGGGTGGGGAGGGGGCTTTACTGCTTAGAGCTATTTGCTTGTTATATTCTCTTTCCTCTTTCATGTGCACATTTTTACATTTGCAGTCCTAACTTCTTTGTTAAACACTCACTTTACAACCTTTTGAAACATGGCCTCTGTCCCTCTTTATCTACTGAAATGGCTCTTTCATTGGTTTCTTTGTCACAATGTGCAGGGGCCTTTTCTCCTTCTTCATCTCTTGATAAAAGGAGGCAGAATATTATGGTTAAGAACTTGGGCTCTCAAGTCAGATGACCCCGATGTAAATCCAGGCTCTACTATTCCCTGTGTGAACTTATGTTAGTCACTTACTCACCTCTTTAAGCCTCAGTTTTTTCATCTGTTTATTGGGGATGATGATAGTACCTATCTATGAAGGTGCTGTAAAGAGTAACTGAGATAATGCTTGAAAAGTATTTGGCTTCTTACCAGTAAACATTAATGGGTTTTTTTGGACTGTTATTTTTATTATCACAGTTACCATCATTATTATGGACCATCTCATCTTTCTTAAAACTCAGTTCTTAGTTCATTGGACAATGTGCCATTCTGAATGTCCTTCTGCCACTCTTGTGTCTTACCTTCTGCTTTCTACACAACTCTTTCTCTTTTCATATCCCCAGTGCAGGATTTTTTTTTCAAAGCTTTGTATTTAGTGTTCTTTTCCTTTGGCTATTTACTTCTATTTTAACTCTCTCGTTTGTAGATGACTCCTGGATCTAACCATTCAGTCCCTGTTTCTTTCCAGAGAGTCCTATCTTCCCAATTATTTTTTTCAGCATCTCCACCACTTTGGCCTTCTGAGATATCAGTCATTAAGACCAAACTCATCCTTTTGAACTCTTGATTTTGCCATTTCACTCAGGGACATCATCATTCACTGAGGGTTGAACCTTTGGAGTCATCTTGAACTTTTCATTTGCTTTCCCCATCCAGTACCCACTAAACCCTGTCCAGTGGCTGCAAAAGATACTTCTTTTGTTTTTATTTATACTACCAGCTCTCTTGCTAAGGTCTTTTTACTAACTACCTTCCACATCTTTTTTTTTTTTTTTAACAAGAACTACAAGAACTAGTTTTTTCATTTTATCTGTCTCCTTCTGCTTTCCACAGCCCATGTTCTTTGTATCAGGGAAGCTGAGCCACTGTGAATGTTTATGGGGTTAGGGATTTCTAGAGCTCACAATTGTGGGGAGGAGCTGGGGAAATGACGCTCTGTGCCTTGGACACCATGTTCAACCTCTTAGACTGCACTGGAGTGCTATACCGTCCTGCTGTAACCCATCATTCCAATCTGATCTCCCACTATAAGGTGCCTCTGTTCCTAACCAGGAGATAGGAGTCATAGTGTCTGGATGTACCACTGCATGGGTTTGTTCTTTTGTTTAACGATCCCTTCTGTTTTTCTCAATCTGTACAAATCTTTCAGGACTCAGCTAAAAAAAAAAAAAAAAAGTTATTTTTAACCTCAGCTAGGTGTGATTCCTCCTTTGGATAAAATTTTTTTAAAAGCTTATATCATTCATTTATCATTGAATAAACAGTTGTAAAGGTCTATAATATGGCAGGCACTATCATAAGAAACAGGGATTCAGCAGTGAAGAAAATAAAATGTTCATGTCCTTGTGGATATTATATTATCTGGCACTTTATGTCTTGTGTTACTGCTAATTGTGAATATTTCTTCCCACTTCTAGGTTTTTAAGTTGCTGATGGCAAGGGGTAACCTTTTTCAAGACTGTAGCTCCTCTATGCCAGGTGTTCAGTTTATTTCTCTTGAATGGAATAAAGAAACTGATGTGGAAAATGATAAAATTTTCTATGAATAAGCTGTTTGCTGGAAATAAGAACAGTTGTATCAACTTGTGAGCAACCACAGATGGCATTTATTGCTAATAGTTGTAATTCTTACCCGTGGGTTCAATAGCCCAGTATATCTGAAAAAGCCTAGGTAGTCACCAGCAAGTGTGATATGAGTTAGTGGTGTCACATAGTTGCCAAAGAAGCCAATTTGACTTGTACCGTATTAATGAAGGTATACTTTCTACAATAAGGAAGATGATAGTGCTATTCAGCTCAGCTCTGTGCTTACCAGTCCACTCTTAGTTACAATCCATTTCACTGAGGAGACTTCATGAGGTTCTAGGTGGAAGACAGAATACAAAAGTGACCTACAGGAAAGGAGGTCAAGGACTGGAGAACTGTGTCAGTGTAGGCATGGGAAAAGGAGCTGGGAATGTTAAACCTGAAGAAAAGAAGGCTAAGGAAGAAAAAATAAGTGTATTTAAATATGTGCAAGACTGTCACTGCAAGAGAGCATATGATTGTGCAGGGTGTTCTCAAGGGGAAGATATGGGACCTGCAGGAAGGATGTAAGAAGACAGATTAAGACTCAAAACCGTATCTAGGAATGACAGGGTACATTTTCTTGGAAGGAATTGAGCTTCGTAAACGATGGTAGTCAACAACTTTTCTGTGTTGCTTTAGAGAAACTGAACACTATAGGGTTAGGGTGAAGTAGAGGTTAAACTAAACAGCCTTAACACAACCGTCTTCTATGAGGTCTTCTAATGGGGTAACCCAAGAGATTATAGCCTTTCAGATTGCATCTCCTTTATTTTTCATATTTATGTATTTGAGAGATGAATTATGAACTGATAAACCCCTTGATTTACTTTTTTCAAAATTTTCAATCTGTACTCTGTGTAATCATTGTATGTCATCTTAAATAGTTTACCTTTTCTGAGCTTTGAGCTGTTTAATGGTAAAGGATCTAAATGTGGTCTGCTGAGCTATGCTCAGAAGAATCTTGGGAGACAAGAGATTTTATCTCTTCTTTGAATTGAAGAACTTAATTTTGATTGTTCTTTTACATGACATTTTAAATGTTCTACTTAAAGACCATTTTTGTTGAGTTCATGTAAATCCTCTCTCCTTGGTGAATGCTCAAGGGCATACATTTCAAGCACTCCTTGGTGAATGCTCAAGGGCATACATTTCAAGCACTCCTTGGTGAATGCTGAAGGGCATACATTTCAAGCACTCCTTGGTGAATGCTGAAGGGCATACATTTCAAGCGCTCCTTGGTGAATGCTCAAGGGCATACATTTCAAGCACTCCTTGGTGAATGCTGAAGGGCATACATTTCAAGCACTCCTTGGTGAATGCTCAAGGGCATACATTTCAAGCATCTCTTTGCTCTCTCATGGTGATTAAAGATACCAACTTTATAGTGCCTCATCCAAGTGCCTCTCAAATTAGCCTTTTGCGGCCCCAAATGTATATCAGTTCTTTCTTAGTGTGTGATTTATTTGTCTCTTGAAATTAGGCATTCATTCTTGGTAAGATACGAATTATTGATTACCCTTTTTGCTTCAGGAGGCACAGATCAATACAATAGTTAGAAGAGTTATGATTTCTATCAATTAAGATTTTAAAAAACTTACAGTTAGCTCTATGCAGGGCATTGTGTAAATGCAGAAAGATATGATTCCTGCCTACAATCAGAGGCAGGAATCATAACTTTCTTGTCTTAGATTTTAGGGATTTTAGGCAGAGAATTTGATGTGAGAAGCAATATTCATATAACTTCTTTTTCCTAGGGGGATCCCAAGATAATAACTTATGTAACCTCAATATATTTTACAGCAATAGGAGCTGTTTTTATTATACATAAACTTTGGCATTACTGGCCCTTTTTCAGTAATAGGTGCTTGAGTGCTGTTATTTTACTGAATTGTCTTCATAACACACTAATAAAGAATGTGTGGTAGATATTATGAACCTGACTTTACAAAGAAAAAGGCAAGAGAGATGGCAGTGCTACAGCAAGTAGACATGGGCTCTGTGATCAGACCTGAAGTCTTCGGAATAGTGTGTAAAGTCTCTATCATTTTGAAATTTATGGGGGAAGAAGGGCAGACTTTAGCTTCCTATCGTTATGATATCAAATAATTCAAAATAGAGAAGTGTGAATTTAACTAGAAAAGAATATTGTTTGTCTCCTCTGCCAAATGAATTATCAGATGGAAGGGGACTCTTGACATGTAAGGCCTTTGAAGAATGAATAATTTTTTTAAGAACATGAAATAAATAGACAACCGGCAGCTCTGACGAAAATATTGGAGACACTTTTAAAACCACACTGTGGTTATCTTTTTCTTCAGACTTCTTGGCTTCCTTCATGCTTTTTTGTATAAGTACAAATATAGAAGAGCATAATCTTAACCTTTTCTGTAATATTTTTTGTCTACCATAGGGATCCACCATCTCCCATTGGGTTTTGTGTTTATATCCGTAAAACAATTGAGAATGATTTAGGTGCAATTAACCTGGTAGGGGAGGCATCTTATTGTAATAGAAACTAGATGATATTGACTTCATTACTACCTATGTTAATATAATAAAACCTCAATTTGTTTTTGTTTTTTGGTGGCTCTTAATTTACAAAGAAAAATACTTGATGTAATTGAATCGATTTTTAAAATACCAATTTGTAAGGGATGTTCTGGCTTCTATAGCATTGAGACCAACCGGCTGTCGGGCATCATTTTGTAGTCATTGCAACAGTCTGTGTTGCACATTTTCCTTTCTCTGTTTCCTCCGAACCTAACTCTATGTCTAACACATAGAGGGTGCTCACTAAAAGTTAATGGAGGAGTTAGTATCTATCAAAGTGTCACTGAGTGAGGTTCTGAATCATCAAGAAGTGTTCACTTTTGTTCTACGTGCTGCATTTCCTGAGGCAGGAAAGGGAACTGAAATGCCTTCAATTTTTTTCTGGCATTAAAGTTGCCAAAGGTTACTTGCATGAATAAAGTAAATTAATAATTGCTTACAAGCAGCATTCTCAACGACTCCAGTTAGAAGGGTTTGAGGTTTCATCCTTGTGCATTCTGTGGTTTGCTGAAGTTTTTTTCATACTCCTTCGTTCTGTGTTTCCTTCTATCCGAATATCGGCTGGGCTGACTTGGATGCTTGCCTTTTTCTGGTTTGGAGCAGATGATTGACAGAATATGTGTGAAAGTACAAGATCATCTCAACTCCTTACGAAATTGTGGGGGAGATGCTATCCAGGAAGATTTAAAATCAGCAGAGCGGCTCATGCGTGATGCTAAGAACTCTAAAACGGTGAGTTTCACTTCAGGCTGTGTGAGAGTCTGGTATAATAAAAACGTTTCATAAAATTTAGTTTTAGAAACCAGTTTCAACTTTCTCTCTCTACCCAATTCCAAGTTTACTAACAAGTGGCAAAGTGAACTGAATTAGCCTTGACCTCCTTTCTGTACCTGTGCTGATTACCAATAATCAAGATATAGAATAAAAAGCAGAGGGCCAGTGTGATTCACAGAGGGTGCGATTGGGCCCTCAACAACTGAGGGGGAGCTGTAGTTTAAATGAGTAACAGCTCATTTAAAATGATTCTGCTTCTAAGCTGATAACATGAAACTCCCCTCTGTTACCCCTAAAAGGAAGCTTCTCTCACATTAGACTTTTGTTCCCAATGTGTGACTTAGTAGAGTAAGGACTTAACTGTGAGTCAGAAAAACTGGAATCTGGTTTTGGTTCTGCTACTAGAATCACACAATCGCTGAATGTCATTAGTATGAGGAATCTGTAGATCAATCAGATACTCTTGTGATACAATAAGAAATGTATATTTGGTCTTTGTTCCCAGTTCCTGATACGGAGCTTCTAAAACCTTGTAATTTCCTGAGTGATAGGGATGATAGGAGCATCTTTTGTTATAGTGTTTGGTCTTTGTCTCTGGTTCCTGAAACAGAGCTTCTAAAACCCCTGTAATTTCCTGAGTGACAGAGATGATAATAGCATCTTTTGTTATTAATAAAAAGCCCCTCTCATCACACTAGAGTTTATCCTAATGAGGTGACCCTTCCTGTGCCCCTAGAAAGTTGCAGGATAGGGGAGGTTGCCAGAGGAACCAGCCACGTTATTAGTGAACTGAATCTGTCAGCCCCACCCGCTGGATGCCATGGAAATGGAGAGGGGCTAGAGATTGAATGGACACTAGTGGCCAATGATTTAATCAGTCGTATCTATGTAATGGGTCCTCCATGAAATCTCTAAACAGTAGGCTTCAGAGAACTTTTGGGTTGATGAACTCATCAACGTGCTGGGAGAGTTGTATACCTGGAGAACTCCCCTGAAGCTCCCCGGATCCCGTACTTCACCCTATACATCTTCTGTTTGGCTACTCCTGAGCTGTATCTTTTATAACAAACCAGTAATCGTAAGTAAAATGCTTGGCTGAGTTCTATAAGTCATTTTAGCAAATTATGGAACCTGAAAAAGGATTTGTGGGAACCCCTCGAATTTAAGGCTTGTTGGTTAGAAGTACCAGTAACAACCTGGGACCTGTGAGTGCCATCTGAATTGAGGATAGTCTGGTGGGACTGAGTCCTTCACTTTTGGGATCTGAGGCAAACTCCGGGTAGACAGTGTCAGAATTGAATTGAATAGATTTGTAGGACACCCATTTAGTGTATGCAGAGAACTGGAGACTTGCCCGGTGTGGCAAACACCTACACTTTTGGTGACAGAAGTGTTGTGAGTAAAAGCAGCTCAACTTTCATACCCCAGATGAAGACATTAAGACATGAAGGGGAGCTGGGCGTGGTGGTATGCGCCTGTAATCCCGGCTACTCGGGAGACTGAGACAGGAGAATCGCTTGAACCCAGGAGGCAGAGGTTGCAGTGAGCTGAGATCACGCCATTGCACTCCAGCCTGGGCAACAAGAGCGAAACTCCATCTCAAAAAAAAAAAAAGAAAAAAGATATGAGGAGGTAATGTATTATTCCTGTGGTTTCAAAGCTGCTTAATGACAGAAGTGGTCAATGTGAAAGTCTCCTACTACCCAGTCTAGTGTTTCTTAGGGTTGCTGTGACTCATTGAATAAAAATGAATGCCCATAGTCTGGACTTGTTTATTTATCTGTGCAAAGAGCCTTTGACTGAGAAGAGATTATCCCTAACAGTATTCCTTCACCCTTCTCATTCACTCTGCAATGACTTTGATTGAAATATTTACCCAGTTCTAAAGAGGTAATTTTTTATTTCTCTTACAGTTGTTACCGAATTTATACCATGTTGGTGGTGCATCTTGGGCGGGAGCCACTGGCTTACTATCCAGTCCAATTCAGGAGACCCTGGAATCAATGGCTGGAGAAGTTACAAGAGTAGTAGATGAACAACTAAAGGTTTGTGGGGTTTGTTATTTGGGAAATGAAATTGTTAAGATTTAACTATGTATGATAGCATTTTATTTATAAACCATAGCTATCTATGTTTTATAGACTTGTATGTGTGCATGCTGCAAAGATGTACTTGTAGTAAAAATTGAATACTGTGTCTTTTCCAGCTTCATTATAAGTTTTGGAAAGACTTCTTACATAATCATTTTTGATGGTAAACCTCTAAATGTACCTAATAAATTATGGGTTGCCACTGATAAAGGAATGATTGATTTCTATTTAGGGGGTAGAAAGAGAAGTGTGCTTCCGGAAAAAATACCTTCTGTTATTAACATCTGATTTAGAGAATGGGGAAAATGATTGTAACTACATTTACAGTACCTAGATGGTGCTTATGTGGGGAGTCTGCCACTAGGTAAATAGATAATCTTGTAAGGGGCTGGTTGAAAGACTAGGAAAGGTATTTAAATGTAATTACAAGGTACCCAAGGTTGCAGAGACCTGCCTATAGATTCACTGAAAAAAAAGGTAAGAAAAGAAACAAAAAGTTATTGAAACTTTTGGGGAATAGAGTAATTAGAGTAATCTAAGACCAGCTTTTGCTTAAAGTAACTTCAAGAAACAGCTACACTAGATAAATTTCACATTCAGAAAGTTTTCATCACTTCCAATCTGCCTATCAAGGTAGCCTTTAAAAACTGTGTCTGAATTTCTATAATTATTTGGCCTGTTTTCTTCTGAGAACACAATTACTACAGCATATAGGGATTTAAAGTGCAACTCATTAATAACTTTTCAGCGTGTTAATTACTCTCTTTGACAAGTTAATGAAGGAGAAAATGTGGGGTTGTCTTTTTAAGGAGTTTAATCCCCTGTCTTCCTGTGCATATAATACAGAGGGACTCTGTGTGTCATTTTTATTTTATTTAATCATGGTTGTTTTGAATCCATCCTGAGCAGAGACAAATGGGCAGAAAAAGGACTGTGGATGGTAGAGTTCTGCTAGACCATTTGTTACCTAATAGCACTTGTTTTATCCTGCATGAAGGATAACATATTTAAAACAAAATCAGCTTTGTTATTTATTTTTAACTGTAGAAAATGACTTACTCTTTGTGAAATGTTTAAACAATACTAACATATAGGGAAAAAAAGAAAGTGAAAATCCCCTGAGATCCCAGAGGTAGTGTCTCTGTTAATATCTTAGTGAATTTCTAGACATTCTGTGCCTATATATACAGTTTTTTATATAAGTGATAATACTATGCATACTGATTGGTAACCTTGTTCTATTTGGTACAATGTCATGAATACAATTATAGGTTGATGAATAATCATTTTTAATGGCTATGTGGTATTCCATTGCATAGATGTACCAGCATAATTTATTTTATAATTTCTGATTAATTTAGTTAGGGTAAATGTCTATAATTGACCCATTGTTATGTCAAATAGTATTATACTTTCATATTTAGTCACACACTGCTATTCACTAGTGCAGGCAATTGCTGATTTTGCCACATCTTCAACGATGCTAAGTTTATCAACCTTTCAATATTTTTCAGTGTAATGGGAAAAAAATTTTCATTGTGTCTTTTTGTTTGTTTTCTGAGATGATGTCTAGCTCTGTCACCCAGGCTGGAGTGCAGTGGCGCTATCTCAGCTCACTGTAACCTCTGCCTCCTGGGTTCAAGCTATTCTCCTGAGTCAGCCTCCCAAGTTGCTGAGACTACAGGTGCTGGCCGTCACGCCCGGCTAATTTTCGTATTTTTAATAGAGACGAGGTTTCACCATATTGGCCAGGCTGGTCTCAAACTCCTGACGTCAGCTCAAGTGATCTGCTTGCCTCTGCCTCCCAAAGTGCTGGGATTACAGGCATGAGCCACCGCTCCCGGCCTCATTGTGTCTTTTGTATTTCTTCAGTAACTCAGTGATGCATCACGTCATTTCATTCCCCCTTTGTATTTCTTCTTCTGTAAGTTGTGTATTCATATGCGTTGCCTAATTTGTTTCATTAAAGTATTTGTAAGAACTTATTCCATACTGAAAATTGGCTAGAATTTAAATGGGCATGAAACATTTGTAACAGGACCTTTCCTATCAAACAGCTTCAAACTGTTAATTGTCATTTCAGCTGGTCTAAACGACAAACCACCCCTTATACCTTTGGTGTTCATTTCCTTCTCATTGCATGGAATTGGTGAAATGGATTCTTGCCAGTCTCTTAGGAAAGAGCAGAAGGAAAATGTCTGAAGTATAACAATTTGAATTTTTTAAAGCCTAAAATAATATAAATATATTTAGGATTCAAAATATTTTCTGTAAATAGGCATTTCCTACATTATTTTGACCTTGATTTCTCGGACCCCTCTTTAAACATCACCAGTGTTCTCCATTCATCATCGCCTCCTTATTTGCAAATATCATAGCATGCTTTTCTCTCATTCTCACTATTTCTGAGGTCCCAGGCCTCCAAATGGCCTTTTCCCCACCTTTTCCTGTTCCCTACTCACTTGTTTTTATTATTCTCAATCCTTCTGAGTTTCAAGTTTCTTTTCCTTTGGGGATGTCTGGAATGAATCAGAGAAAATCCTCAACCAAAACGTCTTAATTAAATGTATTTTAAAATGTTCTTTTAACTGGGTGCACATTTCATTTTTGATACTTCTAATGGACTTCCTTATAATTCCTTCCAGTTTACATGACAAGTGGACAACCTTTTACTATTAAAAAAAAGTACCATTTGTCCATATAAATTTCCAATGCATTGATTTTCTTAAAATTATGTAGGGAAAATGTATTTTTAATATAACCAGTGTTCAGTTTTAAATTAAACTATTGTGGCTGTTACTGAATTCACTACTACTATCAAATTTTCCTAGTTAAAAATTTTCCTTTTTCTATTTCCCACATTCTCTAAAATTAACATGTTAAACTTGCAAGAGCTAAAGTCGATGGATTATCTTGTTTAAATGTTATTTTGTAAAAATAGTTTTTATTATAGGGAGTGGTAGAATCAGAAAAGGAAGCTCGCAGGCCTAGATTTGTGTCCTGGGCTTCCTGCTAAGCAAGTTGCTTAACTTTTTTGGACCACATTTCCTTCTGCAAGATTATCTTGGCCTCATGATAATCAGGGGGATTTATTCCAGCTCTAATATTTGATCATCCTGTACCATGGCCAGTCATAGACATTTTGAACATTGAATGAGAATAAATTCAAATAGCTCTTTAAGCCATCTTTCCAAAGTATTATTTCAGAAAGCAAAATAAATGGCCAGATAAGCCAGCCTTCTTAGTATACTTCCTGGAGGAGAATAAAGCAGTAAGTCTGGAGAAATTCCTTCTTTGAAGGAGATGATGTTTTCTCTAAACTGGCCTGTTTTAGGTATTTCAGAATGACAACACTCCCCTGTTTTCCCTCTTTTGATCCTAACATTTATTCCTGGAGTAGTAGTAGATGAACAAGGGGGATTTGAATGTTTTAACATAAGGAAACATTCATTTCTCCCTTCTGGACTTAAAGTCTAGGGTATTTGTGTTGGCCTACGAAATTCTTAATTTCATTCAGGGCTTAAATGGTAAAATACTTGACTGGTAAATTTCAGCTTTACTTAGGATATGAGGCCTGAGGGGTTTAGGTGGCATTTTGTCAACTATTAACTCAGTTTGGCCAGAAGAGATTTCTGAGTTTTCTTCTTTCTAGACTTTATATTTTCCAAAGCAAAAGAAAGGAAGATTTCAGAGCATTTTAGTATGGAAGTTGTATTTGCTTATAATGAATTAAAAGTCATTGGCTCACTGCAAGAATATAAGAGCATAGCTGCCATGTTAAGGATATTAATCCAATGTATTTTACAAATTTTAAACAGGTTTCCTAAGTACCATTAGTTATTTTTACAGTTAAGAAATATAGAACCTCATAACTGTCATTAGAGATACATCAAAACAAAATCGGATTATCATAGTTCATAAACAGGGCCTGTTCATTGCAAGTTGTCTGAAGGTAGTAAAACAGAGAGACTAACAAGATGAAGACTATACAAGAAAAGTTAGGAAATATGGATAGAATGAGAAATTTAGCATAAGCCTAATTTAGATTTCCCCCCAAAAAGAAAACAGAGACTAGGGGAAGGCAACATTTGAAGAGATGACAGCTGAGAATTTCAGAGATGAATTAAAGGCCAGAATCTTCTGATGCAGGAAGCCCAGTGAAACCTAAAGCAGGATAGATAAAAGCAAATTTATATCTAGAATCGTTGTAATAAAAAGTGAAGAGTGCTGAAGATAAAGATCTTGAAAGGAGGCCAGAGTTGGTGGTTGGGGGCAGGCAGGGAGAGGCTCTTTTTTATTACTTAAAAAAAGACCAATATTAACACTGACAGTTCACTTCTCAATAGTTAATGGAATCCAAAAGACAATGAAATAATATCTTTAAACTTTAGAGAGTACATAACGTATCAATCTAGAATGATATACCCAATGGACCTAGTTTTTACAAATGAAGATGAAAACATTTTCATCACTGCAAAAACTGAGATCATTTATTGTCAATAGACTACACACACACACACACACACACACACACACACACACACACACACACACACACACACACACACACACACACACACACACACAACACCAAACACCAAACACCAAAGGATATACTTTAGGACAAAGAAAACTTATCTAAAAAGGTAGTCTGAGCTACAAGAAAGACTAATGAGCCGGGAAGGTCCAAATATGAGTAAATAGTAACATTACATGAAACAATGATATAAATGTCTAACATGCTTTAA
This sequence comes from Pongo pygmaeus, assembly GCF_028885625.2. Classification (NCBI taxonomy): domain Eukaryota; kingdom Metazoa; phylum Chordata; class Mammalia; order Primates; family Hominidae; genus Pongo; species Pongo pygmaeus. The sequence continues at coordinate 25,651,022 of NC_072378.2, forward strand.
AATTTTAAAAAGCAAATACTGAAAGTGAGTGTATAAGTTAGTAGAAAGTCAGTTAAAGCAATCCAAGGTCCTAGTTTTATTCTAGATAAGTGTTAAGAACTCAGCATTAGACTTGCATTGTCCAATGTGTTACACATTAACCACATGTAGCCATTAAAATTACAATTAAACAAAATTCAAAATTCAGTTTCTCAGTTGCACTATGTACATTTCAAGGGATCAGTAGCCACATGTGGCTAATGCCTCCCTTATTGGACAGCACAGATATTCCTATCATCTCAAAATTCTATTGGACTGTGTTTCTTTACACATGAAGTAAAATATGCATGTTAAAATTCCTAGTATAATCACTAAAACAGAGGCACTAAACTAGAAGTTATACTGCATTTCTAGAAGAGCATTAGGAAATGTTGGGTTATTTTTGGTGTCATAGTGACTGACATGGGCAGGTGACAGTGATCCTAAATATCGTACAAGGTTGAGTTCCAAGCCAGAATTGATCCCACCCAAATGGCAATAGGAGAGGTATCACCAGAGAGAAACAGGTCCGTGAATAATGACAAATGGTCCAGTTTTCCAGAAATATGTAAGAATTTGAAGTGTGTGAGCATCTAATCATATGGCTTCATATATAAATGAATGAATAAGTGGACAAAATTACAAAGAAAAATGGACAAATTTGCCATTGTGGTAGAGATCTTTTAAAATAACTGTCCATAATTGATAGATCAAGTAAAACAATGATGAAGAAGATTTGAATAACAGAAATCTTAATTGTAATCTAATGCAACTATTCAATCAGTGCACAAGAAAAGGAGAATGTGAAATTTTTTTCAGGTGTCCACGGAATATTTATGAAAAATGCCCATGAAGTCATAAAGGTCATCTGCACAATTTCAGAGAACATATTTTCTGGTCTCAATTCAAATAAGTTAGAAATGAATAACAAAAGATAACTAAAAAAGACCCCACATGTTTATAAATTTAAAAATTACTTCTAACTCATGGGTCAAAGAGGAGGACATAATTTAAATCAGAGGATATAAGGAATGAAACAGTAATGTAAATAGTAATATAAGAACCTGTAGGAGGCAACTAAACCAGTACTTAGGGTGAAATACATAATTTTAAATGCCAATATTGGAAGTGAGGAGAGGTTGAAAACTAATGAGCTGTTAATGGATAACTTAAGAAGTTAGCAGTGAGGGTCATGATGCCTACAACATGCTTTCAGGTGTTTCAGAGAGAGGGGGAAACAAATATTGCAAATTATTAGCAACTGGTGAATTTTAAGAGTTAGGTTGATAGATGCTTATTGTCCTATTTTTTCCAATTTTTTGTAGGTCTAGATTTTTTTTTTAATGGGGGATAATATTTCCTTTAAAGTCAGGAATAAGGCAAAGATGTTTATTATCATCACTTCTATTCAGCTTTATACTGAAGGTCTTAGCCAATGCATAATGATAAGCAAAAGAAGTGAGAAATGTAAGAATTAAAAAGGAAGAAAAATTCTATTCAGCTTTATACTGAAGCTCTTAGCCAGTGCATAATGATAAGCAAAAGAAATGAGAAATGTAAGAATTAAAAACGAAGAAAAATTATCAGAATTTGCAGATTTTATGATGTCCTACATAGAAAACCCAAAAGAATCTGCAGGTAAGTTATTGAATTTGTGTGATAAGGTTTCTAGATGTAGAGCAATATGTAAAAAGTTAGGCCAGGCACAGTGGCTCACACCTGTAATCCCAGCACTTTGGGAGGCTGAGGCTGGAAGATGTCTTGAGCCAAGGAGTTTGAGACCAGCCTGGACAACACAGTGAGACCTCATCTCTACAAAAATTTTAAAAATTAGCTGGACATGGTGGCCCATGCCTGTAGTCCCAGCAAGGTGGGAGGGAGCTATGATTGCACCACTGCACTCCAGCCTGGGTGGCGGAATGAGATCCCGTCTCAACAAAAAAAAAAAAAAAAAAAGAAAAAATTGTGTTTCTATATGTCAGCAACAACTAGTTAGAAAATGTCATTAAAAATAGTCACCATTTAAAATAGTAACAGAGAGCCTGGTATGGTGGCTCACGTTTGTAATCCCAGCACTTTGGGAAGCTGAGGCAGGTGGATCACCTGAGGTCAGGAGTTCGAGACCAGCCTGGCCAACATGGCAGAACCCCATCTCTACTAAAAAAATACAAAAAAATTAGCCAGATATGGTGGCACGTGCTTGTAATCCCAGCTACTCAGGAGGCTGAGGCAGAAGAACAGCTTGAACCCGGGAGATGGAAGTTGCAGTGAGCCGAGATCACGGCACCACTGCACTCCAGTCTGGGTAACAGAGCGAGACTCCATCTCAGAACAATAATAATAATAATAATAAAATAAAATAGTAACCGAAAAATCTAAAGTACCTAGGAAATAAATCACACAAAAATCTCTAACACCTCAATGGAGAAAGTTTATTGAGAGACTTTAAGGAAATTCTAAAATAAAAATATGTGTCATATTTGTGGGTAGGAAAAGTTATTGTTACAGATGTCAGTTTTTCCTCAAATTTATCTGTTATTTGATAATTCTAATAGACATTCCAATAGGTTTTTAATAGAACTTGACAAAGCTGATTCTAAACATATGGAAAAGCAGTGCTCAAAAATAGCCCAGACACATATAAAGAAGAACAAGAAGGTTGGTAGTCTTGTTCTACTGCATGTTAAGACTTAGGATAATTAGAAAAATATGCAGAGGTAGATGAACCAAAAAAACAAATCCAATAAATAGACCCATACATACATTCCAGTGTTAGAAATGACAGAGGTAGCACTGAAGTTTAGTACAGAAAAGATGGACTATACCCGTACTTAGTGAGTCCTTGGGCCTGTAATACTTTTTAATATGTTCCTTAGTGATTGTTTAAAGAAGTGTGCCAGGCCCTGGGGATGTAAGGTGGGACTTCACAATTGCCACCAGGTTCTAACTTTGTATCTGGAGTCTGATGACTCTAGCTCTCTGTGAAGTTCCAGAATTCTATTAAAATTGCATATAAATTTTTCTGGATGAGTGTTCATCAGATTCTCAAAGGCGTGTCTTGGCCCAAAAATGGGTAAAAGTCACTAACTTCTTGAGCATTTTATTTTATTTTATTTTTTATCACTGAGGTTCCGACTGTATGGCAGCAGGAAAGAGTACATGTCATCAAATACAGCTTGGAGTGTGACGAGAGTAGGGGAAGAAAGAAAGTCTTCTCAAAGAAAAATATTGAGCTGAGTATGGAGGAGTACAGATGTTTTATTCTGGCCAAGAGGGGAAAATGGAGGAATCTAGGCCAAGAAAACATTGTGTACAAAGCATGGAAACAGAGCCTGGATCATACCGGGAACTGCAGCCATGATTGGATTATGAATAGTTATAAAGGAAATAGAGAGATAGGGCAAGAAATGAAGCTGGCAAGCTCAGAATCTACCAGATACTTCAGGGATTTTTATTCTGTGCTAAAGAATAATAATTTTGACATATTTCCACTTTTGAGGAAATACCTAGGAATACATTTAGCATGTTTTGGAGATAGTTGTGGTGGAAGGGGTTGAGGTAGGTAGAGTCTAGTGAGACTTGCAAATTTCTCACCTAGTTTAATACCATTCTTCACAGTAAAGAACTTAGCAGGAAAGGCTGATTTTGGTGTTGTAGTTGTTATTGTTTGAGTGGGGAGGGGAGGACAACACATTGCAGCTGACCTTTCCATGGCATATATTCAGGTGGAAAAGTTTCCTGGGCTTTATTGTGTATATATTGTATCATATGTATTGTATAGGTGATTGTAGATAAACATTTGGTTGAGACTCACTGGAATATAGGTAACAGTTTGAAGCCATGGGAAGGATGGATGTTGAACAGGGTCTGGTGTGCATAGGTCCATGGGGCATGAAGGAGAGGCTGCAGTCCTCTCTTATCTTTCTCCCAGCCCTGCCACTGCAAAGTTTACCCTGGCAGCCCTAGATACTGTTTACTTAAGAGAACAAGGGAACAAACTTATAAGTAATGAAGCAGAGACGGAAGGCACATTCTTTTGGATACTGATCAGGGCCATTAAATGAGGATGGGTATAATAGGAAACAAGAGTAGGAAACAGAAGACCTGAGTCCCCATCTCACCAACTCCGGTGACCAGCTGAGCAACCTTGAGCAAGTCACTTATGTCCTGTGAGCCCCAGTTCCCTCATCTAAAGTCTGTCTTCACCTACTGAGTTGTTATGTGGATCAAAGGAAATCCTGGATGAAGTTACTTTTAAAGTGCTGTATTGTACTGTTGGGATAGAGGTGGTGGTAAGGAACTAACTGCAGAATATTTGCTGGATTAATTAAATGCCTAAGACAGGCTAAAATTCCTTTTTATAGGGTCAAAGTTATGAGATCATGGAGCAGAAAGAGACCTTATATAATTTTATAGATGAAAATGCAGAGATCTGCAAAGATTATTCGCTTAATACTACTCACTTAACATTCCATAGAAATTTCATGTCAGAGTTTACATTGGAAGCCAGGCCTCCTCCCTTTAGGTGTGAAGTTCATTCAAACTGAATTAGCACTGTCATGCAGGGAGACCTTTCAGAAAGTAACTGATATGTTGAAGAACATGACAGAATTAAAACAGAGTGTTGGATTCCTGAGGTTGTTCTTATCAGGAGTGCCAGACTATTCCTCCATCTAGAACAAAATGTGTTTATTTCAGTGTCAAAGAGGAAACTAATTTGCCTTAAACTGAGTTACTTGCATCTCTTGCAGATGATTGGTATAGGAGCTTTCCTGGAAAATATACTAATTCAGTGATTATTCAACCAGAGTTATAATGGGGACAGAGCACTGTCAAAATAGGAAAGGCTTTTGGAAACTTCTCAAATGACTGCCTCCCTCCTCTCTTCCCCTGGTTTTCCACATGATCCTTATAAACAGCCTGCTACTCTGCTGCTCATACTGCAGTGCAATGAGAAATTTTACTGGTGGATTGTGCTTTGCATTTTAATATGTGAGCAGATAGACCACTGTACTAGTCTTTCGATAATAGTGCTTCATTGGTCCTTATTCACACTGGACCAGTAATAGGATCCAAGCCTTGCTTTCAAAAACTGCATTTCTTATCATTAAGAACAGTGTTCGAAATCAGATTAATAATAATGTCTGTGATATGTTGAGCTTTTAATATCTGTGATATACTGAGCTCTTATTTTGTGCTAGACACTCTGTGGAACACATTAGACATGTAATATTATTTATTCTCAATAATCCTATGAGGTGAGAACGTTTTTATTGTCATTTTATGGTCAAGGAAAGTAAAATGGAGAGATCAGTAACTTTGTCCAATGTCACTCAGCTAGATTTCAAATTTAGGTCTGACACTGACGCTGATGCCCTTTCCACACTTTCCAACCATATCACCCGTCTCAGACAAATCATTTAACTTCCCTTAGCTCACATTCTTCAACCGTAAAATGGTGATCACATGAATAGCTTCCCTACCCATCTTCACAGATGTTGGAAGGATAAAATGTGCAGAAACATTTTTTAAACTCTAAAGTGCTATATGAATGTGTTTTGAGTGTTATTATTAATGCTGTCTATAAAGTGCTGTTAATGTTTTTGTCTGTTATTTTCCTATAGTTCATTGTTGTCATAATAATTAATATCTTACCTAAAGCTTTTCTTTTAAAAGAGTAAAATTGGCAGTAGTTTCTGTGATTTTTCTGCTACTGCTGTTTTGATAGAGCAATTGAATGGTTCACCCTAATTTGGAGTTTCTGTGATTTGCAGAATCTCAGAAGCATTCACATATGATGTATTTTCTGGGGTTACCTGTGACTTTATGTTCTAGTACCAGGGAAAACAATTTCTTGTGGTAAGGGGGTATATAAAGGCTTGATGTTTGTATTTTTTAATCTTCTCGTTAATGGCTTTGTGTTAAATACAGCTGACACGCCATAACACTTCAGATGCCAGCATGAAGCTTGCTTGGTTCTGCCAAGTGTCTGATTTAAAGTGATTACCAGAAATCAATGATCATCCAACAGTCACAAGTCACCCTGGGGCAGCTCGAATTCTTGGTTGCGCTCTGGGACTCCGTCGTGCTCCTGTTCTCTGAGGGCTCCGTGTCATATATAACCACCTTTCAGTTTTATGGTGGGCGCCTCGGGTGCAGTGTCATCATCTCTTCCCTTCACTTGTGCTGCATTGCAGGTGTTGCTTGAGTCCATGGTTGATGCTGCTGAGAATCTTTGTCCCAATGTGATGAAAAAAGCCCACATTCGACAAGACTTGATTCATGCCAGCACCGAAAAGATTTCTATTCCACGTACCTTTGTTAAAAATGTCCTGTTGGAGCAGTCTGGAATTGACATCCTTAACAAAATTAGGTAGGTTTATAATGTTAATAAACCTAGGAGCTGCAGTTTCTGTAAATGCAGTCAAGGCAGCTGTAAAGAGGGTTATTGTTGGCTGTATCCATATATAATGTGTTTAGGCATGTTTAATAGGGAGAAACTGTATGTAAATATAACCGTGCATAAATGCATAGGTTTTATACATTTCCAAAATGAGATGATCACGTAAATGCCTGCATTACTTAAGGACATAGAATTATCTGCTCTGTTTAAAGGTTTTATATTTAAGAGGGGGTACATGTTTGTAATCCCTGTTTTCTGTTTCTGAAGTTTATCTTTCATCTTTATAAATCACTAGCTTGAAGATTGAGATCAGTTTGCTTTTTACCATCATACACTGTGAACAAATGCACAGCCTATAAATAGGCAGAGGCCCACTTTGACCTTACCATATTTTCCTTCTGGGTTATTTTGGTGGGTCTGTAATACTATGTGTGTATTAATGGTGTCTTTGCAGTGTTTACCTAGATTTCTGTTTGAAAAAGTTTGAAAAATATGACAAGATATAAATATTTAGAAGCTGTGATTACTGGCAAACTTTTCCGAATTTTTACATAGAGACTCTTGGTCCATCAACAGTATTACATTATAGCTCAGCTAATTCTCATAATGTTTCTTAGTTGGGGAACCAGATAACTAAAAAGTAAGTTCAGAAACATTTTTTAATTTTCCATTTTAACCATTTTTGAATATTGATAAAGATATTTAGATGTAGCAGAAATAATAGCTCCTGTCTATCGAGCTGGGGGTGGTGCTAACACACAGTGATACAGCTAAATGACAATCCATGAGAAAAATGAGTCAAAAACAAAAAAAGCCCCAAATTATATTGTCGTTAACTAGATATCAAAGGCTGATGACTTTAAATCCAGATTATAGAACTTTGAGGATTTAGAAATTCTGCAGTAGCTGAATAATCTCAGGTCTTTTTTGTTTGTTTTGTTTTACTGAAGCCCCTGAGTCCTACTCAGCTGAATTGTAAGGCAATTGGAAGGACTTGAGAAATTTTAGAAAAGACTTCTAGAGGGTTTATAGGACCCCATAGATTAGTGACTTTATAAACTCTAGCCCTTCACTAGGTGTGCTTACTTATTCTTATAACCTGTGGTTTGAGAATTTTTTTGTTGGAGATGCCTAAACATTAAGGAGAAAATAATGTATTGGCCACTATTCTTTCATAATAGTGGTTTCAGCCACAAATAGATCATATTTTGATAGCTTTGAGTATCAAATTCTGTCAAATATGATCATTTCCTTTGAAAATGGGCAAATTCTGAAAGTTGAACAGCAGTATAGAATACACATCAATGAATCAATTTTATGTCCATTAACTCCATACTTGGCTTTTTATAATGCATTATACTGAACATTGATAGAATGAAAATATTTACACCTACACATGCATGTATGTATACATTCATATAATATGCACGTTTGCATGGGCAGGTTAAGTTGACTCTTTTCCTCTAAAACCTTTGCAAACTGGAAGCTTAACCAGGAAGGAAGCATAGTATCCGATAGCAAAATGATAGAATGATCCTGAGATATTAAAAAATAATTGTGTTTTTAAGACTCTATCTTTTTTGGTGCTACAATTTGAAATAGATAAACCACTCCTCCCCACTTTCAGAGAGGAGAGAAAGAGAAACTATTGAACCTATAGTTTTATGAGGAAGTATAATTTCTAAACATGCCTAAAAAGAATCAGAGGAAGTACTTAAAATTAGATTTTCAGGTCCCTCTGAAAGTTTGGGGTGGGACCCAGTAACCTGTATTTTTAATATGAGACCTGGGTGAATCTTATCAGTAGACACCTCTGCGGAATAGTCAAGTATCAGATAAAGCAAATAGCTAGTGATACCTTGTTTCAGGGGCAGAAATTAAATGTATTTTTTATCTTTAGCTTAAGATAATTTTTACTCTAGGTAAAAAACTAGTACTTCTATTCAGAAGTCTCCCCGGGCAGAGAAATCTCCATGCAAATTACTGCCTTTAGGTTAGCAAGATTTTTTCCGTGTTACACGAATATATTTTCAACGTTAGCTTATGAGACAATATTGGAATATAGGTATGTATTTCTCTCACATATTTACCTTTAAATGTATTGTGCTTAATGTACATTTGTACATATGTGCATTAAGATATTCAGACCGAGAACACACATGAAAGTGGAATTCTTGGGAATACCAAATTGCAAAAATGCAAACAAAAATACCAGCCATCTGACAGAATCTTAGTGGCTGGGTCTGTTTATTAGTAAAAACAACAAGCCACTTTCTGCTGTGTGGACAACTCTCTGAGGTCAGGCAACAGGCACCAGAACTGCAAATTTTAGTAACCTCTCTTCATAAAAGATAAGGGCAGGTGATTTTGTAAATATTCAAAGTAAGATGGTCGGTCAAAGCAGACGCAGTCATGGTATCATTTGATTGGTGAAAAGTTTTTTAAAAGGGTGAGTGATATGCATACTAAAGCAGTAACTAAGACTTAACAACCGGGCTAGACTTTCTTAATTTACTCCAGCCCAGGTTTGTTTTCCTTTATGTCAATGGATGAATTGTTCCTCACCACATGGTACATATGGTTCCCATTAACTTTGTCTTTATCCAGATGTTTTTCATTTCTACCATTAAATCTTGAGGTTTGAAATTGCAGAGGCAGGTTGAAATTGGTAAAGAAAGTCTATTACTTGTGTGTTTATGGCAGTGTTTAAGGTTTATTTTTGGAAATACTTAGTCCTGTTCACACATTCTTATATTCCACTTTCAAAGACAGAAATGGAATCACAGTTAACCTTATCACTATAGCAGCAAGGGTGGATGATTTTCTCCCCTTGCACAAATTAAAATGGTACTCTGCCCTTTTGATTTTCACACAGTGAAGTAAAGTTGACAGTGGCCTCCTTCCTGTCTGATCGAATTGTGGACGAAATCCTGGATGCACTCTCACATTGCCATCATAAACTGGTAAGTGCTATGCACATCTTGAGCAGGACCTCCTGTTTCAGCTCTGCTGTGATGCAGGATAACTTCCGGTGTGGGGATGTGATTTCTTTTCTGCATTTCACACTATTACAGCTTTATGGTTTGTGATCTTGGTTTTCCTCCTTTCTCTTCTATGTTGCTTCTAGCCATTCTGGAGCATGTTAGAACTTCTCCAGAGGGAATGATAAGGGAAAGCAGAACTGATTGTATCCAGAAATCTTATTGTTCATTTATTATAAAGGTCAAAAGCTTGGGGAAGAAATGTTGAGACTGATGTCTGAAATTAACATTTTAATTTATCTTTGCTCATTTTGTTGCTGATATGATTATTTGATAATGGACTATTCTAAAAATATGGGAGAAAATAAAAATATTCGAATAAAGGAAGTGCAAGAACAAAATGGGCATAATTTAGTAATGGATAGTTGCTGACTGCCCCACAGGTGCCTTGGATATAACCAAGGTAAAAAAAAAAATTTCTTCATCTAGAGACTGGTTCTGCATCAAGGTAGGGGACTTTGCTTCCAATATCAGTGCATATGAAAAAATGTATCAGAAACTCAATGTTGTGCAAACTTCAGGAAGTTCTCTGAGGTACAGATGAAGCTTTTATAACTGGTTATATCTTATGTCTCAATATGATGCAGTGGAAGTCTCCCAGGAAAGTTATAGCAATGTTTCCTTCAAGAAAAATAATTCTTCAATGTTTTCTTAACTGTGCGGGATGGAGATACCAGTTTTATGGCATTGAATTGTTGTGTGACACTAGAGAATCCTAAAATGAGAGGAGTAGCAACAGCTTCTACATGAAACAGACAAAATGCGTGTTTTTGAAAAATTCATTTGAGAAAAACGTGTAAGACTGTCTTCCAAAATCTGAAAGACAAGACAGATATCTCTAATAGCACGATTCAAATGCTGCCTGTGGACCATAGGTGGCCCACTAATGGATGGTTCCCCAGAGGAAGCATCCAGAAACTTCTTGAGCGTCCAATATCAGTGCATATGAAAAAATGTAGTTTTTCATTGTAGCACCAAAAAAGATAGAGTATCCAAACACGTTATTTTTCCGATTTTTCTTTTTTATTGTATTTTAATAGTATATTGGTTTGTGCTAAATTGGAAATATAAAAAACCAGTTTATCACCACATTGAATGTAAGAAACACTGTTTTCTATTTCCTGGCACGGTAAAGAGCTACATGATTGTTTAGAGCTCCTGATTCAGCCTTTTTTTAAATAAGTACAAACAAAAGCAATAGAGTATTCATCCATTCATTCATTCATTCTTTCATTCATTTGAGATGGAGTCTTGCTCTGTCACCCAGGCCGGAGTGCAGTGGTGCGATCTTGGCTCACTGCAACCTCTGCCCCTAGGTTCAAGTGATTCTCCTGACTCAGCCTCCCGAGTAGCTGGGACTACAGGTGTGTGCCACCACACCTGGCTAATTTTTGTATTTTAAGTAGAGATGAGGTTTCACCATGTGAAATCCTTTCTCGATCTCCTGACCTCAAGTGATCTGCCTGCCTCAGCCTCCCAAAGCGCTGCGATTACAGGTATAAGCCACTGCACCTGGCCTAGAGCATCCTTTTAAAATAAACTTATTTTAGAAACAGTTTATTGATAACCCATAGCTCCAGGAATGGCCTTAAAATGCTTACTTATGACACAAATAGTACATATTATACTAACAGAAATCTTCATGTGAGAATTACACTGAAAGTTTGAATTTTTCACTTTTTTGCGTTTGTTTTTTCTTAAAGAATTTACTCAGAGAGTATTGATTTTTTTGAGAAAAAATTTGCTGAATGCACTTTTGGTTTGAACTTCATTTTAACATTAATACTGCTGATTTAGATTATAAGGAAAGAGATTAAGACTCATATGAAGGAAATACTATCTTCAAAATGAAACCTTGTTTTCAATGACTTTCAGATTCCATTTTCACCAACTTAAGTTTGTAAACGTTCTCAAAGTTTCCATGGACTTGCCAGCTGGTTTTCATTGTTTCAGAAGAATTAAATCAAAGTTCCTGGTGTCAGCTCAGCTCAGCACTGAAGTTTGTTAATTTCAGCCAAGCTTATTCTACCTCTCATTTAATTTTTTATGTTTACCTGAAGTATAACACTGGAAATTAAGAAATCATATCAAATATGGTATTCATTATATGAAAACAATGAAAGCTAGCAGGAATTAAAATTTTGCTAGTAATTTCCTTCTTTTCAGTCCTTTAAAAATAATGAAAGTTGGAATTGTTTTATTACTCTCAGATACTTTTTAGTATAGAAGAAAATTTCTTCAGAGGAATTATCAAATAAAATTAATAAAAAGAACACTACTATGTTGTCTCTTCATTTACTAAAAGAGATTTATAACTTATTGCTTAAAACACTCTGTCCTCCAAAGAGAGATAATAAAAGAGGTAAGTTACTGTACTGTGAATGTGTTAAGAATTGTCCTTGTCACTCGTCGACCTTGTGCTCCACTGCGCCATCTTGTGGAAGACGTCTTCAGGAATCCAGCTAACCAGCACTTTCTGTCTCTGTGCTTTAATTTCTCCTCGTACACGTCTTGACCTTCTAGGCTGACCATTTCAGCAGACATGGCAAGACCCTTCCTCCACAAGAATCCTTAGAGATCGAGCTGGCTGAGGAGAAGCCAGTTAAACGTTCCATCGTCACAGTGGAGGAGCTAACAGAGATAGAGCGTTTGGAAGATCTGGATACCTGTATGGTAAGACACATCCTCTGGTGGCACCATTACCCTATTCATTGGACTGTGCCATTGTGTTTTTTTTAAAACAAATCTCACCTTTTGAAATCAGACCAAACAAAACACTGTCCCCACCCTCAGACAATTCTTTCAGAAAAGTCCTAAAGAGGCCGCTAATGAAGTGAATAAAGCTGAAGCTTCAGCCCCCTTCTAAGGCCCTGTAGCCATAGTGGGAAAATTCCTAATTAGGAGAAATAGATTAGGTAACTCTTAAAGGTTTTTGTGACAGGAAAATATCTTCAAATAAAATTATAAATAAGCCATTACAAATGTGAAGAAAGACTTTTTCAAATAAAAAATATATTATAGGGTGACTCTTTCTTGGTCTTACCTGTTTTCTTTTGTTACACAACTTTTTGACAAACCCTTAAATTTGGGCTTCCTGTTTAGATGAGATTCTGTTTCGTTAACCTGATTTGATGTGCTTTAGAAGATGGAATGCACACTATAGTGTTTACCTAACTGTAGGTCTTAATTTCTTATCCATTTTCTAAATTTCATGTAGCATATCCATCTGGCCCTATAACTAGAGTATTTAGGTTGTTAATACCTTTTCACTCTAAGGAAAATTTTATCCGAATCCTGTTTCATTATTTTAAAATTTATATTAATCAGCATAGCTACTTCTCACTTTAACATGAAACAATTGTTTGTGTCTATATCATCCTCTGTATTCAATATGTTTATGTCTTACAAAATGTTTACTTTTTAATAATTCCTTATAATCTGAGGTGGTGGTGGTAAGACTAGGTTTTGGTTACTTATATGTCCAAATGTTTCTACATTAGCTTGTGATTTTAGCAATTTTTAGATGAAGCCATTGTTAAGAAATAGTACTTGTTTTAACTTTGAACACCAAGGATCTGATATGGCCGATATTACTTTTCTAACCTAGGAGGGAACGTAGTGTGTTAAAAAGTTTACTTATTTTATAAACCACTGTTATCATGTTTTCAAGTCTGTGAATAAAATATTTGAGGGTTCTCTATGTAAAGTCCTGTCCTATACAAGGAGAACAGCAAAGAAAGCCTAATGTATAATCCAAGATTGCAAGCAACATTCTAATATCACTAAATAAAGCTGAAAAACAGTTTTCTGTATAATTATATAAACCTGCACATATATTTAATCTGGGTGGAGGAAATTGTCAAGTTTTTAAAAACTTGGTTGTCCAGCTCATTATAAAATTTATATTTCATAAGTATTTTGAGTTTGTTTGCCTTTTGAGGCATTAGAAGTTGGACACTATGTTATAGGATAATTGTTCTGGAAAGCTCTTAGACTAGCCCTAAAAGAAAATAAATAATAAGAAATAGATTTGAATTAAAAATTTGAAATCAACTCCACATATCACGTTTCCTACCAGATTTATTTGGTCATGTGTAAATTGGAAAAGGGTGAAGGAAAAAACAAGCTAGTAAAATGTATTTTATTGGGTTTATAGATGATGTGGTTTGGAATGAGGAAAAGTTGGTTATGAAAGACCGGCTCAGCTACTGTAACATTGGTTTTAAACTGTGTAAGCTTTGTTTGGAAGTAAGTTTTTTTGTTTGTTTAATTTGGTTTAGTTTTGTGAAAGGAAGAAAAAGGTTGTTTGTTTGTTTGTTTTAAGTGAGTGAGTTGAGGGTGGAGGAAAGGAATAATTTTTAAAAATGCAGTTGGAAGACCACCCTCAGAACTTAAGACACAGCGCTGCAGCAGGCACAGCCCCCGTGAGTCAGCATCCATTGTAAAAACATTCATGTTGCCATGATGCCTAAAGAGGCAGGAGTAGATGTAGATCTCTTTGAATTCAACTCTCAGGACAAGCCACTTTAGGAGGGTAGACTTTATCTGGTTTAAAGGGCCAAGGAGGTAAGCAGGGACGGCCATTCCTGAGATGAGCCTGTGTTGAGTCCTGGGGTGAGGAGCAGGGCCCTGGGTGTTGAGGGAGTGACAGAGAAACATAAGAGCTCTTCATCAAAAAAAGAATATATAGGTAGGCATGAGTTTTTAAGTCATGAAAGTAGCTTTTGTTCTAATGGATATTGTCTTCATTCATTGTTCTAACTAGGCTAATAAGTTGTTAAGTAATAGAAAACCAGAGTTAACTTTGCTGTTAGTGTAACGAAAAAGCATATTTTTTTGTGTGTAAAAAGTGCAAGTCGAGATTTTATACTATTGATAATAATTTCCTGTATACTTTCAGCCTAACCATCAATTCCAAGCCACCCAAAGATAGAACCATTCACATGGCAGCAGCTGCCTCAAGCGCAAGGATCCCTCTCCTAAAGGAAATCGATTTTCTGAGCTGGTACAAACTCATAGCTAATTTGGAAGGAGTAGAGCAATAGATTGGTCTTTTAATGCCTCCTTTCATAATGAAAGTAGCAAACCATTATTGTTTGTTATTGACATCTATTACCAGATATTTCAAGCCGTGACCCTCATATGATGCCATTGGGGGAAAAAAGTTTGCAGTCCGTATTTCAAAGGGAGGTGCATTTAATTCATGATGGTTTTCTAAAGAATGTATGCATTTTCCTTGGCAGCATTTCTATCTTAAGTGATCTGGAAAGTTAAGACTCAAGATTAACTGTTGTGTAGAAAACTATCAGAAGGGCAAGTACATAAGTACATGCATGCAACCTTTCCCTCATGGAATTAAAAACCCCTGGTGGGTAGAATTTGTGCCACAGATGGAGCTACAGCACTGTTGAATTTGATTGCTTTGGGAGATGTTGTAATTTTACTATTACCAAAAATGTTTGTTTATAGCCCAAAGAACTGTGAAACTTTCCCTATGAATTCCAAAGGAACTTTGACATGTCACCAACCTGCTATTCACAGATTTAAGTTTGTTCACAGATCCTGGCATTTTTTGTGCAGGATGTTCATAGCTACTAAACCCATTTTTGAGCATTTCTTTAGGAAACTGGGCAGAGATTCTGGGAACACTTTTGTCCCCTGCCCCTGGATTTCTAATCTTCATGTTTTCTTCCATTTCTCCCTGGTCCAAATGTCAATTCCATTTCAGTGCTTAAGTCTCTTTAAAAAACCAATAGTTATAATTGCACTAGGGGAGGTTTAAGGGCATGTTAGGTGTAGAAATTTATATTAATTTGAATTTTAACGTTTACCTTCCTGGAGTTGGAAACGATAATCCATACAATTGATTTCTTTGAAAGAAATTCATCACTTAGTCAACAACAATTAAACTTTTGCTTTGACTAAGCGAAGGCTGAAGTAAGAATGATTGAGTGATTTCTTGGGACCTGTTATCTACTGGAGGATAACTAAGCTTCTAATCAAACTTAATTTTATAAAGTTAAAGAAAAAGGCTGTTCTTTTTAAACAGAGTGTCAGAAAAGGGAATTTTGTTTGTTTCCAATAAGATAAATGATCTTTTTCTTTTAACTAGAAGAAACTAAGAGGTAATCTAGTTCAGGTGGTAGGACACAGTGGGGAGGAAGATAACACAAACTATTAAAATCACCTGCACTGTTTTACAGCCTGTGTCTACTCTCTTAGCCCCAGAGAGTCTGACATCTCCTTAACTGCAGGGCGGAAAATTAAATGGTTTAAAAAGCCTTCTTATTCATGTGCCTAACACTTATGTAGTACCTGTGACGTGCAGGCACTATTCTGAGCTCTTGTGACTGTTAACCAGTTCAATCTTCATAGCAACCTGAATAATAAGGTCTTATTAATACCTTCTGTTTAACAAATTAGGAAACTGAGGGAGAGAAAAGTAAAGTAAGTAACCCACGGTTAACCAAAGGCAGGCAGTTTGGTGCCAGAGTCTGCATTTAACCAGTCTGCTATGATGAGTATATGGATTTCATCTATGGTATTTCTTACAAAAGGATTAAAATTTGCATTCAATTTAGTTATACCACATTGATTTCTGTAAAAAAGGTGCTTACTAGCCCCAGATGAAATGAACATGTGAACAGAAACACAAATAGAAGGCGTAGTGTCATATAATCATAATGGAAGCCTGTAGTTTTTGAACATTGTTGGAAACACGTGTGTCAAATATCTGCTGTGTTCAATCGTTATCCAATTGTTAGAAATGAAGTTGCCCACTTTTGGCTTACCTGAAACCTCCTGTGCCTCTCTATATGTTATTTTGTTGGTGACAATGATTAATTAGTTTTCCTATATGCTTCTTATCATTTCAACCCACATGCCTTATATGTCATGCTGAAACGTGTATTTCTTTAGAATCTTTATTGTTCACAGACCATCTGTTCTTCTGCAGTCGGGTGCTCTTAGGAAATCAGTATTCTGAACCATATCTTTGAACTTTGGTGTCTTATTGGTCCTTGGGGTATTGAAGGATGCAGTTTTAGTTCTGCTGATTAGTTATCTCTAAATATTTAATTTGTCACCATATATAGTATGCCATCTTTAAAAAATAGCAGAAGTTTGGGATTTAAGTAGTATGCCAAGTGAGTGAAGAGCCAGTGTCTGCTCCTTAGGCATAACTAGCTCACTAATTGTATGTAATTCTTTCAATTATTTTAATGAGCATCATACCAGTTTTAAATCAAAAGATATTCATGCAGAGGAGCAGTTTGTCTGCTTATTGCTGTTCCTAGGAAAAGAATCTTAAAAAGCTTGAATTATTACAGAATGCATCTTTCTGAATCCTGTCTCCAATGATAAAATAGCAATTATTTTCCCTTAACAAATTCAACTTCAAATTTCAATATATATTTTTTAAGTTTTTAATACAGACTAAAATTCAGCAAAAGTCTATTTGACTTGGTCAAAATACTATTTTTGAGAAGAAATTTAAACAAATGGCCTTATTCTCAAGTGCCAACAGTTATTAATGGAACTAATCTATTCACAGTGTCGCCAAGCACAGACTATTGAGTCAATATGTCTCATTCAAAATGGTTTACACTAATATTAACTATGTGCAGAGGGTTGTTCAAGTCATAATTGTTAATTTTCTCTTATAATTTTATTCTGTAATGTCTTTTTCTTACTGATATTACTTTGAAAACAGAGTTAACTTTTTAACTAGTAGAAAGCAATTGATTAAAACACCTTTTTTCCAAATTCTAAGTTTCAAAATTATAGTACACTCTCTGAGTCCAACTAAAATGGTTAATGTGTGTTCCTCAAAGTTTGTAATAGTATTTTTTATTTATTATTTATTATTACTATTATTTCTTTCCTCAGAGATCCTTATTCTGATGTAATAATATTTGTTACAGTCCTTTGTCAAAATGCCAGGAATGCATGTCCCATCCCTGAAGAGTTCATTGTTCCCTCAAGACCCAGAGTTAATCTTTTAATTTTTAAATCACATGAATACCACTATCAGAGGCCCTATTCCAGGGAGCTTCCAGAGATCTGACCCAGATATCTTTTTTTTTTTTCTTTGAGACGGAGTCTTGCTCTGTCGCCCAGGCTAGAGTGCAGTGGCATGATCTCGGCTCACTGCAGACTCCACCTCCCTGGTTCAAGCGATTCTCCTGCCTCAGCCTCCTGAGTAGCTGGGATTACAGGTGCCTGCCACTGCGCCCGGCTAATTTTTGTATTTTTTTAGTAGAGATGGGGTTTCACCATCTTGGCCAGTCTGGTCTTGAACTCCTGACCTCATGATCCACCTGCCTTGGCCTCCCAAAGTGCTGGGATTACAGGCATGAGCCACCACACCCAGCCAGACATCTTTTTTAAAGGAATAAAACAAGGCCTAAGGTACAGTGTTGACTGCCCTCACAGGCCACCCAAGAGAAAAGATTTCCCCCTTATTGCAGTTATTTCTAGAAAGAGATGAATCCCACACCTTTGACCTGCAGTTAACAGAGCAGGCTTCACCCCCAGAGCCCTAAAACTCCCAATAGGAGCTAAACTCCTAAGGGAGAAGATGGGGCATACTAAATAAATCCCTCCACAAAATGACTTTGAACCAATTATGACTAGTCAGGGTATTCCAAAACCAGCACCCAAATTGGGCACCTGACTTGTTGATTGGAAATGATGATTCTTATGAGCTTAATTTTGACATGTAATCATCATTATAAAAAGTAATTTTGTAATCGTAAACTAAACATGAACTGTATTAAATGTCTCTAGTAACCTGAAGATTTATAAAACAGAAACCATTCCATTGATTAGTTCTGTATGTGTGTGTATGACATAGGAATATACTTAAGGAGGAAAAATTTTAAGTGAATTTTAACTGAGTCTAAATGAATTAAGTTATTTACAAGCAGTCACAGATTTAATGGCTCCTGGGTGTAGTACAGTAGAGCCAATAGTAAGTGAAATAATTTCTCTAAACTCAGTCTTACTTTTCCTCCCTTAGAAACCTCATGCTTTTCAGCATGCCATGATGACACTTGCGTCAACGGCGTTTCGTTTATGTCAAAAAAGCTCCAAATTATCACTGCTTTCCAGTTGGAATAGAAGATCAAATCCCTTTGGGATGAAAGTTTTCCTCTTTAATTTCTGACTTAAACAATATTCGAATTGGAGAAAACAATGTTTTTAAATACTAAGGATGTAATTCTTGTCTGTATATATGTATGTGAGAGAACCTGCCTAAAGAGGAAGACAATGGGAAGTCCTTAGAGAGGACTTGTTTACCCAGGTGATGGGGTAAAAGAAACATCTGGAAGAAGGTGGCTGCTGGCTCTCAACAGAGCCCAGAGGAGGAGGCAGTTGTACTTGATGTTGAAGTCTTAGGTAGCGATGAGCTATCAGAAGATCCCTTAAGCCAAGCATAGGCTAGACGGCCATTCATTTTTTTCAACAAATGCTTATTGTTCATCCATCATATACCAGGTATTCTTGGCTTCTTGCTAGGAATGGAAGGTGAAAGAACCGTTGTATCACCCACCAAGCTTGCTACATTGAGGGGCAGAAGTGGCAAGGTAGTTTTGGTGGATCACAGAACCACCGTCTGTGTAAATCCATCACCTGAATTTGCTTGGATGCTGGAAGCTATGAGTCTACCACTGAAATGAGGTCATCAAGAAAGGCTTGAATTCATACAGGTTACATCTTTCAAACCTTTGGTCACAACCCACTAGTGAGTCATGAAATCAGTATAATGGTTGCAACCAGGATTAAAAAAAAATGATCTGACATACAAAGTATGAACATATTTTGTATCATATTAAGTATCATAAGTAACATACAAAATGTATCCATAAGTATCATATTACACCAAATGTTTGTTTCAGTTATACATACATGCATGTGTAAATTGGAGTGTGACATAATAACATATATGTCTTAGGAATAGGTCACAGTCAAAAAAGTTTGAGAAACTTTCATCTATAATAACTCTCTCTACCTGGTGTGTTTCAACTTTCTCAAAATATTAGCCACACAGCAGCTCATGCGTGATCTTATTATTTCTCCACTGCACTGTCCAGGTCAGGAAAGGGCCTGAGCAGAGATGCAGGAGTAGAAGAGAATTTGGTACCCTGGAGAGCCTCTTCTAAATAGGCTCATCGTTTGTTTCATTGTTTTGAGTTCCCATGAAATCATTTTTACTGAAGAGTGCTTTTGCCTTATGTTGTTGATCGTCATTGAGGACCACTTTAATAAATATCCCTATGAAATTTGTTACCATATGTACTCTTTATACTGTCTATACCACTATTATTGTCACTCTGTTTTATCTTAAAGTGCAATTGTTACAGATATATCCAGGTGAGATTGCAGGCAAGAGTAGTAGACGTTCTGAGTAGTTTGCCTTCTGTCTTAAGGACATGATGGATTGTGCCATGTGTCTCACTTTGGTATTGTTAATTGAGAGGCTCAGAACTGAATGTGCATTTGACCTATAAAAAGTGTGCAGTGCCTGAAGAAGTATAGTTTGTTGTATTAAGCTGTAATTCTGACTTCATTTTTTTCTTCATTGTCTTTACTCATTAAAAAAAAAAATATTGCCGTTACATATGGGCCTCAGCTCATTTTCAGACTGAGGTGGTTATACATTAGCAAAGTGAAAAATTAGATATGGTGGGAAAGTGCTCTGGTAAAGGTAGGTAGGTTGCTATGGAAGCACAGAGAAGTGGTGTCCATCCCAGCCTGGGGGAGGGGTGTTGTTAAGGAAGGCTTCCTGGAGGAAGGTTCTATGCATCATGCCTGGCACATACTAGGCCTTCAGTAGCTGTTGGTACAATGAGAGATGGCATGAGAAAGAGAAGTTTGCTGGAAGGAAAATGAGTAAGTAAATTTAGTAGGGAGAGTGGCACATATAGAGCTCTGGAGTGAAGACAGAACAGTGCAATTTGAGGAAGTAGTATAAATTGAGGAACCCAATTTGGGGAGGCTGGAAGGGAAGGCATGAGCCTCATCACCCAGAACCTTGTAGATCTCACTTAACGGTTTGTTTGTTTATTTTTAAGGTAGCAAGCAGCCACCAAAGGTGAGGAAGCTGTAAGATGGGCTAGATTTTTGCAGAAACAGTGGTGACTTCTGTTTTGTTCATCGAGATTGAGGTACTCACAAGGCCCTGGTTGTGATGTCCAGGAGTAGCTCTGGGGCTCAGTAGTCAAGTCTGAATAAGGAGCCATCCATGCCCAAGTAAAGCCACAGTACAGATGTGCTCACCAGACTGCCTTCCCTGAAGTGATCATTGCCTCTTCAGTTCTATCAGCACTGTTCTTTTTCCACATTCATGATATTTATCTCAATTTACCTTCAGCGGCTAGGTACAGTGGCTCACGCCTGTAATCCCAGCACTTTGGGAGGCTGAGGCGGGCAGATCATGAGGTGAGGAGATCGAGACCATCGTGGCCAACATGGTGAAATCCTGTCTCTACTAAAAATACAAAAATTAGCTGGGCGTGATGGCACATGCCTGTAATCCCAGCTGCTCGGGAGGCTGAGGCAGGAGAATTGCTTGAACCCAGGAGTCGGAGGTTGCAGTGAGCCAAAACAGCCTGCACTCCAGCCTGGCAACAGAGCGAGACTCCGTCTCAAAAAAATAAAAAATAAAAAATAAAAATAAAAATTTACCTTCAGCTACAGTTACATATATTCAGCTTCCTACTTGACATCTCCAATTAGCTGTTCAAAAAGTATCTCATATATAGTATGTCCCAAATAGAATCATTGAGTTCCCCCTTTCCCTCCCTAAGGCTTCACCATCAGCTTTATGACTTTCTATTTCTACCCATTTGTTCTGAACTCTATCTGTCATCCTCAATCTCTCTTGTTCTTTCACTGTCCAAATCTGTCTTCCCTCCCTCATCCAAGACATGTTTGATTCTTGTCTGGACTCTTGAAACAGGCTTGTACCTCACACTTCTACCTTTACTGTTGCTTCTGCAGTCAATCGATCCCCTATTTAGTATCCAGAAGAGTTTTCTAAATGGAAATCAGATTGGTATCTAAGGTGTCAAATCCTCTGATAGCTTCACATTGTATCCAGAATAAGGTTCATGGTTCATAAGGTCCTACATGGTCCGCCTTCTGTCTCTGTCTCCTAATTTTACTCTCGTCTCTCCTTTGTTTTCTTCCCTCCAGCCACTGGTGGATTTCTTGCTTTTCCCTAGAACTTGTCCAGGCTCCCATCTCAGCTCTTGTTCCTTCACCTTGGAATATTCTCCACCAGCTTGTCCCTTGGCTGTCTTCTTCTCACCGTTTAGGTCACAATTCCAGTGTTTCTTTTCAGAAGTTGTCCTTGATCCTCTGAGCCAAAGAAGCCTTCCAGTCACCTTGCATATTATATTATCTTAGCACTTATCAGAACTTGAAGTGATCCTACTTACTCGTGAAGGTATAAGCTTCTGGCGGGTCGGGACTTTGTGCTGTTGACCACATATTGCCAGTATGTCATAGCAGCCAGGTGTGGAAGCTATTTTAACCCATTTTTCAGATGAGACTCTTAGAAGTCAGGGACGTTAACACACTTTCCCCCATCACATTGCAATAAGGAGTTAGCTGCAGCTGAAAGCCCAGCTCCACATGATCTGACTCTCAAACACGTTCTCTGTCTGCAGAATTCATGGTCTTCAGGCTGGCCTGAATCCCAGGAAACAAAGACCCAGGACAGGTTTGTGGTGGGAAAGAGCCTTTGCACTGAGGGCTTACACTGAGTGTTCGGTGGATAGTATCTTTATTCCCACGGGCCAATTATTTCTTTATAGAGGTTTATTCTTAGTTCTCAGTGGAACTGGGGGAGATACTAACCTATGGTAGCAAATCCATACCTCCTCCAATTATGGGGCAAGCAATGGCATGGATTGTAGATGCTTGAACTGATGGAAACAGCAGAAAGATCTGGGGTAGAGGACTTTGCCCCTGGAAGCTGCCCATACATATAACACACGTGATCCTTCCAAATTCAGCCCTTGTGGTTAATCAGGCTGCACTTCTTGCCCTAACTTTGAATTGGATTGTTTTCCTTCTTGCCTGATAGAATCTCAGGTTTAACCAAATATTCCCTGAGATTAAAGACTTTCTGAGGAGGGAACAAGTAGGGTAGATTTACTTGGGCTGAAATTTGGGAATGACAAAAAGAAGTGGCCTAAATGTGGGTGGAGGGAGAAAGAAAACTAGTGCATGACTCCGCATTATGCTTTTGGCCATTTAAGATTAGGTCACAGTAGATAAATTAAGTGATTCTGTCTAAATTTCTAATTGTACTGTTAATAGTTTAGAAACATCAATTAAAGTTGGGATGAGTTAAGCTTCATTCCTCAGTTCACATGTAGACATTCAGAGAGTGAAGTGGGCCTGTCAAATTCTCAGTTTCCCTAAATGTGCCTCAGAGGAAACCTCTTGTCACTACTGGAATTTATATTTAAGATTTCTTCCATCTCTCAGGGCCGAGGCCAAACCTCTATCACAAGCCTATCCTTTAAAAAAATCAAAATATAAAATAAATGGTTTTTAGCTTTGGCCTTTGATGTATGTGCTGAAGAAAATCACATTGACTTTCATTCTGAAAAATCACACTTGGAAACTAGACCAAAAAAATTACTTCCATGCTCCAAATATAACTGTAAGGGATTTATTTTATAAATTCTTGTCTAGATTATATAGCCTTATATAAATGTATTTCTTGGATTTATATGTGTTTCTGACTTCTTTGAGAAACTATTTTAGGTAGCAGATTTAATAACTAATAGAAATTAAAAAGATAAAGTGGGGTGAACAGAGTTAAGAGGAAAGAAAACCTGAAGGAGTTATAATACAGCAAACTTAAGGATCAGCGCCCAGCCTAGGACCACATGGTGCTCTATTCTGCTTGCTGGCTAAGGGTGGAGCCTTCACCTGGAAACTAGTGCTGCAAGTTTTAGATCTAACATTTGATTATCCAAATTGGGGTATATGATCATTTCTGTTGTCCAGACAGAAGATCTTCTAGCCAGAGCTGAGCTGTAGGGTGGGTACCTGCAAATCAAGACAGGGTTTTTCTCTGAAATCAGCTTCAAATCCACTTCAGCCCTTGAGCCAAGTACTTAATGGAAATCCCCAAATGCCAAACTCAATTCAGCATGGCCAAAATGAGTTTTTTTCTGAAAAAGATTTCAGAGTATTCTTTATCATGGCCATAAAAACCTTAGTAATGCTTCTAGTTGTGCACTGTGTGGCCTCTTCCCTCTAGGTAACTGAATGAATTGGCCACCTGTACATGGTTATTTGATATTGAAACTTTAAATGTTGGAGAATGTCAGTGGAAGATTCATATGGGGTTTGTTCCAGTTAACATTAAATCAAACAATAGCTAAGAGATTGCCCTCATTATGCTCTGAAAGTCAGTTTTGTTTTGTTAGAAAATAATGCCCTAGTGGCATATAAGTCATATGTTTGATAGAAAATGTACCCAACTTTTCATTATACCTTGGCTGTAAATCGATAATTCGTTTGAAAATGAGATCAAAGCCACAAAAGATCAAAAGCAGCAAACAATATTACATATCGTTTTTGACAGATGTTCTCATAGGTAGAATAGTGTGAATGATGATCTGAAGTTATGGAAAAATAGCTATCAGAAAAAATGATCTGTAATTTAGAGAGGGATATCTTGAGAATTCACTCTTTTGAGAATCTCTCTTTAGAATTCATTCAGTAGGGATGTTGATTAAAAGGAGTTAAACTGAACATGATGAAAATCTTGGGTTTCCAAGCTGGAGCAGGTTTCAGAGTTTTGGTGGTAAGCCGTCTTTCCCTGAAGCTCTCTTTGAGGTTGAAGAGTTGGGATTTTAGGACCTAATTTCAGTAAATCTTGGGGAACCACTTGCTCTGTGGTTAAACAGTGTAGGAACCAGATCTTCTGATTACTGATTGATTACCACAGCTCTGTAACTAGGATCCTAAGTCACCAGGCCCCGAAATCACCCTCCACTCTTTTTACTTGGTACTACTGTAGTTTATTTGACTCAAGTTTCTTAAAGCAGTAAAATAATTGTTATATTTAACCTGGTTTTTGTTGGTGGCAGTATTGTTGTTAACTATTAATTTTTGTCATCATTATAAAGCTGATATTCCATGAAGGGAGGAAATGTGGTACCTGAAGAATTTAGGCTAATTTTGATTATTCATCTTGATGTCACTGAACTGTGATGTCCATTCTAGAGGAAAGTATTTAAGTCTCCTGAATTCCTAGTTTTTGCCTTTCATTTTAACATGGATTTTCCAAGATTGCAACTTAAAATACCTGAAGTTTAATACTCAGTAGGGTTTTCCCCTTTGTTTATGTTTTCACAATAAAGAAAACATTAAAATGCTATTCAAGTTTTTATGACCATTGGATTAACATCTTGCTTAATAGTGCAATAAAGTAATTAAAGAATTTTCCCACTTTTTAAAAAATTATAATGCTACATGAACATATACCTGATCTTGTAGTAATAAACATCATGCTTCTGTGCCCAACAGGAGTCACACACATTGTGGTGGCAAGATATTTGCTTGAAATCAGTGCCAGAGAATTCTATTTTTGGACTGCTCTTAAGAAAACTGTTTTAAATTTTATTTGCTTTTTAAGGAGAACCTTCAAACATGAATTTTCACTTTTGCAGCAGTTGCAGGATGAGTTACGAGGAATAAAAAGTGAGGTATTTCCTGTTTCCTGGAGAAAACGTGACAAAGTTAGGAAGATAAATATTTTTATTGTATTAAAAAAATTGTGCAGATCTGGAAAATAAGGAAAAAAACCATTTTAATTTCAAAATAGTTCTCTACCATGATCTTTTCAACAGTCTCTCATCAGTGCCATTCCCTAAATGTTTTTGTTTTAACATCATGATGCCAGTTTAACTTTTATGTGAAATGAGACTCTGGATATAAAAGTTAATGAGTGTAGCGTGAATAGCTGGATTTAATGTTGTGTTTAGTAGGAAATGTGGCACATCACTAAATCTCTACATATCGTTCCTCCTTTTGTCCATCGATTTATTGCAGCTTTCTCAGAGTTATGACTTCCCTATACCTTTTCTTCCTAGGCTTGCAAAGGAAGACTTTATGCTGTCCAACAATTGTCTTAAGAAAGAATTAGGTATCTCTTTTTCTTAGTGAGATTTACACCATCTCAGACTTTTAAAAATGGAAATGCACAAAAATTACTTTTTGTAAACTACAAATATGATAATACTGTTTGGTTAGATATTGAGGGTAAAAGTCAATTAAAACTTACTGAGTTTTCTCCTTGAGCTGAAAAGCTAGTAGTAAGTATTTAGTTTTTATAATCTAGTTCGTTAAACAGGGAAGGTAGGTCTAGGATATTTTATATCAAAAAGCAATGATTAACTCTAAATTCAATGGGATCGTTTCAAAGCTCAGAAAATCCAGTTGAAAGGGCTTCACTGAGACATTCTGAGCACCAAAAAGCATAATGACTAGTAGTTTAAGATACATTGAAGTAATAGAGAACCATGCATTCATAGTAATACTTAGAAAACATCGAAATGCCAGTACAGAGGATTTTAAGAGAGGAAATGTTTCTCTTTTCATAGGAATGGCAGCTAATAAATATAAGAATAATGAAAGAAGTAGAAAGTTATAATTTTGCAGTTCTGATCATATCCATTAATTCAGGCAAGGATTACCAATAGTTACTTAACAATCCACATGGACTAAAAGTATCACCTCATAGAGTTACTATTAATTACCAAGGGAGTGAGTACTTTACAATGGAGCGCAGATGGAAAGTCCCCATGCTAATCAAGGGATCAAAGTCAGTCTTACCAGTAGTAGAACAACCTGACATATGTGCCAATCGCTGTGATTCAGTCAGTAGTTCACAGCATCCCCTATGTGGTATTCATGCTAAAAATGTTTCACTGAATCTAATTATGAGGAAACCATCAGACAAATATAGCATGTGAGGCAGTCTATGAAACAATTGGCCTGGGTTCATGAAGAAAGTCAGTATTATGAAAAAGAAAGGTGGGGATGTGAGTGGGGAGGGAGGATGTGCTAGATGAAAGAGCCTGAAGAGACATTACCCTATATAATAAGTGCATTCTCTATTAAGATCCCAAAAGGGGAGGGGATATTTTAAGGCACTTGAGGGACAGTTGGGGGAGTTTGAGTATGGACTATAGTGTGTATGTTAGATATTATGCAATTGCTGTTAATTTTCTTAGATGTTGATAATAATGTATGGTTATATAAGAAAATATGATTCTTAGGATATTCATGCAGAAGTATTTAAGGGAGAAATGTCAAGATGTTAACAACCTTTAAATGGTTCAGAATTTTTTTTTTCTGTGTTTGTGTTAGAGAGAGATGAGAATGAAGGAAATAAAGTAATTTTGTGTGACAAAATTTTAACAATTGCTGAATCTAAGTGAAGAGTATATTTGTATTTATTAGACGATCCTTGTCTTTTTAATTTTGCTAAATTTGAATATGTTCAAAATAAATAGTTGGGGAAAAAGAGTGGATGTATGTATTTGAAAAGTGTATTGTTTAAGGAGGTGAACATCATAGCTGGATGCAGTGGCTCATGCCTCATGCCTGTAATCCCAGCACTTTAGGGGGCCAAGGCAGGAGGATTGCTTGAGCTCAGGAATTGGAGACCAGCCTGGGCAACAAGGCAAAACCCTATCTCTACAAAAAATACAAAGATTAGCTGGGCATGGTGGTACGTACCTGTAGTCCCAGCTACTCAGGAGGCTGAGGTGGGAAGATGGCTTAAGCCCAGGAGGCAGAGGTTGGACAATGAGCCGAGATTGAGCCACTGCACTTCAGCCTAGGTAATAGAGCCAGACCTTGTCTCAAAATAAAAAAAAAAAAGAGGTGGACATCAGTATATGAATCACTAGGGTCCATGAGGAAGTTTTTGTCTGTGTAACAAGAAATAGAAAAAATACAGACACCAGATTTTTCATGAAAATAAATGTCTCTAAAGGACTATTGTTTATAATAAATAAGTCCTTACTATTTTATCTTTGTGCCTAAATGCCCTTTTTGGTAACGATGGTTGGTACTAGTAATATTTTCTTTTTAAACAAGTCTATAGAACCTGAATGTGGGGAGTGCACTGGATTAAAGCACTGATTCAGTTCATTCATTCAAACACACACTTCTTGAAGTCCCATTATATGCCAAGCCCTCTATGGGCTCTGGGGATCTAGAAGTGAACAAGACAGAATCCTGGCTTATGTTTTTCACCCAAGAGATGTTCATTTTGTCTTCCCCAGGGATGACTAGGGGGAGCAGGATGGGGAGGGGCACCTAAAGGAAATCCTTTGAGTCACTCGCTAGGCATTCTCCTACGTCACCCAAATTAGTCCCATTTATCTATCATGTGTTTTTGACACACTGCTTAAGATGTTTCAAAAGGTGTTCTTCTGTATACTACATGAAAACCATTTTCATTTCATTAAAATGAAAAAAATTACTTTTCGTGTTAAAGGATGCTATAGTAAATTTGTTGGCCATTAGATAAAAAGAATTTCTCTCTGCCTACACACCTCCTGTTTCTATTCTAAACGCATTTTTAAAAGTAAATATACTTGACGAGGTGGCTCTGTAGTTGAAATTCTTGTAGGTTTTCTGCTTTTCTTCCCCTGGAGACTGAGGGAGGACTGATGAGACAGTGGCCAAAAGACGCCTCTGCCAGTTTTTTGCCAGCAATAAGAAAACGAAGGGTTTACCTCTAAGCAAAAAAAAAAAAATCCTTTTTGCTTATTTCTTTTTTGCTTAGTGGTAAACCCTTCATTTCCTTATTTTTCTAACTAACTGGCTTTTTTCCCCTTCACCCAGTCTGTCCAGTTCTGACCATCTAATTAATCCATCTCAGTTCTGTATTAAAAGGAGGTGCTGAAATGACCGGCAAAACATTTGTGTATTTCTGATAGAGTGAATTATATTAAGGTTAATATTAATTTTTTTTAAATCCATTACATGTGAGGTTCATGACAAAGAACATGAAGAGGATGTGGCACTGGGATTTTTATTTAATTTGAGTTCTTGGGCTCTGGAAAACAATAGTTCCTGAACATCAGGAAGCCAGCCACTTTTTGACACCTGCACAGAGCAGCACTAACACTTATCAAACACTTACATATGCAGAACAACTCCGAGTTACTTCAAGAAACTTTAAAGTTTCTTTCCATGTGTTGTAGTTGATCACTTTCCATCCCCAAGCTATTATGATCTGGTTGGTGTCTTTGTCATTGTTACCCATCAGGAGGTAGCAAAGGTGGTGGAAGTATATGGTCATTCAGAGGGGCTCCTATTAGAGTGTCTGCAGAATAGTAAGTCCAGATAATTGGTCAATACCATGACCAGAGTGATTTCTTTAAGTATTCCTAAATAAACTTTTTGGGACATTCCTAAGAAATTACAAAAATTACTCACAAATGCCAAATACCTGTGTTCCTAACACCCTGAAGAGCCACCTGTTAACATGTTAGAATCTTTGTTTTGCCAATATACACTGGAACACACACACTAGGAGTGCAAGAGCTTATCTCTCTTATTCACTGCTAGACCCACCCCTTTCTCCAAGAATGCCTGATGCACAGTATGTGCTTGGTAGCATTTGTTGAATCTTAAATAATACAGGGCATCGCAGATAATGTAATAGCATCATTTGACCACTACTAAGAATCTCACGCTTCTCCCCGTTTCTCCTGAGGCACTCTCATGAGTTCAGTTGGACACTTCCTGTTTGTTTTTTGTGTTCAAACATCCATGTATTCATGAACAGTGTATAATATTATTTTGCATGTTTTAGAGTTTACATAAATGGCATCGTACCATGTGTATCTTTTTTGAAACTTGCTTTTTTCACTCAATATTATATTTTGAGACATGTTCATGTTGCTACAGGTAGTTTTTATTTTTCCTTTTAATTGATGTTCCTTTATTTAAATATATTTAATTTTAGTTATTCCTCCACTGATTGGCTTTTTGATTGTTCTCACTTTTTTGCTGTTATAAATCTACTTCTTATTAATGGCCCCCCTCCTTAATACTCTCTCTTTGGGAATAGAAGAATTTTAAAAATGATATTAGCCTCATAATTACAGCCAATTATTGAAGCACTGAGAGGTCACTGATTGGCATTGTTTGCCAGACACTGTGCTAAGCACTTGGTATTTATTATCTTATTTATCCTCACAATTTATTTTACAAACTAGAAAACTGGAAGCTGACTTTGCAAAAACATTGGTTAAAGTCCCATAACCCAGTAAGTAGCAGGTTCAGGATTCATGCCCAGTTCTTGGATGCCAAAGCCATGAGCATGAGACATACTCCTTCCCTTGCCCTTGTCCTAATGGGGGGATGTTGAAGTCAGTGTAGCCCAAATGAGTTCCAAAGAGTGGACAAGAGTAGCAGAATGAACTATTAATCTTCCTTCTATCAAAAAGTTGAAATGTGTGTTGCCATGCTTTCCTTCTTCGTGGGAACAGTTTTTGCTTGCCTGTCATTTTAGGAGTTGAACCAATTGAAAAGTTCC
This sequence comes from Pongo pygmaeus, assembly GCF_028885625.2. Lineage (NCBI taxonomy): Eukaryota > Metazoa > Chordata > Mammalia > Primates > Hominidae > Pongo > Pongo pygmaeus. The sequence continues at coordinate 25,681,077 of NC_072378.2, forward strand.
TCACCATCACTTATAATGATCTTTAGGTGGATAATTGGGACAGACTACTTGTCTTGTTGAATTAATCTTTCACAAAGAGAAGGAAAGTAAAAAGTCATCTATGGGACTTAACCATCAGCTGTAACTCTCTTATGTATGTATTCATAGTCATACCTTTAAGAAAGCTTCTGAGGGCTATGTGTTCGGACAGGGCAGGAGTCTTTGTTTTGGGCAATTCAGGAAAATATATTTGAAAATATATTTTTGCTTTTTCTCCTTTGATCCAGCAAGGATGTTTTCATGCTAATTTAATGGGTCAGAGAATGAGTTATATTTGAAGTAAATTGCCTAATCAAGTATGAAATCAGAAATGTGAAGAATGAAAATTTTTCAGGACTTTGCCAGTGGAAGCCTTTCTGATAAGCACATAATACTGGTGCCAGTGATGGTGATGGTTATAGGGAATGCTTTTTACTTATGTGCTGCCTTTACTTTAAAGAGACACAAATCATTTACATTAACAAATTGAGGAGCCCTGTATTTCCATCCCATTTTATATTGAAAATAATTGACATGAAAAATAAAGAACTTGGAAAAAAGAAAGCCCCAGCCCCAGGTGGAAGGAGTAGGTGGCCTTCCTCAGGAGGTTTGGAAAGGATCCCTCAACCTCTGACACTTTGCTTTCACAAAGACTGGCATTCAACAACTGGACTTCTTTTTTGTTTTTAAAAATTCTTTTATAAATGAATTTTCAAATTCATCATTATTATTTCAGAATAATTATTATTCATTCAGACTAAGAAGAGGATACCCTAACAAAATTTAATGATGACCAATGGAGTTTTAAGAATTATTTAGAGATTTTTTTTTAATCTAAGGTGAATGGAGAAGGAAAGAAAATAAAGAAAAAAATTATTTAGAGATGTAATGTAAAATGTAAGGTGACCTAAATTCCCACTAAGGTATAAGGTATCATCAATATTGAATTACACTGTGGGTAGGTAACTTGTGCTGAATACTGTCATCAGATCTTTTCCTGAAAAGTTTTAATGACTGAAGAGGCAAAAGAATTCAAAGCTGCTGCTCATAAAATGCAGTGGGAGCACAGAATCATGTAAATGGCCCCAGAAGAGACGCCTGTACGTGCCTGCAGATACACTGTCCCCACTTAATTCTTGAGACTGGTCCTGTGGTCCAGGAGCCAGGACTTGCATGGGGTTCTTTAATAACCATCCGCTGCTCTGTCCATTATGTGCTTTGGAGCTGATAAAGCCACCTCCCCCAAATGAGGTTAATGCCTTGTGGGGTTGGTAAATATCACTTTGTACACACCTAGCAAGAGACATAATATCTGTAGGTTAGGAGTTTCTGAAATTTTTCAAGCTGTAATTGTGCATCTGCTTATAAAAAGCTAGATTGGATGTCTTAAGCCATTAATATGTTGGCCTCATTCCTGCCTTATTCCTTTGCTATGAAGGCTTTTTATGTGTTTTAGCTTTTCTGTTTCTTTGTTTGTGAATGGTATCCCTCTCCCTCCCCTTTTCTAGTAATGCTGTTGCTTTATCTCTCTCCCATTCATATTTTTTTTCTTTCTTTTTGCTGCATGGAGACTCTCTGCTGTACAAGTGTAAGTATTTTTGGTGGCTCTGCGGTTTCTGGCTGTACTGCTTTATATTCTTGTGCTCCATTTGCTTCTGTGCTGCCTGGCTGGTCTCCCAGGAGACTGTAGTGTCGTCGTCCATCTGCAGATCCTGAATGAAATAGGCAACAATTTAGAGACAAGATTGGATTTTGCAAGATGGTTCAGCTAGCAAAACAGGCGATGAATTTAAAATGTCTCCAGCCATGTGCCTGAAAGCAAGCAGAGTGTTGATGAAGAGGATACAAACATTCAAGAGGAGACAAGTGCTTATTCCACTCATGTAATAATAACAATAATAAAGACATGATTACTTTTAAGATTTTTTTCCTGATTCTTGTCATATTACTTGTTTCGGGCCCAGGGTTGTAGAAAATAGACATTATGATTTGTTTCTTATATTAGGAGAACTTTCCTAATCTTCTTCTTAACTGGTATTGTTATTTGTTTTTTTCTTTCTACAGCCTTGGTGGTGAGGGGGAGGTAATTATGGATTCTTGAACTTGGAGTGAGAGTGTTATTTATTATTCTTTGAGAAAACGTGGCAAAAACAAAGCACCTCTTTCTATTTTTATGGTGACTTAAGCAATTTGACTCTCATTTTTTTAAAAAAAAGTATGTCTAGGAATTACATGTTAAAAGTGGGTTTGACAGGAAAAAAATGTTACGTTGTTTGGAAGGTTCCAAGATTAGTCTTTAACTTGTAGTAAAAGTAGACATATCTCAATTGAGCTATGTGCAGAATAGTTTAAAATTCATCATAAAAATTTGATCAAATGAGTACAATTTCAGAGTAATGTAGACATTGATGCTTTTGGATTCTCAGAAAATAGAGTTGTGGCCTTTTTGTTCACAGTGTCTGCCACAGTGGGGATTTATTGATGATTTGTGATGTTAGGACAAGAAAGAAGTCTATGTTTAAGATTTTCCTGCTAAAATTACATTTAAAATAAGGGTTTAACACATTTTTCCTCATACTTCTTTGGGATATGGGTTTGGAAAATTATACCTTATTTTTTGCAAGATGCATTTTTTAAGATAAGTTAATTTTGTCTAGGCCTCAAGTTGACAGTGTTAACCGTTGATTGATGAGAGGTCCATTTGCAGTATGTACCTCTTCTTTTTCAAACGCTGACCCCCCTTCATCTGATGGACAGTTTGTGATTTCTCTGACTCAGAAAATACTTAGGCATTAACAAATGTCAGGGAAAGGTCAATAAGGACTAAGTAACAGTTTGAAAAAATTGACCCTTTCATTTTGGTACAAAAAGAGAAGAGAGCTAACAGTGTTAAAGAAGATGGTAAAGTCAGATTGTTTTCTTTTTCTGGGATGTAATTCATCAACCCAACAGATGGGGAGGGGAGGAGGAAGGAACGCAAATAAACCAAATTTCTAGACAAACATTAAATATTTGCTCCTAAATATACACTTAGGTGGATAATTATAGTACATTTTTATATTTCCTCTTGCTTTAGGTTTATATGTAATGGCATTGTAAGAATAAGCCAATAAGATTAAGGAAGTCCACATTTTCTGTAAAACTAAGGAAGAATTACTTCCAAAGAAAAGTAAAAAAAAATGAGAGAAATGAGATTGAGTTTTTTTTCTCTCTTGTTGCACTTAAATCCCATGAAGGAAAGATATAGAAGCTGGATTGCCTTCTTAATACAAATTGTAGAAACTAGCCTGATTAGAAATTCTATTTTAGCAAAAGACCATTGGCTCTGTGCCAAAACTTCAGAACTAAAAGATATGATAGTTTAGATTTATGGCAAATGTAATTAGAAGTTACTTACCCTTGTAAAAAGCACACAAAGTAAAGGAAAGCAAGTAAAATACATTAGAGTGAGTTTTTCTGATATTCAAGCTTTGTATACTGGGCTTTGAAGCATTGGAAAACAAGACCAAGAGGAGAAAACTAGCTCCCCTTTGAGTGATATCAACCGTCAAATTATCCTGATGATTTTGTGTGTTTCTTAATTATGTCTATGAAATTAAACTAAGCTGAATGACCTATTCACAGATGCACACGAGTTTGTAAATGCGATTCTTTCTGTACATATTATATATTGTCATTTACTGTATATATAGTACATATTTTTATATGTTTAAAATTATATTTGAAATATCATGATTTTTATATATTTTACATATATTTGGCATCATAAAGACTTTCATGATATGGAAACTTAAACCAGACTATTTTTGCCCATGAATACACTTCCCATAAAATATAATCGAGTCAAGAAAAAAAAAAAGACATCTTCAGTCTATGCATTTTTAAACATCTTTCCTCTTTATTTGTGACAATCTAAATGGAATTGGCTAAAAATTATATCTGAAGCTACTTCTTGATTATTTTACCTACCATGATTGTGCACAAGATGGATAGAATACTGAAGAACTTGTTGCGACCAAACACAGCATATATTTTGATAGCTTGTATCTCCTGAGAATTATTTTCAGAGATTTCACTTGTGAATAGACCAGGCAGGCCACTAACTTCTTCAGCCAACTGCATGGCTAACTTTGGGGAGAACTGCCTTAAACTGGATTCCTTTCCATTTGCATTGAGTTAGCTGAGTTTTTATTGAACCTGCAAAGCCTGTTACTTTATAAATAGCTTTTCCTCAGATTGTCTGCCTTTAACAAAACCTTGAAAAAAGCCAAATCAGCAAGTTTCATTTTGTAGTTTAGGAAAACCAGTCTGTATTTCAATATAATTACTAATCATTTTTTTCTCTCCCTTTTCTCTCAACAACAAATAATAGCAAAATGATATTATTATTAAAACTGGCATAATTGTCAAAACTATAGATTTGTTTGCTTTAAAGATCAGTATCAGCCAGTTTCTCCTTGGAGCTAAAGAATGTTTTTCAATCATGTAGTTTTTTTTTTTTGAGGAAGCATTAGGTGAAAACCTATTAAATGAAATGAAAGTATGCAAACTAAGGTCTTTCAATTATGTTACCTCTTAGTTTATACACTTACCAGTTTCCTGATATCAAACCAGTGAAAACATCCCTAACATCCATCCATGTCTATATGGGTCATGAATGATGTGGCAGGAAGGCTGCTGGCCTGACCCTCCTCACTGGGTTCTGTCTCTGGCTCTGCTCCTTCTGACAACATGAATGTTAGCTTTTGTCACCTCTGTAACTCAATTTCATCGTTGGAGTTTATTTGTGTAGGTGATGACAAAGCTTCCCTCCATCTTTGATATTTGTGTGATCCTATTGAGGGAGAAGATAGTGCCTTTCTGAGGGTTGACTTTGCACCATAAACAGTTGACACCAATACTAGGAAAGTGCTCTTCAGTTTTGGCCCTTGGTTTGAGTTTGGGTTTCATTTTTTAGAAGATTAACAGGATCAAAGACATTTCACTGAGAAATGCCAGCAGATACAGATTTTTGAATCCTGGCACCTTTTCCTGGTCTTTGTCCATGATGTAAGGATCAAAATCTTGGGGGCAAATATTTGAAACAAGAGAGTGAAACTACTTAAATCATTGACGTGACACAGAAAGAAGTCAGGGTTGCTTTCATTGATGTTACTGTGACAATGATCAGTTAATAATAGTGTTTTCAATTTTTCGTGACTGATTTTTATAGTCTTTGATTTTTATTTTTGTATCCATTTTAACATCCTCTTATACAGCTTGGAATTAAATTCATTCATTGTTCTTTTGAGCTATATAAGTGGAATTCAACTGGTTAGGGATGGGGGAACAAAAGAAAGAGGTTAGCTGTATCATTTGAGAAATTGTAAACATTTAGAAACAGTTTGGTCTCTTCAGTCAGATTTTCAATCATCCTCTAAAGCAGAGAAACAACTACTGAGTTAAACAATCGATCCAGAATGTTTCAGAAGTTTGAAAGGCAAGTTTTCTGTGGCTACCTAAATGTTTTTTTAAATTATAATTATTTCATTTCTAGATGACCCCTAAATCCAAAAGGAAGAGTATCCACAGCCGAATGCTGCGGCCTGTTTCTAGGGCCTTTGGTAAGTGTTTTGCTGCTGCCAGTCATTTCCTTGGACCTGTGAAGCACCCTCAGCAAGACCTTAGACCATTTTAGGAATGTTCCTTATGGATGCCCTACATGGGTAAATATTGAGAAAGAGTTCAGTGATCTGTGAATGGGTGTTTGCTATTCTATGCTAGACTTAAAATTACTTTTAGGAATTTTTTATCCATCTCTATGCATTAAGCTTTGGCCTTGGGCTGTTTTTTTTTTTTTTTTTTAATTTTAGAAATGGAGTTTGATCTAGATAAAGCACTGGAAGAGGTACCAATTCATATCGAAGACCCGCCCTTCCCATCCCTCAGACAGGAGAAACGGAGCTCGGGATTTATCTCTGAGTTGCCCTCCGAAGAGGGGAAGAAGCTGGAACACTTTACCAAGTTAAGGCCAAAAAGGAATAAGAAGCAGCAACCCACCCAAGCAGCGGTAGGTGGACTGGAGAGGCCCCATCTCTCCCACACCCTTTTCTTCTCTGGGGAAAGTTGGAGGGTCTTGCTAAAGTGCTTTGCACAAACATGAAAGCTATGGTTAAGGAGACTAGAACCTCTTTACATGAGATATACAAAGTATCTCAACTTGGTGCTCAATAATTTTGGAGAATGAACAGATTGTGTCACTTAAATAAAACAACATAATTGTGGAGAAAACAATGCTGTAAAATTTCCAATTCTTCAGAACAGAGCTGCCCTTGGAAATCCTTAGATAGATAAGGTTTATCTAGGATAGGAAATCCTTATTCTAGATAAATGTCTCTAGCATTTTGCAGTGTCTGGGCAAAAAAGATACAAGTACCAAAAGAATTAATTGGTAATTAAAAATTGTTTGATTCTGGAGTGCACACATGCATCCCCCCCTCCACAAACTGATGTAACCGAAGTGTTGGAGAAGAGCCCTAAGTGGGAGCCCCAGTGTGTGACTCTTGACATCGTGCTCTTTCTACTCCAGTAGAAGGCTCAATTGTGTGTGCTGATGAGCCTTAATGTAGTTTACCCATGTCTCTCTCTGGTTAATGTCTTTTCTCTCCTTTATAGCTAAACTTCTTGAAAAAGTTTGCCTGTGCCAATTGTCTCTACTGTCTCTCTTCTTCACCTTCCAGTCACTCCACAATTTACCAAAATCTTCCTTCTATATCTACCTACCCTTTAAACCACCCTCCCAAGGTCACTCCAGACCAAATCCTGTGGACTCTTCAGCTGTCCGTCATCTTGATGTTTCAGCAGTTCCTTGACACGGAAAGCTCTGTCATTCCCCACAGATTTCCCATTCATCTGAGTCATCACACTCTTTTCTTTTCCACCCACCTCTCCAGCAGTGTCCTTTCAGTTTTCCTGCCAGACCCATTTAAGTTTTTTATTGTCCGTCTGGGTGATATCATCTGAACTCATGGTTTTAGTCTTTGTTGTTGACTGTAGATTTCTGGATATCCACTTGCCTCATAAATTTGAATTAGTACCTCGGGCTCAAAAATTTGAAACTTAGATCCCACCTTTCCCTATAAGCCTGCCCTTCTCATATCCCCTGTTTTTCTTGGGACATTATCAGTTGACAGGTTAGAAAGCTGAATATGATCCTGATCACCAGCTCTCCCTCTTCCTCCTTGCTATGGCTACCTCCCAACCTGAGCTCCAGCCCTCCAATGCTACAGCCCTTTTCTTATTGCTTCCCCCCATCTCCTGGGCTGAGAACTACTTTCAGATTTTTTACATCTCCACTATGTCTCTGTAACTATCCACTTCTCTATACTTCCCTGTCCACCAGTGCTCTGGGAAAAAGCCAGATCTATTTAGACCTCTGGCCATAATACATTATTTTGGGACTTACCTTTGTGTTACACAGTGCCTAAGGGAAAACAGCCTCGAGTATGCCAACCCTGTGAGTCCTGGCTTCATTGTGGACAAAGGTGAAATCTCTCTAGAACAGACTGATGAGGTTGGGACATGCTACCCCAAAGTATGGCGCCTTGGCATTTGAGGAAATAACAAAAGCAGGAAGGTCATTCTCATCTTCCCCTTGCCTTTCTCCCTTGAGGCAGATCATAAAAGCTTCTTTCAAGAAGTGCCCTCTGTATAGCCAGAGGCAAGAAATGTCCTTATCTCTGAAGACTTGGGGACAGAGGAAAGAATCTGAACAAACAGGCCTTACTAAGTGCCCCCAGGTTATTACCATTAGATCATAGTTGTTTCTAAAGAAGGCAAGGCTTCTTCCAGGAAGCCCTCCTTACCCCTCCTACTGTGTTCCCGCAGAGCTAGGGTCACATGACACCAGGGAAGTTGTTCTCACAGGCTGGTTGTGCACAGTGCACAGCCTGAGCAACTCTCCGTGGAGGCCCCACCTCCTCCAGTGCCTGATGCTTACTCTGTCACAGCTCTCATCACACAGAGTTTTCTCAGCTTACTCCTTGTCTCTAAGTTCTGTGTAGGCAGGGCGTGTGATTTATTATTCATGGTAATATGCTCAGTGCTTACATTGGGTTTTGAATATAGTAGGGGTTCGACAATACTTATTGGATAAATAGGTGGATAGCTGGAGACATAGATGGATGAAGGTCACAATAACTTACCTGCCTGGTTGATAGTTTCTTCACTTTAGATCAGGCTTTTGTTGTGTTTGGTTAATTTCTCTCATTTGAATCCAAATAGCTTGACACCGTTTCAAAATACAAAAAAATTCTAGTTTGCTGTTTTCTAATTTACTGATTTTTAACTTTTTTAGTCCATTATTACATATTCTTATAGGGATATGCTTTCCTTTCTTTCTCTTTTTAAAATAAGGGAAATACTTTTGTAGATAGATAAAAAGACAACTCCCCCCCACCGACCCCCCACCCAGCAACCCACACTTCAGGTTCTAGGATGTTACTGAATAAGTGGTTTCTCTATGGCTCTTTCCATATGGAATAACACTAACAATATAACTTGTCTGCGAAATGGCTTAAGTTTATCCTTGATAAAACTGGTAACTCATGGAAAGAGATAATCTTGTGCACTTTTATCTTTTCTTTTCTTTTGTTTTTTTTTTTTTGTTTTCTTTTTTTTGAGACAGTGTCTCACTCTGTGACCCAGACTGGAGTGCAGTGGCACAGTCATTTCCTAACTGCAGCCTTGAACTCTTGGGCTCAAGCAATGACAATCTTCCCACCTCAGCCTCCTGAGTCGCTGGGACTACTGGTGCATATCACCATGCTTGGCTAATTATTTAAATAATTTTTTTGTAGTGATGGGCTCTTGGTATGTTGCCCAGGCTGATCTCGGAACTCCTAGCCTCAAGCTACCCTCCTGCTTGAGCTGCCAAAATGCTGGGATTGCAGGCATGAGCTACCATGCCAGCCTTTTTTCCTTAAATGTTTGAAAAATAGAAGGGAAGGAAGCTGTGGCAGAGTCCTATTTGAGGTGCATACTAGATATTGCAAGGGAACACAGACATTTCTCATGTATCACTAGGTTTCATGGCTGAAGCACCAGTAACAAAAGACAGGTCAACCAGGGAAAAGCATAAGAGAATTTATTTAATGTAAGTTTTATGTGACATGGGCACCTTCAGAAATGCAGACTCAAAGAAACGGGAGAACCCTTTGTATTTTTGTGCTAAGTTTGATGAAGTGGATAGTTACAGAGAAGTAGGATTAGACAAAGAGGGTATGATCTAATGGTAATAAACTGGGGGCACTTAGCAAGCCTGTTTGTTCAGACTCATCTCCCTCTCCCCATGTCTTCAGAGACATTTCTTTTTTCTGGCTATAGGGAGGACATTTCTTTTACCTGCCTATAGGGAGGGCGCTTCTCGAATGAAACTTTTATGACCTGCCTCAAGGGAGGAAGGCAAGGGGAAGATGAGAATGACCCTCCTGCTTTTGCTATTTCCTCAAATGCCAAGGCGCCATATTTTGGGGTAGCATGTCCCAACCTCATCAATCTGTTCTAGAGAGATTTCACCTTTGTCCACAATGAAGCCAGGACTCACAGGGTTGGCATACTCCAGGCTGTTTTCCCTTAGGGACTGTGTAACACAAAGGTAAGTCCCAAAATAATGCATTATGGCCAGAGGTCTAAATAGATCTGGCTTTTTCCCAGAGCACTGGTGGACTGAGAAGTATAGATTAGCACACCTTTACTTGAGTTCATAGTGAAAATATATTACCTTATGATATCACGCTGCTTACAATTTCCAAAGTGCTTTCATGTCTAACAGCCCTATGAAGCTGCCACACAGGCACCATTATGTAAATTTTTCAGGTAAGAATGAGGAGGCTGTGGCTTACTTTTATTATTAGTGTTTAGTAAGAGCAATTATTAACAATTATCGTTGTTTTTCTTCCTAGGATTCAGTAAAATCAGTTCATCCAAAGTCTGTCTTAGCTTTTCTAGAGTTCGTCTCTGAACCCTAATGCCTCAAGTGAACTTTTCCAGGTGTCAGAATTCTCAATGCCAAGGCTGAGTTAAATGCCAGCATGCCAGTTTCTTCCAGGCCAAACATGTTGTAATGACTGATTTTTGTGCCAAAAATGTACAAATAGATATTTGTGTAAATATGAAGAGTAGATAACCTATTTTTTAAAAAAAGAAACTAGGCACAAAAATTTAACCTTAGATCAAACCACAGTCATTTTAAGAACAATGGATATAGATATTTTAGCTATCTGTTTTAATTCCACCTCTGCCACTCCAAAAACAAAAGCAAAGATTTTTTTTTAAATAACAAGATAGAATGTTTCTTTCTTTTTTCCTTTTTACTTAATTTAAGTAGATAAAAGAATTCTTAACAATTACATTATAGCTGCTTAGCCTATAGAATTTAACCTTCTACTGTAGTAGTAAGAGCAAGATGCTAGGCTCAGCCAGTGAGCTCTCCCACTCCCTGGCATTGTGTATCTGGACAGAGGCTTGTGGGTTTTTTTTTTTAAAAACCTGAGCCAACTTGTTTCTAAATACCAGCATTGCCTACATCGTTGAGTTGTCATAAGAAATAAATAGGATAAAAATACGCCATCCTTTACTTAAAAACATTGTTGTTCAAAGCTGTTATTTCCATTTTAATATTAATTATCTTTACAATATAAATCTTATGTTTGCTTTTGCTTTTGTACCTGTTCTCCCTTTTCTACACTTAAATGGAGGAGGAAGAGAAAAAAATACCTGGAAACCGATTTAATACCACACTCATTTACCCTCATTAATTCATAGGGATTCTTACCCATGTTTACTAAGAGACAAATTAACTAACTTTACATACAATTTTATTCAAAAATTATTTCCTCAGTTGAATTGACTCTCAGAAAGTCTTTGCTTTTGGGAAAAGAGCATCACGTGGGTAATTTAAGAGTGGAAATGCCATTTTCTCAGGTACCAGAATGTTCCAGCTACAACAGAGAAAAGGGGGAAAATGTCTAGTGTACAGTGAGCCCTCCATATCCACACATTCTTCATTTGAGCATTCAACCAACTCTAGATTGAAAATATTTATTTAAAAGGCAATAAAAAAACCACAACAATAAAAAAATTATATAAATTTTAAAATACAGTATAACAATTATTTACGTAGCATTTACATTGTATTAGGTATTATAAGTAATCTAGAGATTATTGAAAGCACACAGGAGGATGTTTGTAGGTTATATACAAATACTATGCCATTTTATAGCAGCGACTTGAGCATCTATGGATTTTTGTATCCTCAAGGGTCCTGGAACCAATCCCCCTTGGATACTGAAGTTCAGCTGTATTAGGTGGGGTAACACTAGCTACTATATGAGATAAACCTTTACTATGTTAAATCTCTGATATTTTGGAGTTTATTTCTTGTTCATATCATAGTCCATTGTGGGTATTTCTGGCCAGGGGATGCTACCATTGTCAGGGATCCAGGTTACTTTTACTTTGTGGCTCTACCCTCCTTTTTGGTCCCTCAAGTCATATGCATTCAGCTGGAGGATGACATAAAGCATGAAGGCTCATACCCCTGAGGTTTTAAGGGCCGGGTCTGAAAGGATAAGCTTCACATTCATCTAAATACCACTTTCCAGAACTTGGCCGCGTGGCCACCTAACTGCAGGTGAGCATTCTAACCGCGACACCCAACAGGGATGGAGGCATGCTTATACTCACTCATCCACTGCCAGTTAGCTATTGCTTCTTTTTACTTTTTCCTAACATAACTATAGGTGAGAAGTATTCCCTTAAGGAAAAATCATTGAAAAATTTGCATAGAGGAGTGGAAAGAACACTGGACTGGGATATAGTGCTGACTCTACTACTAACTAGAATAATCTCCTAGTGGAAGGAATTTTAAAGATTACTCAATATTCAAGGGAATAGGAAGCCCAGGGCAGATAACTGATTTGTCCATGATCATTCTCTGAAATATTATACCATGCAGTGGCTTCACTTTGTGTGATATGTCAGTATCAGTCAGTTTGCCATATGTTCTCGGCATAGGGCATAGCCCCACACTAGTCAGCCCAATGATGAAACAAACCAACTCAAATTAAAATGGACTAACTCCTGGGTAATAGGTTTTCTCCTGTATGCATTGAATCATGGTGTCATAAGGCTGAAAAGGATCTTGAAGTCATCTTGTCCAGTCCCTCATCAGATGCTTAAAAATCCCTACACAGCCATTGATTGGCCATTCCATCCACGATGACTTCTTTCTCTGAAACTGCCATTTACTTAAAGCTCTAATTATTAGCAAATTATTTTTTGTGTTGCTAAAACTCTTACTGTATAGCTTGAACTTAGCCATCTTGTTTCTGTCTTCTGGAGTGGCACGTGGTATCCAAGTCTCTTCTACTTAGTAGACTTAACAATATTTGTGGGTCAAATCTTAATTCTTCAGCTCTTTCGATGTTCTCCATATGAAATTGTCTAGAATCCATTTACAAGTCTCGTTACTCTGTTCTGAATAAATTGCAGCGTGGCACCCAAGACAAAATAGAGTACTTTAGTAAGATCTGCCATATCGCTTCTCTCCTTTTATTTATTTATTTTTCAGACAGGGTCTCACTCTGTCACCCAGGCTGGAGAGCAGTGGTGCAATCTCGGTTCACTGCCACCTCCCCCTCCCAGGCCCAAGTGATCCTCCCACCTCAGTCTCCCAAGTAACTGGGATTACAGGTGCGCACCACCACACCCTGCTAATTTTTGTATTTTTTGTAGAGACAGGGTTTTGCCATGTTGCCCAGGCTGGTCTCACACTCCTGAGCTCACATGATCCACATGCCTCAGCCTCCCAAAGTACTGGAATTACAGGTGCGAGTCACCACACCCGGCCCATTGCTTCTCTCCTTTTAAGTAGGAAACTTCTATTTATTCAACCACAGGCTGCATTCACCTTTAAAATGGCTGTATCATCCAGGTGACTGTTATTGATCTTATTCTCAGGCAAGGTCTGTAATCTGTTTTTATACACATATTTCAGACAGAGAAAAAGGGGGTGCATGCAGCAGGGAATCTAAACTACCCAGAAGTCCTAGTATACTTCCAGTTGCAACTTGTTGGCCAGAAATGAACTATATTTCCATCCCCAGCTACAGGAAAATCTAGGAAGATAAATAGCCAGTTGGTCACATCGATACTCCAGTTAAGTCAGGGTTTTGTTATTGAGTCAACAAGAGCAAATAGACACTAAATAGACACAAAGCAGTTTCTGCTGTAATTTATTCAGTTGAGAGTTTTCTTCTATTTTGCTAATTTTGCATTTGAATGAATGGTAGTTTGATTCTTTTTTTTCAGTATTTGTCGAGACTGATAATTTTTCTTTTGTAATGTGAAATGTGGGTGAATCTCATTAATATACTTTTTCTAGTGTTATAACATTCTTGATCATGATTTTTTGCTTTGTTTTAATACACTGCAAGGCTTTGTTTGCTAATATTTTATGAGAATTTTTGCATCTATATGCATAAATGAGAGAGACTTAACATGTTTATTTTTCTTGTCTAAACCATCCATCTAGTTTGGCTTTCAAAGTTATACTATCTTCATAAAATTGATTGGGAAGCTCTTTCTTTTCTCCTATTCTCTGGAACAGTTTACATATAATAGAGATTGTCTCCTCCTCTCCTGGGATGCCATCTGGGCCCTAAGTGTTGTCTATATGCTTGTGTGCATGTGATACTTGTATGTAGATATATTACTAAGGATTTTATTTCTTTTGTCATAGATCTGTTCAGGTTACCTAATTCTTAAGATCATTTTGATAATTTATATATTTTTAGGATATCCTCCATTTAGTCTAATTGTTCATTTAATTGTTTATAGAATTCCTTTAGGTTTTAATTTTCTTATACTGATAGCTTTAATCTCTTATATAGCTATGTCCCCTTTTTCATTTTAACATATTTTTAATGCCTTTTCTCTTAATGTTGTCATCTCTTTTATTAGTCTTTTTCTAAGAGTCAACTGTTTTATCAATCCTCTCAAGTTCATTAATTTTTTTCTTTTATTATATTTTCTTCATTTTACTTCCTTTGGGTTCCTTATTTCTTGATTGCTTAGCTAATTAATTTTCCATGTTTTTTACATTCTAATATATGCACATAACATTCCATGATTATTCAGTTCACTAATTAGCACTCCTTGGTGTATTTGTTCGAAGAATTACTAATGCACCTAATTGTCTTTACTTCCTGCCCATTCATCTCCATCCAGCCAATGAAGACATTGTGAGAGATTTGGCAGCTGCCGCATCAAAATCCAGGTGCACCGCCTACTGTCTTTCCCTGTTGTATTCACTGTAATAATCCTGGCAGAGGGAAAACAGAGGGTGGTCTGAATTGTCTTTAGTCCTCACGATCACCAGCTTATTTTCTCAGCATTCACGAATTATCCTTTTAGCACTTACGCACTGGAGGTGCAAAATCTACCTTCTTTATCAAATATCAACAACAGCGATTCCTAATTTTATTTGTAAAAGCCTTTCTCTGAGTGCAAACGCAGTGGGTTCTGGCCCCAGGCTCACGGCTAAGGTGTCTGCTTCCTCCCTTTCCAACAGCTGTGCTACCCTTTTCAGTCTGAAAGGTATTCTCCTTGACAGAAAAGACCAAAAGCAAATGGGATTTTGAGAACTTCTGATAACTGTTTGTCCCTTCCTTTGCTTTTGTTAGAAAAGGAGCTGAAACAGCATATGCATTTGACCTTGAACTCTTTTGCAAACTACATTTCAATTCAGTCTTCAGTTTTTCTACCGCTCTTCACATAGGCTGATGTCACCTCCTGCTTCCTAGTTTAACAGATGCATTTTAAACCATGTCTCATGGAAGATCTCCCAGTGATACTGGACTTCTCCTAACCTGTCTGCTCTCTGTCTCTTTATCTCTAAAATGACAGGGTTGGACTGGAGGATCTGTAGGGGCCAGTCCAGCCCTAAAAGCTGGCCTGTCCTGCAGGAAAGCAAACTGTTTTGTTCAGCTCTGTGCCTCCATCTCTGAAACGCATTGATGTACCCCACATTCCCAGAGAACCATTCGTGCTGGCTGTGACTTCTGTTTCCAAGCAGGAAAAGAGAAATTTTTCCTGAGGGGAGAAATTATACAAGTAAAACTTAACTTTTTTTTTTTTTTTTTTTTCCCAAAATGGAAAGAGGAATCATTGGGGGAAGCTGGGAGGAAGCCCTGTGTTAGGACCATATGTCCTGGGGTCACATCTTTCTTCATCCATCAGTCAGGTGACCAGTGTGGGTGCCCCTAACCTTCTGAGCCACTGTTTGATCTGTGACTAACCAAAAAGTAGGATAGTACTATCTCTTTCAGTTTAAAGGGTAGACGTAAGGGTGACATAATAATGTGTAAAACACATGTAAACTGTCAAGAACTATATTAACTTAAGGGGCTATTACTGCTATAGAGATTCTATCCTCAATTCTTTTCCAAAAGGGAAAAATGATATAATACAAGCAAGTTCTGTACTACTTTATCTTTTGTAATCAAAATAAAAGTTATTCAGTGAGCTTTTTCTCTGCATAACGGAATTATAGAACTTTGCTGATTGTCTGCTCTTTTGCAACACGTAGGAAAACCTTGCTCCAATATAAAGCACCATTCAGATGAGAGGTATAATTGTTATTTCATAGGGTTCTTTGTCTATTATCTGTTGTCTCTTCACTTTTCAGCATGTCACAAACATGAACTCAGACACATAGTTCATTTTCATAGTGAGAGCTTCCCGATGAATGAAGTGGATGATTGTTCAAGGGGTTTTTTCTTTAAACAATTTCCATACAGACATAAGCCATGTTCCCCCTAGGCACCTTGAGACTTGCAAATCAAGATTACAGGAAACAGCTTTCCCACTGCTCTATGGCAAGACATCTAGACCAGGTATCCCAACCACATGAGAATTTGTCCTTGTATCCAACAGCATGGGCAAGATGCATGCTTTCTCTCAGTCATCCACAACCTATCTGTGAAATATTAATATACATTGCAGACACAAATCAAGCATCTGACTAAGCTTACTATGAGTTGTCCTTTCAAAGAGACATGCTAACTTAGTATAGCTTTCTGATAGCTTCTCACCAGCCTCTCTCATAAGATCGGAGTTTTTGGCTGCCTGCTGGACACCTGCTTCTGGATTTCCCACAATACCTCAAACACTCAAGAAGATAAGACACAGCTTTTTCCCTAAATATGATATTTGTAACGTGTTCCCTAGAACCATGTCCCCATTTACCTGGCCTAGAAACTTTGACCATGTATATCTTGGGCAGCTCTTGTCTTCCCATTCTCACTTCTCCACTTCATTAGTTCCTCATCACCTCCAGATTACATTAAATTATTCAAGAGTCTTTGATTTCAGCTCCTGAACAGGTTTACCTACTTATATTCTCTGGCATCTCCAATTGGTCCTTCATGCTGCCCCAGAATTACCTCCCCAGAATTTAGGTTGGGCCATGCTGCTGCGTTGGGGGCTCCCTATCATCTAAGGAGTAAATTCCTTCTTCCTTAGCATAAGGCTCAAGGCTGTTCCTTATGGGTTATTGTATTATTAGTTGGAAAGTATTCAACTGGATATTATGAAATACTCAATACTCACTCAAAAGTGACTTAAACAATGAGAAATATTTATTTTCTCACCTAACAAAAAATCCAGAGGCCTCAGGATCCAGGCGTGCTTATTCAGCAGCAGAGCACAGGTACCCAGGTGCTTTCCCCTTTCTGCTTTGTTATTGTCAACCAGCGTGCAGCCTTTTATCCTTGGGCCTCCCCATTTGGTGAATGCCAGGGGCCTTCTGCAGCTCAGACATCACATCTCCCTCACATAACTGCGGAAAAACACATTCTCTCCTCCTGACAAAACCTGCCCCCATGAGCTCCCTCGCAAATTTCCCCTTGTATCTCACACACCAGGATTATATCCCACTCCCATGCCTATTAATCACAGACAAGAGGAAGGGATTGTAGCTTAAGCAAATCAGTATCCATAATCTGACTCTAGGGCTCTTGGGCTCTTCCAGCAAGAAAGAAAGTAGGCAGGGGAGAGAGTTATGGGAAGCCAGTAATAGCATCTGCTATGCTCCATCCTTAGCAGCCAGCCCCACCCACACACCTCAGGGCCCTGGAGTTATCACCACTCTCAGAAGTCAGTGTGTGTTTCATTTCTCCATGCACTCCCTTTGCCCTTACCACATGCCTGCAGTGCCTTTCTCTGCCTTTAGAAACACTCGACTCATCCTATCTGTTAGGTCCAAGCTTCTGATGCACCAGTCAGCATGAATCCTCCACAAGGCATGGTGTTTATAGTGCATCCCTCACTTTTGTTTCTTCCTGTCTATGTTATGATTGTACATATGGCTTCTATTCCTGTAGATTACGTGGTCCCTATTTTAGTGAGCCTTGTCCCTCCCATAACCCTTAGTCACAGTGTCTTAAATCTAGTAATAAATGTTTGCTAAATCAAGGTGCATGTGAATTAACATTACATCTGTTTGTTTTGCAGGTCTGTGCTGCCAACATAGTCTCCCAAGATGGTGAACAGAATGGTCTCATGGGGAGAGTGGATGAAGGTGTAGATGAATTTTTTACCAAGAAGGTGACCAAAATGGATTCCAAGTGAGTTCAGAGTAATTTCACTAATAATACTATTTAATTCATATTTAAATTACTAACAGTTACAATTAAACTTAGTATACTAAGTTTCATTTTATATATGGAAATTACTATTCTGACAGCTTACAAAATACGGTCTCTGGGCTGGCGATACCAGTGTCACCTGGGACCTTGTTAGAAATGCAAACTCTCAAACTCCTACCCCAGACCTACTGAATCAAAAGCTCTGGAGGTTGGGCCCAGCAATCTGTATTTTAATAAGCCCTCCAGGTTATGCTGAGGCATGCTCCAGTTTGAGACCTATTGTACGAATCTAAACCAGACCACAAAATATACCACCCCAAGATTCTTTTAGGGCTTCATCACTTGGGTAGTTCCATTACAGGGTAATGATCATGGGTATGCTGGAATTACTTACTTTGAGCTTCTCCTTGTTCATAATTTGATTTATGGGGTTGGGGGGGCTAAGTCATTGCTTAATGGCATGATTTAACAGACAGTGTCAAAATGACAGCAAAATTAGTAGAGAGCCCTCATAGTCAGCATTTTCTGAAGTTTTCTCCTTATTTTCTTGCTACTGGGACAGTTCCCTTAGAAGATAGTTCAGTGGTACTTTTGTTAACAGTTCTTTAACTTGAAATATTTCAGTCTTTAAGCATGATTTGTACCATGTTATTTAACCCTCAACTAAATACAAATCTATCCCAAAATACACTCTTAACATGGATTTGTCTTTATGAAGATTCTTCACCTTGAGATATCAAGTTCAGGAACAAACATAAGCCAGATAAGCCAAAGGCGGCAGGCTGGGCACAGGTAGGGAAGAAACTAATCAATTCTATTAGATGGATGTGCCTTATCTTGCCTCAGCAGGATGGTGAGGTGGCAGTGAGTTAAATTTATATCCATAACAATGTAACTTACTGAATCTTATAACCTTTAGGACCCAATTATTTGTCTTCTTGGACACTGGCCTTGAAGCTTAGCATACTATACTTGGCAAAATTTTGTTCTCCTGTCTTTCAAGAACCAACCTAAATGTCATTTATTCTTTGAAGCTTTTCTGGGACTGCTTCTCCCACCCCCCCAAATTAATTGCTGTTTCTCTACTGCTGACTTAATACTCTTCTTTCCATCCTTCACACACATCTGTTAAAGCCCACGTAATCCTTTAAGAGTTTGTTTGATTTTTAATTTTTTTATAATTGAAGGAATAGATGAATGTGTTTTCAATGTAAAAGATTCAAGAAAAACCAACACAAACATATAGCAAAATGGGAAATTGCTGTTAATGATTTGCTTTCAAGTCTTTTTTCCCAAATAGAATGCTACTCTTCAGGAGCGATACCTGGGCCTTATTTTGTTATAGCTTCAATGTCTAACACAGCCCATAGTATATAGTCTGCCCTCAATTAGTGATGGTTAAATGAAAGGAGAAAATCTCGACTCATCTCCATATAATTTACAGATACCATTGTTTGCTCTTTTTAAACTTCTGAAATTTCTATTCAGTTAGTGAGGTGGTTTATAAGCATTCGATCCAAACTGTATGTATTGTTATACCCGCCCCAGTGTGATTTTCTCTCCCGTTAATGCTGGTTTCTTCTTTAATAGGCTCTGAATGAAAGTTGGGTAAATTTTGTAAGGTATAAAATATATTTTTTTTATAAAGATACTGCTCAAGGAAGATTCTGTTCATGTTTCAGTACACAAATAGAAATAAATACATCAATTTTCATCATCAAATTTAATATGATGGAATCTACTAAAAGTTGTGATTTGAAATTTTTTTATAAATAGATTATTGTCAGTCCAATCTTTAAAGGTCAAGGGATAGGTAAAAACATGAAGTAGTACGAAGAAAGTTTGAAAATCAAAGTTATACATGCTCATAAAGTGTCAGATGTTCTACAAAGGCTTAAAAAAAGTTCCTTATTATTTTCCCACTCCCTATTCCCCAGAGGCAACTAATTTTTATTCCTTTAGCTGTTTCTTCCATTTGTCTTAATAGCATGCTTTCTTTTTTCTGTTTTCTGTGTTTCATTTTTAGATAGTACTATAACCGCTAACTTCTTACTTAGATGATGATAATACAGACTGAGTGTCTCTTATCTGAAATGCTTGTGACCAGAAGTGTTTCATATTTGGGATTCTTTTTTGAATATTTGTGTTATACTTGCTGGTTTTACATCCCTAATCTGAAATCCAAAATGTTCCAATGAGCATTTCTTTTGAGCATGTTGGTGCTGAAAAAGTTTCAAATTTTGGAGCATTTCAAATTATGGATTGCAGATAGTCAACCTGTATACTCTGTCACCAAACACACAGACACACACACACACACACGTACACACATACTTAGACACACACTTTTCCTTGCCCCACTTTCTTTATTTAATTTTATCATAATTGGTGTCTTAGGCTGTTTTCTGTTGTTATAACAAAATACTTGTGAGCGGGTAATTTATAAAGGAAAGAGGTTTATTTAGCTCATGGTTCTGGAAGCTGGGAAGTTCAAGTTTGGGTGGCCACACTGGTTGGCTTCTGGTGAGGGCCTCATGCTGCATAATGGCATGGCAGAGAAGTGAAAGGAGAATTGAGTGTGTGCAAAAAGAAAGGGGTGAAGGAGACTGACTCACTTCATAACAACCCACTCTCTCAAGAACGTATCCATTCCCATGAGAACTAATCCAGTCTCCGTAATTGGTTTTAATAACCTAATCACCTCTTAAAGGTACCACCTCCAAATACTATCAAAACTCATGTTGAGCCCAAGCCTCAACATGAGTTTTGATGGGGACAAACCACAACAGTTGGTTAGATCAATATTTAGTGTTTGCTTCATCCTAACCATGTAAATATTGACAACTGTGTTAGATCGTATACTGTGATTACATTTTCTCTCTATAGAATCTTTTGTTTTCCTTGATGTTAATTATTGTCCCCCTTTTCATTTGTTTTGTTTTCTGCATTCCTTTCACTGACTTATATCCTAAATCTCCAGTAAAGATATAAATTTCCTTTCAATTTGTTCAAGTATTCTCGGTTTTTTTCTTCTTGGACACACCTCTCACCAGCATCTGACCAGCTCCAGTGTAACCTCTAGGCCCATTCCACTGCTGTTGTCTGGGATCTCCCTTCATCATCTGCTGGGAGATTCCCTTCACCTCATCTCTGTGTCATTTTTCTGTTTCCATTGGCCCATGTTGTCTTAGTTTATGCCCCTGTTTTGGTGGAGCACCTTCTTGAATTGCTTCCTGAGAAAGAGAGTTTGGAAAACAAGTTTCTGTAACTGTTGCATATCTTTCATTTGGATTAATAGTGTCACTAGGTATAGAATTATAGGTTGGTCTTCGTTGTACCTTAGCATTTTGATAGCTTTGCTCCATTATCTTCTAGCTTCCGGTGTTGCTATGAGAATCTGATGTCGACTTGAATCCTAATCTTTTGTTTCTGACTTACTTTTGTTTTCCCTCTTCTCTGGAAGCGTTTGTGATCTTCTCTGCATTCCCAGTGTACAAAATTTTATGATGATATGTGCCCTGAGGTGGGCTTTTTATTTTTTAATTTTTTTAAAAAACCAATTTGCTGGACACTCATTAGCCATTTCAATCTGAAAACTCATGTCCTTTGTTGCTGAATTTTTAAAAATTATTTATCTCATAATTTCTTCCTTTTTTCTTTGTACTTTTTTCTTTAACTTCTATTATTATTATCATTTGAGATAGCATCTCACTCTATCACCCAGGCTGTAATGCAGTGGCGTGATCATGGCTCACTGCAACTTTGACCTTCCAGGCTCAGGTGATACTCCTACCTCAGACTCTTGATTAGCTGGGACTACAGGCATGGACCACCCCTCCCAGCTAACTTTTGTATTTTTTATAGGGATGGGGTTTTGCCATGCTGACCAGGCTGGTCTCGAACTCCCAGGGTCAAGCAGTCTGCCCACCTCAGCCTCCCAAAGTGCTGGGATTACAGGCATGAACTACCATGCCCAGGCCGTTATTCAGATTTTTCATTTCCTCTATTAATCCACTAATTTCTACCTTTTCTCCCCCTTTTTTTTTATTCTTTATATTCCCTTTTTTTTTTCTGGGAGATTTCCTCAGTTGTATCTTCCAACCTTGAGTTTTCTACTTCTGCTATCACATTTTGCTATTATTCATGTTGGTGGACGCAATATTTTTTCTCTTCCGTGTTGAAAAGGAATGGGGCACCAAAGAGCTTCTTGGAAATTTGTGGGTAGAGCTTGTTGACTGGTGGGCTTCAATGTAGGGTGGTCTTCCTGGACCATTTTGTTGGGGGGAGAGGGTATCCCTGACTCTCATAATCTTTAGGTCCTTTCTGTTGAGCTTTGGAAACTTTGATCTCCCGCCTGGCGGGTGTAAACCTGCCTGCCTGATTCTGGCATGCAGAGTGAGAAAAGGGGTCCCGGGGGTGTCACTGCTCAATGTGCAGGCTTTCTTGAGCCTCCCTGCTTCGTGATCCTCACTCAGCTCAGCTGCATTTGGAGTCCCCCAACTCAGCTTCTTTGGTTCATTCTCTCCAGAGAGTGAACTTGGGTGTTGGGATGGGCATCACTGGCTCTGTGGTTTAGGGAGAGGATCTGATGAATTTCTGAATGGGCTTCACAAAGAAGAGAACCTTCCTGTCTTCATTTCCCCTTCACCTCCGCTTGCAGAGGTACCTGCATCTCCTCATTCTGGAGCCAGCACAAATCACATGCTTCTGGGTCTCCCTGACTGTTGGCTTAGGTTTCAGCTTTCTCTGATCTATTAAGTCAATTTTCACACCTAACTAGTGTATTTTGGCTTCCAGATTTTATTGTTTTTGCCTTTTCTCCCCTGTAGGGCTTATGCTTTCTTTTATAAATCCTTTGCTATTATTTTAATGGCGATTCAGGGAAGCTAAGTGGATATTCAGTCTGCCAGCTTTAAATGAGACAAGTTGTCTGTGATACTTCCTACTTAGCTCATTTCATTGACTCCTTCTCCCCTTCCATTTCCCAAGTTTTAGCATATTCTCCTTCTGAAAACTCTCCCAGAGCATACTCTCTGCCTTTTTTTGGAACCAAACTCAGGTTTAGCTGCTTGCCCCTCAAAAAGTCAAACACATGAGAAGCAAAGTTTGGTTTATGCAAGTGCCGACAGCTTGGGAGATGGCCAGACTCAAGTCCCAAAAAGCCATCTCAAATTTTCAGGCTGGCTAAAGGAGTTTTAAGGTGAAAGGCAGCATGAAAACTATGCACAGGAGTGGTGTGGGGTGCAGGTCTGTTGGTTGTTTTCTGATGACTATCTTGAGTAGTGGACCATTTGGAGGTCTGGTTGGTTTCCTCTTGGCAGGGGTTAGGTTATGGATTAACTGTGTACCAATTTCTACTTGGAAGGGAGAAAATTGTACCACCAACCACCTCTGTTTTATGCCTGGATTGTTTCAAGATTACCCTTTGGAATTCTCAAGCAGAGCAAGTGGTTAGATATATATATAAAACAAGAAACAAAGGGAGAGAGGGGTTACTTTTAGAGTAAGCTAGCAAACTGGCTGTACCAGTTACATTTTCATCTTTCATTCTTAATGTGTGCATTCCTCAATTTTCTCACATGTGAATATGATGATGATATTCCACATTCCTTTCTGTTTCCTAAGGGCAGTAACTCAAATCCGCTTTTAAAAATGCTTCTGAATGGTTACTGTATATGTAGCAATCTCCATATTTATATTTTGACTGATTCTTGCTGGAACTTATTTACAGTAAAAACAACAGATCTGTGTCTTGGTTTGAATGCAGGAAATGGTCAACAAGAGGCTCAGAGTCCCATGAGCTTAATGAAGGAGGAGATGAAAAGAAAAAGCGAGATTCTCGGAAAAGTAGTGGCTTTCTCAATTTAATCAAATCCCGGTCCAAATCTGAGCGACCACCAACCATCTTGATGACAGAAGAACCCTCCTCACCAAAAGGAGCAGTCAGAAGTCCACCTGTGGACTGTCCCAGGAAGGACACAAAGGCCGCCGAGCACAATGGCAATTCTGAACGGATAGAGGAGATAAAAACACCTGATTCCTTTGAAGAGAGTCAAGGGGAAGAAATAGGGAAGGTGGAACGGAGTGACAGCAAGAGCAGCCCACAGGCAGGGCGGAGGTATGGGGTCCAGGTGATGGGCAGTGGTCTGCTGGCAGAGATGAAAGCCAAGCAAGAGAAGAGAGCTGCGTGTGCACAGAAGGTAAGGGTGGACCTATTTTTAATTAATTAATTTATTTGATATATAATAGATGCACACATTTTCATGGTGCATGTGATATTTTCATGTATCTCTATCACCTTAAACATTTAACTTTCCTTTATGCTGGGAATATTCAAATTACTCTCTTCTAGCTATTTTGAAATAGACAATAGATTATTGTTAACTAGAGCTACCCTACTGATCTGTCCAATACTAGGACTTGTTTCTTCTGTCAGCTGTGTTTTTGTACCCATTTTGTACCTCTTTTCATCTCCCCCCATGCCCCCACACTTCCTGCCCTCTGGTAACCCCCAATCTACTCCTTGTCTTCGTGAGATAAGTGGGGATTCATTTTTGACTTGGTTGTCCTTGTTTGTGTTTTTGCCCTCACTTGGTTTATTTGGGTGAGAAAATAAAAATAGCCTGTTGGTTAAACAGAAATCTAAAACCATAACTTATTGCTAAAGAACCTGGAGCACAGACCCTAAAGAAATGGCCGTGTTCTCACTTTGGCCTGAGGGTTACACTCTTGTGGAGTGCTGGCATTCTAAGGTAGGCTTTGAAGACTCCAGTCTTTTCCCACCTGCCCAGGGGCCTCTTGTGCATGTCATGGAAGCATGTCAGAGATGTTCCGGGGCCGGGTGAAATGCTCACGTCTGGGGCAAAAGAGAGTCAGCTGAATCCAAATGGAAGACTGAGGGTAATATTGAAGATAGGTGAACTAACAGAGGGAAATAAAAACACTGAAACTAGATTATGTATAAAAATGGAAACTATTTTCTAACTTATTCCCTTTTCAAACCTAAAAATTATTCTCTTTTCAAACCTAAGAATGCCTTCGTATATTCCAGATTTAAAAGACAAACACAAAAGAAAAAACAGTCAAGGTATTCCATTAGAATTAATTGAATATTTGACCATTGATATATATCATCTGTTGCTACAAAGAAAAACTTCATAGTTTAAAATTTGCTGAGTTCCCCCAAAATCTGACTTAAAATATTATTTATTCTTCAAACCTCCTTTTAAAGTATAAGGAGTCTTTTTCACTTTTCTTTTTACCCTTTTTCTCCTGTCACTACATGAAGGATTGTATCTGTGTGATAAGATGAACATACCCATGTTTAAGTCAGGTTATGGTTTCTGTGCATTATCTTGAGCTCCATTATTTTTACACAATTGGTTCTCCAAAGAAAGGAAATCACATGTCTATTTTATTTGAAGTATCACAATAAAACAGTTCATCCCGGTGAGCCCTTGACTTTCAGAAAGTAAACAATTAACTACATGGCAGGTGTAGGGAGCTCTTTTATATGGCTTCTAAACAACCAATGTTTAAAAATTAAACTCCACTTCCCACCTGATCTTACAACTATTCACCAAAGTTCTCCCACCAACATCAACATTATTTAGCAATTCTCTAATTGCAGATCCCTCCTAACTCACTGAGCAAACCTTAGAGTTGGGAGAGACCACATAACTATATCCTGCTCACTCAACAAAGGAGGCATGGTGTGGCCCTCACTGGTCAGCATTCTGGATAATACTACAACCATGTCATTAGTGAGTCAGATGCCCAGGGAAATGTTAAAATTTTAATCCATGTTGTGAATTTCTTTATAACAATGAATGTGCAGTTTTCATTAATATGCTGTTTATGTTTTTCATGATTAACAGTTTCTTTTTGGTGTAAAGATGACATATACTAGAGTGTTTTATTCATGTACTTTGGATTTGATATATAAATTGGCTTAAAGTGACAAAATCCTTATGGTTTATATTTGTTTAGGGCTTACACAGTATTAATGATCTGTTAGCGCCATCTAGTGTCAGTTTAAAACAACCATCATTAAAAATTCTTGCTATTTAAAATTCAGACCAGTCATGGGTCTTCTGTCAAAATCATTAAATAATGAAGTTTTTCAAAAATTAGCTTTAGAACATTTTTTTCCTAAAGTACCATGACTGTATTCTTTATAAAGGTAACAACAATTAGCATCAATGATCAATATACTGTTGATAAAATATATGATGTCTTCACCCTCCTCTAAGTAATTCTCTTTGCATTGTTGGCATTTGAGATATATATATATATTTAAAGAAAAAGAACTGTAAGTATGAAGATATGACACTTTTCATTTATTGACAAAAGAGAGAAATAAGCAGTGAATACTTAGAGTTCATATATTTTCCTCTGGGGCCTCCAAGTCATCTGTCCACACACAAAGGCATTGGGCATTATATTATTTTATCCTTATTTCCCACAGTCACTTTGGGATTTATAAATAACTTTAAAAATCTGGGAGGGAAAAGAAAACTCCCAGGATTGCTTTAGAAATGCAGGCAAATGGGGTGCTCTGGGTACAGAATTTAAGGAAGTCCTCACTTTCAGGTGCCTGCCATGCACTTGGAGGAACCTGAAAGGGAAGGATGTGGAAGGGGGCTTCATGGATGGTCCCCAGCCCTGTCCTGCAGACACCTGTCCTGGGCACAGAGGGCTGGCATGGGACTTCCTTTTCAGGGGATCACTTTTCCATAGTGATGCGAAATAATGTGCTTGTTTTAGCTGCAGTGCGTGTATACACATTTCCTCCTGGAGACCTGTTCAGCACCTTGCATTCATGACAGTGGAACTTTTGTCATCTTCCTGAGAAATTCCTCAG
Source organism: Pongo pygmaeus (assembly GCF_028885625.2). NCBI lineage: Eukaryota > Metazoa > Chordata > Mammalia > Primates > Hominidae > Pongo > Pongo pygmaeus. The sequence continues at coordinate 25,707,645 of NC_072378.2, forward strand.
CCTTCCTGCCACTTGGGTGCTTCCTTCTGATAGAGCCGGCACTCCTGGGGAGTGTGTGACTGGGGTAGATTGATGAATTCAGGGAGTGAGGCTTATCTCACCTGCATTTAAAATATTCCTTCCTGTATCATCAAACACAGTTTAAAGTTAGGAATTGGCTGAAGCACTTTTTAGGTTTGTCAGAAGCATGAGATGAGCAGGAACCAGCAGTCTGAAGGTCAGACTGCCTTGGGAATCCTCATGCCTCCTGGTCTACTGGTCCACCTTGTTTTTGCTTGTTAGACAGGCAGTAGATGTGGACCATCTTTGTCAATGTAATTCTTAGATATTATGAAGTAAACACCAGACTTTGCTTTGTATATCTTTTTTTTTTTTGTATCTAAATGCCTCAGTCTAGTGTAGACTTTCTAAACTTTCCACTCCTACCCCAAGACAGTGGTGTTTTACTTTCCCCATCATCACCATCTTCACCATCACTAATTCCTCCCACCTGCAAATTTTTAAAAAATTTATTCAGTCCTATTTATCTGTATTTGCCTCCTGAATAATAGATCTGTGTCCTGTGGTTCTACCTCAAAGGGAAGACCCTGCCTCTTTCAGGACCCCTTTCACCTATATTATTATTGAGGTTGGAAAGGTTTCTGCTGCTTTGAAAATTATATATATATATATATTTTAATAGATAAGTTCTTGCTCTGTCACCCAGGCTGGAGTGCATTGGTGCGCTTATAGTTCACTGCAGCTTCGAACTCCTGGGGTTGGTCAGGTGATCCTCCTGCCTCAGCCTTCTGAGTAGCTGGGACTTCAAATGCATGCCATCATGCCTGGCTAATTTTTCTATTTTTTTGCAGAGATGGGGGGTCACACTATATTGCCTAGGCTGGTCTCAAACTCGTGACCTCAAACAATTCTCCCATCTCAGTTTCCCAAAGTGCTGAGATAGATTACAGGCATGAGCCACTGCACCCAGCCAAAACTAGATTTTTGGAAACCAAACCTAGAGCAGATTCTGTACATTTCTAGCATGTAAGGGCCCTCATCGCATAAAGCATCAGAGGCTGCGGAGCCTGCATAGATGTTCAACAAGAAAAACAGTAAAGGTCACCAAGCCCACTGACTTTCCCTGGCCCCATGCACCTCTCACCTGTGAGGAGCCTTCCGAGGAACCAAACCGGCCACACTTTGGACCCCAGAGCCCTGACCGTAAACACAGAATAGAATGTGTTTCTCACAGCTTTGTCCCAGCCGGAGAGCCTATGGAGACAGGTCAGGCACAGTCGCTGTAACAGCAGCTGAGTTAAAGAGCCCTTCTTTGCTGTGATTTATTATCTGCATTGTTTTTTCACTTTTGCATTAAATAAATGTGCACTTTTTGGGGGGATGGTGCTTGAATTTTTTAGAAGCTTGAGAATGATGCCGTATCCCAGGATTCTTCCAGCCCAGCCTTGAGCAGCATAGAACGGTTGGATGGAGGTGGGGCAGGTAAGTCAGGCCATTGCCATCACCCCCTTAGGAAAAGCGCTTACCTTCTGATTGCAGGAGTCACATGTGACTGACAGAAGAAAAATTTAAATGCAGGGGCAAGAACCAATCTCTTTGTTGTGTATTCTCAGCTATCACCTGAAAGACCACATCCCTTCACCTGCCTTACCTTCCCCTGGGGCGCATCCTGCCCTACTGTAGCATTGTGCCTGGACAGGGCACTTTTTGATTTCCCAAAGGGAGGAAATTCTGACTATTTTTTCATTGCAAACTCCTGAACTTTGAGCATTTCGGCAAAGTTGGGGGTGGGGGCAGCGTACAGGATCATGGCTGATGTATTTAAGAATAAGCCATGCATGACATATGGAAGATGGGTGGCTGTCTTGTTTGGTATGAACAATATGCTTCCCTTGCAGCTTCAATATGCATGAAATCCAATATCCCTTGTCCCTCTGACTTTTTAGGTTTAATAAAATAAGAAAATACCTTAGATGAAAACTGGAGAGTAATGTGTTAACTGTGTGATAGAATCCTCATTTTGCTATTTGAGATTCTTATGCATAGCTACAGTATCTTGGTGCAGTAAGAGTTGGATGATAAATCACATTTTATGGGCTTATTTTTGCCAGTTGTCTTGTTAAATTAAGGCAGCAGTATGGATGGAGGTGGGGGATGAGATGACATTTCTGGAGCTGTTCTCACTAAACATGAGATTGCAGCCATCAGCATCACCCTCCTCACTCAGAACCTGCAGCCAGAGCCCTAACTGCTTGTTGTCCAGAACCAAGGCACTTACATTTGGTTATACCTGTACCTTGTGCCAGATTTGAGAAAGACCCGAGTATTTCAAATGCATGAAGAACCACTGTTTTCCTTGTATGTGATTACGGCACTGTACACTATTAAATGTAAAAGCTTGTCATCGCTGGAATAGTCAGGGGTGATCAGAAAAGAACCAAAAAGTTTATTGCCTTTCTACAAAGAACGTCACTCTTCCTCCAGCATGTTTTGATTTTAAAACATGCTAGAACAGCATATTCTTAAAATACTCTTAAAACATCCATGATGAGAAACGATGGCAGATGATTATAGCAGTTTGTACCAGACTTCTAGCTTCAAGTTATTGGCTTCTTTGACCTTTGATTTTTAAAGTGGCCTTTTTCATCTTAGTGCCTAAACTGCACCCAGGTCTTCCAGAGAACCGCTTTGCTTTGGGAACACCAGAAAAGAATACCAAAGCAGAACCCAAAGCGGAAGCAGGCTCCAGGTCTCGGAGCTCATCCAGCACACCTACGAGCCCGAAGCCCCTGCTGCAGTCCCCCAAACCCAGCCTGGCAGCACGGCCTGTCATCCCGCAGAAACCAAGAACCGCCTCACGGCCTGGTAAGAGTTTTGCAGTTAGGTAGTTGCATTGTGACCAGGTGGCTTCCCAGAGCCAGCTGGATCAGACTCTGCAGGTGGTTTCAGGGGCAGCTGGTGAGCGAGGTACAGCGGCTTCTGCAGGAGGGGATCACAAGAAACCTGTGCAAAGCTGTGAAAGTGATGAGAGCTGAGGGATTCTTTTATTTAATGCTGAGGCCCACCATGTGTGAGAGTTGGGGACTCTGAGACTGTCCTTGCTTTCAGGGGTACAGGTTAGTTTGTAGGCAAGACAGAGAAATCAGTCTTTTGTCATGTTGACCCATCTGTAGTGCTCGGCTTGGCTTTCTAATATTTGTCTCCAGGGTGTTCAGACATTTTGAAAAGCAGCAATTTAAGGAGGAAGGCTACAAATGGGGAAAGCACAAGCTCTTTGGTTTTTATGCCATGTTCTATGATATAGCAAGGGTTTAGAACAAGACTTGGCAAACAATGGGCCTGTTTTTGTGAATAGTTTTAGTGGACACAGCCATACTATTTTTGTATTGGTGTCATCTGCGGCTGTGGCTGCGCTACAGTGGCAGAGTGGTATACTTGCAACAGGGCCATATGGTCTGCAAAGTGTAAAATATTTACTCTTGGGCCCTTTACAAAAAAGTTTGCTATTAGTTTAGAAAATCTAATGATAGAAGAAACTTAAAAACATTAGAAATGGATTGGTCTTCACCTTATTCTCTCCTGCACAAAATAAGGCCGGGTGTGGTAGTGCACACCTGTAGTCCCTGCTACTTGGGAGGCTGAGGTGGGAGGATCACTTGAGCCTAGGAATTTAGGCTGTGATCACACTGTGACCACACCACTGCACTCCAGCCTGAGTGACAAGACCCTATCACCCTATCTCAAAAAAACAAAACAAACAAACAAACAAGAAAACACACAAAAAAAACCACACACACACATTAGGTTTTTTTTTTTTAATTTAACTTAGCATTATAAGAATTTTCAAACATATGCAAAAGTAGGGTAGGTAATATAATGAAAGTTACATCAATTCTTCACCTCTTCCCCTTGTTCTCCCACAAAAATTAGTCAAACAGGGATAAAAATAGATAGTCAGATCATCATCATGGCTAATCTTTGAGCACTTAGCTGTGTCCTTGGCACTGTAGTAAGTGCTTTTTGATGAACTCTCAATATCCTCATCACTGCTCCATTTACAGATGAGAAATATGAAGCACAGAGATACTGAGTTTGCCAAGTCACACAGCTGGTGTGTCTGTGTAGCCGCCAGATGTTCTGACTCCACCAACTGTCGTGGTAACTGTTTCTATTGACCTCTCCCCCATGGACATGTATATTGTAAAGTAGGATGCGCAGCTCATCCTAATAATTTATCAATGTGCAGATGATTTGGGTAGAATGAGCAAAAAGGTAGAATCCTGTGTGTCCAAACTTCTTCCACTTGTGGTTCTTTCCCATGTTCCCTCATGTATTTTTTTTCATTTCCCGAGTGGCCAGCTTGGATGGTCCCTGGTCTTCATAGCCCATTGGTCCCTTGAGAAAACCAGTGAACTGTCTCCAAAGAGAAGCCACAAAGAAAGTGGTGTACTGGCTTTACCTCAAGGAACTAAGCCTTGAAACAAGCCCCTTAGGACTTCCTAATTCTACTCAAACTTTTTCCCAAACCAAAGTCTATGATGGGGAACACAAAAAATTTCTTGGTCCATACACAATGTCTTCATGTAGAAGGAGTAGAGAGAATGGAGGCAAAGAAAATGGAAAAAAATTTTAATAGAAAGCAAAGCAAATAAGTACTCAAAAGGAGGCTTGCTCCTAACATTGTCATCAGCTGGGTGTGTCTCTAGTCTGCAATAAAGAAACAGTTCTTATAAAATGAATCTAGTTTGTAGAGTAACCTAGTTTGTAGAGTACAGTAGGCCCCTCTTATCCAAGGTTTTGCTTTTTACAGTCTCAGTTATTCATGGTGCAGATATTTAGAGAGAGAGACCACATTCAGATAATTTTTATTATAGTATATTGTTATAATTATTCTATTATTGGGTTTTAGTGTTAATCTCTTACTGTGCCTAATTTATACATTAAGCTTTATTATAGGTGTGTGTGTATAGGAAAAAACACAGCTTATGTAGGTTTCAGTACTATCCATGGTTTCAGGCATCCACTGGAGGTCTTGGATTGTATCCCATGTGGATAAAGGGGGACCACTCCCCAGTTTCTAATGCTGAATATAAAACTAGCTGAATTCCCAATATTCTGTTGCAAGAAGTTTTATTTTGTTTATTTACTAAACGTGTTCATTTATTTCATAGCACTTAGTATATCAAGAATTATGTTAATAAACCCATGTTTTTATAGAGCTTGGGAATTCAGCAGGCATTTTCAAATACACCATCTCATTTCCTCTCCACCACAGCTCTGACAGATTGTGAAGGTAGACAGTGTTTTCTTCATATGTCTTATCACATCCCTGCTTATTTTGGTTAAGCAAGTAGGCAACTAGAAGTTTAAGACTGAAGAGAACGTGGCTGTAGATTGTCTTCTACGTGCACAGACACTCACACACCAACTTAAGAACCACCTTGCTGGTAACAGCAAAGGAAGAAGAATGATCCAGTAGTCAGGGGTGTCCAGTCTTTTGGCTTCCCTGGGCCACATTGGAAGAAGAATTGTCTTGGGACATACACAAGATATGCTGACACTAACAATAGCTGATTACTTTTTTTTTTTTTTTTTTTTAAAGCAAAACAATCTTGTAATGTTTTAAGAAAGTTTACAAGTTTGTGTTGGGCTGCATTCAAAGCCATCCTGGGCTGCATGCTTGTCCAATCCTGTGGGCCATGGGTTGGACAAGCTTGTGGTAGATTCTTTCAATTAGGGTGAAGCAGCCCTGGTTTTTGAATTAAGAGACTAGAATTGGCCAGGTGTGGTGGCTCACACCTGTAATCCCAACACTTTGGGAGGCCAAGGCGGGTGGATCACGAGGTCAGGAGATCGAGACCATCCTGGCTAACACAGTGAAACCCCGTCTCTACTAAAAATACAAAAAATTAGCCTGGCATGGTGGCACGCGCCTGTAATCCCAGCTACTTGGGAGGCTGAGGCAGGAGAATTGCTTGGACCCAGGAGACGGAGGTTGCAGTGAGCCGGGATCGCACCACTGCACTCCAGCCTGGGCAACAGAGCAAGACTCTGTCTCAAAAAAAAAAAAAAAAAGAGAAAAGAATTCTAGTCCTAGCTATTTTGTCATCTTTTTCGTTTTTAATCTCTTCATTTGTCCAGTGCCCAAAGTCTTTTCTGGTTCTAAAAGACTATGATTCCAAATTATTGTTAGTGACCTACATATATGCATGCATGCATGCATACACATACACACATATGTATAGTGACCCTTGTACTGAGTTTGACAACAGGTAAAGGCAGTGTCTTATAAATATTACATGTTTTATGAAAACCAAACAGCCTTTGTGTTTAAGTCAGAAGGAACATGTGGTTCACATACAGTCTAATTTTCAAATATCTGTGCATTGAAATTCTTGATCTACAGGATAGATTCATATTTGTGCAGATATTAACTTTTTATAAGTATTCATTGTTCTTCCCTTTTGTTTGTGGATGTTACTTCACTGAGCAAAAACACAAAACTAATTTTTGGCCAGAAAAATTCTATGATGCTTTATTTTTTTAAATGTCTTATTTATAAATATAGATTTACCAGGCTTTATGTTCTTGGAATCCAGTTTGTGAAACAGTTTGATTCACGTGTTTGTGTCTCCTTAGATGACATTCCAGACTCTCCATCTAGCCCGAAAGTTGCCCTTCTTCCACCTGTCCTGAAAAAAGTTCCTTCAGACAAAGAGAGAGATGGCCAGAGTAGCCCCCAGCCCAGCCCCAGGACATTTTCACAGGAAGGTAAGGATTTCTTTTCTCTGGGTTAGCTCTCCCCAAGGAGGGACATTTCAAAATAAAGGAACTCATCCTGGACTTTTCTAATATCTTAGAGTTTGTTAAAGTCAACATTCCTTGGGTTAAATTTTTGGAAATGGAGTAGTTTCTTAGTTCAGAAACTTGATTCAGCATGATTGATGACATTGGATCTTAATGACATATGCAAAAAGCAGCTGAGACACAAAGGTCTAACTTATTTTCAAGAGTAATTTCTAGATGCTTCTGAACTGACTTCCAGCATGGACCTGAGCCACCTTGTAGCTCACTGTGCTCGCTTAGTCACAAGGTCAGATGTTCCTTACTCTCAGAAGTGTGGTGCAGACATGGACATTCTCAGGGCGACTTTGCACCAGTTTCTTCCTTCTAATTTGCTGAGGTAGAAGCACAGCAAGCTAATCCTGTGACGAGAATGCTTTCTTCCCAAATCAGACTGAGCTGTTACCAGTTATTATCAAAGGTGAGGCATGGTTGTGGCTTCAGCACCCATGCCATTTCTTTTAAATGTGTGATTGACTTTGGGGTTCTGTCCTATGTAAAGTATAGTGTCAATGCCATCTCTGAGCCCCACCTATAAGGAAATTCTAGAGCCACACAAGGCGTCTACACCCAGAAGGCTCTCAATGTGGTTTGGAGTTGCTGTGTTTTATTTTAGATTTTTTTAATGCTTTACAACCTTTGATCTCTCTGTCTCTGTTCTCTTCCTACATTGGCCTATTTTCTTTTATTAATAATAGTATTGGGTTGAAGTTAATAGAAAGTGTTACTGAGTACTGTCTTTGTGGCTTGGAAATCTAATAAAAACAATAACACTGCCTGCTTTCTTATCTCCATCCTACAGATTTATTTGTTGGGTAGAAGCTTCACTCACTTATTCGCTATAAATAAAAGATGGTTGGGTTCAGACCAAAGCTGCTAAACCACTTCTGTCAAATAGACAAACTAAAGCTTTTGAAAAGTAGCTGGTATCTATAGTCATTTTACATGAGGCAAATAAATACAGGGTTCAGCATTATAACTGAAGCCCTTGGAAGACTTGGTGTAAAAGGAAGGACCTTTGGTGATGCCATCTCAGAGAGACTTGAGCCCGCAAGTATTCTCTGACAGTCCAGTTCTCACCACCAAGTGCCTCTCCCATTCCTACCCTAATTTTCCATCCTTTCTGCAACTGCTGACTTTACATCTTTACTTTTAAGGAAGCGTTGAAAATGCCCGAAGAGTTCAGTTGGAGAGAAAAAGAAAGGTGAGGAAGGGATGGTAGTGCTAAGTAGGAATGGTCATCTATCTTGTCTGAAGCAATTGAAATATTGAAAGATTTACAAAAATAGAAGAAAAAAGATCAGAAGGTTGAATACAAAAATCATTGTTTTAACATTTCTGGAAAATGGTGTTTTCTAGATGCCTATAGATGATCAAAACAAGGCCTAGAGTAACCTACCAGCCTCACAAGTACAAATATAGATCATGGAGCCTCTCTAGTTAGCAAAGTCGGGTACTGGATACCACTGCAGGCTCTTAGCTGCCATGGAAAAGTTGAGTGTTCTTTCCCCAGGAAGTTAGAAATAGAAGGTGTTGCTCCTTAAATGTTTTAGAGCTTTAGGGGTAGATGTTTGATTCCCTTCCTCATCCTTCTCCCTCCCCAAGTAGCAAATCTTAGGAATGGCTCACGCTCCCTTCTTTCCAGTCAGACGGTAGGGATGGCTGAGCTGTGGAGACCATGAGTTTCCCATCTGGGATCCAGAATAAGTTAATCATAGACATCATCCTGATGTTATCACTTGGTATTGAAATTGGACTGAAAATGTACATGAAGTCTGGCAACAGTCTGTAAATGTCTGAGGTGGTAAGATTTTGATTTTATCAGCTTGTCTGCTAAGGTTGCCCAGAAATGGCAGCCACTTGTGAGTCCTATCTTTTTCTTTATAAACTGTCCATATTGTGCTCATTTCTGTTTTCTTATCTATTATTCATGCTGATTACTTCATTTCCCTGTTCTTTGCCTCCCTTTGGACTAGCATGCCCAACTAATTTCTGAAACAGGTAAATTGCTATGATTCTTCTGGATTATTCCATAGTGAATGTGATTTTCATTAATCCATCGTGGAATCAAAATGGTAATACTGGAGCCTTTTTGTTAATACCTTTTTGGGGCAGACTTGCAGCTCACCTCATTTTGCACGACATTTCCATAATGTTGGCTGTTGAATTCTGTAGATAATGATGTATATCTGCCCAGGACCAACACTGTAGGTTCCTTGAATCCTAAGTGGGGTGGGTAAGCTGATATTTAATTTTAATATTTATATTTTTAAATATTAATGTCAACACATTGATGTATGTGCTAATAATATAAAGGGTAAAATAAATCCCTTTTCCTCAGTAGTGCAAAGAGGAGATTATTACAAAAGACATTCAGATCATGACAGTGGCAAGCCTTCCAGTAGAGGGAAAAGATCTTCAAAACTGTACTCCACCATTGCAGAAGAGGAAGTGAATGCAATTGGGCACAGGAAGTCACAGCCAACAAATGGTTAGAGCCTTCGATTATCATCCCTCACTGACCCGAAGCTTATGAACTGGCACTAACAAAAACAAACTGTAATTGAGTAAATTCTATCGTGGGACTGGGTCAGGGATTAGTCATACAAGAGAGGTTTTTGTTTTTGTTTTTTTCTAAATCTCAACAGGATGGTCCTTTTATTTGGGGCAAAAAAAAATATTGACTTAAAAATCTAAAATTAGAAATTCTTATGAGGAAGATCAAGTTACTTTGGTGACTTGTCCTTTCAAATTTTTGTGATCATGCAAGTTTATTTTTATAATTGGGGTTAGGCTTCCTATTCTCTTCCTTTATATCTTTACTCTCCTGTTAGGTTTCAACTGTGGTTGGATCAGAGATTCTTAGAATGACAGAGTTTATATCCTTAGAGAATATTGGCCTAATATCTTACACTCTTTCAGGAAAGGATCAATAAAAAATCACTGACTCAATGCAGACGTTGGGTCATGCACATGATCTTTCACCCTTTATCATTTTATCACCCTTTAGTAAGAAAGAAAAAGTACCATTTAACTTGTCAACCATCAGGAACAATTTATTCCATTTTTTAGGAGTTACTGTCTGACTTCTGTCTTTCATTTGGCCCTGTAGTAAATTCTGTAATGTTCTGTTCAGGTGAGAACAATCCCAAGAGACAAAAAGGAGACAGATTTCAAATCAGCTTTGCCCTCCAATGGGAAATTGAAGGACAAGTATTGCTGACTCAGAGAAAAAAATGTCTTTTTTGTGCCTAAAGTACTCATCTCTTCCCGGGTTAATATATTAACTTTTTATAAACATGACTTCAAAAATCCGTTAAAGGAAATCTTAGTATCTGTAAGGAATATAACATATTCTGATATGTGAGATTTCTTTAAAGGACTTCTGCTCTTGGAATGAGGCTCTTTTCTTCCTGTGAAACCGTATCAGGGGTTAATAGATGCATGTATTTAGGCTCCCAGGGATCAGGTGTGGCCCAGCATTCAGGCTGTAACACCATGCCCTCCCAAGAAAGCATTTCAGAATACAAGTTAATGGGAGCGACCTTATTATAGGGATACCTTCTCTTTATTGCAAAGGGATAAGCCATTCTTGAATTTTCACACTTTACTATTGATAATAAACTTCTTATGATACACTTCACAGCTTAACAGCCCAATGAGTTATGATACCTGAAGTGGGAACTGTTCTCTTTGAGAATTTTCCTTGATATAGGTTTTAAAACAAAAAAACATCTACCAACTGCCTGCCCGGGACAACATTTGGAGCCTGCCTTCTCAGCCAGTGCCATGGGCTCAGCCACATGTGCTCACTTGCTTGGGGTTCCGGCATGTACTAGCTAGGTGGCAGGCTGGGTTAAAGATACCTCTCAGAGCATAAAGCAAAGTCTACAGGACACGTAAGAATAAAACATTGTTTGGGCTGGGTAGCTCCTGCCCTAGAGAAAGCCAATTAAGTTGACCCTTTACTTTTATAGAATTTCCTATGTAGTGGATTTGTTTATAGACACATAGTTACAATGACTCCTCTCTACAAGAAAGTTTCTCTCATATAGCCAAGAAAATCTCTATCTTCAGTCCTAGAAAAGTTACATAAATGAACACCTAAGACATTTATTTTCTGACAAGTTATCTTTGAGAATTTATTAGGCCAGAATCTGTCTCTATATTGCCCCTTTTGTTAAGCGTACCTAAGGTCGCATAGACGTTTCTGGTTTCTGGAGCTTTACATTTGAACTATTGTTTTCATTGACTTATATCACTTGATTATTAACAAAGCACCATTAATGCAATGTTCCTTCTTCAAGAGGCCACTAAAAACATTTTATACAACACAAAAAGAGACACTCCCTGCTACCTGCCGCCCAGTGCCTATTGATCATCCAGTGAGGCTTTGCGTTAGAGTAAAAAGAGAATAAACACAGAGATAACCCAAATTATAGAAAAGCAAGAAGAGATTCTGTATGTCTCAGATTTATTCATGACCTCTTTAGCTTAAAATTCTCATTGTGAGGAGCTGGTCAAATTTTGATGGAATTAAATAGGACCATCTTGTATTTATTTTTCTGCTTTGATTTCTTGAAATAATGACAGGCATTAAGAAGTAATTTTTATAAGAGCTTCAATTAAAGTGATTTTATGCATAATATTTTAATTTTGTTTTGTTAGTGCCGATTCCTAGCACTTGACTGTCTTCACCTTTGAGAACTGCGTAGCAGTCTGCTTTCTGAATAGTTCCTGGTTAAAAAAATAACATTTAGCAGATCAATTCTATTAAATAATTGCTTGTACTTTCTTTTAAGTCTTTTAAGAGCAGCTTTGTTTACACTAAAACAGCCTTATTTTCCTAAAGTATGTATTCATGAAACAAACAGAGGCTATTGTTCTCAAATATTGTTCTCAAAGCATGCTGCATATTTTTATCATGAATATTATGTTTTGTGTGGCTATTATATTGATTTGACAGGTAAAATGCTTAATTTCTTGTACTAGAAATATTTGTAAGCACATTTTTTATTTCATATTTTTCCTCTCTACATTTAATTATAAGTTGTGATGTTTTTGTAAGAGTATATCCTATTTTCTTGAAGAAAATAGTTGATTTTGGCTTTGACTGCATTGTAATGGCTCCTGTTTGTACAGGGCATCTAAGATTCCTTTTATATATCACTTTCCTCTTCCATAATCCAAGCTACAGCCAATAAATACTTGGCTGTGACTTGCAGTCTGTAAGCCAGTGCTCTGCTCTACTTTTTCCACCAGATTCAAGTTCTGCTTCCCCTAAGTGAGTTCTTGAAGATAAATTTAACGGTTGGCATGTTGGGCTCTTGCTAGAAAGTATAAAAAATCAGGGCCAACTACTGAATACTATTTTAAGGTCATCATAGTGTTTTTCTCCTGGAAAATATGGATATCAGTGGAGCTCTCAATGGAGAAAATACCAGATTTTCATATGATTCTCTAATTCTGCATTTATATGCATGTTTCAGAAGCTTTAAAATTATCACATATATGCAATGTCAAATCATCTTCAAGAATGACAGATTTCACGTTCGAGCCTCTCTGCACCAATTATTGCCACTATAGACAGGATGTGCATATACATGGAGTGTTTGTGTTGAATAAATTACCTGTTCATTTACTTGAGTATCTTCTATTTACTTTAGTAGTATGTAAAATAGTGATAAATATGTATATAGACACACGCATAGAGATGCTCCAGCACTCTTAACAAATACTTGCATTGAAGAAGTGTTTGTGAAACAACTGGATTTTTTTCATCCTGTATAAAAGCAAGCATTAACTCAAGCTGCCTAAGAGGAGGTCTGTCTGAATTTGTAAAAGGTCTAAATCTTATAAATATTTTAAAAATAAATTCTAGCCAGGCACAGTGGTTCACATCTGTAATCCCAGCACTTTGGGAGCCTGAGTCTGGAGGATCACTTGAGGCCAGGAATTTGAGACCAGCCTGGGCAACAAATGAGACCCTGTCTGTACAAAAATAAAAATAAAAAATTAGCTGGGTGTGGTAAGGAGGTGCACCTGTAGTGTCCGCTACTCTGGAAGCTGAGACAGGAGGATCACTTGAGCCCAGGAGTCTGAGGCTACAGTGAGCTATGACTGTGCCACTGAATTCCAGCCTGGACAACAGAGTGAGAGTCAGTATCTATAAATGAGTAAGTGCTTGCATGCATGCATGCATACATACATACATACATACATACATACATACATACATACATACATTCTGGAGTTTTAAGTTTCAAACAGACATAATTCTATTTAGACCATCTTTTAATAGAAGCCTGACTAAACCTACTTCAATATAGTTGTAGTCAACATCTTAATTACATGCAATCAAATAGATGTTCCCTTAAGGGCTGGAAAACAAATGACAAAGAACGTTCGCCCTACAAAGTTGTTCACATTAGGGATCTGGACTAATAAGGGTGGAGACTAGAGGAACAAATGCTTTGACCTTCAAACTCATCACATTAATTGCATAACTTTAGGTCCTTGATCTCACTATGCCTTAGTTTTCCTGTTCTTGAATGGTGCTTACCTACTATACCAAGAACATGTCAGCCTGGTACTAGTCTCATTATCACATGCACATTCACAATTGGTAGAGTGTAATCAATGGAGGTAAATATATTTAGAATGAATTTCTAAATAAAGTCGCCACCATAGTGAAATTCTTTGACAGCCCTCTTGAAATAATATATTATTTTTCCTCCTACGACCCCTGAGTCCTGGAGAATTTGGAAGCCTGGTGTCAGTGACTCAAAAGAATCAACATTTAGGTGGAGACTGAAGGACAACCTACTTTTTGCAGGAAGATTTCTATGTTGGATTTCTTTGAATTTTAATCATGCCTATTGTAATGACCCTGGTCTATAGGGTTATCTCAATTTTTTATCTGTGACATAAACATTTTTGGTTTCTTGAATTTCTCCATTTTTAGAAAGTACTCTTATGTCTTATCATACAACATGAGTTAGACCCAAGATTGCCAGGAAACAAAAATATTGGGAAGAATGAAAAGTTTGATTATCCTTTAAATCTAAGAATTAGAACAAATATATTTGCTCTGAAGACAAATGAGCAGTGTATTATATTTGTTTCTTCCCTTGAACCTGTAGTGTATTTTTGAGTCATTTAATATAGAGGAACAACTTATTTTGGTTTTAAAACGATGAAAAATATTTTCTAGCAGATACCACAAGAAATGCTCTAGTTTGAGGTTGGGTTTATTGTAAAATGTTTTCAGGATGAAGATAATATAAGTCTTCCCTACTTTTTTTTGTTCTTAGTAATTAAAGGATTCTTTGTCTATTAGTATCAAATTGGTTTTGTGATAAAGAGCAAAATATTTATCGACATTTATTCACCTTCATTCTCCAAACCTGGCTTACTGACAGTTTTGAAAGGACCAAACAAGTGCATTTAATTTTTTTACCCAACACAAACTTAAAAATAGAAGTTGCACTTCAGTTTGGGTGACAGAGCAAGACCCTGTTTCTAAAAAGAAAAAATAATAGAAATCAATGATAATATTTGTTTGTTGCTTTCTTCCCCTGATTTGAGAATCTGTTGGACAAAAAGAAGTCACAATTTAAGAAATTACTACTTTTATTATCAGATTTGAAAGGTTTTTTTCCTTTCAGAGTTTTGAGTTATTTCAATTTAATGTCATTAACTAAAGATTTAAATTTTTATTGTCTAAATACCAGAATCTGGCTCTAATACCAGTATTGGCAGGAGAAGTACTCTATTAGGTTTGCATTTTGACTATTAGGTTTAATGAGCTTTCACTTCCTGAAACACTCTTCAGTGGGTTCAACATTTTAATAGCCAGCTCCTGGCAAGATGAGTTTTTTTTTTTTTTTTTTTTTTTTAGCAGAATGCAAACATCAAGTGATTAGAAGCATCAAATGAATCCTATAGCTTTTAAAGGATTGATGCAGTGTGTTCCTGGTTAGATCATTGGAACTTCCGAGTGATGAGGTAGCCGTACTCTTCCTTCAGGCTGGCACAAAGTGTGTGGGTTTAGTATTTTTAGCTCAAGAGCTGTCTATACAATAGACAAGATGAATAGTATTTAATAATCCTTAATAGCTATGCTGGAGTACAGCATCCAAACCTTTTCCCAAGGTATCATAGCAGTGAAGCCATGTTCTAGTTGGAAAGAACATAGGTTTTGGAGAGACAGATCTAGTTTAAATCCTGGTTTCAAGTTTTACAAAACCTACCTTACAGAAGGTAATTGTGAGGAATAGCAATAATAAAACAGAGAGTGCCTAACACATAACAGAGGCTCCCTTCCAGTAATGATTCTCCTATCATTGCTTTATAAAGCCGCAGTGGATTCTTCATATTTATGTGTAATCAGAGCAGGCAACAATAGTGGTAATCCTTTTACCTGGAGGGTGATTCCAAAATGGTTGAATGTGTCATAGGCAGTATTTAATGCTTTTTCACTAGACTTTAAAGTATTTATTTCCTAGAGGGTGAAACTGAGGTTTTCTGAGTCACAGAAAGGTCTGACAAAGATTCCTGAGGCCTTTGCTGATATCCTGTCCCACAAGCAGGAATGACAAGCCCCAAATCATCTGCAGAAGGCATCGAATGGGACATCTGTCCACCCAGCATCTCCTCAAGGCTCTGTCTGCCCTGTTCTCTCTGCTGCGTGAGGGGGCAGCTACGACTGAGGAGGTCACCTGGAGCAGAACCGCTTCAAAGTCCTCCTCCCTCCTGGCATCTCCCTCCGCTTCCCCAGCATCCTTTCCTCGGGGGTCCTAACCTCAGATTCTTGCCCACATCTATGAGAGGTTCACCCTGTCATAGACTGTGTTTTTTGTGTGTTTTCTCATTTTGTTTCTGCTTTGTTGGTTTGTTTTACATTTCTGTCTAGAGTCTCTAAACATAATAGCAAGTTTGTTTCTGAGAAAGTTCACCCTGGCCCCCCTCCCCTCCCCCAAACCTTCAAGGCTGCTGCATCTCAGCCCGTTATCAGTCAGGCCACTGATATTACTTTGTCAATAAACTGTGCGACTTCCCTTTTTATTTCAGTTTCAAGGAGAAGCTGGGGCCAGCAGGCCCAGGAGTATCAAGAACAAAAGCAACGGTCCTCCAGTAAAGATGGCCATCAAGGCAGCAAATCTAGTGACTCCGGGGAAGAAGCAGAAAAAGAGTTTATTTTTGTGTAAAGGTCACCCACGCAGAAGTCTTCCTGTGCAGGGTGCTTTGGTAGCCATCAGAGAGGAACCAAGGGCAACATCTTTTCTTCCCAGGCATTCTTCTCTGGGCGCTTTATTCTCTTCTTTTTCTTTATTTCTCCCCCACCCCCATCCCCTGCCTTTTTTTTTTTTTTTGTATAGAAACAGATCCATTTCTTGGTAATCAAAGCACATTTGTTTGGTCTTCCTCCAACCCTTTGCATTTGATTTCTAAACATTCCTTCATATGCCTTTAATGAAAGCCAGCAATTATCCCATGGGCCCTACTTGAATTTATCTGAGGCAGCTACAGATTGCCCTGCAAGATGAGTTTTTGGAGATAAATGAAATAACTGGACACACACTCACACAAGTAACACCACAGCAGACCTGGGAGTACTGCTGAGTGTACCTGTGTCAAATCCGCACAGGACTCAATATAGCAATTTATTCTTGATGTATGCAATTACACATTGTAATTATATTAACAGAGCACACTAATAATTTGTATAGATTATATATATTAGATCTTGGTTATGGTTTTTACCTTCTCCCATGGGGAACTTCTTCCTTCCTGATGTGGAATTGTACATTTAAAGCTTGGTCGGTGACCTTTGCATACCATCAACGAGCACAGCTAAGAACAGAGTGAGAGAGGCCCACGGCTGATTTTACCCATGTGCCCAGATTAATGTATATAGTTGATTGGAATGAAGTTTTATGAATATTCATGTTTTTGAAGGCCTTTAATTTCTGTCTGCATATTAGCTTTTAATGTGTGATTTTAAGAGAATACTTTGACACCTGTAAAAATCAAAATACTACTCTTTATAAGACATTTCACAAATATTCACTTACATTACAGGCTGGAAGTATTTTATTCATATGTATATTTATACCAATAAAATGATTTTACAAGTGGAATTTGGGCCTTCTCCAGTTACATTTTTAGTTTGGACTGGCTCAGGGTGGTGAACTTTGGTTTTGTTTCCAAAATCCAAAATAATCAATGTTGTCAGATAATCAATCTGGGAACCATTACCTTCGAAATAAAGATAACGAAATAAAGATAACTAATGCCACTGCCTGTTTTCACCCTTGGGAAAAATGATGAAATTTACCAGAAGAATATAGAATTAGGAGTTTGATCCACCTGCCATTACCATGCATAAGGGTCATATGAAAGATGCAAGTGTGAGCAAAGAAGTATGATTTGAAGAGTTGCAAGCTTGGTTATCTATTGGAAAGAAGAATGATAGAAGGTGGGGTCGGCATGACATGACTATTTCTCTCATCATCCTCCACTAGCCCTCTCCCCAGCTGAGGTGTCTGGCTTATAAGTAAGTGCCCATAATGTAGTCCAGATGGTTGGCTGCCGTTGCGTGACTTCATGAGGGCAGAAAGACAGAAGATTGCTTCCTCCAGCTGTAGCTCTGCTGTCATAAATGCTGATGGGAACAAACACCTCTTACGGCTGTCAAACTGGGAGAAGCATCAGAAGACAAAAGATGGGCATGGTACCTCCATGAGCTAACAGGCTATGGGGAAACAGACCCATAACCCAACCCAAAACAATACAGTGTGATGGAACCATACTCATGACAAACAGTGGTGTGGAAAGGGGGTTAGGTCTACCTGTGCTGCTCAGGAACCTCAGAGGAGGCAATGTTTGTGCAAGGCCTTGAAGTCATACCTTCATAAGTACAGGAACAGTGTCTGATTCCTAGCTGTACCCCCTGTAAATGTATGATGTGACCCGTATTCAACCATAGAGAATAGTGGGAAGATACAGAAAGTGCTCACAGAGCAATCAAGTTCACATTCACTTAGAATGCTATGTGGTAAAAGGCACACGTGCTGCTGGTTAGGACCTCTCTCTGGGTTTCAGCATAAGAACTATCCTCAAAGAGACAGTCGAGAGAAGCCCGGATAGTGAATAGTCTTGGTGCTTTATTATGGAGTTGGATCCTGATTCTATGCAGTAGGAGCCACTGCGTTTTTTAAAGCAATAATGTAATCAGAGCTAAGATTATAAAGATAAACCCTATAGACTAGAGGCAGGCATCCAGTGAAGTGGCTGAGCAAGGATTCTTCATCATTTTCCCTCTCCTTGTGGTGGTCAAGAGGTGCCCACTCAGATGCTCCTTCAAGAGAACTTCAAGAGAACTTGGCTATGGGGAGCATGTGGGGGCCGACCATGGCTAACAGCTTCCAGCTGCCACACCTTCAGACCCTCTACAGTGGTCTTGCTGTGGCTAGGCCACCCCCACTCTCCCTGCCAACCACCGAGGACAGCTGGTACACTAGAGCTGCCCAACACAGGACTCTACTAAGCAACTTTTGCTCTAGGGCCCTCCTCTAGCCTGGCCAAGGCTTTCTGAGAGCTGCACCAAAGCTCTTCCTACCCACGTCTCCTTTCCTCCTTCCCAATCTTCTTTTACAGGTGATCAACCTGAATATGGTCTGAAGGTACTCCCTGTTACTGCTCCCTCCACTTTTATACTTCACAGCCATTTCCCCCAGTAAATAAATATTCTGCGGTCTAATCCGAACTGGGCACATGCTTCTTGGAGAACCTGAACTGACACACTTCTCCATATTCTGTCACTATCAATCAAGAATACATGCACTTTCAGAGGCCAAGTTGGGTGGGTGAACTTTGAGGTAGGGAGTTTGAGACCAGCCTGGCCAACATGGTGAAACCCCATCTCTACTAAAAATACAAAAATTAGCCGGGCTTGGTGGTGGATGCCCGTAATCCCAGCTACTGAGGAGGCTGAGGAAGGAGACTCACTTGAACCTGAGAGGTGGAGGTTGCAGTGAGCTGAGATCACACCGCTGCACGCCAGCCTGGACGACAAAGACTCCATCTTAAAACAAAAAAACACACACATGGAAAGGCAGCTTTACCATGTACATCTGCTGAGCTGGTGGCTGGCAGATCTTTTCTCAAAATGTGTGAGCTTTTGTGTTTGTTTTGTGAATATATTAGAATTTGTGATATGTCCCTAAAAGAAAGATGCCCTTAAGGCAGACGGGACTAACTGACTTCTCGAGGTCCTTTGGGATTTTGACACAACAGACACCACCTTGATTCCTGTTACCCTTGTAAAGTACCAGTAGAAGTGAAGAGAACCATGCTTGCATCTGGGAACCCAGTGAAGCTAAGTGCTGGAGCAGTAATGGAGCCCATCAGGAGCTGTGGGTCCCAGAGAGCCCACTCGGACCAGCCAGATGGCGGTGGGGGGTGCTGCTCATGGAGCAAGGGTTGAAGCCTCCCAGAAAACCCCTAGAATACTAAACCACACGTATTCTTTTTTCTGTTTGTGCCATGCACAAGGCCTAAATTAAGAATGAGATGGATTTCATAATCACCTCTCGGATATACTAAGCAGGGGCCAAATAATCTAGGAATTGTTTGGTCACTTATTTTGGGGATGCATTCATTGTGCAGCTTTGGAACAGGCTGACTTTCCAATTTTATTTTTCTTTAACATTGGTCAGTGTGGGTCTACTAGCACAGGCCATTGGCCAGCAATTGATCAGGCATGTGTCAAGTGTTGGAGAGAACTCAATTGCAATTAAAAATTGGCAACTAAAAATCCCAGAAGAGGGTAATGGACAGGTGGTTCAATTAGGAAGGGGCAAACAGCTTGCAGTGGGTAAGACATTCTCATGACTTTGACCCTGCCCTGTGTTGGCTCATTTCCCCAGGTGATCCAGTTCCTTTTGTTGACTATTCACTTTAACACTCCATTTGCAAAACAGCATTCCCAGAGAAAACAGTTTTTCAACTGAAGGGAAAACAGAATACTAAAGAAATAAATAGGTTGCAACAGGAAATCTCAGTAGGCAGGACAGCCCTGATTTTCAACTGAGACGTTAAACCTGTTCTGTCCCAAGTGTGAAAATCCTAAATTGAGGTGGCCTTGAAAAGATATTTCTGTTTATCACTTTTTTACTTGCTAGATTGAAAGCACTGCCCCAGTGTGGCCCTGCAGTAAAAATGATATGGCCTTTATTCATTCTCAGTCTCTCTTTTATGTTTTCCCTCAGAGCAAGAACATGAACCAATGCCTTCAATAGCTGTAGTGATGTTGGCCTTCATTTCTACTCCTTTAAAAGGTGCTAAGAAAACAGTAGAGGTTTCCTAGATGCTCACTGTTGTCACTGCCATGTTTAGGGTCCTGCTTTTCCTAAATTATTTCAAATAGAACCCTACCTTCCTAAATTCTTTAGCCCAGAACCCCACCCCTTGGCCAAACTGCTAAAAACCAGAGCAGGGAGGCAAAGTAGGGAACACAAAGAGCAATGGAAGGAGGATAATTTTTTCTCTCCCTCCTTGTGTTTTGATTTTTTGTTTGTCTCTCCTGAGGTTTGACTGAATGAGGCAAAACTGTAACTAAAAGCCATGCTTTGAGGCAGCCTGATCTCTCCTTCCCTCTGATGGTATAGGCTGGGCAAACTGTCTGCTCAGTGAGCCACATCAATTTAACATCTCAGCCTTCTGTGACTCTTGGCTCACACACACCACACATCACAAAGCTGAGAGTAGGAGAAGGCTCCGTTCACTGAAATGGGCCATAATTTAACCTGCTGGTGCTATAGTTAAGGTGAGTTAAGAGCTATGCAGTGTTTGCATCATATACAGACATAGGAGAATGGGGGAATTCAGCTTCTGTGCAAATGGTTATCATTGGCCCAAAGCCAAGGTAGTCTGCCTGGGTTTTGAAATGTTGATCAGTGTGTGCCACTGCCACCAAAATCACTAACTCTCAAAATGTAAGGCAAAGCATTTGAGACGTACAGATTGCATCTCAGGATTTCTTAGTCTGAGGTCAGATTGTATGTTATTTCATAATCACAACTTAAATGTGTAGCTTCTTTTCCTTTTTAGGACAACTTAATAGAGATTAAGTCTCTTAGTCACACTTGAAAATCTATCTCATGAATTAGAAACTCTCCCTAGTCAGAGATTTCTTGAAAACAGTAGAAACAAAATGTGTTTTCTCCAAGGGGACTGTCCTTGCTGTTATTGGATGGTGGCACATTTGAATAAGACCAGGGTGATCCATTTATACCTTCCAATTACAGTTTGTATTAGGTTTAACTCAAAGTGAAGCCATCACTTACACTGTGTACACACAGCTTACACTGGGCCTGTTTCATGCATCCACACCCAAACCACTACTTTGAGGATTAGGCACAACTTTGCACCTCCCGTGACATATAGTGATCATGAGGTCTCTTCTGACAGTAAGAGCATACACTTAACTGTAGTTTCTGGAGGTGTGAAGAAAAGAATTATCTGAAAGACAGAAGCATTGTCAGGGTAGAGGCCACTTCAAGTTGCCTACCATGTGATAAGAGGGGCCTGATACAGAAAAACCACTGCTGGGCAGATGTGCTTGAGCTTCTAGACATTGAATCCCTGCAGAGAATTCAGACATGAGCTGCACAGGGATTCTTCCATGCAGGAGTGTCCTTACCCATGGCAGTAAGGACATGGAAGAAGGGCCCTACCTAGGTCTAGGTCCTGTGGAATGGGAGGTGTCGATGCAGGCAGAAGCTTGTCTTGGGGATATTCCTAGACTGTTCCCAAAGGGTCAACAGGTCTCCCATGCTTTTCCCTCAGGTCCTCAGAGGAGGGGGGAGAAAAGGCAGGCTGCTTCCCACATACTGAGAGCAAAGAATTCAAGTGGACATTTGACCCTTGGCCAGACCAGCCCTCACTGAAGCCTGTCCTCTCTGTGATCAAGTCATTTCGAGGCTGGCTCATGATGCACCTTCTTCTCATTTCCCCAGGTGACCTTATTGCCTTCTAAGGCTACAATTCCCACCTTTGCAGTGATGTCTCCCTCGTCTTTTGCTTTAGCTCCATCTCTATGCAGCATCATTAGGGTGACCCATGGGCATCAGATAATTCATGAGTGTAGGGTGACCATACTCCATGCCTAGAAATGAGATAATTCAATTTTATGACACTTGGAGAGATCTCCAGAGTGGATAAGACTCAACTCTCACTGGAGATAGAGGACCAGAACCCCCACGCCTTTCCATTTCTACAGAACAGAGACAGACTTTGCCCAAAGGTCACTGAGCTAGTTTGCTCTTACTCTATCCCAGGCACCCTGATGGAGCCTTCATTGCCTACAATGACTAGGTGTGAGGGAAGGGAGGACCATATGCAAATAAGAATATGATTTGCTGGCCCAAACTACTGGGCTCCAGATGGGCACTTCCCAGCTGAAGCCAGCACTACTGTGGCTCAGGCACACTGAGCAGAGGAGACCAGCTCCTCTAGCTGCTACTAATTTTCAAAGCTTTAGACAGAGTGCGTATCCTGCATACCATGGGCTGGGGAGAATGCTGGGCATCTGTCTGTGAGCTTGAATTGTGAAAAAAAAAATGACTTCTTTATTTTCATTAACCTCCTTTGCAATTTAGCATTTCTTTCAGCTATGAATATGTGCAGCAAACTATAATAGTATTAACAGTGCCTGGGAAAATGGAAATCATAAACATTTTTAGATCGGTTTCCAACCACTGCAGATATTGCGATACATTATCCCACTCACCACTACTTCAAAATTATGGTACTTATAAGACCCTCTGATACACTGTGTTATGTAAAGAATTAATAAAGCAGTGCATTAACTTCTAAATCAAAGTTTGTTTTAAAATATTCTAATAATTGTATTTTTAATATTATTAGTTTCCTCTGTAATGCCCTGTATTCTACTTTATTCGTATAAAATATTTACGATGAGAAGGGATCCTGAGACTTCATCAGACTACCAAAGAGATGATGGTCCAAGCAAGGTTAGAAACCAACTCTAAGAGCTGCCGCCCCGGGCCCAGCAGGGCAGGACAGGAGTACTTTTTTGGAAACAAACTGGAAAAGGCTCTTCTTGTGGATACATATTCCTTTCTGTTGTCTTCCAAGCTGTTTCCTATCCTCCTGTACCATATGTGCCCCTGAGGATTATCTTCAATGGGTCTTGGAAATGTATAAAAATTAAGTCAATACCTATGGGAGAAAATGATTCCAAAATTGGAACAGGATCTCAAACTTCATTGCCAGGCATCATCTTCATGGCTGATGGGGAGGGAGTGTGAAGTGGGCTCAGCTATGTGTGCCTTCAGCCCCTGTTCAGACACAGGGAGAGAGGTGGCTTTCCTCCACCAAGGTGAATGGTTACAGGACTTTGTCTTCCAAGAGAGGGCCTAGGAGGCTGTTTTAAATGTTAAGTTTTATTAGTATTCAGGTATAGTGAGGTCAACAGATCAAGAGACAACAACTATTGAAAAGATCTCCAGTTCCTCATAGTTCCCAGGAAAACAGGGCACACCATACCACGAAGGGCCACATGGAGAAGCAGCAGGTTTGGTCAGGAGGCAGTGGGAGCTAGAGGGAAATGCGAGCAAGTGCTCTTATTGTGTTTCGCATGAGAAAGAATGGGCAAGGTCAGGTAACCAGGCTTAGGATTGGCTAGCTTGAATATTTCAGAAGGTTCAGGATAGAGCAACTGTCCTGCGTTGTCTAGTACCTGGCCTTGGTGTGATTACAGTGGGGAATAATAGCCTGGAGTGTGAGAGCCTACTTCTACTTAGAGGAGGTTGTGGGATGGGGAGGTGCTGGATTGGTCAGTTTGCATATGAAAGGCATGCTTCCAGGTGATTCATTTACTATCTCTGAGAAGCAGCGGCTCCCTTTAGGCAGCCTAGTCCCTTTAGGGTCAGCAAAGCCCCAAGATACAGAATTACAGACAATTGGATAGGCACTTTGAGAGGCTGAGGTGGGCCAGATCACTTGAGTCTGGGAGTTCAAGACCAGCCTGGCCAATATGGCAAAACCCCATCTCTAATAAAAATACAAAAATTAGCTGGGCACAGTGGCGCACACCTGTAATCCCAGCTAATCAGGAGGCTGAGTCACAAGAATTTGCTTGAACCCGGGAGGCAGAGGTTGCAGTGAGCTGAGATCACACGATTGTACTACAGAGGCAAGAGTGAGGCTCCATCTCAAAAAAGAAAAAAGGAATTACAGAAAATCAAAAGGAGTAATTAATACAGAGGCCACCTAGCATTCCTGGCTGAAGCGATGGTGCGTTCTGGGGAGAAGGTGTGCCCTTGCAGTCTCTTAGGTGAATAAATTAATATCCATTAGTAGAGACCTGAGCCATGACAAATGCAGGACCTGCAGAGCCTCATGTTCAGATGGAAATAGGTCTTTAGAGCATCGTCCCAGCACCCTGGGCTCTTCCTGCCCTCCACCGTACCACTTACCTCCTGTGGGTGGAAAAGAAGCTCAGCTTTGCTGGCTTTTTGGGTCCCAGGTGCCTCTGAGGCCTGAGCAGAGGGTTAGAAACCAACACCCTTGAGTGCCTTTGGGTCTGAGGGCAACCTTATGGTCCAGAACTGGCTGGCCCAAAGAAGACTTTGGGGTTGACCATGTTTGGTCTGTTCAAGAAGGAAAAGCAATTGATTTAATCTTGTGGCTACAGGAGTACCCACTCTGGGGGTATCACTGTGCAAATGGCTTGTTCCGAATAGGTCTTGCAAACCACTCCAACCTTCTAATAACTTAAAAAAGAAATCTGTGTCACTAATGAGTTTAATTAAAACAGGAGGGAGAGATTTTAAAAAGTTCTGGGGGCATGAACATGTTAATTAGATTGATTATTCTTGGAAAAGGCAAAAGGAAGAAACTTCCTCTCCCTAAATCTAATTTCATTTAATTGAATTATGGGAAGAAGTTAGCTCTCCAATCACTGCTGAAAGGCAAACAAAGCAAGACCCTGAGGTTAGTGAGGGGATGTCAGTGCAGCCCAGATATCTGGCACTGCCTGTGTTATTAGCATTCACTCATAGGGAGCCCCAATGGCAGCAACTGACATAAGCTAAGCAGCAAAAATCTCATATGCCATGTGAGCTTCTTGCAAGTTTTACACCGACATGCTGCTTTTGAAATTCCAGGTGTTCAGGCTACAAGGAACAAGGCTGAGTGTCCACCAGTGCTGAGATTTCCCCTTCGATGGTAGACAAGACTGGGGCCATTGTTACTATGACAAGATGCGCTGTGGATTAAAGGGGAGGAAAACAATGTGCCTTACTGTCTCATTGCCTTCCCTGGAGAAGGCCAAAGAACCACACAAGACATCTGAAGACTGAAGGGACAGCCATCATTCAATCACAGGATTAGACTTTGCACGTCTATGACCCAATCTGTTTCAATGATTCCCCCAGCCATAGTTCCGTTGAATCTAGCTTTGAAGCATATTCCCTCTCGCTTTCCCCGACTCCTGAGAATACCTCAAATACAAATCAAGCTTTTTGCCAGTTATGTTTTCTCATTTTGTTAGCTTGTTCAATATTTGTTGAGCACCTATTGTGTACCAGGAAATGGTCTGAGTGTTGGTCTCCTAAGACCAAATCCCCATCCTTTGACTCATGGAGCTATGACTCATGGAGCTGAGAGAACATAAACAAATTAGTGAATGACATAATTTCACAAATGCTCTGCACAGCAAGGGACTAAGGCAATGGCTGGGACAACAATTTGGATATGAAAGGGCTTTTCTTTTCTACACTAGTGTTTTCTATTAATTTATGCTCCCCAATTGTGGTGGACACGGGGATGCACCACTCAGATCTCCCTTTAGGAATAACGAATTTGTAAATTCAGCTGCCACTGGCAGATGACTTCAGCTGTCAGCTCCCTGAGGGATTTGCCTTGGCTGAGAGCCAACAAGCTCAAGGTCACACCACTTTCCCTGGCAGCTCATCTAATACCTAATCAATGCAGAAACATGAAAGTCCAGCCCCTCACCTCAACTCAGGACAGCTGTGAAAGGTCATCCCATCTTCAGAACTCAGGTAGGCTGAGGCTTCCATTGGCACAGCATCACAGCTCAACTTTTCCTTTGCCCAATCCTGCCTCCTTTCTGCCTTCCCATCCACAGTTGTTGATTCCAAGAGCACCCCTAACAACCCTCTTGCACACCAGTCGCCATCTCAGAACTAGCTTTCTGGTGAACCCAACCTGTGAAAACTTTGAAACAATGAATTTAAAGAGGTTGAAATTTATGTTGAACTTATATAACAGGATATATTTATAGTTCATATTCAACATTCATTGGATAGGCTTCAACAAGGCTCTGCGAACTCCTGGTACACCTGGGTTCCTCCCCTACAAACACGGACATCCAGTACCTTTTCCCAGGATGGCATTTGGAGACCTGAGGAGCCTGCTCTTCTTATTCAGACTCTTGGCATTTCCTGGCCTGAGTCAGGGTGCGCTTTTTGGAGAAGGTCTTCTCCTGAAGCCTCCTTGGTGAGCAAATGGATCTTCCATTAGCAGATGCTGCATAGGTTAGGTTTTGGAAACATCCAGGAGTTCCCTTTCACCTTCTCCTCAGTGCTGCTGCCATCTCTTTGACACTCTCTAAGAGGTGGGCAGTGCTGTCTTCATTAAATGTTAGCAAATATTTACAGAGCATCTGCTATATGCCAAACACCAGCCTATGAACCTCCCTTCTCCCTGGAAACCACACCTGGTCCAGCATTACCAGAGACCTGTCCAACCAGGGAACCACCCCAAAGAACTTGATAAACCTGTCCAGAGCTGCTGGAGCTGGTTGAAGGGTCTTAAACTCTCAGCTCAAGTTTGCCATTTTGTTTCTTTCTATGTCATCATTTTTTTCTCTCTTGGCCACAGTAGCTTCCTATTCTCAATGGGTCCTCCTCTAGCCTCTATCCCTCAGTTTTCTTGCTACTCTCTATGATATATGCCAATATGATGGTTTTAATACTTAAAAGTTTCTGGCTATTGTGAAATGTTTTCAAATGCACTATCATCCACAATTTTCAGGTGAAGAAACAGAGAATGGTTAGGGCCTTCTGAATGTCCTCCAGAAAGATGGAGAAGATGGTAATAGGAATAGGAAACATCTGAACTTTGGTTATGTACCTGGCACCTTATATGCCTTCTCACTTATTTAATCCTCAGAGCAACCCTGGGAAGCAGGTAGTATTATCACCTCCATTTAAAAATCACGAATTTGAAGCTCAGAGAAGTTGAGTAACTTCTCCAAGGTCACACAGCTCATGACCCATGCAGTCTATTGCCAAAACCACTCACTCTTAAGCACCATGTTATGCCAGTCCATCTCCTGATTGCCATTTCAGAGTTGTGGGAAGCAAAGGATGAAGCAACTGGGAGTGACAGAAAAGTGCACAGTCAGGTAAGTCCCAAGGTTTACCTCACTGCACTTATTTGTAAAGGGCATCCTGTCTCCTGCCAGAAAAAAAGCCCTTTCTGGCTGGTGTCCTGGCACTAAGTACACTCTAAATGATCACAGCCCAGCCTCCTCCAGCATTTCCTCTGTAATGAGAGATCCCACTGGGAGAGGTGGAGTGAGGAAGAGCTCATGCAGAAGAGGGGTTATTTCCTTACAATCAGGAGCCCCATGGGCCCAGGGCAGCTAAGCTGGTAAAAGCACTGATTGTAGCTTTAGAATCGATCTCATGCAGAGAAGGGACATTGATTAGCTTACAACTTCCTCACAAAGAAAAGTAGAGAAGTGGCTGGTCCATTTAATGTGTGTAGGTGGCATCAAAGGAATCCTATACTTTCTTCTACTCTACCCCTCAAGGCTTGGCCTCATCTCCCTTTGTGATTAAGTCCAGAGAGCTGGGGAATGTCAAGGCTGGTAAGCCTAGATTGTTTCATAAAGTGCTTTTTATGGAGACTTAGAGAAAATGTTTCAAATATCTGTCCTCTCTTTAAAAAATAAAAGTTAAAAGCCCAGTGTAGAGAGTTTTGCTTGACTCTCCAGACACACACTCAGTGGGGATTAAGTGAGCAGGAAAGTAGGTGGGAAGGAAGGACTGGACCATGTTGGTGGAGCACCCTGGGTGCATGGCTCCTGTCCCTTTGCTGGTGCAGGGACTGTGCAGGCTAGCTTTTGGGAACTGGAAGAAGTAACATGGCTTTTCTTCCACAACATGGAAGGTGTCCAGAGCAAAGCTCGGCATCAAGACAGATGTATGTGTGCAGTGGCTCTGCCACCTGCCCTCAGCATGGGCTGTGTTCTGTGCTCTGGCAGCCAGTGGTGCACAGTGGCTGATCTTTGCCTGGTGGAGCCATTGAATGTTGGCTTTTCTCCTTGCTGAGAGTGTGGCTGTCATAAGATGGGGAAAGAAGGGAGGAAGGACAAGGTGTGTGATGCACAGTCCTGAATTCAGAGGGTATAAGGGATAGGGATGCCAGAAGAGAGCAGAGACATATGCAGAGACCACAGACTGCCCCTGTCCTGCAAGTGCAAAAGAGGGATGACTAGGGAAGCAGACTCCGTACTAGGAATGGCTAATGGACTTCTGTAAGTTATTTAAATCCACAGGTAAGTTCCTCCATCTGGAAACCGGCAATAATGACTGCTTGTCTCTTAAGGTTGCAGTGAAAATTGAATATAAATTTATGAAAAGTGCCTGGCACATTGTAAGTGTTCAAAAAATAATAACTACTACTTAGAAAAGAGAGAAAGCTGCATACTCACTCAAGCAAATTGTTTGCCTACCCAAGGATCGTTCATCATTTTGGAAAATCACTTCATGAATGGCAATATTGCTCATGATAGTTGAGTGACCAACATAAAACACCAATTCAGTCTGTATTTTGTAAATGTCACATTTATGGGGATTCTACACAGGCTGAAGCCCCTGACTACTTGATCATGTCTTCTTGTGTAGCTGTGCATGTTGTTACATGTTATGGTTTATATTGTTTTATTATGAATTAGTTTCATTTACATTACAGCCAAGACATTATTTTATAGCTTTTTAAAAAGTACTTTATTGAGATATAATTCACACACCATACAATTTACCCACTGAAAGTATACAACTCGATGGTTTTTAGTATAGTCACAGTTGTGCATCCATTACCACAATCAGTTTTAGAATCCTTTCATTACACCCTTCAAAAAAATCCTGCTCAGTTGGCCGGGCACAGTGGCTCACACCTGTATCACAGCACTATGGGGGACTGAGGTAGGCAGATCACCTGAGGTCAGGAGTTCAAGACTAGCCTGGCCAACATGGTGAAACCCTGTCTCTACTAAAAATACAAAAATTAGCTGGGCTTGGTGGCAGGTGCCTGTAATCCCAGCTACTTGGGAGGCTGAGGCAGGAGAATCGCTTGAACCCAGGAGGCAGAGGTTCCAGTGAGCCAAGATCGTGCCATTGCACTCCAGCCTGGGGGACAAGAGTGAGACTTCGTCTCAAAAAAAAAAAAAAAAAAAATCCTGCTCTCCTTAGATTTCACCCTCAGTCCCTCCATCCCCCAGCTCTAGGCAGCCACTAATCTACTTTCTATCTCTATGGATCTGCCTGTTCTGGATATTTCATATAAATTGAACCACATGGTATATTGTTCTTTGTGACTGGTTTCATTCACTCAACATAATGTTTTCAAGAGTCTTCTATGTTGTAGCATGTATCAATATTTCATTCATTTTTTATTGCTGAATAATATTCCACTGTATGAATAGACTATATGTATCCATCATCCAGTTGATAATGTTTGGGCATTTCCACTTTTTAGCTGTTAGGAGTAATGCCACTATATACATTTATGTACAAGTTTTTATGTAGATATTATTGCTTTTTTAAGAAAGCAAGTACTAGGCCAGGTGCAGTGGCTCATGCCTGTAATCCCAGTACTTTGGGAGACCGAGGTGGGAGGATCGCTTGAGCTCAGAAGTTTGAGACCAGCCTGGACAACATGGCAAAATCCCATTTCCACAAAAAATAAAAATTAGCCAGGCATGGTGGTATGCACCTGTAGCCCTGGCTACTCGGGAGGCTGAGGTGGGAGGATTGCTTGAGCCCAGGAAGTTGAGGCTACAGTGAGCCATGATCCTGCCACTACACTCCAGCCTGGGCAACAGAGTGAGACCCTGTCTCAAAAAACAAAAACAAAACAAACAAACAAAACCCAAGTACTATACATAAGATTAGTTTTCAGGCCTGGTGTGATGGCTTATGCCTGTAATCCAAGCACTTTGGGAGGCCAAGGAAGGGGGACTATGAGGTCAGGAGATCGAGACCAGCCTGGCCAACATAGTGAAACCCTGTCTCTACTAAAAAAACAAAAACTAGCTGGGTGTGGTGGCACGCACCTGTAGTCCCAGCTACTTGGGAGGCTGAGGCTGAAGAATCGCTTGAACCTGGGAGGCAGATGTTGCAGTGAGCAGAGATCACGCCACTGCAGTCCAGCCTGGGCAACAGAGCAAGACTCCATCTCAAAAA
The DNA here is from genome assembly GCF_028885625.2 of Pongo pygmaeus. Classification (NCBI taxonomy): domain Eukaryota; kingdom Metazoa; phylum Chordata; class Mammalia; order Primates; family Hominidae; genus Pongo; species Pongo pygmaeus. The sequence continues at coordinate 25,738,019 of NC_072378.2, forward strand.
AAAAAAAAAGAAAAGAAAAGAAAATAGTTTTCAATGATTTTTTTTCAGGGTAGTAAAGAAGACCTTACAAGATATTTATTATAAAAAGGGGCCTTGGGTCTGATGGGACTGAAAACTGCTATTTTAGCAAAAAGAAAACAAGCTTTGACTTTAGAAAGACCCAAGATTGAGCTCTAACTCTGCTACATACTGACAGTAATTTTGAGGAAGTTACTTAAACGCTCTGAGTCCCAGTTGGCTCATCTCTAAAAACAGGAAAATTAATATCTACATCTCAAGACCGTTTGGAGGATTCACAAGATAACTTGGGGAACATCTAGCACACTGTAGGTACTCAGCAAATGTGGTTCTGTTTCTCCAGCCACTTGATTTTGCATCTTCTCAAAATGCAAGAGGGCATAGTCACTTCAATTGCTGGCCAGTGCAGCTCTTCCAGGTAAAAGACCTCTGCTAACTTCTTCCCACTGTGTAGAGAGAAGATTTTAATCTTCCCTAAAATTCATCTATATCCTCTCAGCTTCCAAAGACCTCCTCTGGTCATCCTTTGTGAGATACCTGATTTGGTGACAGCATCATGATTCCCATATCCCTTCCTGTGATACAAACCAGGCTCTGTCCACCCGGCAGATGATGAGTAGGTTTTCGCTATATATTTAGGAGTGGAAGTCCTTCCTTCTCAGACTATACTTGTTTTTCCCTTCTCTGACTCTATGCAGGTCCTGCTGTGTCTTTCTTAACCTGAAGCAATGCACAAAAAGAACATTTTGATGTGCCAATATGTAAATGTGCTACTTTTGATTACCAACGAAGTAACACACCAAGCACATTCTGAGCCTCAGCTCCTTCCATTCCCCATCCTGTACAGATGACATAGGATGCAAGGGTCAGAGCTGTGGCAAACATACTCCTTGTACTCAATACCTGGATATGTTATTAAAGTGGAACATATAAAAGGTCTTTTTAGGTTACATCTAAGTGTGTGATGCATGAAAACAATTCAGTCAAAAAACTCTATTCTTGCACCAGAGACTCCATTCTTTGACCTATGCAGCCAGCTGAAGGTCCCTGTAGTTCTGTTGACCATCTGCAAACATGGAAAAGCTTGGGTTTAGGCCACAACTATAGGGATCTGAGCATTCTGAATTGGGACTGCTTAGATTATTTTTTTTAATGTAAAGCTTAATGTAGACCCAGCATGCCCCAGCATTTAGGACATTTTTCTCACCCACACTCATATTGAAGCCTGGAAATGAGCCATGCACACTCTCTCTGCTCCCATTCAGACAGCAAAATTGAGCCACTCTGCTGGAAAAGCCCATCTTTCTTCCCAGCCCATAGGCCAAAGGGGCAACTCTAAACCTTCTCCCCTAAATGACTGGCATGAACATCTGACCCACAGGGGATCAGTCAGTTTCTCCAAATAATTTGGAAAAGTTAAGAAGAGCTAGTTCAGGGGCTGGCAAACTATTGCCCATAGGCCAAATCTGGCAATGCTTGCTAGTTTAATAATGTCTGTGACTGTCAATAGTTGCAGCAGATATTTTATGGATCCAGGAAGCATAAAATATTTACTATCTGACTCTTTACAGGCAAAGCTTTCCAACCCCAGAGCAAGAAGTTTACAGAGACTTGGAGGCTGAGACCACCATTTGGAGGCAGGAGGGCCGTGTGCACTCAGAACAGAAGAAACTGTGCTCAGAGACATGGAAGTGAGAGAGAGAGAGCATGAAGCAGCGAGTGCCAGGAGAAGCAGAAAAGAACCAAGCAGTTCAAAGAAAGGGCAGAAAGGGCCAGAAAACCTTCCAGTGTCTGTGAGACACATCAACCTTGCTTGTGCTCCGTATCTGTGACTGTCCCATGTATACAATAAACCCTTTTTACCTAAACTAGTTTAAATGTGTTCCTGTTTTATCCAACAAATCATTCCTGAAAAAATCAGCCATAGGGGCCATTATGTGACTGCAATAAGCCTGAACCAATTAAGGTCTTTGAGTCCACTGCTGATTCCCTTGATAAGTCCCAGAGGGAGTTAAGCTTAGAGAACAATGGTAGGCAATAAAAGGTACTTGTTTCTAGGGACCTTTGGCTCTTAATCCATGGGTCCCCTGATCCTGGTGAGTCATACTCATCCACATTTGAGTGAAAAGGGCCACTGGTGACCTTTAGCCTGAGGTCTGGACAAAGCAGACTGCACCCTCTTCCTGTGGGGCAGCAACAAGCATCCAAGAGAGGCTTTCAGCAGAGGCTGCCTCTGGCCTCCCCAGCTGTCTGTCTGATGAGGAGTGTGCAGAAAATGTAGACCGAAGAATAAATCAAAAGGAGCATGGGAAGATGATAATTAGTTGGTTGAAGTTCCATGATAGTGGTATTTATGTTTTCATGCTTTGGTTCTTTTTCAGGGAAAACAGTATGTTCTTATGGTGCCCATGCTCGGAAATGCATCATAACCCTCACTTATATCACATAATATAGAAAAAAACATGACAACAATTTCACAAAGTAACAAGATCACAGTGCTATATGGTGAGTAAATGGGAAGCTGGTCCAATAGCTAAGACACTGATGAGAATAATTAAAATGATCAAAACCTTCTTTTCTCACAAAACCAGAAGCCAGAAAAGAACATTTTAGCAATTCCAACTCTTAATACATAAAAATTTAAAAATATGATCATAAAGATAGTTAAAAGACAGATGACAAACTGGGAAAAATATTTGCAACTTATGTTACAGAAACTGGCCACCTCATTGTTTGTTTAAGTGCATAGTGTTACTATTTTCCTCATCCTAGTGGAGTGACTTTCTTCCTACCTGTGAACAAATCACTATTAACTTTTCAAATTAATCACTACAGTGTTTAGGTATGATTTTAAATCTGGGAAGAAACTGCAAATACTGGCAGAGGCAAGCTAGTAAAAGAGAGACTTAAATTTGTCATTGAGAAGAGATTATCATGGGAAGTTCAAATTAAGATGATGAACTGAGCAGATGTGGGAAGCCCTCCCTCCCATCCTAACACCTAACACCAAAAATCCAGGAGTCAGAAAGAGATTGTTCTATCTATGTATGTGCACAATAAAAAAACTTTCTCCTTGGGCTGGAGATTTATCCACAATATGGGACTGCCTCCATGAACAAGGGGGCAGGCACAAGAGTCTCATGAAGATGAGATCACAAACAAAGATTATAAAGCAACAACGAAACCCTTCTGCCAGTGATAATAAAGCATTCTGAAGGGTACTAAAAATAAATATGTTAAAAATAAGTAAATATTAAAAAAGAAAAAAGAATCCACAAGACAAAAAAAGAAATCTATTTTAAAAGAACAGGCATTTTTTTAGAGTCAGAAATATTGCAGTGGAGGAGAGGTAGCTGAAAATTCTTTACAATGCCTTGCTTTGAAAGGTAGTCTGAGCTGGCCTTGCAACCTGTTTTGGTCAATGGAATGTGGCAATAGTGATGTTGTGCAATTTATGAGCCTGGGCCTTAAGATATCTACAACCTCCGTATTTGTCTCTTAGAATGCTTCTGCTTGGAAATATTAAATATTAAATATTTAAACATTATTCAATGACACTTGTTAAGGCATGGTAGGAAAGACTTTATGGACTTTATGGAGGGGGTGTGTTCTCTCTATAGGTATAGGAAGCACTGTAATGGAATTTTGCTGTGGGGAAGAGACTGGGCTCAACTCTGAATTCCAAGAAGCAAGATGGGGTCAGTGAATAAAAAATTACTAAACTAAGACTAAGCGGGTAAGGAAGATTCTGACTAACTTGACCTAACAGGATTCCTTGCTGAAGACAGGCCAGGATGATCAGACATTATCTCAGGGATGGTGAAGGCTGAAGAACCAGTCAGATATTGAGAGTGATCAGATATCCAGAAAGGAGTAAGGGATGGTCTTGCTAAACTGACTTATCAAGGCTCTTGCTAAAAGTGGATTTTACAAAAAGGGTACAGATGAGCCTAGGAGAAGTTTCAGGAGCCTGTCAAAAGTTTGGTCAAGCAAAGAATCTGTCAGAATCCAGCTACGATGCTATGAGAATCCCAGGTGAGCCACGTGGAGGGGAACTGGGCCATTTTGCTGGACAGCCCCAGCTGAGCTCCTGGCTGACAGACAGCACCACCTGCCAGCCAGGTGAGGGAGGCCATTCTCCCAAGGCCATTTAGGCACAATCAAAGTGATGCCACAAGCAGCAGCAATAAGCCTCCCCTGCTGAGTCAGGGCCAAATTACAGCCTTGTGAGCAAGTAAATGACTGCTGTTCTCTATGCTGTGTTATCCAGCAATCAATAATGGAAGAGACCATTGTGTAAAAGCTGCAGTTCAGATGAAGAGATGGGACATACCTCGATGCCAAGTTTCTTTTGGGCGAACTCTGAGGCAGATACCAGGCAGGCTTTGTTGGAAGGGAGCCACAGATGGAACAGAGAGCAAGACACACATGGTATGGCAGAGAGAAATGTCTGGCAATAAGGAGCCAGACCTGAAAATGAGTTTTAAGTCATCCTGTGAGCAAGAAAAAATTTCAGTGTTTACTGTTTCAAAACAGGAAGCTTTATCATTTTAAGTAATTAACTTGGATCTGGTTCTTTTTTATTTGAAACTTCACTTGTATTATATGCTGTTTATTGTCAAAAAAATCATTGAAAACATATTATGTTAAATAAAAAGAATGTCTTTGCAGATAATTCACTAATTAGTAAGTCATATGCACTATATTTGCTTCTCTTGGTTATTCCTTGAAACTCTGGCTCCCAGGCCACAAACCTCAAGTCCTCTATTTTCAGTTTAGTACCAACTATCTGCCGCCAGCAACTACCCCAGACTGCCCTTGAAAGGTGCCTGTCACTGGCTGGGCTATCAGTAAATATTTAGACGATTGAAACTCATTGACTTCTTGAATGAATATAATGTGGGTTACAGTGGTAAGGGATGTCCTAAGGGATTTCAGGGGGACAATTATTTTCTTATGGACCAGCTAGAAATAAACTGGCCATTTAAAATGGCTCTATAAACTGAGATCACTTGTGAGAAAGAGTTAACACCAACCCTGAAGTGCCCAACTTCTGTGCTTAGAGAACTGTGAAACAATATGTACTAATAGAATGGAGTAGAATTCATGCTGGCAAATGCTTTCTTTCTCTTTTTATTTTTAAAATTTTATTTATTTATTTATTTGACATGGAGTCTTGCTCTGTTGCCCAGGCTGGAGTGCAGTGGCACAATCTCGGCTCACTGCAACATCCACCTTCTGGGTTCAAGCAATTCTCCTACCTCAGCCTCCCTAGTAGCTGGGATTACAGGTGCCCACCACCATGCCCAGCTAATTTTTGTATTTTAGTAGAGACAGGGTTTCACCACGTTGGCCAGGCTGATCTCGAACTCCTGACTTTAAGCAATCCACCCGCCTCAGCTTCCCAAAGTGCTGGGATTATAAGTGTGAGCCACCGTGCCAGGCCTCCTTTTAAAAAAAATCCTTGTCAACAGCTTTACTGAGGTAGAGTTTATATAACATAACATTCACCCACTTTAAATATAACTCAATGAATTTTAGTAAATTCGTCTGATTGTGCAAGCACCACCATCCAGTTTTTTTTTTTTAACACTTCCATCACCCCAAAAGTTCCATCCTGCCTGTTTTTAGTCAAAAAAGTAGATATCCCTGACATCTTATGACCACGGATCTCCTTTCTGTCTGTAGAATTTTGCCTTTTTTAGAAATTTCGTATACGTTGTAATCACATAGTAGTTGTCTTTGTGTCTGGCTTCTGGGAAAAATACTTTTGCTCATTTTCTGTTACTTCTTTTATACTTCATCTTGTCTGGTCATATTCACTGGCAAATCGTGGGAACTTGACCACAGGCAGGAGCGTGAAAGCTGGAGATCAGAGTTAAGATCCTGAGTGTGCCACTCTCTCCCTGTGGACCATGAGTAAGTCACGGTTCTGAACTCCATTTCCCTGCTAGGAGCATTAGGGTCATCACGCTTCCTCAGTCTTGGAAGAACTCAAATTCAAAACATCCATCAGCTGTTCCCACAACAGCTGATACAATACCGATGTAGTTCCTTACCAACTGGTAATAGCCACTGTCCAGAACACCTGCAGGCCACCTCCCTTACCAGCTTAGCAAACTCAGCCTCTCCATCAGGACCCCTTAGATCTTTCTGTAATCTAGCCTCCACCCCCACCCCCGCCCCCAAAAAAGGAACAAAGCCTGGTACAGCAGGGGGCCCGGGCACCTCCCTTAGCACCCTGCACTGTGGTTAGTGTCCTTTCTGATTGTTTAGTGCCCACATCATACCCAATGTGAAATATTAGGAATAGATCCTCTGCTGACAGGAGGCAGGACGATGGAATAAGAAAGTGGAGGTGAGGGGAATTTGGAGCTGGGGCTTTGAAAGAAAGGGCTATAATCAGATTGGAACCAAAATGCTAAAATATATTCAGAAACAAACAAACAAACAAAGCCTTACATTTAGGTTTAAAAAAGAAGGGCACAGTAATAGAGTAGGGTGACTTGGTGGTCAGAGACCTGGAGATTATGGCCAATGACAACTCTCTGTGAGCTCTCAATAATATGGCAGAACATTCACTAACAGGTGAATAACAGACCAAATATTTACTTACCTGAGACGCTTGGCCAGGGGCCTATGAGCCCTCAGCTGGGCACCAGTGCATACAAGGCTCTACATTCAGAGCATAGAAGGAAACTACTCAGCCTGTCTGGGGCTGCAAGTACACCTGAGTCTGGCCTCAATGGTTGTGTAGTAACTAAGTAGCACAAAGAACTTGCTCCATCCCTGTCCAATCAGACTGAGCTAGAGTACTGAGTGAAGGTCCCCAGCAGAAGGACCTAATGGCTAGAAACCCACTAGAGTGTCCTGGGGACCACTTGGTGCTATTAAGAGACCCATGTGTGTTTAACAGAAGAAACGGAAGAATAAGGAGGTAAGAGACAGGTATCCTTAAATGTCTGTAAATCTGTGAAATGAGAGAAGCTTCAGCCTAGATTTCTGTGGCTTATGTTGGAGCACTGCAAGGTGCAGACTTTATTAAAGGCAATTTTCCCTGAGTCAGAGCTCTCCAAAGGTGGAGTGGGATGACTCAGGAGGAGGAGACTTTGTTCCTTGGTATTTGGGTCAGAGGCTGGACACACCACCTGTCAGAAATAATTAGAGGCAGCATTCCCATGGGGATCATGTTAAGGAGGAATGCTTGTTCTCCTCTCCTCAAATGTCCACAAAAGGGAGGCTGTTTCCATTCCATACCCCAAAAGGGGAAATGTGAACTAAATAATTGCCATTTTTCTTCAGATGCACATGTATCTCCTCTCTCCTTCCCACTGGTGAACTTAGTGATTTTATAAATTGGTGAATTTAGAAAAAGGGGCTATATTAGTCTGCTTGGGCTGCCACAGCAAAATACCACAGACCGGGTGACTTAGTCAACAGAAATTGATTTTCTCACAGTTCTGGGGGCTAAAATGATCAAGATGCCATCACGGTTGGTTTCTGGTGAGGCCTCGCTTCCTGACTTGAAGACAGTCACATTCCCACTGTGAGCTTACATAACTTTTCATCTATGCATACAGGGAGAGGAATCAATCTCTGTTCTTGCTTCCTCTTCTTATAAGGACACCAATCCCATCAGATTAGGGCCCCATCCTTATGACACCATTTAATCTTAATTACCTCCCTCAAGGCCCTATCTCCAACTACAGCCATATTGGGGGTTAGAACTTCAATATATGAATTGTGAGGGGACACAATTCAGTCCATAACAGGGGCTGAGTATGCTGACTCCATAGCTCTGCCTACCCCGAGGTGCACTCTGGCCTCTTCTGTACCACATGATAAGCTTAGCCTCTTCCTATGATGGAGATGCCTGTGGCTGCTCAGCTCTTCCTGTGGCTTGTGGGTACATTTCTTTTGGAAATCAGAAAATATTAGGAAGCCTATGATGCTCACATATTAGCCATATCCTCCCTTCTAGCTTTTATTAGTGATAAAGCTAGTATTTTGATTTTTCACCTAGCTCTGTATTGTATTTCTCTATTGGGGAAAAGGGGGTGTTATTTAATGGATTCCCTAAAACAAACAGGGTAAGAAGCTGGAAACATGAGCTCCTTCTAAGATCACACCCTCTTTCAGTCCTGTGCTGTATTTCCTTCTGTCTATGTCTGAATAGAAGCTCCAAAGAGCTTGGCTTTTAGATACAAGACAAGTTCATGTTTGGAATCAAACTGTTACCCATGGGTAACTCTGCCATTCCTTTTAAATTTAGCATAGAGGTATTTGGCAACTGGATTTGCCAGATTTCTATCAAGGAAATATTAGTCCACGTAATGTCAGCAAAACAACTTGAAATCTCTCCAGGTAAATATTGATGAATCTCTGAGCTTTCTGAAAATGCAAACATCTCAGCAGTTGCTTATAGCCTCATGAAATGCATTCTGTTCAACACAGAGGCAGCTATCCCCAGGAAACAAGTGAACCTTTGTTTGTTCTGTTTATTTGAGGAATCTGTTAAGTTGGACTCTCCCATGAAAGTTTGGGTAGGCACCTAGAAAAATATTAACCTTTCTCTGAAAAGAGGCTCAACTCTTGGCATGCTGCACACAAATGCATTCGTTCTTGGGAAAATACCAGTTTAAATCAGGCACAAAAGGTCAGAATGCTAGAACCCTCCTGTGCATGCCCCAACTTTTTTCTTTCCTTGGAAGTGTCCCTTTCAGTCCCAAGCAGAAAACTTGAACCCCTCCTGTGCACTTACTGCTGGCTCTAGACATTAATAGGCATACACACAATACTATGACCTAAAGCCACTCACCTTCCTCTACATAGAAAACTCCGGTTACCAAGCATAAGCCTTGGCTGGCGTTTAAATGTGCACCAGGAGATATCACACTAGGCAAAGCTTTGTGTGCAAAGGACTTCCAGTTTGAATGAGGTAGAAACTGGAAGAAAACAAGCAACCCAGTGAAATCCTGTTGCCCTTCACTCTCAACCACTAGGATTTGAAGAATGAAGTAGTTTGTTCTGTTTAATCCTTAAAAAGATCCTTCACAGGATCTTTCATAAGGATCCTTAAAAGATCCTTCATGATTAGGGAAAGTACAATCCCTAACGCATATGTCTTTGGTGCTCTCTTAACTTGTCCAAGTGCTCTCATGTGCCCACTGCCATGACTGGGCAGTTGCAGGCAGATGATACAGGTCAGTTTTATCCTTCCCCACAACCTTCCATAGATGTAAAGAAAAGGATACAAGACAGCTAGTCAGGAAACCTGGGTGACCTTAGGCATCCCATCTGTCTGGGTCTTGTTTTTCTCAACAATGCTAGATCAGTGTTTCCCAAATTTTATAGATAATTAAAATCTCCTAGATGGCTTTTTTAAAATACAGATTCTAGGCCCTTGCTCTAGGAATATTAATCCATCAGATCTTGGATAGCAACCAGGAATCTTTATATTGTATGAGCACCCCTAACCCAAATTAGACTATGAGCAGGGAAGGTTTGGAAAACTCTGAATTAGATGCTGTAAAAACTCCTTTCCAGATCTAGTGATGGAAGTTTTAGGTGGATCATCTGAATTTAGCATGGCAGTTGCTGTCATTCCAACTCTCTTCATCTTTATGCATTCAGAGGACTTAACTGTGTGGAGCACATTGAGAGCAGCCCTTTCCTAGTGGGATTGCAGGGGAGGTTTGTAATCAGCAGCAGTCAAGCAGCTAATTAAATATCCAGATTATCTGGTAAATTTGTACTTATTCCATCCTGCATTGTAATTCACCAGCTGGCTTTATTCAAGTCTTCAAAGGTTTGCAGAAAATGTTTCAGCCTATAATAATAATATCTCTGAAATTCCAAGACTGACGAAGATAAGACATTATAATTATGCACACACGATTATACATACATTCATAAGCATGTGTGACAAGCAAATTTTATAAATCACTTTCTTCTTTGTTGTGTCTTTAGCCTCAGGCATCTACTCTATTCTCAAAAAGAATACCACGGGTAGAAGAACTTTACAGTGTTGAAAAAAGAAAGGAAAGAAGGACAGAAAGAAAAAAAAGACAGAAGGATGAAAGAAAGAAGAAAGAAAAGGAAAGAAAAAGAAAGAAAGAAAGAAAGGACAAAGAAAGAAAGAGAGAAGAAAAGAAGCCACACCAAACCTGTTCATCACTGTAATGATTGAGATTTACAAAAAATAAAGTTTCACACTTTTTAATTTAGCATCTACACAGAAAAATTAAAATTTTTAAAAGGAGTCTTGACATTAAGAACTCAATGATCTCTAACAATGTGGTGGATGAAGTATGCTGCTCACCCACTGTATTAGTCTAGGTTCTCTAGAGGGACAGAACCAATAAGATACACACACACACACACACACATATATATAAAGGGGAGTTTATTAAGTAGTATTAACTCACAAGATCATGATGTCCCACAATAGGCTGTCTGCAAGCTGAGGAGCAATGAAGTTAGTCTGAGTCCCAAAGCTGAAGAACTTGGAGTCCAGTGTTCGAGGGCAGTAACCATCCAGCACAGGAGAAAGATGTAAACTGGGAGGCTAAGCCAATCTAGCCTTTTCACATTTTTCTACCTGTTTTTATATTCTGGCCACACTGGCAGCTGATTAGACGGTGCCCACCCAGATTAATGGTGGGTCTGCCTTTCCCAGCCCACTGACTCAAATGTTAATCTCCTTTGGCAACACCCTCACAGACACACCCAGGATCAATACTTTGCATCCTTCGATCCAATCAAGTTGACACTCCGTATTAACCATCGCACCCAGCCACTGAAGAAAAACTGAAAATGTTGGACAGACTATTTTCAAACTCTTAAAAATACTCTGATGCATGGACCATTTAGTAAAAGATACTAAGGGTCTCAGCTAAGTGAAAATAGAAATGCAGAGAGGTAAGTGTAGGCTGGATCTAGTTTCTGCTTTGAAAATATTTAGCAAATCAGGTGAATTTTCCTTCAAATTTCACAGCATCAAGAGAGAAAGCCTAAGGAGGAGTCCCATCAATGTTAATGGAATCTAGAAATAATAAAGCCCAAGTGACTTCATTAAAAAATATCTATTCCAAACTGCGGTGCAGATGGAAGAGAAAAATCATCTAACTTAAGAATTCCTAACCACAAATTGGCCCTCATACATGTTTGCTGTCTGAATTCATTCTAACTGGGTGTTAAACAAAACGAAAAAACCTCAGTCTATGAATTTAGTTTAAAGTTGCCTTGGGCAGATAATGCCTTAGACATCTGTTATAAGCAAATGCAAATCCTCTCTGGAGGAATTCACCTTCAGCCTAGGCTTTAAAGTATTCCCATAGACAAAGTTCCAAGACTTATGAATGTATACAGTCAAAATTATAAAAATAACATAAGAAAATAAGTCACTATTAGTGAGATCTAGCAGGAATAACACACAGTAGAATCAGACTTCAGAGATGGGAAAAATAAAAAATGGAATGTTCAATAGTTATTTTTAATCAGTTTAAATCAATAAAAGATGGAAAATATGAGAGAACAAGAACCTATGAGACATAATCAAACATATTTTAAAAAGAACAAAATATATAATGTTAAAAACTTAAATGATGACTTTAACAATTGATTCAATATAGCTGCACTGAGCATCAGTGAATTAAAAGATGGATCTGAAAAAATCATGCAATATGCAGCACAAAGAAACAAAGTGGCAGAAAATATGAATAGTAATGACGAGGAGGAGACTTAGAGTGAGAAGGATTAATATATTTCTAATTAGAATCCCAGGAGAAAAGCGGAGAGAGATGGTTAGGGGGAGGGAAGGAGTGGAGAGAGAGAAATTAAAGAATAAATGGCTGAGACTTTTCTAGAGCTAATGAGAGATATCAAATCACAGATTCAAGTAGCCCCATGAATTTTAAGCAGGATAAAAAAAATCTCTAGACATATTGTACTAAAACCACAGAACTCCAAAGACAGAGAAAAATCCTTAAAGCAGCCAGAGCAAAACAACGGAGACCTACAAGGGAATTACATAGAGACAAACAGCTGACTTCTCAACAGCACCAAAGGCATTCAGAAGGTCCTGAGGGAAAGATAATCTCAGCGTTCTAAGAGAAAGTAGCTGTCAACACAAAAATCAGTATCTGGCAATGTTTTTTTGTCAAGAGCAAAGATGAAATAAAGACATTTTCAGACAGATGATGACTTTTCCTCCAACAGACCTCGAGTAAAGGGGATTTTAAAGGATGAACTTTCAGAAGAATAAGAGTAATCCCAGATGGAATTTCTGAAATGCAAGAAGAATTAGATGAGCAAAAACAATGACAAATATATGGGAAAGTCTAAACAAATATTACTAGATGAAAAAATAATGGTAATATTTTGTGGATTTAAAATACACTTAAAATACATAATAACAATAGTATGTAAGTTGGGATGGGGTGGACAGTTCTAAAATATCCTAAGGTTTTAACGTTATGTGCAAGGGCTGTAAATGTATTAATTTTTACTTTAAAAGTCATGTATGCATGTTGATATCGCTAGGATTAAAAAAACTGAAACAGAAGATGAATATACAATTTCCAAGTTAATAAATAGGAAAAACTAAATGAAACAAAAAACTTTATCAAGCAAAAAGCAGAGAGGACAGAAGGGAAAAATAAGCATACAGAAGGCAGGAAAAATAACATGAAATAAATCCAAATATATCAGTAATTATGATAAGTAAAAATAGCTAAATAGTCTATGGATACAATCTAAAACATGCAAGATGATGAATGTAAATGGATAAAAGTAGCTAGATGAAGCAAATACTACAAAAGAAAGTGGATGTACCTATAATAATATTAGGTAAAATAAACTTTAATAGAGCAAAAAAATTTACAAGAGATAAAAGGTCACTACACAATAATAAAAGGAATTTGTTCACCAAGAACAGATAACTTTTAATCAATATTCACCCTGTCACATAGTCTCAAAATACATTAAACAAAAAATGAAAATAATGACAAGAAGAACCAGTCAGATCCACCATCAGAATAGAAGACTTAAACATATGCAGGCAAAAAATCAGTAAGGATATAGAAGTTTAAACAACGTAACTAACATACCTGATGTGATGAACATACATAGAATACTACATCACCAAATGGAGAAATTCATATTTTTTAAAGCACACTCTAAAAATTTATGAATATTTACTTTATAAAAGGCCATAAAGCAATCCTCAACAAATTTCAAAAGATGGCTACTATAGATCACATTCTCCACCTACAATGCAATTAAATTTAAAAATCAATAACAAAGAAGTTACATAAACCATGTGTATTTAGAATTTAGGAATATTTTAACTCATGGTCCAAGAGAAATCACAGTGGGAATCAGAAGAAAATTATAATTAAGCAAAACTCATAGGATGTCTCTTAAGCCTTACTTGGAGGGAAATTTATAGCTTTGAAATGATTATATTTTAAAAAGCTGCAAATTAACAAGTTAAGTACATATATATTTAAGTTAAAAAAGAAATGGTTATTAAGGTATCAATATTTTCTGAACAAAATTTACAAACTATTTGGGAAATAAATATAATAATGTCCTTATTCCGTGTAGACACCTAGATTTAGCTACACTTACCATTTGTTTAGTAAGTACTATGTATCAGACTTGGTGCTGAGATAAAACTTCTATATAATTTAGGAATGTAGACCCAGAAGGGGAAAAATAGGAAGAAAATAAATTTAAAAAGCTACACTATGCATTTGTATTATAAAGTTTGTAAGAAGATGGCTGTATAAGTGGCTGGAAAAATATTTACAGTTTCAACTTATTTTAACAGACCTAGAGCTTTTAAAGCACTGGTTTTGTGCTTTAGTCAGGTTACAAAAGTCTTCTTTCATAATTTAGTGATATCAACTCCTTAAGAAAAGATGGTATCATTGGGGTAATATAGAATACTAAATAGCCACTGTTTGCAAGACACAGTGCCAGATGCTATGTTCTGTGGGGTAGGAAGGGGAGAGAGGACAAGAAATTTTGAAGAGCCACTGGAGTGTGATAGGCTTTTAACTTTAACACTTAGTCCACCTCTTAAAAAATCCCAAATTACCCCAAACAACCACCTATAAAATCACTATTAACTACTACTTTAAACTATTCAAAGATTTTTATTTTTATTGTTAGGAATGGTGTAAAAAGGTATCTCTTCCACTGCTAATAGCAGTATAAATCAGTAAAATTCAGCTAGAGGCCACTTTTAACCTTATGTTATAAAGACTTACGATGTTATACATTGTTTAGCCCAGCACTTGTGCCTTTAGAACTTTATCTCGAAGAAATAATTACTAGAGTGTGCAAATTTAGCTGTAACAGTTTATGATAGTGAAAACCTAGGGACAATTGAAAAGTCTAAAATGAGGATGTTAGTTAAATAAATTATGATAATACCGACATTAAAATAATATCATAGAAGAATATTTAATGACATGCTTCATAATGTTAAGTGAAATAAGCAAGTTACAGAGCAGTATAATCTACTTTTTGTGCATATAAAAAGTTACTGTAAGGACATAAACCCATATGTTCTTATTGCTAGTTATCTCTAGGTGTCAAAAAAAGTTTCTAGGAAGAAACTTTTCTTTCTTGTTTCGTAGTTTTTCTAATCTATATTGTTTAAATTATCTGTACTATTCATGTGATTGCAAAGGAAACAGTAAAATGTATATATTTTAAAAATAACTCTATTTCTAGTGTTTTCTTATTTTCTTATGAAAACCACTGTCCAATTTCTTTTGTTCTGCTTGCATGGCCCTTTGGAACTGATGTGGCTTTAAACCAAGGCTGTCTCTTTGAATTCTAAAGTCTACTATATAGTCTGTGAGATGGCTACAATGCTTGAATGTTCAACAACATAGGAAGATGAGTATTGTTTATATTTCCAGTTAGAAATATCATTCTGAGTTTGTAAAAAGATGCAGATATTTTAGCTTAGAATTGAATGGATGCATCAGGGTTAATTAGCAATGCTTCAAATTAGAGACCACTGCCGCTTCTTGTACAACTAACCATCAATTAGCTATGCTGATGAGAAAAGCAGGAAATGATTGCAGGAGAAAATGAAATCAGTAGGGAAAAAAGAAAAACAACTGATTTTAGTCTCTAGTTTTAGCCATCAATTGTCAAAACTTACCAGGATGACATGTAAGTATAAATTCTAACCTCTTTTTGAAAGAGACAGTATATTAATAAGAAAGTAATGTTAATTCTTTAGAAGTTTTTTCCTTTTCTCGATTACCCTTCAGAGACGCCATACCTAAATAATAAAATGACCAGAATATGAGCAGCAGGAAACTTATAGACAAAAGGTTAGTCAGTGGTTCTAATGTAATCCCTAGGGGAACACTTAAAAAAATATCAGTGTAGAGGTCTTTCTCCAAACCATTTAAATCAGAATCTCTGTGGAAGGTGCTAATTAATCCATAAGATGCATAATGTATTTCAACTTGATTCCAGCTGCTGAATATTTGCTTTACTCTGAGTTCTCTTTTTGGACAGGAAGGGACTCTGATAAACCACTCTGGTTCTTTCATCACTATCTCCATCACTCCATTTTTAGGCAGGAGAGCTTTTCCAATGAGACAGTCTTACAGGTGTCTCCTATAGGATCTTTAAATACCTTCCTACTGGCTCTCTTCTCTGTTAAGGGCTTGGATGATTTTCTCAAAGAGAAACTTTTATATGAGGGAATGCAGGATTCCTAAGCAGTATCTCCCTACCCAGTGCCATGATAAATATTTGGATGCAAAGAAAACAGGAAATAAATCATTGAATGGAGACTGCAGCTCCCCAGAGAGCTCCAGATGACAGGCTCCTGGAAAGTGTTCCAAGTTCTGTTTGTTCTCCAGTCCCAAGAACAGTAATCTTTGCGGCTGTACTTTTCTTCTTCTTTCCCTAGATTTCACTTTTACAACTTTAAAAAAGTATAATAGCTTGCATTATATGCTTACTGCACAAAGTTTTAAGATAAAAGAATTACAAATAGCAAAATTGAAATCATCTGTGAGCCTCCCTCTTCCCCACTCCGGAGAAACAGATCATTAATGTCATTAATATACATCTTCCATGTTTTCTATGTGTAGAAACATGTATTTTATTTTACAGAATTGAGTCATCATATATGTACACTTTTGTAACTTGCTTTTTAATCTTAACCTTATGTTTTGAGAAGGTTTCTGGATCAGCAAGCTTCAAAGTCAAGATTTCTGTGTATGCAGCAAAGCCCATCATAGATATTTACTATCATTTATTTAACCATCCCTCCATGTTAGATCTTGATTATTACTTCTGAAATCTGCCTTGTTTTATCTTTTTCCACTATTTGTCGGAAAACAAGATCAGCCCCGGTGAGTTTATACCAATTACTTTTCCTAACTGGTGCTTGACATTGTATCCACTAATTTCCTAAGGTCACAGATGATAATTACAGATACTGAACCCTTACACCCTCCTATGCTACATATGCTCTTCTCCTATGCTACATATGCTTTTCTCCAATTTTTGTAACCAGCACTTTCTTCATTGGTGATAATACTGCTTTTCCTCCTTTAGGCTAAGCCACAGTCCTCAAAAATCCTGAAGTTTACTTCACCATCTTCCAAATATGTATGTATGGAAGATTCATCATTTTAGTAACTAACTTACACTGAATGTTACTGTATATACTGTGACAATAGGTTTATATGATTTTTTAATTTGACCTTTATGATAATAACACAGGATAAATACTACTATTATTCCCATTTTACAGTCAAAGAAAGTGAGGCTTCTTTTGAGTAACTTGCCCAATATCACACACAACTAGTAAGAGGCAAAGCTGAGCCCTGAACCCAGAACTGTTTTCTTCTGAACCATTTTTTTCATTATTATTAGCTAAAGTCCATATTTATTTAAATTTTCTTAATTTTTACCTAATGGCCTTTTTCTGTTCCAGCATCACATCCAGGATAAAACATCACATTTCTTTGTCATTTTTCATTAGGTTCCTCTTGGCTGTGACAGTCTCTTAGACTTTACTTGTTTTCTCTAATAGAGTCACCCGTCATCAGCTACAACACCATAGCAGCTATAATTCATTGTGCATTACTATGTGTGGTTCTGATCCTCACAGCAACCCTCCAAAACAGATGTTTTAATCTTCGTTTTATAGATAATAAAATTGAGGCTTAGGGAGATGAGAACTAATGGTGCAGTTCACAAAGCTGGTAAATAATGGAACTCGGATCCCGACCCAGGGCTATCTGACCTTGAGTGTCATGTTCTTTTCATTACTCTGGTTTAGATGACTTATGCGTGCGTGCTTTTCGTAAATACATCTGAATGCTAAAACCAGAGTCAGTGTGCCATAAAGAAGATTTACATCTGGTTCAACCTTCTTATCTAATATCCAAGCACTTTCTATAGATTATCCAACGAAATCTTCTAAATATATAGTCAAAAGGTATCAGTGTAGTTTGTACACTTTTCCACAGAGCATTGCCCAATTTTGAACAGTCCTGATTGTTAGAAACTCTGTGTTCCTCCAACTGATTTTTATCCTTTGGTCTTAATGTGGCTCTTAGGAGCCAAACACAATCATCTAAGCCTTCTACCTAAGTACCCTGCAGGCAGACACATCTCCCCCAGACTCTCTTTTCCTGGTAGAGTATGGCTTAGTTTATATTTTCCTCAGCATCCTAATGATGCTACTTTAAATCACAGTGAATTGCAGTATCCCTACTTAGTTGCAAGTCCTTATAGTGCATTATGGTACAGCAATGTGTATGTCCTATACAATCAGGACTCAATAATTGCTGTTGACTTACTCCTTGCTTAAAGGGAACCACTTACCACTATCACCATCCCTTCTCACCTGCCCTCTCCACACACACTACATTTCTAAATCCTCAAGCCCAAAGGGCCCTAACACTGACACTTCTTGCAACCCTTTAAATGAGGTAGCTCTCCCTAGAAAACCCCTTGAGACGCAAGTTTGGAAAGTGAGTCAAACGTAAGAGGGATGTCTTCTCTGAGTCTGACAAGCAAGTTAAAGGGCAAAAGCAGTGAGCCGTGGACGCCTGGAGACAGTTTCTTTCTTCCTGAATCCCCGACAGCGCGGAGACAGACAGGATCTGCCAGGACAGCGCGCAGGGCGGGGCGGGGACAGGCGCGCCAGGAGCGGGGCGGGCTTCCAGCAGCTGGTTTTGCTGAGGGCTGAGGGACGGCTCAGCGACGACACGGCCAGCAGCGCTCGCGTCCTCCCCAGCAACAGTTACTCGAAGCTAATCAGATAGCGAAAGAAGCAGGAGAGGGAGTCAAGAAATACGGTAAAGGAGTCCTTACCAAAGTTGTCTAGGTCCTCTCGCGCCGGTGCCTGGTCTTCGTCGTCAACACCATGGACAGCGCCCGCGAACCGACTCCGGGGCGCCTGGACGCCGCTGGCTTCTGGCAGGTCTGGCAGCGCTTTGATGCGGATGGTGAGTAGAACAAGCCTCTTGCACACTCAGGTGTAGACGTGGCTCCAAGCTCAGCCCTCTGAAAGGACCTAGAGTTTCCCCTTTACTGTAGGAAAAGTTATTGACCTGGGTTGTTAATGCAGTGTACCTAATACAGTATCATTAACAGACGTTTGGCATACTGGTGATACACATCTATATACCTTGTTAAAATTCTGGGTAGTGAATTTCCACTTTCCCCTTTCCAATCTCTCTTTGTGTGCGCGCGCCATATATGGTAGACATGCATATATATTGTATATATAATGATTAATATCATCGTATATGTTCAAGGCTTGTGGGCTGAGACTCAGCTATTTGAAGTCATCCTTCCCTAAATGGGCTCACTTTTACTCAGTGACTTTGTTGTACACCCCTCAGTCTTTCAAAATGAGAATAAATTTTATCACTTTCAAAACGACTCCTCCACCAAAAAACTACTTGAAAAATAAAATGGAACTACTTAATATTTGTTTTTATTAGTAAAGAAACAAAATATCTAAAAGGTGTGTCTTAACTCTGCAAACTGGGATTCAATACTTACACCTGTTAAGTTTCTCCAAGCTTCAGAAATTTTGGGGTTAAATTTTATTGTAAAGTTCATGTTTATTCGTTGATTAAAATTCATGTACTTAATAGCCTTCCTTTTCCAAGCAGTAACATAAACCCTAGCATAAAGCACTTATTCTGGAACAGTGTTTACTCTTCAAACCCATGTATTCTAGAGGTAGGTGTTGGCACTTTGTTATTGGAATAACAGAAAATAGTGTTGATGGAAGCTTTGTAAATTGTGAGATTAAAAACATATTTAGATAAATACTGTCGTGTTACTTTATATGTTAGTATTATTTATGTTTATTTTCTCGCATTTAGAAAAAGGTTACATAGAAGAGAAGGAACTCGATGCTTTCTTTCTCCACATGTTGATGAAACTGGGTACTGATGTAAGTACTTGCACACTAAGCCTTAATTTATGCCTCTTAGTAAGATACACACATCCAAGTCTTATATTGATTTGTACCTATTAATTCCAACTCACTTCCTTTCTTCCTTGCGTGTATGTAATTTCTCTCCCTCTCCTAGCAACACAGAGGGATTTAGGCAGGTTTTATAAAAGGTGCAACTGTAGCATTAGACATGCTGGTTACTGACTTTCAGTGTAACATCTGTCATCCACTCAGAGATCCTAACTGTAGACTCAGTTAACTTGGTTTTGAACATCTCCTTGGTTATGTCTCTGCTAATTGATTTATACCTGGGGATAAAGTAGCCCACTTTGTTCAAAAAGCTGGAAAAGATGTTAAGCACATTAAGGTTCTGGGTGTTTATATGTATGATACTCCTCTGATAGCAAACCACAAACCATTTAAAATCATTTTTCCATTACTCATTTTATTAGAAGAGGTTACAGATTTTTCAGGGAATGACAAACCAGAAAGCAACCAGCATACCCAGAGCCCAGATACAAATGGAAGCCAATATATCTAGTGTCCATCTGATGGTAAATCTGTCCTTGGGAGATGTAAATGAACTCTTGAAAGTCTCTGTACCAAAGCAGAGAAAAATTTTACACAGAAACACATGAGCAGAGGCCAGCCTGGGGATGGGCTCCATCTGATGAAAGCTCCAGTAGGGCATGCAAAGTAGAAGGAGACGTTCTAGGGACAATTGAATTTAAATGAATGATGGAGATAGTTTGTCCTTATCCTTCAGCTGTTTATCTGAAGAATAGAAGTGCATCACATTCTCATGTGAGAGCTCAGTGAGGGAACAAGGAGCTCTTCACCACTGTTGAGAACATGGGAAGGGTATGTGGGGGGCAGGAGAAGCCAGTTCAGAAACAAAAGGGCTGGCTTCTGCCTCCTTCAGCCATACAGATCTCTTGGTGCCCCTCTATTTCTGTCTGCCTCTCATATTCTGTCTCTCTCTCTTTTTTTATGTCTATCTCTGTCATTTTTCTGCTCACTTCTGTTTCTCATCTCTGTGTTTCATGGCTCTCATCTCCTACTGTTTCTTGCCTTTCTCTCTGACCTCTCTGTTGCTCATCTTTCTTGTCTCTGTTTCTCATTTTTTTCTCCATCTCTCTGTCTCTGTGTTTTCCCATTCTTTTTCCAGTCTCTCTGCTTCTCAAAGCTCTTTTGGTCTCTCCTCTCCCCATGTCTTCTATTTCTCCTTTCTTCTTTCCTATCTCTCTTTTTGACCTTCATTTCTTTTCTCCTCATTTTCTCATTCACCCTTTTCTTTGTCTCTTATCTCGCTTTCCCTGTACCTTTTATTGCTCTTTGTCTGCCTGCACTCCACCCTGTGCAGCCTGTGAAGTAAAAGGATCAGCAGATGAGAAGGATAGAGACACAAGCCCCTTCTTTCCTCTGGTCAGACTACTCGCACACACTCCTCTTTATCCTTCATTCTTGTACCTACACAAGCTACAGGTAGAGCTGAGGAAGCCTCCCCCAGGTGAGGCTTCTGCTTCAATCTAGCCAGCCACTTTCACATGCCAGCAGCCCATGGTGAAGCCCACCAGCCTTGCCCACAGGGCTTCTACTTACATCTGTAAATGTAAGGCTCATCGTATTCCAGCAACCCATCTTATCTATCATAGACATGGGTATTTGAGGAAAGCAAAAAGATGAAGTTAAAACCATCCAAAATCTTGGAATAAATGGGATGGCCAGCTCCTAAAAATCTATCCTCAGGGACCTGGAACTTCTCACCTTTTCAGAGGGCTCCTTGTTCTAGTGATTTATAAAAGGGAGGAGAAAACTTGCTGTCACTGTTGAAGCTGGAGTATCTAATATCCATTCATCGAGTTGGGGTCTGCTCTAAGTTGAGGATGCTGTGAGATATCCTCATCTGAGATCTTGGCTAAGCTTAGAAGCATTGTTGCCATTGTGACAGAAAAGAGGGATGTCATCTCTTGCAGCTTGGCTGTTTTTATCATTGCCCCTATCTCAGACCTGGTCCATGGACTAATGCTCTTACACAGGGGCAAGCATAATCCTCGAGGAAAGAGGACAACAAAGGACTCACTGGTGTCCTGCGCAACTGCATTCAGTGCAAATGTCTCTGAGGCTGGAACGGGGGTTGGAAGATCTCATAATCCTTAACCTAGTGCAAATCAAATTTCAGTATGCCTGAGAATTATATTTTTTTGTTAAAATGCAGACCCCTAGGTCTCATCCTGTAGGTATTTAAGTACATTTGGGGTCTGCCAAGGATCTTTCATTTTAAAAGCACTCAAAGTCAGTTTGCATGTTTTTTTACCCTCTTTTCCTCTAGGAACAGTGACTTTTGGAGAGGGGATTCTGATATAATTAGGCCAATCCCACTGAGCTGTGGCAATAGCCCCAGGCACATCTCATGAGCACTTGGCTGGGAAGAAAGCTTTTGGAGCCAGGATGATAAGTTTGAACTCTTAACTAGAAATGATATCATCTGCCATTGGATGCCTTTCAAAACGCTGAGGCATTACTCTGGGGAGTGTGTTTGCAGGGACTTTCACTGGGCACTCCATGCTACCTGGACAACCATGATTAAGGAAGCTATTCCTAATCTTGGGTTTTGTCTCTGATGAGTAATAAGTGGACCTTAAGCAAGTTCTTAACAATAGGGCAGGACTTCCAAAATGGAAGGCCCTTCAGTTGAGGAACAGTCACCATTTGATTGTGACACCTGCTTTTGATTGGTAATGCCCAGTGAGTACAGAATCCAGCAGCAGGGAGGCCGCCACAATCAGGCAGCCCCTTGCTCTGGTGTTCAGCAGTGGTAAGCCAACCTTCAGAGGCATGAATAGCTCTACTTTCCTCTGCTGATTAGCGGATCACAGAGATCTCAGAAGAAGGTATTTTGAGGTTTCTAACAGCAAGCTGCCTGGTAGTCTATCCAGGAGAGCAAACCAGCCTGCTTGTAATTACCTATTCCTCAGAGCCTTGGAGGGGATTGACTTAATGGAACCATCAGCTACAATTGCTGCTGTTTCTGTTACTCCCTGCAAACCTTTTCTTTCCAAATGCTGAGATTTTAGCCAGTCCATGGATAAGCATCAGATTATATGTGTGCATACCCCTCACATACAGACTGTATCACATCCTGGGCCTCTTTCAATACTTCAGGGATTATAGTACCCTGCTGGAGCCTAGAGTCTCAGATAATGACTGATGGGAAATTACAACAGAGGAAGCCCCAGTTTCTTTTGCTTTAGGTCAAAGGGATAGTCATGAGCATCGGGGTTAGGGGTCTGAGAAGACAGAAGCCAAGATTCTGTGTCCTCAAACTAAAGGTAATGTAGAATCTGGCCACTGCTTCTTTGGCTTCACATTTATTTACTTTAAAATCTAATTTTTCACCAACATGACCTATGTTAGTTAACTTCCTTTGGGAATGCCCAGCCCATCTTAAAGAATCATTTATTCATCCAATGGATCCTGTGTTCCAGAGAAAAAGAAATGAATGCTATACTTGTGGAGTTCTTAATTTAAAAGATCAAGCTGAAATTCAAAGTGAAGTTCAACCCTGTTGAGTGATTTCCATTGTGCTTTTCCTGTGTGGTACATGAACCCTCAAATGTAAGCACACACAAAATCTTTGGTGCTGAGACTAAACAGGTTAATCCCACCACGATTAGTGGGATGTCACATGAGGTAACCTGGTTGACAGAAGAACTTGGAGTCTCAAAGAACCTGTTCACCTTCCACAGGGAATAAAAAAAATGTACCTCTTGTCTCTGAAGGCCCACTCCAAAGAAGACTCATGGTGGGGGGAAAGGACAACTATGTGTGGAGGCAGAAATCCGATGCTCATTCCCTATCTCTGCACCTAGAGCTGTGTGATAGCAACATACCATTTAAACCTCCTGGGTCTCAATTTTCCTATCCATAAAATAATAATTATTAGAATAATGTTTTGGCCTGCCTGTTTCACAGTGAAGGCCGATAAGATAACACAAGTGAAAGGCGCTTTTAGTTGCAAAAGCACCTAACATATATGTTCTTATGCTGATGCAATATCTTCTTGGGTCCTTAGTTTTCCCAGTGTTTATTCTACGCTCCACTTTACCTCAGATCCACCAAGGGGTTATCCCACACAGGATCATTGAAGCTTACTCTCTTAAACACTGAAATGCTTTTAAGATTTTATATATATATATTATATATATATACATATATATCATGTGTATATATATGTATATATATGTGTATGTGTGTGTGTGCATATATATATGATTTCCAGTTTATGAGAGCAAGTTTTCCAAGCTAGGGTAGCTTTTGGAGGATGCCTTAAGTCATACTCACCACCACTCTTTGGTCCTTCATGAGTAAAGGAAGCTACTCAAAGGAAGACAGAAGACAACAGACAGACTGTCACCTCAGGGACCTGTTAGACTTGCTCTATCTTAGACAAATGATACAGGCATAATCTCTCATTTCTTCACTTGATGCTTTGATTCCAAATTACTAATGTATTTTTTCACATTTTTAGTCTGGTGTGTGTTCATTTAGAAAGGTTTTTTTTTTTTTTTTTTTGAGAGGGAGTGTTGCTTTGTTGCCCAGGCTGGAGTGTAGTGGTGCGATCTTGGCTCACTGCAACCTCCGCATCATGGGTTCAAGCGATTCTCCTGCCTCAGCCTCCTGAGTAGCTGGGACTACAGGTGCATGCTACCATGCCTGGCTAATTTTTTGTATTTTAGTAGAGACAGGGTTTCACCATGTTAGCCAGCATGGTCTCAATCTCCTGACCTCGTGATCCACCCACCTCAGCCTCCCAAAGTGCTGGGATTACAGGCATGAGCCACCACACCTGGCTGGTATTCAGTTTTTTTTTAACTAGACCCTTCACTGTTCCCCATTTATAATCACCATATGAATATGTTTGGTTGATATTTACAGAGTCAGACTGTCTAAGTCCTCTTATTTTAATCATTTTGGGTTTCTAAATACAGGACCAAAGCCAGAGATACAGCAGATGATCTTGATATGGCTAGGATACACAGATCCATTTGATTCATACATCATCTCAATCACAAATGCTAGTGGTTTGGGTTTATAATTTAAAAAAATAGCTATACATATAGATGCTATTTTTTAGTTCTTATTCATATAACTTTAATTTTTTCACAAAAAGACTCACCTTCACTGCAATTTATTTCAAATAAAGTTTATTCCTCACTATTTATTATCCATTTGGGAACTATACAAGCCATTAATTCATTAACCTCTTTCTGTTGCATGCATTTCATCTGTTTATCATCCCCTGCAGCAAAAAGCAACAAGTGAAAAAAAAAGGAAGTGCAATTCTATCTTTATACTTGCTGACAAAAGTTTGTGTATGATTGAACAGGGAAGAGGCAAACTACTGACTGACACGAAACTTGGCAGTTCCCTATATACCCAGTATACACACCAATCCTGGAAGTTTAGAGAATCAGATATTAGAGGATCCAATAGCTTAAATCATATCAGCTCACAGCATCTTTTCTACCTCACTATTATAACCCGACATCAAACATTTGCTATGCACCCACCTCCTGCAATGATGGATGACAATTGTCAGGGGCTGAGGTCTAGCATAATGCCCTGGAAATTCCCTAGCATTAAAATTGTTCTTGCTGACAGAAGTGTTCCCTGGTTTTCTAAGAATATGCTTTCAAACCTTCAGGGTCTTATAATATTTAAAGCATCTGGTTATCTAACTAGTTGCCAGAACCCATCCTGAAAAATCCCCAAAAGCAAGTCATCAAGCTCTCCTTGCATTTTTTTTGAACCATTTCTCATTTATTAACGACTTAATGTTGGAATGCAATGACTCCATGAGGTGCTCTCTGCCTCATCTCAACCAACAACAAGGTGTGGTGGAAAGTGCACTAGACCAGATATCAAATGTGCTGGTTTCAAGATTGTTCTGCCAGTATTCAGCTGCATCACCCTTCTGGCCTGTTTTCTCCATCAGTAAAATGAAAGGGCAGTGT
Source organism: Pongo pygmaeus (assembly GCF_028885625.2). Lineage (NCBI taxonomy): Eukaryota > Metazoa > Chordata > Mammalia > Primates > Hominidae > Pongo > Pongo pygmaeus. The sequence continues at coordinate 25,763,525 of NC_072378.2, forward strand.
CTCAGATCCTTAGAAAGGATGCCAAACGTCCTCTGATTTTTTTTCTTGTTTATTCTTTTGCTTCTAAATCACAAAGACTAATCTGAAGGAATCATACATTTTGACTTATAGTTGCAGCAATGGATAAAATTATCATGAATTTGAGTATTAGTCTTCATATGTTAAGATCTGGAAGGTAGAGAGTTTGTACTACTTTTCTACTAGATTTTCTACTCACTGGAAAACATTTGCCATATGCAGTCTTCCCTGGGTTTTATGCCTGAGAGCAACATGTTGTGCCAGGCTAAATTGTTTTAGGACATTTTGTTCTAGGAAGGACTAAAACAGAGCATAGGTTGTTCTGGCAAGTTCTTTGCCATAAACAAGAGGTCAACTGAAGAGATGACAGCCTGATGGGAAGAGGTGAGGACTGACAGTCCCTCCGAGTCAAGACTACATAAAAAACAGAAACATTTTCTCAGCCAGTGGTGGGAAAATGATAAAGGAGAATTTCCACGTAAGAAGCTGGAGCACAAAAGAAAAAAACAAGGTCCCCAAGAGGAAGAAGCTAGCAGGCCAGCAAGGAAGCCAGGGGCTAAAGGGTATAGTACATTTTTTTCTGCCTCTCAGGGCCGTTGTGAAGATCCAGGGAGATAATATTTGTTAAAGAGCATGGCTTAGTGCCCATCCTCTGGCTGGCAGTCCAAAAATGTTTATTCACCTGCTCTTCTTTCCTGTTCTTAGCAACTGGATGTGGCAGCTGTTAATTCCCCACCACACTTCTCTTTCCACCATCTCTTCTCTTCTTTGTAACCCATCAGGGAGAGGTCTCAGTGGAAAGGAAGGCTGGACAAAGATGCCTTACACCAGCCTGTGATGGAGGGCAAAGACCAGGTCTCTTTTGCTGACTATAATATCACCAGGGGCCAGAATTGTGTTTGGCACATGGTAGGTGCTTGACAGAAAGCAGTCTTTTCTGGGTTTTATACCTGAAGGCAACATGTTGTGGTGGGCTAAAGTGTTTTAGGACATCTTGAACCTGGGTTGTTCTGGCAAGTTCTTCCTTATCTCAGGTTGTTGCATTACCAGCACATGCTGGGGTTATTCTTGAGAAATACAAGTGAGAAAGGCAGAAGAACTGAGTTAGCCCAAGGCCACCCAGAGAACTCTCCTGTACACATGTGCATGGATGATGCATCCAGAGAGTGTGCTGAAGGTTGAGTCACCTCCACCTGCAACACCAACAGAGAGGATAGTGAGTCAACAGGATTACCTCTTCTCAGCCCTTCTAACTTACAGCTGGAGGGCTTGGGACAAGAGACAGCATGATAGTATTAGGGAGAATGAATTTAGCATAAATTTCAGCAAGTCTAGAATCTCAGAATTGGGCACTGTTTGGGATTATCTATGCTTCTCAACCCTTGCATCAGAATTCATTCTTTATTGTTGGTTACATATGTCACTTTTACTGTAGTAACCATAAAATCCACCAAAGAAGACAATTAAGGTTCTACATAGAAGGGAGTTGTAACATCTTTGGTTAACTCGGCAATTACCTTATTACTTTGGTCTCCTCTTTAATTATTTCTCCCTTCTCATTATTTTTTTTCCTCAGAGAATACAAAAGAAGATTAAAAATGAGTTACAGACACCTGGGGGCCCAGAAGAACTGGACTTTTCAGTTAAAAAATGTAAAACCTCTGAGTTATTGGGAAGAAAATCTGTAATCACAATACAGTCTTTTGTCACAACCAAATATAACACTATTCTGATTTGTTCTTTCAGCACCCTAGTCTCTAAGCTTCTTTTCATCAATATTTTAGTAACTCATTAACTGTAAATTGTACCTAGTCAAGATTCTGATTAGTGCTTGGTTGCTCAAGAAATCCCCAGCATTGCTCTCTCTTCTACAAAAGGGTAAAATCACTTAATGGCCAAGGAACCTGCTTTCCAGGTTTGAAAAACAATTTTCACACGGTATGTTTTGAATATTTGCTATCCTAACTATATCTTTGAGATCCCAGTGGCTTTAATGTGGCTCTGTTTGGTCAATTGCAGGACACGGTCATGAAAGCAAATTTGCACAAGGTGAAACAGCAATTTATGACTACCCAAGACTCCTCTAAAGATGGTCACATTCGGATGAAAGAGGTAACTTTCCTGACTGTATCTTTCATGGCTCTACTCTTCTTGACTGTTTTTTTCTTTACTTTGTCATCTTGGGCTGTAATATTCTTTGAAAGACAATGGAAACCTTACGTTTGATCAGGAAATTAGAGATTTCTGAAAGGCAGTTGGCCTAGATAACATTTTAAAAGTAATCACCTCTCCTTTTTCATCTACTTAGTAACAAAGAGTGTGCAATTCTTTTATCATTTTATTTAGGTCAATCAATATTTGTACTTATTTTATAATTTGGGAATTGAAACGATAGAGGCCTTTCAATTACTTGATCTACCATTTGTCTCTTTATACAGTGTCCTGTTCAAATTGAACATTGATATAAGGAAAAACTTACTGATAATAAATAAGGTTAAACTTCAGCATCAGCTCCCAGTGCAGGTGGGAAAGATCTATCCCTAAGATTATTAAAAGCATGACAGACAATAGCTGTCTTTACTTCAACTCAACCCACTTTTATGGAGCACATACTAAAGCATGTAACTATACTAAGTATGTAGGGCTGTGGATGGTCTACAACTTACCTGATCATTTCTCCTTCCAGTTACAAAAATGTTTACAGTTTAGAAAGGACTTCCACATATATTTTGTTATTGTATTCCCATAGTAGTTAAGATGATGATAGGCATGGAACATTATCCCTATTTTGCTGATAAAGACTTGAGTTACTTTCCTAGAATAACATGACCAAATAAGTGGTAATGGTTTTAATGGAACCCTGCTTATAGATATGAATCTATACAGGTTCATACTATGTAGCTATAAATCTATATGTGAAAATGAGTCAATCTGAAGCTAAGATATTTTTTCATAGTCAAAATTGCCTGTTAGACATATTACCTGACACTGGGAGAGCTAGTCTCTTGATGCTGTGACACTGCCATATTTGAGCAGTCAGTATTATTGAAGAAAATAATAGGGCAATTTCTTCAGGAAGTTATGTTAATAGGGCAGGATAATGTCCCTTTATAAAAAGTGGGCATGTTCACCAGGAGACTGCCTTTTCAGAAAACTAATAAACGAAACTCTAGATTTATGAGTGTAGCTGTTTCCAAACTTTTAATCAAAGGCAAAATTGTATATGTAACCAAAAATTCTCATTATACTGGATGTAAAAGTATCAATCAACAGAACAGTAAACGCAAACAGCAAGTTAGGTGCACTAAACAAAATATTCATAACTACATGTTCACTGTTGTAATTTTCCAGAACCTGGAACAGAGCATAGCGCATAGTAGTGCTCAGTATTTCTTGACCTAATTAATGAATGAGAAAAACATAGCAAATAACTGAAAACTATGTCATTATCTTACTAATAACAGATAGACATTCCCGAGTAATTGGCCAACCATTTTGTCTTGTAATCCTGCACATGAGTGTCATTGAGGTGTTGTTTGTACAAACGTTGATGGTGCAAGACTGCATCGTTCCCAAGGCTCCTTAAAACGTTATGAGTCTATGAGTCTAAGGAGCAGCAAGGCCTTTTGTTTCCCCTATATTCCCTTGCTGTACCATTGACCATTTCACTTACTCCAATTACAGGTAGTCGTGACATAAAAATCAGCCCACTTTGACTCATGTTGGATTTTCTAGTAAAAAATAAGATGGGAAAAAGTCCACCCTTAGTCTCAAAGAGCAGTTCCAAGTTCCAGTTGACCCTGTGTAGGTTGATGGGAAAAGCATGAAGTCAATATGGTGGAATATGAAACCTTAGGCAAGTTACTTAATTTCTCTGAGCCTCAATTTTATCATCTTTACCAACATGGCAGTTATCATTTATTGACTATTTGATATATATGAGGTATGTTCCTAAACAGTTTATAAATACTGGCTCATCTTACTTTTAGTCTTCCCATCAGGACCAGGATATCAATATTATTATCTCCATTTTCCAAATTAGGAAATGGAGGCACAGATATGTTAACTAAATTACCTAAGATCAAATAATTAGTAAGTAATGGAGAAGAAATTTAATTTCACTCTAAAGCCTATCACACATTGAACTGCACTGCCTCCCATTGATAAAAAGGGGATAATTATACTCATCCTGAAAAACTGGTGTGAGGACTTAATGAGATGATAAATCAAAAGCACCTTGCTGGTACCTGCCATGTAGCAGGCACTCAACATCTGATAGTTATTGTTAACATGGTGTGTCCTTGAGCTGACCTATATCCAATTAGAAAATATGAATGAGAATGTGAGCTAATCACACCTAAATCCCTTCCAGAGCATTTGTTGTGGACTCACTCTGTGGTATTGTATGAGACACTGAGCAAACTACTCCGTTATAGAAGACATGACCATTGTTTATGGGAACAGCTCAGAAAGAAGACAACATACACTACAATACTCTAGGTTTGGCAATGAACACAGCCAAACCTGAAAAAAGTATTATAACTACATAAGGGAATAAGATATTATTATAACTTTGTTCAAGGGAGTGCATGAAGTAAATCAGTCAAACTGGTGCTCATATAAAAAAGCTGATTGGTTGAATTTATCATACTTGAGTCAACTGTTGTAGTATCTTATAGACACTAATAATGTAAAAGAATATAAACCATAGCTAACACTCAAGTATCAAGCCAGGCAGCAGTCATTCTTGCTTTTGCACTGAAGTACTGTATATATACAGCATCTCACCAGCAAACCATACTGATTAAAAGTGTGGGCTTGAGATTGCCAAGCTGAAATACTGACTTCATTACACACTAATTACAAAACTTTGGCAAGTTCCTTATCTCTGTATAGACCAGTTCCCTTAACTAGAAAATAACAGTAATGGTATATTGTGTACCCTATAGATTGTTATTAGGATTAAATGAATTAGCATATGCAAGCATTTAGAATAATGCCTGGCAAACATAAGCATTATTTGCTATTTTTATTTTCTATTATTATGGAATTAAATTAATTTAGTATTGGAAGTTCTTAGAATAGTGCCTGGAACGTATCAAGCACTTAAGAAATTTATTATTGATACTAATGTTATAGTCATCATTATTTTAGATTTTAAGCTGATGGAAGGTAGATATACATAGTGATTTATACTTAGTAGGAGTGTGATACTTTCTGAAAGAATCAATGAATCAAAGAATGTCAATCAAGAGCACAGAACTGCAAACTGAGCTCTTCATCCTGGAAGATCTGAGCCCTTCTGCCCTGGAATATGCACCACCATGCCTTTTACCAGGGAGAACTCTTCAAATGGACACTGGCCAGTGTCCCTGACTGTTATTCTTTCTGTTCCTTAGCTTGCTGGTATGTTCTTATCTGAGGATGAAAACTTTCTTCTGCTCTTTCGCCATGAAAACCCACTGGACAGCAGTGTGGAGTTTATGCAGGTGAGTGCTTGGTTGTGTCTCTGTGGAGAAAGAGGATTGAGACAAGGCTATGATCTCAGCCACCTGCTGTGGCTGCCACCACTCCTGCCCAGTGCTCAAGGGAGAGCTGAGCACAGAGGATAAGACCAAGCAAAAAATGCCTTAGTGATGAGTGAGGACTTTGGTCCCAAACCCCAGTGTTCTCTCAGTACTGTCCTGGGGTGCTCCTGAGCTGACAGGCTCCTTTAATTTGGGCTGGAGGAAACTTTAGACAAGAGGCCAAGCAGGTACACTGAAGAATGGAGAGGGAGGAGAGGTGGGGGACTATGGAAACTGGAGAGCATGTGCCCCATCTGAAGCCAATATCCCTATGTAGCTTCAGCCTTTTGAGAATGCTGTCTAGAAATCTAGACTCTAGAAAATAGCGGCAACTAATTTTAGTTTTGAAGGCATGATGATGCAGTCAAAACAATTTATTAGAGTGCTGGTCCAGCCAGTGGGCCTTCTGTTTATAATCATGGGAGAGTAAAAGTCAAAGGCAGTATCAATGACCTCTCTTACCGCTTTCCCTCTGGGCTACCCCCTCTCTCAGCCTCTCAGTGTTCCCGCTCTATTGGTGACAACCAACCAGGGAAGGGCAGATAAGGGTTTCCCCAAGGCCAGAGCAGCAGATTCAAGACAGCCACGGCATCCGGAGCCCCACACTGGAAATAGTTACCACGTCCCCATTTAGGAGATAAAAAGTTTCACATACGCAATTCACAGAAGAGATTCTGAATGGACCATGAATTTATACCAGTAACTCAAGAAATGCACATTAAGAAAATGATTTTTTTTTAAAGCAAAATGGCAAAGATTTTAAGAAAATCCACAAAAATATGCAATGCTTTCAAGGAAGCCCAGAGATTGTCACTGACGTTCTGTTGGTAGGCATACATTGTGGAATAATTTTATGGAAAGTAATTTTTGGAAAAATTCAATCAGGATCCTTTAAAATTTCATTATCCACAGTTATTTGCTTATTTATTTTTTTAAAAAAAACTTTGTGCTGGCCCGGTGCAGTGGCTCATGCCTATAATTCCAGCACTCTGGGAGGCCAAGGTGGGCAAATCACCTGAGGTGAGGAGTTCAAAGGCAGCCTGGCCAACACTGTGAAACCCCATCTCTACTAAAAAAAAAAAAAAAAAAAAAAAAAATACAAAAATTAGCCGCGTGTGCTGGTGGGCGCCTGTAATCCCAGCTACTCGGGAGGCGTAGGGTGGAGAATCACTTGAACTCAGGAGGCGGAGTTGTAGTGAGCATAGATCGCGCCATTGCACTCCAGCCTCAGTGACAAGAAGGAAACTCGTTCTCAAAAAAACCAAAAATTCTACTTTTTCAGGCATCTATTTTATGGTTAAAAATCAGAGATGTAGACAAAAGTTTTCTGTACAATGATGTTCATATAATGTTGCAGTGTCACTTATAGTTCAAACTGAAAATAACATAAATGTCTAACAATAATGGAACAGTTAGTTAAGTTATGATATATTCATATAATTCATTCATTCTACAAATTCTTAAGAGCACCCTAATATGCAAGGCACTGTTCTAGGTGCTGCAGATTCATTAGAGAAAAACTCTGGTATTGAACATTATTAATCACTGAAGATCAAGTTTTCAAAAAATATTTAATGACATGAAGGAAATGCAATACAATGTTAAGAAACAAAATTGTATATGGAATTTGATCTTAACTTTGTTTAAAAGTTGTTTACCCTAAAGCCTGAATAAATAAGATATAAGTAAGAATACACAAAAAATATTGGTTTTTTGTAAGTGGTAGGATTTCAGGTGATTTTATTCTTTGTACTTTTGTATTTTCCAATTGTGTATAAAGTCATAATTATTTAAAATTTATTTTAAATGACATTTTAAAAATGATTCTAATCGTGTTTAAAAATACTCAGATAACATTTGTAATAAAAATAACAAATAGACTGCCCAAGTGTATAGACAATATGACCCCCAATTCTGTTTTTTAGTGTATGTTGTAGAAACATGATAGAAATGAAACACATAGAAACAATAAGTAATTATCTCAGGATAGGAATTTCTGGAGATTATAAACTTTTTCTTTTTGTATTTCATTAATTTTGTACAGTGAACATGATTTCAGAAAAAAATCATGAATATAGAAAAATCGTATTAAAATGTTAGGCCTAGTGTAGTCTTGAATAATCTTGAGAAGTGGGAAAAGCACATGGCCCTATGGAGACTTCTTATCTTTTCTTTTTTTTTTTAAAATTTCACTTTTCCTGCCTTTCTAGTTTGTCAATTTTATCTGTAAAGAAGAGCTTTCCCTTTCTGTACCCAATTTTTAAAACTATCATTGTGAATTCTTGAATTTGTTTTTTAAAATTAACTGTCTTATATCCCATTACATTCTACATATTTTAAGAAATTCTAAGTTAATGTCTTTACTTTTCCCCTGATCCACAGGATCTTAACACACTATAACTCTTACCCACCAGCTCATGTGCCATTATTGTCCAGAGTATTAGTTCTATCTTGTTTTCTTTAACCCCACAAATTTTATGCAGTCAAGATTTGTTTCAATTTGCCCATGTGTCACCACATATCATATTGCTACCATTGTCTTTGTTCGCCATTCCTTTCTGTATATCTTAGATTTCCTTCTTCCTGTTCCTTCTTCTTCCTAGAATATATCCTTTACTGAGAGTCTGCTGGTAATAAACTCTGCTTCTGTGTGTCTGGAAATGTCTTTACTTTGTCTTTATTCTTTAAAGATAGGCTTGCTGAATAGTCACATAAAAATCTTTGGCGCTTCAATGGCTCAGTTGTGGTGAAACTATACAATAATTTAAAGGGAAATTGATTGGAGAACGGCACTTAAAAAGCATGCAAAAAATTTTAAAAATTATTTGAAATTCTCATAGTTTTGGCATATTCATATGATAAAATATATAAATCACATTTAACTCACTGATTTTGTAAACTGGACTAAATTCAGACATAAATGACAGGGTCTGAAAGGAGTGATGTTTCTGAATTGTTATCACTAAATATCAGCATCAGTGTCAACACAGCATCAGTATCAACACCTCCTACTATCCCTGCAGAGTCTGAGCTCAGGACGCTGATTGTGGTTAATAATTAAGGTTCTTGCGGTTGGTAACACAGAACACAGGCAACCCATTTAGGATCCAAGAAAAATCTGTCAATGAAAAAAAAAACTTAGTGTAATCTTTCATTTTGTACAAGAGTTAATGAGCTTGCCAATTGATGTGAGGCTTGTCCATGGAATAATCAGAGGTGAGGAGAGTAACAGCATTTATTAAATAAAGCAGTTCAGTGCTTTCCTCAAAAAGTTTCAGCTGTCCTGTCTTCCAGTTCAGTAACTGCATCTTCAGCTGGATGAATGCTGGCCTCACACTAATGAGAGGAGTAGCTTATAACTGGGAATTATCAGAGTTATTTTATCCCCTCTATCAGAGACAAGATCGCACAGGCAAGATTTCTTAGGGGACTTTTCTGCAGTGTAATTTTTTAAAGTTCATCTTTCATTAAGGTTTTAGTTTTGAAGTTTTAGTTTAAAGCAGGCACCTCAATCTAGTTTTCCACCTGTGTGGGTCCCATGATTTATTCCCTGTCTACCGCATGTGCAGTTTTCCCATAAAACTGCAGGCTTTGTTGCCAGGGGCCGGCAGATATGCTTGGGACAGGCTTTGGTTTCAGTCCTACATTACCACTCTGAGATTATGCTTTCCCATCATGTCGGGTCTCTTAGAAGTCCTTTCACTTTCTTGCGATCTATGCTATGTAATTAAAAGCTATTGGCCGGGCACGGTGGCTCACGCCTGTAATCCCAGCACTTTGGGAGGCCGAGGCGGGCGGATCACCAGGTCAGGAGATCGAGACCATCCTGGCTAACACGGTGAAACCCCGTTTTTACTAAAAATACAAAAAATTAGCCAGGCGTGGTGGTGGGTGCCTGTAGTCCCAGCTACTTGGGAGGCTGAGGCAGGAGAATGGCGTGAACCTGGGAGACAGAGCTTGCAGTGAGCCGAGATGGCACCACTGCACTCCAGCCTGGGTGACAGAGCGAGACTCCGTCTCAAAAAAAAAAAAAAGTTATTTTCATAGGATGCTGCATTTTTAGGTATTTAGTACTGAGGAGGCTTCTTAGTTTGTCATATTGCCCCAAACTGAAGTTCATCCCTTTTTATCTTTCCATTCTGAGCTTTCCAAAAGGACCCTTTTGATGAAAGCGCACTCAATGGTCTTTCATTGAAACCATTGTGGCCCTCCTTAAGTGGATCCAAGTGAATGCAGTGATCCATTTGTGGTGGATTCTGCCCAAAATTGCTCTCACCAAAGAAAGCCTAAAGTTTTCCATCAAAAGTGGAATTTCCATTCAGTTAAGTACTGTTTTCAGATGCTGAACTGTAGTAGATACCACATAATTATTCCAAGTTATCTGAGGATAAATTAATTAATGACTTTTGTGTATTTCAGATTTGGCGCAAATATGACGCTGATAGCAGTGGCTTTATATCAGCTGCTGAGCTCCGCGTGAGTGTCACTGGGTGAAGGGTGGGTTTGTTTATCATTGGGAATTTGATATGTGTGTATCATGAGTTTGATTTCTGTGGGCCCAAGAAAGATGTATTTGAATATGTGACTCAAAAAATACATACATATGTACATATGTGTATATATTCATTTTTAAAAGGTTTAGAAAGTGCAAGTCACATTGCTCTCTCTGGAAAAGAAGCATAATTGAGCATTTATGATAACTTTTTCACGCTGGAGCTATTCCCTGGGTCCTGTGAGCTCCCTATAAACAGTGACAGCCCTCCATTCTTGGATTTATTGCTTGCTAGAAGCATTTTATTTCCTTCTGGAAACAAACAACCCACAATTCTTGAAATAAGGCCTTTTAAGACCTTTGCAGTTTATTTGCTCACTATATAAAATATGACTCTTCTCTTGGTGCCACAGAACTTCCTCCGAGACCTCTTTCTTCACCACAAAAAGGCCATTTCTGAGGCTAAACTGGAAGAATACACTGGCACCATGGTAAGTAATGAGTAATGTAATCTCCATGAGGGCAGCTCCCCTACTCCCTCCCCAGACCCCAGAAACAGTGTCTGCTAGAGAGTTCGTCCTTGAGAAGTTGAAGACTAAATGAATGCAAGAGGAAACCTCAACTCTGAAAAATACTGGCTAAAACTGAACTGTTTTAGCCTCTCTCTTGTGACCAGGTTGCATCTATTTGAGAGAAAGCTGTTCACCAGCCTGTGGGGAAACCTGAAAAGTTCAGTCAACATTAGGTTTCTAAGCATCAGGCCAATAACCTCAATGTTAATTGAAGTCACGTGGAAACAAGTAAACATGTACTTAGACAATCAGGACCAAACAGATGGAAGCTGCCTCTCACCACAGTGGATGATTCTCCTCATTTAGCATGTTGATTTAGTGCAGTTGGAGAGTCAGATAGATGGAGGATGAGGATGCATATCCTACCTCTGCCACTTACTAGCTATGATGTAAGAAAACTGTCAAGCCTCTCAACTTTATTTACTTCTCTTATAAAATGGGGATGAACAGTACCTAATTCCTGTGAGGGCAAATGCGTTGATGCATATGAAGCACTTGCATACTGTCCAGAATATAATGAGTTAGCTCTTATTGCAGTAGTTGTCATTATTTCATGTTCCCCTCATGTCATCCTTGTTCCAAGTGACCTTGAGACTATTTTTGTGTCAAGATCCATGGAGAGTGGTAAAGTAAGGAGCTGCCTTTGGCGAACTCATCCTCATGTTCTGTTTCAACACCTAACTCGATGCATTTCTCCCAGTACTCATCAATGATTTCTGTTGAACTGCATCTAGCTCCTCTGTTTTTTCTCCTCCCCTATTCCTTTCTCATCCCTACGTGAGTGCTTCATTCCTATCAAAATCTTCAGGTTTCTTAATTAGTAAGCAAGGAAATTTGCTGACAAAGCCTTAATTACTTGTAGGATTGTTATATTTATTATATAAAGAGTTATTGAGCACAATCACCTCATTGAGCCTTATGGTGAAGTCAGGGATACATATTACTGAGAAGAGTTTGTTAAAATGTGTACCAACCAAGTTGACATATTTAGGCTTTTAATTGGTGTTTCCAAATGCTATATTATTTCTAACAATTTCTCTACAGTGTTGGTATTGTTCACGCAATTTTATATGTCTGATGACTAAGGCTTAGAAAGGGTAAGTGACTAAGTCACCACCAGGTTGAGTTCTTCAGCTCATTTTAAAGACCAGATAACTAAGAAAAAGTGTTCCTTAGCTAAAAGCATCTGTTAAGCTGGAAGCTAAGCTCCCCTGGTTTTCAGCCCTGGAGCCTTCTCTGTTTTCCCTCTGTACTCTGCTCTGAATGTGCCCCCAGTCAAGTGAGTCTGCGCTGGGAAGGAGGCAAGTGCTCTTGACCCTGGTAACTTGTAATTGGCCTAGACAGGAGAAGGCAAATGCCAAGGAGAGAATCAAATCTCAGGACGGGATCTCAATTAAGGAAATTATTCAGCTTCTTACTGTGTTGATTTGTTTTAATAGCATGCAAAATGATGTCTGAAATCCTGAGTAAATATGTGCTCAGCACCAAAGGGTGAAGTGGGAAATTCCCCAGCAGTGGGAAGCAGTTTCCCAGCTACAGGAGGATCTCTAGGTTCCTTTTGACCTAAGCTCCAGTGAAGCCCTCTAATAGAATGAATACTATGAAAAAGAAAATTAGACGGAAACTGCCTGGGGTACAGAACAATAAGGAGGTGGTTTTTCTAGTTCAGCATATTTTTAACATTGATTTAACAGAGTGTTAGCACTGGCTGTTGTTATCTCGATTTTATTGACTTATAAAACATGACCTACTTAATGAATATATTCTCATGTAGAATCTCCAGTGTGTTGCCAGTATTTGTTTGACTATCTTTGACTCTGAGGGGCTTGCCCCCATCTCCAACTAACCATACTAAACCACTAATCTTTTACTTCTTAATATAGCTCAGCTTCCCCCCCCCCCACTTTTTTTCACCTGGTTCATGCTCATCCTTCGAGATTCAGTTAGATATCAACTTGCCCTAAAAATAAATCTTCTGTAGCCTTCCCTCCACAGTGAGCCCAGTACCCCTTCTCTGTTCCTGTGTAGTGCCTTGTGCATATCATCATCTTGGCCTCTTAATAATTTAATTTATTCCACAAATATTCATTACATATCTACTATGCCCCAAGCATTATTCTAGTCACCAGGGATTCAACAGTGAGCAAAATAGACAAAGGGGAGACTGACAACAAATAATAAATGTAATTAATAATTAATTATATTGCATAACAGAGGGTGATGAGTGTTACAGAAAAAATTAAAAAGTGGAGTTGGGCCAGGAATGGCAGTGCTAGCAGGAGCAGTTGGGGTAGGGGACTGGGAAGAAGGGGTACTTTTCAATAAGGTGGTCAGGGTGGCCCCTCTGAGAAGGTGAGATGTGAGGAGGGACTGAGGGTACGGAAGGCACAAGGCCCCTAGTGCAAGAGCGCACCTGGGATTTTTAAGAACAGGGAGGGACCAGCATGGCTGGAGCAGAGCAAGAAAGGATGAGACTAAACAGCAGCCAGACCATCACAGGATGTTTAGGCCATCGTGAGGACTTGAGGTTTTAGTGAGATGGAAAACGGCTAGAGGGCTATGATGCAGAGGATGTCAAGATTTGCTCCCTGGGTTGAGAAGAGTCCTCAGTGGGCAAGTATGGAATCAGGAGGATCTGTTGAGAGGCCATTGTTGCCATCCAGATGATAGAAGATGGCAGCTTGGACTCAGGTGAGGTGGCAGAAGAGGTGAGAACTAAATATATTTTGAAGACAGACGAGATTTCCTGATGAATCAGGTGGGAGTCAAGGATGACACTGATGTTATCTGTTTATGGATCTTGTACCCCACTAAACTGTGACTCCTCAAGGGTGAGGAGAGCATCTCACCTTCTTGTCCCAGCCCTCACATGTGACCTGACACATAGTAGGCTACTTAATGCAAATTAAACGGAACTTTCAGTTGTTACCTAATAGCCAGCTATGATGAAACCATGACAAAATAAGGAACATTTGTCTTTGGGACCCTCCTATCTGCCCTGTCAGTGTTTCTCGTGACCCTGTGCCCCTATTATGGCTCTTGCTCCCTCTTGGGGTGCTTAGAGGGTTGCGTATTGCACATTTCAGCATTTTGTACAGACCTAATCTTCCCCAAGCAGAGCTTTATGCTCTGAAATTCTCCTTTTCCCCTCCCCCTTAAACCAGACCCTCCAGGGCAGAATCAGAAAGGGTGCAGTATGTGGCTGAAAAAAGATGATGCACATCACACATCAGGCCAGCAGCCCTAGTTGCCCAGAGTTCTTCCCTTCACAGCCTTCATGCTTGAATTAAAGAAGCTTCAGGCTGGCATCATCTTACAATGGGATGTCCTGAGATCAAGAAATTTTGGCAGTATGCAACATTTTTAGCCTAGATTCATAAGTCTAGAGTCCTGGGAAGTAGCTGAGGGAAATCAGAGTGATCTTACACAATGTTTAAGTATCTACGTTGAGAACTGTCCCTTGGCCAAGATGGTCCTGTTATTCTATGTCTGTTTAATTGCCCACACCTCATAGCTTTTCTGCTCATGTGTGCTGCAGTTAAGTACTCATTTTGGTTCTAAATTGTCCCATGGAGACAGGTCCATAATCAAACAAACTCCAGATGGCCCCTGTGTTAGGCCATTCTTGTGTTGCTATAAAGAAATACCTGTGACTGGGTTTATAATTTATAAAAGAAGGTTTCATTGGCTCATAGTTCTGCAGGCTGTACAAGCATGGTGCTGGCATCTGCTTTGCTTCTGAGGAGGTCTCAGGGAGCTTTTACTTATGGTAGACAGTGAAGCAGGAGCAAGCACATCACATGGCAAAAGCAGGAACGAGAGAGAGAGCCGAGGAGGATGCCACACACTTTTAAACAACCAGATGTTGGGAGAAATCATTCACTATAGCAAGAACAGCACCAAGGGGATGGTGCTAAACCATTCATCAGAAATCTGCCCCCATGATTCATCACCTCCCATCAGGCCCCACCTCCAACACTCGGGATTACATTTCAACATGAAATTTAGAGGAGACAACATCCAAACTATATCAGCTTTTCATTGGCTTTTTATGCACTGAGGTGAGAACCAAGTGTGGAGAAAGCTGGTGAAAGAGTTTCCACCCAAAGATTTGAGTTTGATCAGAAGACAAAATGGGTTCAGTGAAATTTTGACCAATCTATTTTATTTTTCTTCCCTAAATTATAGAGGTGACTTATACTTTTCAACGAACAGATTTTGGAACTTGACAGTTGATTTTTTAAAAGACTTTTTACATTTCCCTAGAAACTTTTGGGTGTACTAACTTCTAGGAACTTAACTTTTTAAAAAACGACTTCTACATCCTGAGCGCTGATACACCAAGCGTGAAATCACATTATTGCTGCTTTAATGGATTTTTATTGAGCAATGGACATAGTCATGGCAATACTGTATTAAAGATTTTGTTCTGAGGTTTAGCATCAAATGCTTTACTTAAGAGATGTAACTTATTAAATGAATTCAAATTGATCTGAATAAGGATTGGCACATTTAAAAACTGGCTGAAGCATGACTAATGAGTGAGTTAAGGCAGAATGACTAAACAGAAGAGAAAAGCTGAGGTCTGCATACCTTATCTTATCCTGATTCCTAATTAATGTTCTGGACAAGGAAGGAGACAGCCTATTATTAAAATCAAATTATGATGCTGAATTTAGAGGTGCTGCCAACACCAGGCAGGAGGAAAGATTTAACTGTCTGGATAGAATATTTTTAGATAATATTTACTTTTGTTAAATTTAAGCTAATAATTCTGGCTGATGTTAAATCACATACTAATTAGAGCAGGAAACTTGAACTTTTATAAAACAACAAATTTAAATCTGAGACTATGGTGAGGTGATAAATTAAAGAAAAATAAAAAGAAAGAGAAATAAGTTTTCCTGTATTAGGCTGACTTGTCCCAGAGGCAGCAACAGGCACAGCCCAGACCCAGGAAAAGTCTTGATAATATTATCTAACATTCTCTGGAGACTCTCCCAGCACTCCCTCAACATAGGGAGAAGAAAAACAAATTTTCCTTTATTTTATGAAATGAGTTCATAGATTCCTGTTCTCTATAACTAGTGACTTCAAGAATTCTGTTTTATCTAAGAAGTACAACGAAGGTCATAAGAAGCCTGAGTAGGCCTGAACTACAGCTGCCTGGGCACCATAGTGAAGGTTAGTAAGCCCGTGCCCAGGCAAACCTAGATAATGGACACCTGGGTTGCTTGGCAACGGTTATGTGCAATCCTAAGTTTGTTCTGCCTCTGTATCCCTGCTTTCACGCCACTGCAAGCTTGCTTCAAGCTAGCCCACTCCCTTTTGTAAAGTGTATATAAAAGTCAAGTGCTGTCTGTATTCCGAGCCTGGTCTTTTGGATGTGAGTCGGCTGGGCCTGAGTGCACTCAAGATTCTCCTGTTTCAACCCGAGGTCACTCTCGTCCTCCTAAATCCTGCAACAATGGCAGAGAATGATATGAGTTTAAGCTTGTCCCCATCCATGATCCTGGTCTTGGCTCTCATATTTTATGCCTGGATTAAAGCAGCTCATATCTGCTTCCTTCTCTGGGTCTAGGCATTCATCACTGTGATCCAGGCCAACCTGATGCTCGTCTGGGCTCAGTCCTCAGATCTCTTCTCTTCTATGTCCACTCTCACTCTTGGTGATCTCAACTAGTCTCATGCTTTTGAAGACCAACTAAAGGCTGACCACCCTTGATTTATATGTCTGACTCAGACCACTTCTCTAAACTTCTTGGATACACTTAGTTGTGTATCTCCACTTGAATTGCATGCCTAATATACACCTTCAACATGTCTCAAATTGAAATTCTGACCTTTCCCCAAAGACCTGCTCCACTACTGGGTCTTCCTCAAGCTTTCAAGTTGCTCAAGGCATGACACTTGAAACCATCTTTGATGCCTCTTTCTCTATCACTCCACATCTAACTGGCAAATTTTGTTGAACACATTTGAATTACATTCTAAATCTGACCATTTCTCACCCTGTTCCAAGGCACAATTATTTCTCAACTGAATTGCAAGATGCTTCCCAGCAGATCCCCCTATTTCCACTCCTGTCTCTTACCATCTCTATGAAACACAGCAGCCAGAGTGATCCTGTTAATACTGAGTCAGATTATATCATTTTTCATATCAAAAACCTCCAATGGCTCTGTCTCTGAGAAAAAGCCAAAGTTCTTACACCACCTGCTCACACACCAAGTCATCACCTTTCCCACCTTATCTCCTTTTATCTCCTCCCCAGTCCTAGTCTTGCCACACTATTACCTGACATACTTTTGGTTACTCTGACATGCATGTATGTGCTGCCACAGGTCCTTTGCACTTGCCATATCCCTGCCAATCTATTTTTAATCCTGGTATGCATTTGATTTACTGTCATCTCTTTCAGGTCTTTATGAAAAAGCCACCTTTTAATTGAGGCTTTCCATTTCCATCCTATTTAAAATTGTACCTCTCACCTTAAATTAAGTATATGCTACTTAATTTTTCCTCCAGAGCATTTAACATAGATAACATGTATATTTCATGTTACATATGTAAAGCAGTCTGTATTTTACTTATCTGTCTTATTTTCCATCCCCCCTTCCATCCCCTCTTTCCAAATCAGCTCCATGAGAGCATGAATCTTTGTTTGTTCAGTAAATAGAACAGTGCCTGGTACATAGTAGGCACTCCATACATATTTGTTAAATGAATGAACGCACAAATAAATGAATGAATGATGCCAGTCACCTGTGCATGGATCTACAAAAGTTTAAACTCCTATTTATGGCTTTCAAACTCTTGCTTCTTCTGGTCCCATTCTCTCTCCCTGTCTAACTTCTCTCCTCCACTCCCAGAACACCCCTTGTCCTCCCTGGTCACTCTCTATGGCTAACCTATTGCTATCATGTGAATTTCTATTTCGGTGCCTTTGTTCTTACATTTGCTAGCCTACAATGTCTTCCTCTCTTCTCTCTACCTCATGTCCAAATCCTATCCTTCTTTCAGAACTTACCTGAATTCTTATCTCCTTCCTCAGTCTCCTCCAATATCCTGTCACATTGCTCTGTCTCTTTTTCTCAGAGTTAAAGAGATAATGCTGAATCTTATTTGTTAACCTATATTTCAGATATTTGTTTCTGGCTCTTCAATTACGATTGTGTGCCCTAAAATCATGTACCACCTTAATAATTGTTTGGGATATCTCATAGTGTGTAGAATGTTATTAGACACACAGTAATTACCTGACAAATAATTGTCAATTGATAATATGGGAGGGGGGTTCTAAATCTTTTTTGGAATAGCATATGGCAATAATTTCCAGGCAGGAATGAAGATCTCCTTTAAAATTTTTTTAAAAAAATAACTGCTAAAGAATGATTTCCAATAATTTATTAAATAAAAAAAGGAAGTTGCAAAATAGTATATTGCATATGGTCCTATTTGTCAAAAAACTAGATAGTTGTGATATATGTGTGTGTACATATATACATATGCTTGTATGTTTAAAAAGTTTCTGGAAGGATACATAAGACTCTGTGAATGGTAGTTACCACCAGAACAGGCAAGGGAGGGACTCACACTCTTGACTCTGCTGAACTATTTGCATGTTTTTCACCTTGGGCAGGCATTATACTAAAATTCTTCATTAAGAATTGTTTTAAAAAGTCACAGACTTCCTCTCCCACCGCATGACAGTAATTGTACTTTGAATCTATTGCTTAAGAAAATATCTATTGACAGGAAGTTACCCAGTAATGATTTTAAGTGATTTTGCATTTTACAATCACTATTGCACCTACAAAGATTTGAAAAACTAAAATATTATTCAATCTAAGGAGAATTCTGAAAAACTCCAAAGTCCCTGAGGAGTCTCTTGCCAGAGAATGGGAACTACCGCACTTAGAATTCTAAGGTACTTGTTAATAAGACATTGTGTTCCATTTCTGGGAGACTTTATAGCACCTTTCAGGTAGTTAATTCTCAAAAATGTGTGGATGGAGTATGAGTGCAAGTCTTGGAAAAGCAGTGGTAGAGGGGAGAAGAGTGATGAAGGGCTCTTCACCACCTTTCAGCAATTGCCCTTCAGAATGGAAGCCATGCCCCCTACCGCCACCATCTTCAACTGCCACAGCCCTCCTGGAGTGAATTAGTGTAAAGAGGGAGGAAAAATTCAGGCCTATATTTATTTTCTTTTTTAAAAAATTCAATAAATAATTATTGAATGCCTATTATGTACTAGATATGTGCCAGGTACTTGGGGGCACATCACAAAACAAAACAAAGATCCCTACCCTCATGGAGTTTGCAGTCTAGCATTTATTACCAATTTATCTGCATCGTGTCTGTGATCCTGTGCAAGTCACCACACCTCTTTGTGCTTCTGACCTCAGCTGCCCAATGGGGAAATAAGCAGGACTGGCTAAGATATGGATATGCCTGGTGTTCTGTAGATGCCAACAGGACACCCACCCTCAACCCACCACCCAGGAAGTAGGTAGGGCTGGAAGTAAATTGGAAAAGGGCAGAGGGATTTGAACCAGGTCATCTGGGGTGCTGTGGCAGTGGTGGGCAGGGCCCAGGCTGGCTACATGCACTGTTGCTGCTATTGTGTCTCAGTGGTTGCCTTGCTCGCTAGGTCCTTGGCCTTCTCCGCAGCTGTCAGTGCTGTCTTCTTTGCCTTCCCCTTGTCTTCCTTGGCTGTCCCAGCAGGTGTTTTGGAAGGTGCATCATCTGGCAGCTTGGCCAAGATATACTGAAAACTCTTCACAGTTACAATCATGTTGTTTTTGAAAAAAGCATGACCAAGTTCCTGGACAGCTCTGGAGATACTAGATAAGCTAGAGAACACCCAGGCTTCCCTGAGGATTTCGGACTAGTTCAGTTCTTAGAGTTCACACAGTAAATACATCGTCCCTCCACCACCATCAGCTGGGCATGGTTGATGCTACAGGTGAAGGTGGTCACTTCTGATTCTGTGGGTGCCCAGTAGAGTCCTCCAGGATGGACACTGGGTGAGCACCATTGGCAAGAAATAGCCGCTCAGCCCAGCAGGACATCCCACTGGTCTTGGTCAGCAGTCACTGGGACAGGAGTTTCTGGGCAGGGGTCGTCTCCTCATATTCTGTTTTTGGTCACAGTATGTTTGCTATAGGGATTTGAGTACCAATGTCACAAGGAAGTGAACATTTGGTTTCAGAAATTCTGGAGGCTGTTCTGGCCTAGGAATACTTCATCATCATTCCAGCCAGGGTAAATGAGCACCCGTGCAGCTTCAGGGCACGGAGGCCAGTGGGCAGGGGTGTGTGTGCAGGGGATTGAAGGGGAGCTGGGTTGTGGGCTGAGGGCTGGCAGGGGCACTTGCTCATGGAGCTCAGGCTGTGACCAACCTGCCACCACTGCCTGGAGCAGTTGTCAGGCACTAGGTTTATATCTCTTGGTTTATAGTCAAGGGTAGGGAAAATAGGTAGAAATGAACTATGTAAGCATGCATCCAATGAAGTGAAAATTGGCAGTCTTAGAGTTGACTCAGCTATCATGAAGTTTATATTTCTTTAGGGGAAATTCAGGCCACTGAATTGGAGGAAAATCCACAGAGTCTTTTCTTGCTTTCCCAAGGAAAAAGAGGCAATTAGAAAAGGTAAATACCACATCTCTGGCATAGTCTATGGCAGCAGATGTTTTACTTCATAACCAAACATGAAGCAAACCAAATTCATGATGAGATATCCAGACTTTATAGAGCTAAGAGGCTGGTTTTATGGAAAGAGCTCTGGTGACAGATATACTTAGATTAAAATCTTGCTTCTTAAATAACCTACTTCAATCTTTCTAAATATCAGTTTCCTTATTTATTACACGCAGATTTTTTTTAACTTATAAGGATGTTGTGATAATTAAATGTAATAACATACAAACTATTGAGCCCCCATAAATGGTCTTTATTATAGTTTAAAAATTAAGAAGCCATTATGTCTCAAACAAATATGCCAAGCATTCAAATTCACTAAAGGTTATACTTGCAAAGAAGCATAATGTCTTAATGTCACACAAGATCTGATTTCTAGTCTGGTGCTACAGGCATACTCCAAGCTTCTTTCATTATTAATATTTGAACTTAGAGCTACAGAGGCCCCAGGAAAGTAGAAGAGCAGATACAGCAGAATATGTGTGCCATTCATCCCCACTGGTATACACTCAGAGATGGAAAAATTAGGCAAATGATTTTTTTCCTGATTCTTATTCTTACGTGAGCCATAGCCAGTTTTCTGATAGGTAGAAGCATAATTTACCACACTGGTGTTTAGTTCATCCCAGGCCAATTTCGAGCACAGGATTGTTGTCTCTTGGAGTAAGTTTGCACAGCAATGGAGTTAGGCCCACGTCTTTCAAGGTGAGTTGTTACTTGCTTAAAGCTCAAGCTGACCTAGCTTTCTATTAA
The DNA here is from genome assembly GCF_028885625.2 of Pongo pygmaeus. Taxonomy (NCBI): domain Eukaryota; kingdom Metazoa; phylum Chordata; class Mammalia; order Primates; family Hominidae; genus Pongo; species Pongo pygmaeus. The sequence continues at coordinate 25,784,630 of NC_072378.2, forward strand.
GATAGAACCTCCCATAATGAAGGTGTCACAGAAAATAACTCATGGCTCATCTTCTAGCAAAGTTTATCCCCATCAGACTTTTTACTGGATACTGTATAGTGTTTATGTTTAAGGGACATAATTGGACATGTAACATGCCCAAATGTATAAAAATATAACCTGTGTTTTAATTCTGTAATACACATTTTTGGTGCCAAAGTGGTGAGAATAGGTTTTCAAATTCATTTGAAATATTAAAAATAAACTGGATTTGGAGATAGAGGAAGGATGGGGGACTAATGTATTTTTTAAAGCAAAAATCTGTTGGATATATTTTCAGATTATCTCGCTCCCTCTTTTTCCCTGTGCAGCCTCCTTATATGGATATGTTTAGAGATATTCTGAGCATTAAAATGTTGTAAAGTCACAAAATTCACTCACATTTCAACTCAGATCTGCAAAGAAATCTATCTCTTCTATTTTGCCCAAACCAATCTGGTCTTTCTAATTTGTGGTTAGTGCAGAAATTTTTAACTTTTAGTCCTATCTTGTTTAAAGTTTAGTCTCATCTAATAACGTAAACAACTTCTTTGGACAATGCTAAGTCTGTCTATGAAAGGAAAGGCTCAATGTCAACACCTTTTGCCTTCATGGAAACATGAGGTTTCTCTTATACCTTATGAGAGTACCCTATGATATGAGCCCTCCAAGCCCTCCTTGGTGGTGGATATGCTAAATGAGGGCTAAAATAAAATAGTTTCAGAAAACCTTGACTCAAACCAAGTACCCATATTTCAAGCTTGTAATCTTTATAAAAATCCTGTTTTGCCTGTCAGAGACTGTGGTAGTCGTTGCTGCTAGCCTCCAAATAATTAGTTTTCCTCTTAAGCACATGGCAGGATTGTATTATTCTGTCCCTTCGAAGGTAGGTGTGGCCAGGGATCTGCTTTGGACAATAAAATTTTAATCACTAAATTATTTACTATTCTTTCTTTCTGCCATGGGAATCAGGAATGTGCCAAATGGTCACTACTTTGTCACTCCATGTCGCCAGAGTATAGACAACATGAAGTAGAGCTGCCAGCTAACCCTGTGAAAAATAAACCTGTGTTGTGTTAAGCCACTGAGATTTAGGAGATTTGGCTACTATGACTCATCCTAACAGAGAGGCTGACATGCAATTCCTTCTGTGACAAATACTAATTTTCCCCCAGGCAAGTGGGCTCCTCAGCCAATTTAGGCAAATATGTAATCAGAAGAGCAAAATAGAAAAGTGCTTTAGTAACTTTCAGAATTAGTTCCTGTTACAAGTACAACCATTTTCCCTTCTGCATTTCAGATGAAGATTTTTGACAGAAATAAAGATGGTCGGTTGGATCTAAATGACTTAGCAAGGTGAGTTACATGAAAATGATATCATACATTCAGAAATACCTTACTAGGGGTCTGATGACATCGTATATTTCCTTTTGAGACTGGAGATCAAGCCTCACCTGGAGTCTAAAAGAATAGGCACATCTTACCAAATAAGCTGAGTGATTCTAAATCTTTTAGGGTAACAGATCCCTTTGTGAAGATAACGAAAATTCTTCTCTCCAAAATGTACAACACATAACATTTTCACAAATTTTATGGATGGGTCATGGGAAGACCCTCCCCTTAAAGGCAAGACATTTATAGAAGCCACATTGTGACTTCATGACAAAAATGTCCCATATCCCATTTACTGGCTCTGGGAACGTCGAGCAGTTATTTCAGGACACAGGACTACTGAGCCAGACTCCAGGTGCACTCTGTGGTCTTGAAGTGTTGGTGTATCCTCAGGGAGGCACCAAGTGTCTGAAGGCTAGAAGTGGAGGAGGACAGGATAAAAGCAGAAGTGGCTCAGTGTCCATGAAAATGTTGTCTGTGAGTCTGGTGTTGTGACACGTGATTGGTGTGTCAGCATGTTTTGTCAAGTCTGGCTGATCCCAAACAGCATGGAGTTGTCTACAAAAAAGAGAAAGCCATTCTGAGCAAATAGTCAGAGTTGAAATTATTGGATCTGGAATACACAGATATACCTGTTATTGGGGAGCATCTATAATACCAAGTGCTTCAGGGCAGGGCTCAATGGTAATTGTAAGTGGGGCAGCAGTTACAGGCTGCAGCGCAGCAGCAGGTATAGCTGAGAGAGAGGAATTCCAAGGACTGAAGGCAAGTTTTTAATGATGAGGAGGTAACTCGATGAAGTCACAAGAAGATGTTGGTTTCGTCTCTTAGTGGACATTAACCTGAGTCCAGAATCACCAAATCCCACACTAGCTATCTCCTTTCTTGGCAGCTACCTCAGCCAGGTTTTGAGATCTGTGAAAGGGGACTCACCAGGAAGAATATCTCCTCAGTAACAGCCAGGATATTGACCCCAGTACACTAAATGGCCTTCTATCTGTGGCTCATAGGAATTGTGAGGCAGCCTGCGTGTCCTCCTTGGCTACTTCTTTTAGGACCTTCGTTCTAACTTTGTCCACACTGAAATAGAAAAGCCACTGAGGGACCAGCCAAAGAGGGACAAAAGTGTTTCTCCATCAGGCCTGGGGCAGAAGGCATCTTGCCTCTGCTCCCTGGATCCCACCTGGTTCCACTGGTCAATGGAGGCAGGGTTCCTCTCAAGTAGAGGTCAGAAAGTTATGTGAGAGAGCCAATTCCAAAGCGACCAAAGGATTCATTCAATAGATGACAATCTAGATGAAAACAAAAGCTTGCAATCTCATGGTTCCCTTCACCAAAAACATCTATCCGCCTGTGCCCTGACTCAGTTGTGCATGTCTCAGAGGTAGTGAGAGTTGAGGAGCCTTGTGTGCCCTGGGAGGCTGGGGTTAATAAAGGGCTCAGAGCAGCTGCTCTCTGCCCTCTTAGTCCATACACAATACAACCTACCTATGTATACAATGCTAAAATAACTCACATCATGCACAGACTGTAACATATAAAGGAGAAATAAGAGGAAAGCAGTTAATTATAAAATAATGCACATTTCAGTGTATAAGTGCTTTCATACAATCATAGTGAAGATATAATGAAGTGGTCAGATGCTTTCACCTGTGTAGAATTATCATAAATGGGGCAGCTCAGATGCTGACTGACACAATTGTGGCATTTTGGTAACTCAGGTGCTGTTGATACGATTTTTATGAAATAATAAGTCTTGACAGAGTTCCAAATGAGACAAAGTACATTCATCTCTCAACACAATTCATGTACCATGTGGAAAACGTATGTAAGTAGTAAATTATGCAAACCTCGAGTTTTTATGCAAATAAGAATTCAGTTCCAAGCATAAATAATTAAAAGCAAGGTTTTCACAGTCACAATTGCCCCCTGGACATTTGAAATTCAAGTGAGACATGGGACAATTCTTCATTCTGTGGAAATTTCCATGCAATGCCAGAAACCTAATATCCCTGGCCCTATGTACAAAATGCTAGTTGTGCCCCCTCTATGATTGTGATAACTAATAGGGCCTTCTGCATACGTCTAAACACTCCGTAGAGGCGGGTTTGCTACAGTCCTGCTGGTAGGGCAGGAACTATGCCTTAATCCCTTGAGTAACTTCTCACTTGGTGGAGTGTTGTGTACTTAGGGGGATTCAATGAGTAGTTGTGAATTGATGGAGCTACAGTAGCACTGAACAGAGATGCAAGACAGCAAAATCAGTTAGTACAGTACAGTCTTCCCTAAGTATCCTCTGGGGATTGGTTCCAGAACCTCCGCGGATACCAGATACCCAAATCCTCGGATGCTCAAGTCCCACAGCTGGCCCTGAAGAACCCACAGATATGGGGTGCCAAGTGTATTTCAAAACCAGTTTGATACGGAATTTGAAAATGAGAACTGTGGTAAGCAGAATGCAGATGTCCACATCTTAGGCTGGGTGCAGTGGCTCACACTTGTAATCCCAGCACTGTGGGAGGCCGAGGCAGGTGCAGCACTTGAGATCAGAGTTCGAGACCAGCCTGTCCAACATAGTGAAACCCTGTCTCTACTAAAAATACAAAATAAAATAAAATAAAATAAAATAATTTATGCCTGGTGGTGCATGCCTGTAGTCCCAGCTCTTCAAGAGGCTCAGGCAGGAGAATCGCTTGAACTCAGTGGAAAGAGGTTGCAGTGAGCCAAGATTGCATCACAGTACTCTAGCTAGGTGACTGAGTGAGATTCCATCTCAAAAAAAAAAAAAAAAAAAAGGATGTCCACATCCTAATACCCAGAACTGGTGACTATTTTATGTTACATGGCAAGAATGAATTAAAGTTGCAGATATAATTAAGTTTGCTAATCAATAGACTTTAAAATAGAGATTATTCTGGATTATCCACATTCGGCCCAATATAATAACAAAGATCCTTTAAATATGGAAGAGGGAGGCAGAAGGTCAGAGTCACGGAGAGATTTGAAAATGCTAGTTGCTGGCTTTAAAGTGGAAGAAGAGGCTAAAGAATGTAGGCAGCCTCTAGAACCTGAAAAAGGCAAGGGAAGGGATTCTCCCTGAGAGCCTCCAGAAGGAATGCGGCTGTGTTGACAGCTTGAATTTTGCCCAGTGAGATCGATTTCAGACTTCAGCTTCTAGTGCTGTAAATGAGTATGGTTATTTGAAGCCACTGTGTTTGTGGCAGTGTGTCGCAGCAGCACTAGGAAACTAATACAACAACAAAGAGGCCTTAAAACATTTCCGGATAGGATTTTTCTCTCTCTACTTTCAGCTCTGAAATGCAGTTCAATTCCTCTACATAAAAGCACCTCCGAAGTATATGTGCTGTGACTGGCAACATGATTTAGGCTGCCTGGTGCCAGCAAATAGTAAGAACTATATTGCTTGCAGACTTCCAGGATATTCTATCTTCTAATTGGCCCAAATTAATTCCCTCTACTCTGAGCATTTGGAGGAGCAAAGATTTTCCACATAGTTTATTACATTTTTTCTACTTTTTCTATATATCCTCCTGACTATGAATACAACATAAATCTAATGTTGAATCTACTGAAACTGACTGTATTCTATTAAAGTATAATTATAATTATAATTATACAGAAAAGAGGCAGACATATTTGCTTTCTAAAACAAAAACAAGATTATTCTAAAATTGAGATATAATTTATGTACCTCAAAGTTTACCCTTTTAAAGTCAGATCTACAAATCTACAATTTGGTAGATTTTGATATATTCATAAGGTTGTCCAACCATCACCAGTATCTAATTTTAGAACATTTCATTATGCCAGAAGGATACTCAGTACACATTAGCAGTCACTCCCCTCTTCCTCCTCTCACAAGACCCTGGCAACCACCAATCTACTTTCTATTTCTATCGACTTTCCTATTCTGGGCATTTTATATAAATGGAATCATACAATATGTGCCTTTCCTATCTGGCTATTTCACTTGGAGTAATGTTTTCAAGGTTCATCCATGTTGTAACTTTATCCCTTTTTATGGCTGGATAATAGTCCCTTGTATGTACATACCACATTTTGTCCATTCATCAGCTGATGTTCATTTGAGTTGTTTTCACATTTTAGAGATTATGAATAACGTTGCTACATGTTTTGGGACAAATATATGTTTGTGATTCTCTTAGTTATATATTAAGGAGCAGAATTTTTGGTTCATGTCGTAATTTTACATTTAATTTTCTGAGGTACTGCCAAAGTGTTTTCTAAAGTGGCTGCACCATTTTACATTCCCAACAATGTATCAGGATTTTAATTTCTCCATATTCTAATCAGCACTTGTTATTGTTCGCATCTTTCTTTTAATTGTAATCATCCTAGTGGGTGTGAAGTAGTATGTCATTGTGATTTGCATTTTGAACATTTTTTATGTTTTATTGGCAATTTGTATGTCTTCTTTGGAGAAATGTCTGTTCAGATCCTTTGCCCAATTAAAAAATTGGGTGATTTGTCCTTTTGTTGTTGAACTATAAGAGTTCTATATATATTCTGTGCATTAGACACTTATCAGATGTGTAATCAGCAAAAACTTTTTTCCATTATGAGAGTCGTGTTTTCATTTTCTTGATGATGTCCTTTGAAGCACAAATGTTTTTAATTCTCAGGAAGTCCAATTTGTCTATTTTTTTTGGTTGTTTGTGTTTTAGATGTCATATCTAGGAAGCCATTGCCAAAATCCAAGCTCATGAAGATTTACCCCTTTGTTTCCTTCTAAGAGTTATATAAACTATAAAGTTTCTGTTTTATGTAAATCCTTTTCATGTTAATTGTTTAATACAGTGTAAGGTGGGGGCACAATTTCATTATTTTGCATGTAGATATCTACTTGTTCCAACACCATTTCTTGAATATTTTTCCTTACTGAATGGTCTTGGCACCCTTTCTGAAAATCAGTTGACCATATGTATGGGTTTATTTCTGTACTCTCAATTCTATTCCATTTATCTACATATCTGTCCTTATGCCAATATCACACTATCTTGATTCTGTAGATTTGCAGGCAAATTTTGAAATAAAAAATGTGAGTCCTCAAACTTTGTTCCTCTTTTTCAAGACTGTTTTGGCTATCCTGGTTCATTTGCATATTCACATTAATTTTAGGACCAGATTGTCAATTTCCGCAAAAAAACCAATTCAGATTTTGATGAGGATTGTTTTGAATCTGCAGATCAATTTGGGGAGTGTTGTCTCCTTAAAAATATTAAGTCTCCCAGTGTATGAACATGGGATATTTTTTCATTTACTTAGCTCTTTAATTTCTTTCAACAATGTTTTGTAGTTTTCAGTCTACAAACTGAACCACTTTTGTTAAATTTATTAAATATTTTATTCTTTTTGATGCTATCATGAAATGATTAGTATTCTGAATTCCACTTTTGGACTGGCCATTGTTAATGTATAGAAATGTCATTGAATTTTTTATATTAATCTGGTATTCTGCCAACATGCTGGATTTGTGTATTAGCTCTAGTAGTTTTTTGTTGGATTCCTTAGGATTTTCTATATACAATATTGTATCATCTATAAAGAGATAGTTTTATTTCTTTCTATTCTGCCAATCTCTGCTTTTAATGGAGTATTTAATATGTGTATATTTAACGTGATTACTGAGAAGGGAGGATTTATATTTGCTATTTGTTTTCTTTTTGTCTTAAGCTTTTTTTAAATTCTTCTGTCCTTCCATTACTGCCTCCTGCATGTTAAACAGACATTTTCCAGTGTACTATTTTAATTCCCTCATTATTTCTTTTGCTATTTTTTTTGAGTTATTTTCTTAGTGGTTGTCTGCTAGATTACAATTAACACCTTAATTTAGATCAAATCTAATTGTGGATTAATAACAACTTAATTTCAATATTATACCCCAAATTTTACTTCTGTATAGTTCAAATGCCTTTCTCCTCCTTTCTGTTGTTAAAATTATATTTTTATATATCATGTGCTCCACAACATAGATTTTTAGTTATTGTTTTATGAAATTGTCACTTAAATCAGAAAGCAAAAAAGTTACACACAAAAAATACATTTATGCTGTATTTTATATTTGGTTATATATTTACCGCTCCTGGTGCTCTTTATTTTTTCATGTGGATTTAAGTTACTGTCTAGTGTCCTTTAATTTCAGCCTGAAGGACTCCCTTTAGTATTTCTTATAGGTCATGTTTCTGGTGTATTGATGATTTTTGTTGTTGTTTATTTGGTGACTTTTCTGAACTAATTCTATGAAGTCTATATTCTTTGTCAGGTGTGTCCACTGAAGTCTCTGTTAGGTTAGTTCAATGGTCAGTTCATAAATGGACAGAGATTTTCTAAAATGTCTTGAACCAGTAAGTCTCCCAGTCTCTTGCTAACGGGCTCTGTGTATGTGTTAGGGCAAGTTAAATGCTACGACAGTCATTGTTCTAACCAAGATTCACCTGTTTCGGAGGCCCGGTGTGGTGGCTCACGCCTGTAATCCCCGCACTTTGGGAGGCCGAGGCGGGCGGATCACGAGGTCAGGAGATCGAGACCATCCTGGCTAACACAGTGAAACCCCATCTCTACTAAAAATACAAAAAAATTAGCCGGGCCTGGTGGCGGGCGCCTGTAGTCCCAGCTACTTGGGAGGCTGAGGCAGGAGAATGGCGTGAACCCGGGAGGCCGAGCTTGCAGAGAGGCGAGATCGCACCACTGCACTCCAGCCTGGGCGACAGAGCGAGATTCTGTCTCAAAAAAAAAAAAAAAAAAGATTCAGCTGTTTTTTTCAGAATAAACACTCCCCAGATTGCTGCAAGACTTTAATTATTTTCCAGAGCTCTGGGAAAGTTATTTTGACTATTTTTTCCAGTTTTCTCATTGCTTTATGGAGGAGCGAATTTCCAGAAGCCCATTCTGTGCCATTTTCCACCAAGATGAACTTTTAAAAGTCTATGGTGACTACTAATCTCTACGAGTTTTTCCCAGTTAATTTCTTTTTTTTTGTGATGTAGAAAGTTCTGTCTTTCAAGTACCTATTCTGTTCTGCAGGAAATTGCCTGTACTTTCCACACACCAGGGCTATAAGTTTTCGTATAACTGAGAGCTGAACGATCCTTACGTGGATTTTTTTTTTTCTATTTAGGATTCTGGCTCTTCAGGAAAACTTCCTTCTCCAATTTAAAATGGATGTAAGTAGTGACATTTCTCTAGATGGGTTTATGTCATTGCTGTTTCTCTACGGATTTGAGCAGGAAAGAAGAAAGGAAGGCATCTATTTGCCCTACTTTTTAACTTATTTAGAAAACAGACAAGGCTCAGCATGGAATCAAGGGATCTTAAAGGTTGTTGACTCAAAGTTTACAAAATTTGCCCAGGACTCTGGAAGAATTGTACAGCTGAATTGTCACATTGCTGAACTGACATAATGTTTTTTCCTTACACAGGCTTGTTCTGCTGAAGAAAGGAAAAGGGACTTTGAGAAAATCTTTGCCTACTATGATGTTGTAAGTGTGCCTCTTTATACTGTGCTGGCCATCTTTGAGTAGGAAACTTATTTAACCCCTATGTGGAGCCATCTTACCCACAGACCCTAAACTTACATGATGAATACCAATCCCATCTGTGTGTTCTAGGTCAAGATACTCTCAAGTTCTCTAGACCTTCTGAGAATAAAGTAAAAATAGCCAAAGGAGTACACATGGTTGAGAAGAGAAAAAAATGACTTTTTTTTTTTTGGCTCCTTGGGCCTAAACTATAAGTTTTCTCCCTCTTGTAGGACTAAGAGTTCGTTTATAATATCATGCACAAAAACATACAACCCTCCCACCCAATATTCAACCCAAAGAAATAGAGGAAAATTCATACCTATTTCTCATAAAAACTATTTTTTCTTGTAGAACCAATTATTTGATGAAAAGGGGAGAATATAAAAATTATAAGTACAAAGTATGGCAAAGAGATTGAATTTCCTAAGGACATGATAGTATGATGTAAGAAGGAAGAAAAGTAGAAAAGCAGAAAAAATGTTGGGAAAGGTTGTAAAGATGTTTCCCTGAAACTAATCAGACTAGATAATTATGTGTCATGTTCTGAGCAGAAAACAGTATCACCTGGGAGAGGCAGTCTAGCATAGAGGTGGTTAAACACGTGGCTTCTGTGACCAATTACCTAGGTTTGAATCATGGCTTATTACCTATGCGACCTTGGGCAGGTTCCTTAGCCTCCCTGTGCTTTGTTTTCCTTATTTGTAAAATTAGGGTGATAAGGATAATAATATCTACCTTCTGGGGATGTTATGAGAATTAAATGAATTCAGGTTTATAAAGCTTTTATGAGAGTGCCTGACAAGTACTATATAAGTGTTTGGTAAATACACTAAGGGAATGGAATTTTTAAAATAATATGTTAAAGGCTCAGGATTAAGAAATCACAAAAAGAGTAGATGAGTTATTATAGTGGAACTTTAGAGAAGAAACAAATATTTTAATATGTATTGTATTTTATAGATGTTCATATTTGCATGTGTTATAAAATGGTTAGAGAAAAATAAAGGGTCTCATGTACAGACCAAATGATAATTCTAACATGTCCATTCAATGTAGTCTCCCTGGATTTAAAATAAATATTTTAATAATCACCATATCATTGCCAAATTATAGGGCAAAATAAAAATGTTTCAATCTATACCTCAAAGGCTTAATATTAGGTACAATTAACACTTATCTGAACTGAAGCCTAGGACCTGGGAAGCCAACGAAGGCAATATATGTCATACGACTGCAATCTGCAAAAGCCGAGGAACTCAAAAGTATGATTTCTCATTTGGTTACATGGAGCTGTTTTCAATGAGTTATTTTAATTCATGTGGAACATTCGTGTCCTGCATGGAGAACATAAATTGGAACATGCCACTTCTAAATCTATTTGCAGCCACAGAAGAATACTGATACAGTTTATTTATTTAATTTATTCCTTTGCTTTTTGACTTAAGAAAGTGATATTTGGGCAATTGGATCTTTTCTTTTTCAGAGTAAAACAGGAGCCCTGGAAGGCCCAGAAGTGGATGGGTTTGTCAAAGACATGATGGAGCTTGTCCAGGTGAGTGCACGTTTTTCTTCTTATGAACTGGGGTTGTTGTTTTGATTGATTCCATTGTTTATTTGTGGGAATCAGTGAGACTGAAGGTTAATGTCAAAGATAAAATCTAGGGATGTAGTTTATTTAATAACCTTTGAATTGCTATGAAACCCAACAAACCTCCCTCGCTTTCTTAAGATTGTAGTTTAAATTACATGAAGCTATCATGCAAGTATGTTTTTACCATCATTTAAAGGCCATCTATTTTACCAAAGGAGCACAGTGCCACTGAATATCTTTCTGTTCTATTTTTTGGTTACAGAAAGTCCCTCTTCCCCTTAGACTTGGTTATTAGAATAACTAAAACATTTAATTGAATTTCATGTAATAAAACTTATCTTCAGAATTCTATTTTTTTTTTTAACTAAGAGGTTTCTCTAATACCTAGCCTAAGATGGTTATTTATCGGTTAACACATTGCTGAGGTTGGGGCAGATGAAATTTAGATTATATTTACATCACACAGCTGTTTTATGTAGGACAGACAATGTTTAAAAAACCTTCGAGGTCCTGTTGAACTGTATTGACCAGCTACATGATCCAGTTAAGCAGATCATTTCCAGTTCTTCCTTTTCCATGGGATTGTGTAAACAATGAATTTAGTAGTCTTGTATCCTTAGGGATTTTTTGAGGTTTGTTCAGAACACAATGATTGTGTTCTGGTCAGCCCAAATAGCAAAAAATTAGAGTAGCAATTATGAACTGTTTGTGGAGTTCCAGACTTCTTTGAAAATCAGATTAACACTATGGAGCCTTGCAGCTGAAAAATGTGCAAATATCAATTTTTGCATGAATCTCCAGGAAGTTTGTGTACTGTAATAAGAGCAGGCATGGATAAAAGCCTTTCTGACATCTAATCAGCCTGATGAGACGTCTTCTGTGATTCCTTTCTTTTGTTATTCTCATCCCAATGGGTCCCTTGCCTCTTCTTTTCCTCGTTCACTTGTTGCTTCTGTTGGAGATTTCACAGGCATTTGCACAGCCAGAATAACTGATGAGTATTGGTGTGGTATTGCTTTTTCTATTGATTGCTAGAGGAAAATCCCATTTCACTAATTATCTACTTAATGTCAGAATGGCTTCTGTAATAGAAACTGAGCAATTATCTATGGGATATTAAAGTTGCATGGCAGCATTTGCTAAATTAGAGTTTTAATTTGCTTTTGAGAGAATGAATGGGATAGTCAGTCTGTTTTTGAGAGCTGCCTGGCCTCTTATGCATTGGAGCCAGGGGCAGTGACTGCCTGAGTGTAGAGCCTGGGGGCTTTGGAACCTTACAGCACTCTACCCCACCACCCCCCACAGAGGTTTTGGCCTTCTTCTCTTCCATGGCCCACACATACAGCCCAGCTGTGAGTGTGGATGCAGAGTCACAGTGAGCAATCAGTCATTAACCAAATCAACCTCCCTTCTTCTTTGCTCCCCCTTTTCTTTAGTCCCAAACTTGTGGGAAAAAATTTTTTCTCAGGTCAGAGGTGTCATTTGTTGCTGACAACAGTCTTGTGGCATCCCACATCTTCGCCAGGCTGTGGGAGGCAGCTGGGCTTGGCTGAGGGATTAAGCTCTGTTTGAATCAGAATACACCCGATTTACAGAATTTGAAGGGGTGGTTTCCAGAGGGGCTGCCTTGGTTGGGGGTGGCTGCTGCTCCTCCTCTTTGGTAACCTCATTTTGATTCTCTTCCCTTCTTTCTCTTTTCCCTCACTATGAAAAGAACTGATTGGAATTTTTTTTTGTAGATGAGGCTGTGTAAAATGGGAGACAGTGCTTCGGACTGTGACAGATCTGAGCTTTAATTCCAGATCAGCCATTTATGAACTGTATGTGTGTGGGCAAGTTACTCAATCTCTCTGATACTTGTCTCCTCATCCATTATATGGGCACAACAATATTTACTTCCCAAGGTTGTGTGCTGACTAGAAATAACATAAACACTGATCACAGTCCCTGGGATATCAAATGATTTCCAAAAGTAATAGTCTTTATTATTTTATTAGAACAAAGCGGCTGGGCGCGGTGGCTCACGCCTGTAATCGCAGCACTTTGGGAGGCAGAGGCAGGCGGATCACGAGGTCAGGAGATCGAGAATATCCTGGCTAATGCGGTGAAACCCCGTCTCTACTAAAAATGCAAAAAATTAGCTGGGCGTGGTGGTGGGCGCCTGTAGTCCCAGCTACTCAGGAGGCTGAGGCAGGAGAACGGTGTGAACCTGGGAGGCGGAGCTTGCAGTGAGCCAAGATGGGGCCCCTGCACTCCAGCCTGGGCGACAGAGCAAGACTCCGTCTCAAAAAAAAAAAAAAAAAAAAAGGAACAAAGCTGCTGTAATCTTTGGAGTACATTTCTGAGAATAGTTAGCATTTGAAAGAGAATTTCATAAAAGGAATCATCTGCTCAAAGCATGGCTATGCCATTCTATTGGATAATCCTGTCCGAAACAATAACGTAAAAAAAGCCAGTGCAAAAGAAAACATCTAAAAGATAGGTATGATTATGTCAGATGGCAATTAACTAACATATTTTAGAATGCATAGCTTGAAAATTTTTGCTTCCTTTCTGATTATAAAATTATCTCTGCATACTATAGAAAAATGTTGAAAATAAAGGCAAGTAAAAGTTAAGAAGCTGATGAGAATTCAAGCTAAGAATTCGGATTCTAGGCTGACCCCCTGGGGTTCCAGGTCTGATTTTACCACTCCCTGCCAATGAGACCTTGGGCAAGTCATTTTGCATCTCCAAACCACAGTTTCCTCATCTGGAAGATGGAAATTGTCATAGATCCTACTTCCATAAAGTTGTCATGAAGATTACAGGAGGAAAATCTGTATAAGGCAATTAATATTGTGCTACTTCACTAATTAATACCATGGTAATAAATTATTACTAAAAACTCAAAAAATATTAGCTATATCACATGTTGATCTGGAAAGTGATATAGCTCTCATAACTTCAGTGACTATGATCATTGCTATTTCCATATGATTTTTCTAAGAGAAAGCCCAGATATCTATCAGCAGTAATTTTGCTGTATCCCTTCTTAAAAAATCATGATTTTTGAATCTGGATAATCTTAATAATCTTCAATAACTCTGCCTTTCAATTGTCATTGAGTTTGGCAATGGTTTCCAAAGGCCAGTAGGAGGAGATAGAAGTAAAATCCAAACCAACAACATAGCAGACAAGACACTTTTTCCAGAGAAAATGAAAGAGATGGGAAAAATACTAGACCATGCAAAAAATTAATTGGAAGCAGAGATCAGCCTTGTTCTTCAGTGGATTTATATCACCTTATATCACCTCTATGGGAAGATGAAGATACTCGCCCCTTTTTGCCTCTCTGTTTCTGCAGAGCTGCTGGGGCAGCACAAAGGCACCTCTCAGTGTAAGCACCAGCCAATTTGAGACAGAGCTAGTTCCTAGGGACCAAGTCAGACTATGGTCAGTAATTCAAAAGGAATTTATTGGGATTCTCCAGATGATTTGTTGAGCTAAAACATATGTACACAGTGATAATTGAAGGTGCATATCTTTACTGTGTCTTTCCTAGTCTTTACTGGATCTTCCTTAGTCTTCTAGGTTTCTTTAAAAATACTCGCCATATAATTTGTATGCTGTAGTCAAAGGATGACCAGTAGTTGAATTTCACATTTCTTGGCTTTATAAACATAGTCTTTCCTGTGACTTTTTTCTTTATTTTCATTTTATATAAAAGGGCCATGGGAGAAGTAAACAAATCAGTATTTGGAATTTATTTTAAAAGAAACTATCAGAGAGCATATACCATGGGGTCAGCAGGAAGCTGGCCCAGTTACAAAGTCTGGGTCAGGATTTTTGGTGTTTGCAGTAATAACTCTGAAGTAAGCTTATCTTATAGTCTTCTAATTCTTGGACAATCATATATGATGCATATGTTGACTTTACATGAACAAGATTATTTGGTTATCAAAACACCCCATTCCCCAAGCTCTGAAAAATGGCACCCAAGTCTTTCCTCTGTCAATCTGATAAGATAGCAGGTCCTTGAGGAATAAACATGATTTCTTTTTTTCCAACGAATGTATTGAGATATGATTGACACTTAAAAAAGCACTGTGTATACTTAATGTATACAATTTGATGCATTTGGAGGTAAGTATACGCCCATGAAACCATCATCATGATCAATGACAAAAACATCCATCACCTGCAAGCATTTCTCTAGCCACCCCCCTCCACCGTTTTTTGTCTTTTTGTTTTGCTTTGTTTTCTTTTATGTCAAGAACACTTAACATAACATTTACCCTCATAGCAAATGTCCAAGTATACAATACAATACAATACAATATTGTTAATCATATGCACAATAATTTCTGTACAAGATTTTTGTTTGTTTGCTTTTGAGACAGAATCTCACTCTGTTGCCCAGGCTGGAGTGCAATGGTGCGATCTCAGCTCACTGCAACCTCCGCCTCCTGGGTTCATGTGATTCTCCTGCCTCAGCCTCCTGAGTAGCTGGGAATCACAGGTGCATGCCACCACACCCAGCTAATTTTTGTATTTTTAGTAGAGATGGTGTTTCACCATGTTGGCCAGACTTGTCTCAAATTCCTGACCTCAAGTGATCTGCCCACCTTGGCCTCCCAAAATGCTGGTATTGCAGGCATGAGCCACTCCGCCTGGCCTACAAAACTTTTTAACAGCCCATAGCTCACTCAGAGCAGCATAAAAATCAACACAAGAATCTACAGCTTAAATTAGAAAGTAGAATGGCAAGAAATTCCAGATCTCCCAAGAGAAGGTGGAAATGTGAACAGTAACATCGGAAGCCAAATAAATTGGCTGCCGGAAGTGACACCAATTTATTTGGAAGCCAAATAAATTGGCTGCCTGGAAGTGATGGGTGTTCCTGCCCACAGGCCTCCCTAAAGTTCTTTCTTTTCCTTGATGGACACCCCATTTGCTTTTTCTCTGCTATTGACAGGAAGATGATTGGCAAGAGGGGACAATACCTCTTGTTATTGATAGATTGAATAAAGAATTGAATCTAACATGTGCCTCTCTAAAGAGCTAGCCCTTAGCAAAAATGTTTCTTTTCACTTTTAAATTGTAAAAATGATACGTGTATCATAGAGAAATCAGAAAACAGAAACCAGAAAAAACAGAAGCATAACCTCTATGTTCTAACAGACTGACTGTGAACTGATTTTCTCCTATGTATGTTTTTATATGGTTGAGATTACAGTGAATAATAGACATTACAATATCATAGTATATTATATATAATATAGAGTATACTATATATAGCCTATTATAGAATAATATTAATAGTCATTCAGTAACCACATAATATTTCACCTGTGGTTAGATCATAATTTACTTAAACATTCCCCTATTACTAATAATTTAGATGGTTTCCCATGTCTGCGATTCAAAACAATAATGCAATAATATCCTTGTACAAAAATCTTTCTCTGTATTTGGCCTTGTCCCGGGAATAAAATTACTAAATCAAGTGGTTTGCGTGCTTTAGAATTCCTGGGATCCATTGTCAAGTTTTAGCAAACATCTGAAGAACGAGCAGGTGTGCTTTCCCATTTCCTTCTTCAACGTCCTTTCCTCCAACCGGACTTTTCTTCCCCTCACTACCCAGAAAGTTGCTGATGACTTCATTTTGACCTAGCTTTGTCTATCAAGGAAGATAGCATTCTAGTATATATACTATATGTTTTCGCACTATTATGTTAGGGACTTAACGTGCTGCCATCTCTTGGGTGATGAAAAACTTTGAAAAGAGAGGATAGGTGGCAAGGAGAAGAAAATATAATCCCAAAGAGTGAATATCTAACAAAAGAATGTCTGGGGTGGTGGAAACTAGCGATGGGAAGAAAGTTGAAAGATTGAAGTGGTTCTTCCAGGAGCTTCTCAAATTAAAGCACTGCTGGGTGCACCACTCTCTAGGAGACTTCCCAGTGTCTGAGCAGACATTTCCATTTGCCTAGTAAACTGATCCTAAAGGAACATCAATGTAATTTCTTATTTTCATTTTAAAAAGCAATGGCAGGTGATAATTTGTAAACAAGCAGAGGCTTGTTGGTAGAGACCTGGACAGATATCTTAAGCAATAATGTCTTAACTTCTGCCTGTCACCTCAATGTTTTCAAACACCAGTGTGGCCAATAAATAGCAAACTGGAGACAGAAAACATGTTGTAATTTTGCATGGTTAGAGAATAAGTTTCTGGTTAATTAAATATTTTGATTGGTAGATAATTATTTTAAGTGGATTACAATAAAATGCACTTACCATCCGTGAAACTCTAATTCAGTTCCTCTAGTGGTCAGAATATGATCCTGTGTTGGAGTCATGATGACTCTAGGATAGAGATTTGTGGAGCGCTGGTTAACAGAAGGCTTGGATATGAACTTTAATTATTTTAAGAGCATTGGAATGTACAGGAAAGGATAGGTATATGACAAAAACAGGAGGCTGCATTTGAGGATAGTCATGCACTAATTTCATATATATAATTGAGCACCTACTACGGGCAAGAATTGGGAAGAGAAGGCCAGCCCCAAAGTTCCCCCTATTGCCAGGATTAAAGGGAGACAGGTCAGCATTTTTCAATCAATTTTATTTCAGATCCACTCTCACACTGTCCTATGAGATGAAAGAGGAAAAAGTTACATTTTTACATAAAAGATTATGATACAGTGTAGTGATAAAAAATATACACTTTTGGACCTGACTGCCTGGATTTGTATCTTGGTTCTGACATGTGTCAGCTGTGTGACAGTGGGCAAGTTAATTAACTTCTCTGTGCTTTAGTTTACTCATCTATAAATTAATGATGAAAGTAGATACAACCTCTTAGGGTTGTTCTGAAGATTAGAGTTAATATATTTAGAGCTCTTACCTCAGGAACCTATCTGCACTTATATTAGTCACTTGTTATAAAAACTGTTGTTAAGACTGAGGCTCTAAAGGTTTCTGGTGATTTGTCTTCAGTGACACGTGCATTTTTGAGCTGTGGCATTTAGGTCTCCTGACTCATATTGAGTTGCCCAATATTGAAAACATAACTCAAAAGGTCCAAAGGACTTCCTTTACATACATCCACATCCATTCCCACATCTCCTAACACACATGCATTCATACACCAAAAATATTTTCTACTCACTTGAAGGAAATAATTACTATGGTGGGAAACAAAGTCCATTATTCTTCAATTAGAAAACAAAACAAAACAAAAACAAACTTAGAATAGTTTGAATGAGGTAAATACATTGGCAAATTAATTCACACTAATGTGTAAATGACTACCACCTGAGTATTTTCTAATAACAGGATTTGCCAAAAGGATCCTGGGGCCGTTTAGTGGAGAAAAGTTTTACCAACAAGTCACTGAAGATGCTGAAAAGCAAACATCCCCACATTGCACTGTACAACAAATGAACTCCCACCAGGGGGTCTCAGAATGCAGCCTGCTGTTTTCAGGACCTCTGAGCCACATTTCCTTGGGCCACATCTATACTTGCCTGGTACTGGCAGAGAACTACAAGAGAACCTATTGACAAGGTCGAGTTACATTGTAGCCTCAGAGTCTAATCATTCAGGCCACTCTCCACAGAAGAGTGAAGTTGATCAAGTTTATCTTCTGGTCCAAGACTTTCAGCTCCTGATATCTCTCTGAATACCAGCCCTACTCTGGTGTTTATTTTTCCTGCTCTGCCATCTGGCTTCCAATTTCTGTTGCTCTTTCCTCCTTCCTCCTATTTTAAACCTGCTATCAGTAATAGATTTGGTGTCAGTCATTCACCCCATGGGACAGTGCAAATTAACGAGTCTTAATGTGGCTCGGCTAGTTAAGGAACAATTTCTTTTTCTTCCCCTACTGATGATGTTTTTAGTGATTTTGTTTTTGGAAGTGAGAAAATCTTGGGGCAGGGTTGGGTAATGGAGAGTGCTTCCCAGAGCCCCTGAAATCAAACCTGTGGGTCATTGCCTTCTCTGTTCACTCATAAAACTACTCCAGTAATCAAGGGGCTTGGAAATTTGACTAAATTTGTGTTTTGTTTTTCTCTCTGTACATTGACTTTTAAATTTAGATTTGTGAACAAAAGTTTTCTGAAAAGGAATTTCATGGAAAGGCTTTATTCCCGTTAATAGTTTGAAAACGGGGCTGGGCACAATGCCTCAGGCCTCTAATCCCAGCACTTTGGGAGGCCGAGGCGGGTGTGTCATCTCAGGTCAGGAGTTTAAGACCAGCCTGGCCAACATGGTGAAATCCCGTCTCTACTAAAAAAATACAAAATTAGCCGGGTGTTGTGGTGGGCACCTGTAATCCCAGCTACTTGGGAGGCTGAGGCTGGAGAGTCGCTTGAACCTGGGAGGCGGAGGTTGCGATGAGCTGAGATGGCACCACTGCACTCCAGCTTGGCGACAAGAGTGAAACTCCGTCTCAAAAAAAAAAGAAAGAAAAGAAAACGGGAAAATGGAGGACACACTTTTCAGTGTAAACCAGGGTGCAGAGAACAAAAGGGGGTTTGGATTTTACAGAATCAGTGCCCACTCACGTTGCCAGTTAGTTCTGTTTATGCAAATAAAGGATTCAAACTTGCTTAGTTCTGATTGGTTGTCGGAGCCAAGTTCTGATGGTCAATAGAGCTGAGCCCTGATTGGTTAATTTAACTGAGTTCTGATTGGTTTGTTCGGGTGAGCTCTGAAAGCCCTAAAATGAAAAAGGTGCTGGTTTCCAGGGAACTTGAGTAAGCTGTCATCTCTAGTCAAAAAAGGGCCACTTGGATATATTTTAAATTTAGGGCCAGTGGCCAGGCACGGTGGCTCACTCCTGTAATCCTAGCACTTTGGGAGGCCAAGATGGGCGGATCACCTGGGGTCAGGAGTTCAAGACCAGCCTGGCCAACATGGTGAAACCCTATCTCTACTAAAATACAAAAATTAGCCGGGCATGATGGTGGGTGACTGTAAGCCCAGATACTCGGGAAGCTGAGATGGGAGAATCACTTGAACGCGGGAGACGGTGGTTGCAGTGAGCCGAGATCACTGCCACTGCACTCCAGCCTGGGAGGCTGAGACTTCGTCTCAAAAAAAAAAAAAAAAAAAAAAAAATTTAGGGCCAGTAAGCCACATGAGATCCATTTTGAAGGATGGGCTCTTTGATTTTGACATTTATTCACAGATGCATCAGCACACATGTAGTTTCATTAGACCAGCCTTTTCTCCATGAGAATGGTATGAAATTTTGCAGTGAGCACTCAATTGGAATCAGAGGACTATTGAGGACTGTCTCCAATTGTCAGAGGACTGTTGGACTATTCTTGGGCTCAAAAATGCTGCCACAACTTTCCAGCTTGGCAGGAAGCTTAAGCTTTCTCTGCACCTCTGTTTCATAATTTGTAAAAGAGGTGGGATTGTTTACTTCCCAGCATTATTGTGAAGCTTAAATGAAATAACCTATGGAGAATCAATTTGTTAAAGCATTCCTCACTTTTGCAGGCCTTTGAAGTTGAAGTAAAAAACTTTTCCTAGCTAACATGTATCACATTTCTAGCTAACATTCTTTCTTGCCCCCTAACATATCCCTTGGAGTAAATATTACATCCCTAGCTCAACCACATGTTTTAAATTTACATTCAGTATAACCATTTTTTTTTAAACCAGAGGCACAAAAATCTCCTACAGGGAGATAATGAAATGTGTCTTCTCTCATCAGCGCAGCAAGGCAGAAATTTATGATCATAATTCCCTACTTTGAGGCAAAGTATCTTTACTATGGTTGCTAATAAGGCAGTCTTTCTCTAAGAACTGCAGGGAAGTGATGTGGAAGTAAAGGTTTTTTGGCCTGAAGGGACATGCTGAGAAATGAAGCTGTTGGCAGAAAACTTATCCTTGGCAGCATTTGGTGGGATGAGGCGATAGACTCATTCCCTCACTCCCTGTGGCCTGTCTCCTTCAAGGCAGGACACCCTAAGCTTAGGGAGCATCAGAGAGGGTGTTAAAAGGTGGGAAAAGGGTGGGAACACCATTGGCTTGCCTGTTAACATGTTACTTTTGTTGCCCTCAGCCCAGCATCAGCGGGGTGGACCTTGATAAGTTCCGCGAGATTCTCTTGCGTCACTGCGACGTGAACAAGGATGGAAAAATTCAGAAGTCTGAGCTGGCTTTGTGTCTTGGGCTGAAAATCAACCCATAATCCCAGACTGCTTTGCCTTTTGCCCTTACTATGTTTCTGTGCTCTTGCTGGTAGAATTGTATCTGTGCATTGCTGCTGGGGACACAGTGGGCAAACTCACAAATGGTGTGCTATTCTTGGGCAAGAGGAGGGAGGCTAGGGCCTTCCTCCCACCGGCATGATCTATCCCTGCCTCACCGAAAGCCCCTGTGTAGTGTCTGTGTTGTTTTCCCCTTGAGTCTGGGCTTTCCTATCCTCCCAAACACTCAGCTCCCCTGTTAGTTGGCTCTGCCTGTCCTTCCCCAGTCACCAGGGTTGGGGGGACAGGGACAGCTGAGTGCATTCATTTTGTGCTTTTCTTGTAGGCTTTCTGCTTAGTCTGAAAGGTGTGTGGCATTCATGGCAATTCTGTAACTTCAACATAGATTTGTGTGTGTGTGTGTGTAAATAAATCTGCAATTGGAAACAAAAATGTGCTGGTAATTGCTTTTGTCTTGTGACCTTTGAAATGTTCTACCTGATGGTTTGACTAACAAACCCCTTATCTAATGGGGATCGGGGGAAGGGTAGAGAAGGAGAGTGAAGGGCAATATCTTAAAAGAAATCCACACCACCAGTCCTTCTATAGTTCTCACATGCCCTCACTAGGGCTGACTTCCTGGTGAGCTGGCATTAAAGTGAGAGCTGCCAATAATCACTTTTTATTGGAAGGAGGAGACCAGAACACTCATCCTGGACTGGGTTTTGTTCTTAAGTGCTTGGTGAGCTCATATGGCTAGGCAGGTAGAAATAGAGAAGAAATATGAAGAAAATGTTTCCCAAGTAACCCAGGCTCCCCTCTCCATCCCTTCCTTTTCCAACAGTGCTCCCCAGCAAATCTGGGACCACGACAGTCTTCTTCTAGGTACATGAGTGCCTCTCATGGATGCCTCTGCATGCTCCTGGCCCCAACATGCGCCCTGCTCTCTTCTCTCCTGGAACTCTGATGCCATCCCCATGGAAAGGAGACTGTTGGGGCAAGGGCAGAGTTTCTGCGGGTCAGGCCCCACTTTCCTTTACTGTCTTCATCCTTTATTCTTTATAACACCCCTACCTTACACTAGACTGTGCAGTAATTTCAGGCTTAGTGAAGTGTTATAGATAATTCAGAAAAATTAGTGTAGAACAGTGTATTTAGAGCTGTTCATAACCCAAGAATTCTGCTTACAGGGGTTCCCTTCATTGCACACCCTTGTCCTAACCTGATTTTCTTCCCCTCAGGTCACCCTTACCTCCAACATATAGATAATTCATATTAAGAACTACTATTTACTAAGTGCTTTCTATGTGCCAAGTACTTCTAGGTGCTTTCCATACCTTAAGTAATTTAATCTTCACCAAATCCCTGTGAGATAGGTACTATCATGATACTCATCTTAGAGATGAAGAAACCAAGGTAGATAGAAGCTAAACAATATGTTCGTTATCATAGCTCTTAGAAGAGGGAAGTCAGGGAGTCTGACTCTGGAACCACATGTTCCTAACCACCACCTTATTTTTTGTTTTATTTTATTTTTTTTTTTTGAGATGGGCTTTCGCCATGTTGCCCAGGCTGGTCTCAAACTCCTGGGCTCAAGTGATCCACTCGCCTCAGCTTCTGAAAGTGCTGGGATTACAGGCATGAACCACCATGCCCGGCCAACAACCACTTAATTACAGACAATTTTCATGTACCTTTCAGGAAGCCTTGGCCCCTTCCTGCAGGTTCTTTCTCACAGTGGGATCTGCCACACCTCCCAGAAGAACAGTTCTCCAAGTCTGGGTCATTCAGCCTGGAGTACACTTTGTGGGAGCTTAAAGAGAGTTCAAGAAGCAACACAGGGTGAACCACACATGCCAGATTCTTCTGTTGATTGTCCAAGTGGTGAGCTAACTGTACACACATACACCCTTCACAGGACAAACAACCATTTTCAGGATTGAGACTGCCTGAACCTACAAAGAGGAAAAGACATTCTCTATTTCCAGGACATCACATTATTCTGCAGTGGTTAATTCCTCTTAATCTCCTGTTTTCTTATTGTGTTTTAAATAACAGAAGACTTTTATTTTAACATAGTTGAATTTATTTTATATTTATTTATTGCAACATATTTTATGTTTGGTTTGAGAAAACCCACTCTATATGTCACAAATGCATTCTCTTCCACTGTCACTTTTTTAAACTTTAAAAAAATTGTAGTCATAGATACATATGTGTGTGTGTTTGTAGCATAACAATTGCCATTTAACAATTTTAAGTGTATAATTCAGTGGCATTAATTACATTTACAATCTTGTGCAATGATTACCACTATGTCTAAAATTTACTCATCACCCCAGACAGAAACTCTGTACCCACTAAATAATAACTCCCAATTTCCCTCTTCTCCATTCTCTGTTAAGCTCTAATCTATGTTCTGTCTATATGAATTCACCTATTCTAGATATTTTATATAAGTTGAATCATATAATATTTGACCTTTTGTGTCTGGTTGGTTTTACTAAGCATCGTAATTTCATGATTTATCCATGTTGTAGCACATATCAGAATGTCATTCCTTTTTATGGCTGAATTATTTTCCATTGTATGAGTAGTCTATATTTTGTTTATTCATTTGCCTGTTGATTGACACTTGGTTTGTTTCCACCCTTTGGTTATTGTAAATAATGCTGCAAGGAATATTGGCATATGAGCATCTGCGTCCCTGTTTTCAATTCTTTTGTGTATATACGTAGGAGTGGAACTGGTGGTTCATGTATTAATTCTATGTTTATCTTTTTGAGGAAATGCCAAACTGTTTTCCATATAGCTGCAACATTTTACATTCCCACTAGCGATCTATAAAGGCTCTAATTTTAATCTCCTCTTCCTAAATAGAGCTTTTTCCAGAACTGGCAAAAATCAGAACTGGACCCAAGGCTGAGCCATATCCACTTAATTTATGACTCTTCCTTTAGCTACACGAAGAGTCTTTGAGGTTTGCTGCTCCTGCAATGGGTGTACTGCATTCTTAGCTAAGGATGTGCATCCTCCTCAGTGTCTACCTAGTGGTGGCTGAGACGAGGATAAGGGTGGGAAGGGATGTTTTATTCTTTTAGGAATAATTTGTTCGGACCCATTGAAAGAAACTACTTACCTTGAGCACCAGCAAGCTTTTAGTCATGGCACATAGCTGAGACTCTATCAGAAGCTCTCAGGTTTCCTGCTCTATTACAATCTTAAGTTGAAGACCTTTCCAAGCATGCAAAGAAAGGGCTGGTGAAGATCTTTGAATAGCAAGAGGGTAGGTTTGTTCCACGTGAGGAATGATTTAACTATATCCTATAATGTAGGTGCTGGTGGATTCATTTATGGATGGCCAAGGAAGATAAATGGACTTAGGTTTTTGTTGAAAAACCAGAGGCAGATTAGGGAGCTGACGTAGAGGCTCCTAGTAGGCAGAAGTCTCTTATCAGAGCCCATGTAGTATATATTTGATGGGTTGGGAAAAAGAATGACATCCTGAAAGCTGTGCTTTGGTCCAAAGATTTGTGTTCATCCATTCATTCAACAAATACCTATTAAGAATGATTGAAGCCTTCTTCAATTGGTCAGGCCCTCAGACACCACTCCCTACCCTGAATTATGATCCCAGGTAGTCACTGTCCTACTCATCTGCCAAATATACCTGCAAATAGTGTTAATTTATATTTATGGATACTTTTCTTCTTAAGTGGATTGTAAAGGTAGTGATACCAAGGAATTGTGTATTGCAATCCTTTGTATATCAAGCATTTCAGTTGTAATCAAGAATGCTGTTGACAGTGGTGGTGGTGATGCTGTTGGTGGTGATGATGGTGTTCGTAGACTAAGAATCTACTGCACAACATAGTTGGTGATTGGGCAGTGCTTAATCTAATCTTTTATTGGGTCTACATGATTATAAAGCAAAATAAAAATGTAATTATATTTGCTGCATAGTATAGCCTAAAATAAATAGTTCAGTGATAGATCTCAATCACTCATTTTTGTAAAATTTCAGTAAAATTGGTGTGGATATCCAGCTTTACTTTATCTCTTGATATTGCAATTTCTGGTCAATTCAGCCCCAAATTCTATAAAACCCAGTAGCTGGAGTGGACTTAATATAACACAAATAATGGACTTTCTGATTAAACCTGAACAAGGCTTGGTGTAAAAACAACTTCAGAGGCCTTACTGCCAGACCCATAAGCTTCAGTTTTGCTTCTTGATTGCTTATTTGTTTATAAGTTCTTGAAGGCAAAAGCTTATAGGTTTTTATAGGTTTTTATTTTAGCAATAGTTAGCTTATTTTTGCTTTATCAGGGTTAGGGATACTTAGAGCCATGACCTCCTCTATGAGACTTTTAGGACAATGTTGAGTCTCTAACTATCATAACAAACAGTCACAACCTGGGAGATAAACACCCGCTTCTGTCTCCTCAAGGACCTTCTCTCTTCATTCCCTCCAGGGTTAAAGGAACTAATTATTTATGGATACTTTTCTTCCATTCGACTGTGGACCTTCCCTTGTTTTTCTTAACATTCTGGGCCATCTCAGTCTCCCTGACTCCTTCCACTGACATCGGTCCCACTCTCCTCTGCTCCCACACTCCCTCCAGGCTCCCTCCTCTCTCTGCAGTGACTTCACAGCTCCCTAGTCTCTCTTCTTGACCTTTTTCTAATCTCTTCTTTCCACCTTCCACTTCATCCCTTTTGCCCTTGACCAGTTAAAATGTACCCTTTCTTCTTGGATCTCCTTAAGTCCTAACTTTTCCATAAATCTGCTCCAATACTCTCCACTATCTCTTTTCACCCAATTTCTATTATTTTTTAATTAATATCCATAATTTAATCCTAATTCTCCTGTAGTTGCTGTATCTGTGTGTGTGATACATATGTGTGTGTGTCACCTCCAACGAGGTGAAAACCTTCGAGTAAGATCTGAAACCCTTGTTTTAGACTTTGGTAGCAACTCCGTCTGGCCCTGCCAGACCACTACATGAGTATACATCTCCTAGCACAGTTACCAGCACAGATGAGAAACTTATATCATCGAGCGATGGAGAAAGCCTTGCCTCTGAGGCTGGTTCCCTGGTATTTATTTCCAATTCTGACTTTTCCTAGCTGTATAGCCTGGGGAAAATCAACAAATCTCTCTATATACCCATTTCCTTATCTGAAAAATAATACTGACTTCTGGTGAAAATGATGCTCTATGTTCAGGATTTGAGCAAGCATCTCCGCGGGCCACCACTCCAAATGCATAGCACTGTCAGAATCAGTGATAAGAAATAATTTTAAAAAATAAGCCTCACAAATAAGACGAGACTTTTCCTGTAGGATAAAGCAGAGCCTGAGGTCTTGCTGGGCTCCAGATTCTGAGGCAAGAAGGGGCAGCAGCAGGCACCAGAAAGGTCCCTGAGCAGGGAGAAAGGAGTGGGTCTCACTGCTCAAAACCAGGGGCTGGAGATGGACTTCACAGGCATGAAAAGAGGCTGGAAAAGCTGAGAGGCACTGCTGGGCCAAAGGCTTATGAATGGCTCAAATCTAGGGAGCTGGACCTGTGCCAAGTCACTCACTGTACCATTATGCAACCTCTAATATCCACAGTATTTTTAGAGGGAAGGAGTCACGGGCCCCCAGTGCAAAATGTAGGTTTTAAGCTATGGCCCTAAAAGGCCAATCTTATGTAAGCACCAAGCTACCGGACAAGAACTTAGAAGAGACACAGAGAGAAAGAGAAATAAAAAGAGAAAGAGAAAGAAAGAGATCATTTTTTATTCACATAAGCCTGCAAACTTTAATTCCAAAGCCCATAAGGTTAGAAATAGAACTATCAGCAATCCTTCTGAGTATATGCCCAAAAGAGAAGAAATCACCACCACCTTGTAAAGATATCTCACCGTGATGTTCATTGCAGCATTATTCACAGTAGCCAAGATATGGAAACAATCTACATGTCCATTGACAGATTAATGAATAAAGAAAATGTGATATATATATTCAGCCTTAAAAAGGAAGGAGAGCCTGCCATTTGCCACAATATGAATGGACCTGGAGGACATTATGCTATGTGAACTAAGCCAGGCACAAAAAAGAAAAATACTGCATGATCTCACTTATATGTGGAATATTTGGGGTTTTGTAAAAAAGAGCTCAAATACACAGAGATAGAGGATGAAACAGTGGTTGGGGGGTGAGGAGGGGACGGCACAGGCAGCGGGGAGATGTAGGTCAAAGGATATAAAATAGCAGGTATACTAGGATGAACAAATTTAGAGATCTAATGTACAACATGAGGACTAAACTTAGTAAAATTGTATTAGGATTTTATGTTATATAAGTAGATTTTAGCTGCCCTTGTCACAAAAAATAACCATGTGAGATGACAGATACGTTAATCTGCTTTATTATAGTAACTATTTTACTATCTATATGTGTCCCATAACATCATGTTGTAAGACCCAAATATATGCAATAAAATTTATTTTAAAAATAAATAAAACAAAAAGTTTTTAAGGTCATTGGGAAAAAAGCTCATGAGAAAAGCTAATGCTGAAGAGACTATTACAAAATCAATACCCATGGAGTAAACAAATGAAATAAAAACAATACAGCCATATAAAAATACCTTCAAAATAGATATGTTTGTAATTGCTTAAATATATGTAACTTATGTTTGTAAAGGAATCTGTAATTTACTTGCCTCCAGGAAGAGGCACTGTGTGACAGGGTAGGAAGGAGACTTCACAGAATATTCTTTGTACCTTTTGAATTTTGAACCATATGAATGTATTATCTACTTAAACAGATATATAAATATAAAATTTAATAATAATACCAGTATATGTTTGCTTAGAACTCTTACAATAATAAAGGTATAATAATTAAAACAATTATTTTAAAATAGGCAGAATGAAATATAAAAAATTGGACATAAATAAGAACCCATTAAAATCATGAAAATAAAATATATGATTACTGAAATATTAGTGCAAGAAATAACTTTTGACTGGTAACAGTTGGAATCAGTGAATACACATATTGCAGATAATTCACACAGGAAGACACCCAGAGACACACTAGATAAAAATTAAAAAGAAGATAATAGTTGTTTTTAGAGTCCACAACATATGTCTATAGCAATTGCAAACAAAGAGAATAAAAATAGTGGATCAATACAACTTGAAGAAATAACAATTGAGTTTCCAGAAATGAAGACATGAATCCTCCGAATGTGAATACATATTGAATTCTAAACCTGGTAAATAAAAATAAACCCACACCAGAAACTTTATATTGAAAATGTAGAAAATAAATGCTAAAAAAATCTCAAAAGCTGAGAAAAATGAGAAAATTATGTACTAAATAATAACTACATTGCCAGTAGATTTTTATCAGCAAAGACAGATAACAAATGGACAGTGGAGTATTTCCAAGTAAGAAAGGAAAATAACAGTTAATCTAAAATGTTACCTATCCAAACTATCACTCAAAATTAGGATGAAAGACTTTACATAGACAAATATTTTGAGGGCTTTACTCAACTTCCACCATATATTCTTATTAAGAACTAGATAAGGATGTATTTAAGCAGAAAACTAAATCCAAAAGTAAGTGTGGGATGCATAGTATGGAAAATGATTTTAAAATATTTAAGCCTTAAAATGGACAGAGATTTGGCTAAAAATTGATTTGTAAGGATGTTCGCTACAGTACTAGCTGTAATATACAAAAGTATAGAAACAACCAAGATGCCCAATAGTGTTACTCCAAACTTTGCAGCACTTCATTTTTATTAAAAATCTGGACTCTTAAAACATTTTTTTTTTTTTTTTTGAGACGGAGACTTGCTCTGTCGCCCAGGCTGGAGTGCAGTGGCACAATCTCAGCTCACTGCAACCTCTGCCTCCCGGGTTCAAGTGAGTCTCCTGCCTCAGCCTCCTGCGTAGCTCGGATTAGAGGCGCCCACCACAGTTTTGCATTTTTTAGTAGAGACGGGACTTCACCATTGTTGGCCAGGCTGGTCTCAAACTCCTGACCTCAGGTGATCTGCCCGCCTCTGGAAGTGCTGGGAGTATAGCCGTGAGCCACCACGCATTGCCTAAATAGCTGTCTTTCGTAGATTACATAATAATCTCAGAAACTGACTTTGTGGCCTGTTATTTTCCTGGGAGTAGAAGAGGTTAAAGTATTTTATTGAAGATGGCAAAAGTATGATGTTGAAAAGGAGCAGCTCCCTTGTCTTTCTCGCAGGGCATGCGATGGGGAAGTGGCCTGCTTCTTCCGTGCCTCGCTGCTGAAATCTGTAGGGCAGTACACAGACGGTCAGGTTATGGGACTCTAACGCTATGGCAGTGCCTAGGGGATCAATGTTTACAACTCCTGAAGCCCCGGCGGACTTGTTACAGGACCCCGCAGTTTGTCTTGTTGTCTGTAGGCGGCATGCTAAACAGCTCAATTAAATCCTCTACCGTAAGGACAGGTAACTTTCTCGCAAGCTCTTGATTTCGTCTATGGATAGGTGGGCTTGGAGAATGAGTGTAAGGTTTTCAGAACGCACCAGACATAAAATGTCAAAAGACTGCAGTGGTAAAGCTTTCCCCGGGAGTAAAAAGCCTGCTGAACAGCTCGGATTCTTCTGGCTGCTCTGACTAAGCTTCGCCTCCTTCTGCACTTGCCAACGGCGTACTACTCCCCGTTCTTGCGTTTCACCAGCAGCATACTCCTCCAAACGAACAGCTGTCTCTGTGTCCGCTTGTTACGGTCTCGGGGATTTTTATAGGCACAGGATGGGGGTGTGGCAGGCCAAGGTCTTGGGAAATGCAACCTTTGGTCGGGGGAAAAAACAATGCCTGTCCTCACCTAGGTCCGTGGGCACAGGCTCGGGGCTGACCCCTAGCCAAGGACTACCCCTCCTCTACCCAGCACTTCTCTTTCCGCTTCGATATCATTTAAAGGGACCATGCCCTTCCTTTCCATGTCAGTATTACGCAACCCCAAAAAGGCGCAATGACATTTTAAGATTAAGAGTACAAACAAAAAATTACAAAAAGTGGACAGGAATGAATTAGGAATTCAAAGTACAGATCAGATTATTCACTATTTTAGAAGTAGCATTCCAGCAATTTAGAGATACTGTTTAGGAAAAAGAAATGGGTCTATCTTGACTCTATTCCGTTATGTTAAATTAAAAAGAAAAGGCCAGGTGCGGTGGATCACGCCTGTAATCCCAGCACTTGGGAAGGCCGAGGCGGGCGGATCACGAGGTCAGGAGATCAAGACCATCCTGGCTAGCACGGTGAAACGCCGTCTCTACTAAAAATACAAAAAATTAGGTGGGCGTGGTGACATGCACCTGTAATTCCAGCTACTCGGGAGCCTGAGGCAGGAGAATCGCTTGAACCAGGGAGACGGAGGTTGCAGTGAGCCGAGATCGCGCCAGCCTGGGCAACAGAGCGAGATTCCGTCTCAAAAAAAAAAAAAAAAAAAAAAAAAAAAAATCACAAGGAAAAATTCCCAATTGTCTGTGGAGACTGACAATGGAGATGCGAGAACGTTGAGGGTTGGGTGGCGATGACCTTCAAAAAACCTGATGCATTTTGTGGTATTTCTTATGCCGTGATTCCTCCTCTTCCATCATCCATATTTATCTTGTCATAATAATCTATCCATTATCTTCCTTTAAATATAGAATTAGTGCTTGCCTAATTGGCTTTCCTGGAATCTAATTAGTTTTAAACATTTTCTCACCTTAATTTTTTGTATGTAAAAATGAAGATGGCGTTTGCAACAGAGTTGAGGTAATCATTTTCACAGGGAAATCATTTCCAAGGATTTATAACTGTGTTCACTAATTTGTTAGAGCATGAAATGATGAACTCCATTTTTTTTTCTTTTGCACTCCAGATTACAGTCAAGGGAACATCTTTCTTCTTATACCCATCATGAAAAGAGACACAATAGCCAACGGCTTGCCTGCCGTCTAGTGCTTACCTATTACCAGAAAAACTTCATGGTAGTGAAAATACGATCCTTTACTACTAATTTGACTTCATTATTTGCAATCAACAAGATCAAAGCCAACTCTTTGGCACAATTTCTTTTGCTAGAAGTTTAAGAAAGTTCACTGGGTTTTTTATTTATGGCAATCTCCTTTGATGTTTATTGAAATAGTTCAATAATGACTAAAATTTTCAAGTTTTTTGGCTGTCAGATTGACGTTTCCCTGAATAAATCACTGTGTATGAATGGTCCACAAGGCTGCTCAATTTTATGGGCAGCACTTGGTAGTTAGTGTTGCCTGGTGAGTTAACATCTAGTGAGACTATCTGATATATACAGTCTTCTTCTATGAGGGGCTGGAAGCTTCCCCCTGACAAACACAGTGTGGTGAAAGAGTTATTGAACCTGGGGTCTAATCCTGAATGTGAATTCCAGCTTAAGCCATTTTATCTCGGACAAAGTCACCTGACTCTCCCAGGATTACATTGCTTATGTAAAATGAAAGGCCAGATAGATTTCTAAGGTTTCTTCTAGTTCTAACTACATTCTTGATTACAATCCATGTTGAAGAATTAATAACCTGATGGAAAAGTATGCAAATATTTTCATTCTGTACTTTAATTACAGATATTATTCTTTAAAATTACTTGCTAATAATTGTTGCCCTAAAGAATATTCAGACCGGAAAGTAGCTTTTATGCACTAAAATTCTTCACGGGGCTTGTATACATTAATAGGGCAGATGCAAGCCATTTGGGCCAAATAAACCCATCCAAAGTTAGAAAAGCTCTAGGATATGTCAGGTCAGAAAGAACATGTAATAGGAAAAAAACCTATATAAATGGGAGCAGAAAGTATATGAACCTAGTTAAATTTTTGAGGCCACCACTTACTGGCTATGTGCTGCTGAAACCGCCACTGCAAAATTGTAACTGCCCTAAAGAAGATTCAGAGTTGAGAGTTGCTTTTACGTACTGACATACGTAATGGGGCTTGTATATCTTAATACAGGTTTTATAGCAAAAGCCCCACCCAAGTTCCTAGTCAGGTCTGTTTATGCAAATGAAATATTCAAATTTGTTTAGTTCTGATTGGTTTATACAGCTGAGCCCTCATTGGTCAACACAGATGATCCCTGATTGGTTGGTTCAGGTGAGCTCTGAAAATTCTGAACTTGAACAGAGGTGTGGATTCACTGGGAACTCAGAGTACTCCTTGTGACCTCTAGTTAGCAACTGGTCTTTGGCTCTATTTTAAATTCAGGTCCAGTTAACCACTTGGGATTCATCCTGAAGGATTGGCTTTTACAGTTTCACATTTATTAATGACAACTTTGCATTTTTTAGTTACCCTGTTAATCAATTATGATCAGCTTGTCCAGGCACAGTGGCTCACGCCTGTAATCCCAGCACTTTGGGAGGCCCAGGCGAGTGGAACACCTGAGGTCAGGAGCTCGAGACCAGCCTGGCCAACATGGTGAAACCCCGTCTCTACTAATAATATAAAAACTAGCTGAGCGTGGTGGCACATGCCTGTAATCCCAGCTATTCAGGAGGCTGAGGCAAGAGAATGGCTTGAACCCGGGAGGTGGAGGTTGCAGTGAGTTGAGATCACGCCATTGCACTCCAGCCTGGGCGACAAGAGCGAAATTCCGTTTCCAAAAAACAAAAAATATTACCAGCTTGAATTCTCCCCATTGCACCCTGGGAAGTTCATGGCCCTGGTCTGCAAGTCTCCCAGGTTGTTCCTAAGAACTTCGTCTGTGGAGAAGATATAGAATAAAGAAGAGGATTTGGGGGGAAATCAGATCTTAGAGAGCCAGGAGAGCAACCTGGGCTCCTCACTGTCCACCAAAAAAACAAACAAACAAACAAACAAAAAACAACAACAACAAAAAACAATTCCCTTGGCTAGAATAAGAAAGAAAGGCCTTTTGGTCCCAGAGCAGTGGAATTGGGCCTAGCTTCATAACAGAAACCCAGGGAAACAGCAAGCTGTTGGAGGGGAGACTGCCATGTGTCACATCAGGGCTTCCTGTGACCCAAGCATAACAAAGAAGAATCTGAGAACGAATAGTCTCAAACAGCTCTTCATCTGTCAAAATATAATGCCCATTTTTTTCTAGACAGTGAAGCAAAATTTTACTCCCCAAGTTATCTGAGTGCAGATGGTGGCAAAATTGAGTTAGGGAATGTTGTGCGCAGTTGGGAAGAGGGAGAGGGAAGGATAGTTTGTGTGGAACCCTTTCTTGGTGCACACTTCGTATTTTTTTTATAAATCTGTGCCATTCTGACTCAGCACTGGTTACTACATGCACAATGATAGCAATCCACAGGCAAGCATTCATATTGCTAATGATATTGCTTTGCAGAGTGATTATCTGAGAGCCATTCTCAGCTTCTGCATCAGGATTACAGCATTTTTGCAACCACAAATTAAGGCAGGGGTGAAAAAGCCAGCACTTGTTCAGTCAAAAAGAGCTGGCAAAGAGGGCAGCCTGCAATTAAATTAAACATGCTTGTCACCAGGGGGCTGGCAGGCCTGGTTCACATGCTCAAGAGTTGGGGATGACCTTTAACAGATGTAGATTCTGAATATATAAACCCTTGAGTCCAAAGCAGATAAATGAACAAAGTGTTGTAGCTGGCTGCATCACATTTTTATCTCCATTTGAATAAGCATTTTTCTGGGCTTATTGTTGAGATACAACAAGTCATTGTTGAGATCTCTTAAAAGACCACACCAGCCAGCCCCATCTGTGATCTTATGCTTGGATATCCCAGGGATCAGTTTAACCAAAATCATTCATTTGTGCCAGTCCCTTCAACACTTCCTGAAAATTTTCCCTTTGGCTGTTTTGGATAAGAAAACTTCATTTTCAAATGTTTTGCCTAATATTTTTACCTTAACTGGGGTACACAAAAAGATCTTCCAGAGACAGAGGATCACTTGTAATAGTAAAAGATTCAAGTAACTGACTCAGGAGAGAAGTGTCTGCTAGCAGTAGGACTGGGCTATTTGATATATTTCATGGAACTTCTCCCTCTCTACTTCCCATCCTGCCTTTATCAGGAAGGCAGAGAAACAACTTGATTTCACAAAAGCTTGACCCTTTAATTACTGGCACACTCAGGTTCACAGAAATCCTAAATGGCTTTGTATTGGCCACAACTTTTATCTCCAGCAGATTTATAAAACACTGCAAAGCCATATCGCTAGTACTCAGCATATGCAAAAGTTTTAACCAGATATGCTTCCTTATATGGGTTCTCTGTTCTAGCCTTAACTTGCCTGGAGCCTTCCTAATCCTTGGTGTGACCCTCAGTCTCCACTCTCTTTTCCACACATCAAAACATTATTCACCTTCAAGCACAGCTCAAGGCTCACTTCTTCCAGGAGGCAGTCCCTGATTAATCAGATGGAAGTGGTCACTTCCCCTCAGGAAATGAGACAGCTGCTCTATGAAGAAAAGAGCATTAGACTGAGAAACAGAACGGCTGAACCCAAAGTCCAGCTTTGCTGAGAACTCACTGAGGGACTGTATTAGTTTCCCAGAGCTTCCGTAAGAAAGTATCACATACTAGGTGGCTTTAAACAACAGAAATGTATCATTTTACAGTTCTGGAGGCTGGAAATCTGAAATTAAGGTGTTAGCAGAGCTGTTTCCTTCTGAAAGCTATGAGTGAGAATCTCTTTCATGTCTCTTTCCCAGCTTCTGTTGGTTTGCTGGCAATCTTTGGTGTTCCTTGGCTAGTAGAAGTGCTACCCTGATGTCTGCCTTTATCTTCACATGGCATTCCACCTGTTTGCATGTCTGGCTCTGTATCCAAATTTCCTCTTTTTATAAGGACACCATTCATATTGGATTAGGGGCCCACTCTATGCCAGTATGACTTCATCTTAACTAATTACATTTGCAACGATCCTATTTACAAATAGGTCGTATTCTGAGGTACTGAGGGTTAGACTTCAAGATATGAATTTGGAGAGTATGCAATTCAACCCGTAACAGGGCCCATAGGAAAAAAAAAAATCCCTCTCAGTTTCCTGACCTATAAAATAGAGGTAAGGTAGAAATAACTACTCACGGAATCCTTGGAAGGATTAGCGTAGGTAGTTAACTAGCTCTGTAGGTAGTTAACCTAGCTCTGTGGCTCAGTGGATGCATATGTTAGATTCCATATGTTATCATTTTTATTTTCTGCTGTCTTATTACGCTTTTTACACCTATATATGAGTGGAAGCAGAGAGGAGAGAAGACCCAAACATAATTGATGGTTTCTCCCTGGGGGAAGTGGGGACACCATAACAACTTCCTTCAGTGAGGCACCAAGCTAGGCAAGGAGACAAGCCGTAAGCAAAGAGCTTACAGTCTGTTGGAGGGATTGCAGTGCCAGATGACCCAGCACAACTCATGAGTTAATGTTTGAAAGGTGTAGTGGTCTTTCCCTCAGTCCTTCAGCTGCTGCCTGGGACGCAGGATTTACTTCAGTGGAGTCAATTATGAGATGCAGCAAGAAGAGAAAGTGCTCTCCAAGTGCGTGTTTATTTTACTCCAAATTTCATTTTAAGGTGCATGTTTGTATAAAATGCCTGTACATTTCCTTTGGACCATCTGCTGTAGAAGTAATAGGTCAGATTCACGGGTGCTCTTTCCCTGCGGGCGTGGGGTCAGACCAATTCAGATCTTTTTCTCTTACACAGGCAGGGAGCCCAAAACTTGCTTCTGCTGTCCTTCTCTGAGAGTCTACCAATTGGCTTCCTTACTATTGTTGCGCAACACTACACATAATTTTAAATTACATCACCCACAATTTCTTTCAGAAGCTCCACAGAAGGACATCCATAAAATTAGCCCTACTACGGTTCTTACTGTTTCATTAAAGGTTTCTGGTAACTTTCTGATGTGATGGAACAGTCATAACTACAAATGTTATGCATTTTGGATACATGACATAGGCGTTTGCGTTCTTTTTAGAAAAACGTGAAACTAGGAAGGGAGTGTATTCAGAACTCCCTACCTGGCTGATGACAGAAGCATGGGCAGTGGAGGAGCCAGTAAGTGATCTCCCAGGCATTCAGCTCACTCAGCCCCGTAGCCTCCCTTAGAGTGCTCTTCCATACTTGTGTCTTAAACAATGGGCACAAAGTGATGAATTCAGAATGGACACACAGTAGGTGCTTTTAAGCGTGATTCCACCTGCCTCTAGCTGTCGACATAAGGCCACACTAGAGTAATTTTGTGGCAAATTCTGAGCTTGGTTACAGAACTTTTGGGCAGGCAGGACTCAACAAGCAAATCCATCCCCGAGGGGGATTATGATTTATATTTGCAAAGCACCAAATAAAGTTCACATAAACCTCATGAGAGATTCCTCCTTCCATGCTATAAAGTGGAGGTCAGAAATGTCAAGGCTTTCCCCAGGCTCCTCAGGAAGAAAGAAGCAGAGCCGGACTCACACAGGACTTCTGACTCAAAAGCCTTTTCTCTCATGAGCCACTGGCCATGTGCGGTGGGCAGAAGTGGCTCTTACTCTCCTCCGTAGCTAACCTCAGGAAACTCCCCAGGGCTGAGGGAGGGGATGTGCTGAAGGGTCAGCAAGTGGAAGCAACCCTCACATAGGCCCATTCTGCAGGAAAAGGCAGAGCCCCTGTGCCCCAACATCTACTGCAGCAGAGGCCAGCACTTGAATAAGAAGTGCTGAGGAAGTGACCAGCACTTCTTTCTGAAACAAGCCTAAATTAAGGGATAGAAAACCCCAGGAAGGAAACTCTGGACTGCTCCACTAGCATGGAGACAGCCAAAGGGCACTCAGGGTGCTCTGCAACCTTTTGCTCACAGAAGTGGAGGTGCTGAAGGTGCTTACTCTAAACTGAAAAAGGGATATTCTCTGAACTTTCCTCACTCTTTCCCGTCTCCAAACTTGCAGACTGTGATAAGCCATAGTTCCACTATTAGACCGTAATCCCCTGCATGGCAAGATCTTTATATTTCATGGTATTTCCAGAAACTCAAATTGAATCCAACATAGAATAGGCTCTCAGCAAAGGAGTATTAATGATGATATTAGATTTCTCTGGATAGATAAAGATTTCTCAAACCTGGCACTTTTAGCATTTGGGGGCAGATAATTTTTCGTTTTGGGGAGTTGTCCTTTGTAAGATGTTTAGTAGCATCTCTGGCCTTGACTATGAGATACCGGACCTACTACCAGTTGTGACAACCAAAAATGCTTCCCAACATTGCTGAATGACCATTGGTAGCAAAATCACCCTTGGTTGAGAATCACCACCTTAGAGGAAGAAATGAACTAACATATCTGAGCCTCGGCTATGTGCCGGATGCTTTATTGATGTGAGCTCAGTTTGATCTTCACAATAACCCTGTGAGGTAGGTATTACCATGTACAGGTGAACAGACTGAGGCACAGATTATGTAACTGGTTCAAGAACTCTCAGCTTAGAAGTAGCAGAGTTAGATTCTGAAGTAGGCCTGTCAGATTCCTATGCTGATAGGAGGCAGAAATAACAACGGAAACAAGATCTGTACAGGCATTCGTGGGTGTTCTACAACTGTTGTTCACATAATCATCATTCTCATGTCTTTTTCACTTTACTAAAAGGTTGAAGTCTGAATGTATATTTTAAGCACTGATTTCTATTTTTTCTCCATAGGACTATTAAATGCAGTATTCATAATTTCACTGTACATTTTCTCCAGTGTCACTTCAGAAATGTATTAAAAGTCAGATATATTTTCACATGGAATGACTACTGGGCTCCCCCTGGTGTTAGCTTTGATTATATTTGACTTTAAAGGAGCTCATGTGTGACCGCATTTCAAATTAATGAGAGCTTTCTCTAAGAGGCAGTTTAAAAAATTCAACTGGCTCTCATTGATTGCGTTATAAAATTGTTTTTTATTCAGATTTTGCAAATATTATATTTAAGGGCCTAATATAACTTAAGTTTTATAATGTTACAAAACAACTAATTTGAATTTGTTGTTTAAATTATTTTTTATGGACCCAAAGAGACATTTCAGAATATGGGAGTAACTGGCAAAAACAAACATATACAGTCATGAGCCACATAACAATGTTTTGCTCAATGCCAGACCACATATATAACGGTGGTCCCATATATTATAACACTATATATTTACTGTACCTTTTCTATGTTTAGATATTCAAATACTTACTATTATGTTACAGTTACCCACAGTGTTCACCACAGTAACATGCTGTACAGAAACCCAGGAGAAATATGCTATACCCTATAGCCTAGGTGTGTAGCAGGCTCTACCATCTAAGTTTGTGGAAGTACACTCTGATGTTAATACAATGAAATCAGCTAATGATAAATTTCTTAGAATGTGTATCCCTGTTGATAAGCAATGTATGATAGATTGTGTGTATATATATATATATATGTATGATAGATGTGTGTGTATATATATATGGAAATGTTCAGTCTCACTTTGATGAAAACGAGTGCAAACTAAAATAATGTGGTAATGCTGTACTTTACCAACTAAACAAATTTTTCTTTAAATAACACCAAATTATGTGAGGACAAAATAAAACAGAAACACTGCCATGCTGTGCTACTGGCCTTCTGGTGCAATAATCTGGAATAGTAATAATATGTAGAAAAAGGCATAAAGTCTTGTGTATTCTTTGACCTAATCATCTCATATCTAGGAATGGTTTAAACAAATATTTCAGAAGGAGTGAAAGCTATTTTTGCATAGATGTTCGTTACAGCATTGATTGCAATAATAAAATATTGGAAACAGCCTAAGTAGTTAACAATGATCAGCTTGGCTCACGCCTGTAATCCCAGCACTTTAGGAGGCTGAGGCAGGTGAATCATCACGTGCCTGTAATTTCAGCTACTCGGGAGGCTGAGGCAGGAGAATCATTTGAATCTGGGAGGCAGAAGTTGCAGTGAGGGGGATGTTGTGCCACTAGACTCCAGCCTGGGTGACAGAGTGAGACTCCGTCTCAAAAAAAGAAAAAAAAAATCCCCCCCAAAATATCCCAATCAATGAAAGATGGTATATTTAACTAAATTATGGTACAACCACTTTAGTGTAGTCGCAGTTAAGGTGGGCTTTAGAGTCAGACTATCTGGGTTGAAATGCTGGCTCCTGTGCTAGTTCTGTTGCTCCAAAGAAGTTTAATCTCTTCATTGGTAAGGTGGGTATAATAGTAGTACCTAGCTATAGGATTGTTTTGAGGATTAAACAAGATCAAGTGCATAACACATTTAGAAAAAAATGTGTAGTACAAAGTGCTCAGTATATGTCTTGATGCAGCTATCGAAATTGAGAATTAAAAATTAAGAATTATAAAATTACATAACCACTTAAAAATCTAATGTTATGATATATTTTAAAAAACATGATATTGAAAGAGAAAAATGTTCTCTATAAGCATAAAGGTTGGTGGAAAACATACAAAAATAAGAATAAATATGTCAAAATGGGAAATGATTGATGACCTTTCCACTCTCAATTTTCTATTTTACTATTATCACTTAAATACTAAAAAGTAAGCAGCTGGAACTCAGAAAAAAGTGTTTTTATTTATGTATTCAACCAGTCATTAATTGGTGTCTTCTGTATTTTAGGCACTGCAAAATTTGGCTCAACAATTAAAACATTCTCATAAAAAGCTTTATAGTTTTATAAAAATAAAAAGCTTTATATTTTAGTAGAAGAGACAGACATAAACATTAACACCTTTAACTAGAATGTGCAACAAGGTCACCAGAGGGACATCTAAATGACTCTAAGATTGTGGGGGGAATCGTCAAGGAAAGCTTCACAAATGATGTAATGTGTAAGCGTATCCTTGAAGGACGCATAGAAACTAATTAAGCGAAGAACGGCAAGAACATTCTAGAAAAGTTACACAACTCATAAAGATACAGGTGAATTAAAGCGCAATGGGTTCAAGGAACTGCAAGTAGATTAGTTATGACCACAGCATAGGATAGTGTAGTAAGAGCCTGGTGAGACAGCTAGGGGGAGCAGTTGAGAGATCTTAATCGGAGAAATGGCAAAGGGAGAGAAGACCTTATGTATGTAAGACTTGATGATGGCGGGTATGTGGGTGGTGAGTAAGAATAAGGAACTTCGGCTCCAGGAGGACAGGATCTCATCTGATTTGTACAGCACTGTTTCTCCAATGCTGGAAATATCTATCAAAAAGACACTGCAGGAGAAAGAAAACACCGTATGCATGTAGATGTTTGTTTCAGCATTATTTATAATAGTAAAACGATTAGAACTGCGCCTGGTACTTCGTAAACTCTCAATATTTGTGGAACAAATCATAAATCTATGACTCTAAAGTTTAGGGAAGAGGCCGGGCACGGTGGCTCACGGCCAGAATCCCAGCACTTTGGGAGGCCGAGGCGGGCGGATCACCTGAGGTCAGGGTTGGAGATCAGCTTGACCAACATATAGTGAAACCCTGTCTCTACTAAAAATACAAAAGCTGGATGTAGTGGCACAAGCCTATAGTCCTAGCTACTTGGGAAGCTGAGGCAAGAGAATTGCGTGAATCCAGGAGGCGGCAATTGCAGTGAGCCAAGATAGTGTGGCTGCAATCCAGCCTGGGCGACAGAGAGAAACTCCGTCTCTCAAAAAATATATATATAATAATATATTTTTTTAAAAAAATATATATAATAATATATTTTTTTAAAAAAAATATATAATAATATATTTTTTTAAAAAAATATATATAATAATATATTTTTTTAAAAATATATATATAATAATATATTTTTTAAAATATATATATATAATAATATATTTTTTAAAAAATAAATAAAGTTTAGGGTAGAGGACTCAGGTTTCTTTGGGACGCTTAAGCATATAGATGACAATTAATAACATACATTTTAGAGAGAGATAGAAACAGAGGCATACTGGTAGACTGACACAGAGACAGACAGAGACACAGTAAGAGGTTTATGGTTTTGCTATTAAACTCATGAATTATGCTTTAGTGTGTTTTTAACATTCCAATATGTGGTAGGGGTGATTACCTTTTTCCAAGACAGACATATTAAAATATACAGTATAATTGTGAATGTATTCTTTGTCATACATTTCTGCTGTTTGTTTTCTATAAAGCTGTGCTTTGGGGTGTTAACACAATGAGAAATAGTGTATCTACCTAATTTTTCCGCTTTTAATTTTCAAATTATTTTTTCATTAAATATCTCTGCTATTGATTTTGCAAAACAATTTTTTGGGGGACAGTTTTGTCTGGAATATATTTTTTCCATTCCTTTTCTTCTAAATGTTCTGTGCCAATAAATTTTAGGTATTTTATAACCAAGGTATAGCTATGTTTTACTCCTAGTCAAATACTGTCTTTTAAATGGCAAATTTAATCGGTTAACCTTCATTTTGATATTTGGACTCATTTCTAATGTTTGACTTTGCATTCTAATTTGTCATGCCAGTCCTTTCTGATTTCCTGCTTTCCACTGGACTCATTTTTTTTGCTATTACCCCCTTCTTTCTAGTCTACATTATTATTTTAGTGGTTACATTTAATATCATAAAATATAAACCTGACTTAAGAAAATATATCAGTATGTCTGTCCTCCTTATAAACAGTACAAGGACATCAACATGCTTTCATTTGTTTCAGCCCCTTTCATCTTCTGTAACTATTGTCCAGTGTTTTTGGTTCATTGTTTTTTAATATTGTGGTATTATTGTAGGTTTTTTTTTTTTACAACTAGTGTATTTATTTAGATGTATTTATACTTTTACCTCTTCCTTTGGCAATATTATTGTTTATTGCATCTCAGTCTTTCTTCTGAGTTCAGTCTTTTTATTTCAGTACATTCTTTAGCATTAATTCTTCTAGTATGAATCTGTGAGTGGCAAAACTTTCCAATCTTTGTCCAAAAACTGTTTCACCTTACACACAAAAAAGTTCATCTGAGCACAGAATTTTAAATTGAAAGGTATTTTGCTTTAGAACTCGGAAGGTATTATTCTATCCTTCCATGACTTCTGTGATTTCTGATGAGAAATCCATAATGTAGTGGAGGAAGCAAAACTTTACTTCTACCCTCAGGATATTTTGGTTGAGCTTGAGAATTAAATTGACGTAAGAGAGGTCAACAGGAGAAAAGCATATAAATTTACTGAATGCAAGTTTTACGTGGCACAGGAGTAGGAAATTAAGACCCAAAGACAAAGAATGGAATGCTTATATGAAGAATCTGACACAGTGCAGTAAGTTGTGAAAATGTGACAGCAAAGGGGCTTGGGTTAGAGTAATTAATTAGGTGGAGAAGTGACTAGAGAGGTAAGGGTTGGTGTAACAAGGTTTATTTGTACAGATTTTCCTTGGCCTTAATTTTCTGTCCTTGATGAGAATGATACTTTCCTTCTGGTATAGGGAGGGCATCTTTCATCTCCTGCTTTTAAGAAACAAAAGGAAGGTCAGAGTGTATGTGCATCTGCTGTTTTTCAAGTGTCTTTAACTCCAAATAGTCAATATGTCAGAGTGACATATTTTGGAGTGGTGTGTTCTGAATTCCTTCAACGTGATTTATCATAAAAAATAAAAGGAGGCTGAGCACGGTGGCTCATGCCTGTAATCCCAGCACTTTGGAAGGCCGAGGCGGGCGGATCACCTGAGGTCAGGAGTTCGAGACCAGCCTGCTGAACATGGCAAAACGCTGTCTCTACTAAAAAAAAAAAAAAAAAAAAAAAAAAAAATAGGCTGGGTGTGGTGGCAGGTGCCTGTAATCCCAGCTACTCAGGAGGCTGAGGCAGGAGAATCGCTTGAAGCCAGGAAGCAGAGGTTGCAGTGAGCTGAGATGGTGCCATTGCACTCCAGCCTGGGTGATAAGAACAAAACTCTGTCCCTGCCCTCACCACTCAAAAAAAAAAAAAAAAAAAAAAAAAAAAAAAGTAAAGGGAAAAAAGTGGCATATATTTGTCTCAGTTGCTGCTAAAGTTTTGTTAATAGCCAATATTTATTTTTAATTAACAACTCTTAGAAATTTTGGAATTACACAAATCACATAAAAACCCGGCATTAGGCATGAGCAAGTGTCATATTAGTCTGATTATAATAAAAAATAAGTCAGCTGGGCATGGTTGCTCACGTCTGTAATCCCAGCACTTTAGGAGGCCAAGGTGGGTGGTCAGGAGTTCGAGACAGCCTGGCCAACATGGTGAAACCCTGTCTCTGCTAAAGATATAAACATTAGCCAGACATGATGGTACACGCCTGTAATCCCAGCTACTTGGGAGAATGAGGGAGGAGAATCGCTTGAATCCAGGAGGCAGAGGCGCAGTGAGCTGAGATCAGGCCACTGCACTCCAGTCTGTGCGACAGAGGAAGGCTGTCGGGGGAAAAAAAAGTCAATATCACCATTTTTATTATCACGAATAACTATTAGACAATGCATTTAGACAAAGTCAACTATTTAAAACAACAGGACAAAATTATATGATTTTTCTGCCTGCCTGGAAAACCACAGAGGAAAAAAGCTGGACAACAGAAATGACAGAATAAGGAAGGAAATACAAACCAGTACGAAAATCAAGAATGTTCTATCTGTAAAACATGGTCAATCAGAAAACATAAGAAACCCTTCTAATATTTCCCCAAAATACAGTAATAAAAAAGAATACCTGGAGATAAACTCTAAGAAATGTGTGAAAGTTCTATAAGAAGAAATCAAGGCTGGGTGCGGTGGCTCACACCTGTAATCCCAGCACTTTGGGAGGCTGAGGCGGGCAGATCACTTGAGGTCAGGAGTTGGAGACCAGCCTGGCCAACATGGCGAAACACTGTCTCTCTAACAATACAAAAATTAGCTGGGCATGGTGGCAGGCACTCATAATCCCAGCTACTCAGGAGGCTGAGGTAGGAGAATCACTTGAACCCGGAAGCCGGAGGTTGCAATGAGCCGAGATCGTGCCACTGCACTCCAGCCTGGGTGATAGAGGGAGACTCTGGCTCCAAAAAAAGAAGAATCAGAAACTTCTGCAAGTAAATTGTTTTGAAAAATCAAGGGGCATGTCTCCTTTAACATGTATTAATAATTTTTTAATATATTTTATTCTATCTAAACATTTAGTTTAATGCAATTTTAATAGGATTGCATTAGAGATGGAAATAAAAGTATTATGTAGTGCATTTGGAATAGAAGAATACACAGGTTCTCTTCTATAAAGTCAAGTCCCTCCTCCTCTGCCTTGGCAAGTCTGGGAAGTTAAGTGCCACTTCCTTGACAAAGAATCTACATTAATTACTTGGAATTCATCTGTTTAGATTTGTCTTATATCCTGATTTTAAGTTTCACATTTGCCATGTTCTAAATATTACCCAGTTTTATTCAACATATAGTTGCCATTTCTGTTTTCAGAAATGTCTTCAGTTTTTGCCTTCCCTAATTGCATCCCTTACTTACTATGTATGCAGGTTAATTCAAGGGATGACTGACTTTTGTAACTTGATTGTCCTTACTCGGCATGTTTTATTTTACAGAACTTTACCTCTTTCTATACACGCCTTATTATGTGTAGATATCAAGTGTTTAGCAGTTTTTTTTTTTTTTGTAACCAAATGAGTTTTTTTTTTCGAGGTAAGGTCAGCTGTTGAATATCGTACAGTAATTTTTAATTTAGTTATTTGCCAGTGTTACTGAATGGGTTTTGTTTTTCACTTTCTCTTGGTGTTTACAGCACAAACTACAAACACAGATCAACAAACTATTTTGCCTCTTTTCAACAGTCAAAACTTTTGAAGCATATACTGTTCCA
Organism: Pongo pygmaeus; assembly: GCF_028885625.2. Classification (NCBI taxonomy): domain Eukaryota; kingdom Metazoa; phylum Chordata; class Mammalia; order Primates; family Hominidae; genus Pongo; species Pongo pygmaeus. The sequence goes on from NC_072378.2 coordinate 25,829,210, forward strand.
AATTTCTAAACTTCAAATTATGTTAGGCCTTCTAGTCCCATTCCTGCCTGAGTCTGACACTAGTATCTCACCATCACATATGGTGTAAGGCTTTTAAACATATTTTACTTACATTTTAAGAAATAATTCTATTACTCTTTACAAAGTACGTGAAGCCACAGGTATCAAACATACGTTTACCCAAATTTTAACTTACTTACATGCCACATTTAATTATGAATGTTTCGTGAAACTACCATATTTGAAAGGAAATTCTCTAAAATGTACTTTAACCAGCCAGACTGATGTTGCCTGGATTTAAACTGGAAGATTACCCCTCTCCTGCTTGTAATGCAATTTTCACTTCCATGTGTAACCCTTAACATAACTGACATACGTAACTCCAGTTTGAGATACAGTCTCGCTCATGTCACCCAGACTGGAGTGCAGTGGAGCAATCTTCGTTCACTGTAACTTTCGCCTCCCGGACTCATGAACAACCCTCCCACCGCAGCCTCCCGAGCAGCTGAAACCACAGGCCTGCACCACCAGGCCCGGCTAGTTTCTATGGGGACAGGGTCGCAATTATGTTAACAGTTAAGCCCCGGGCTTAAACGACCCTCCCGCTCCAACCTCCACAACTGCCAAGTATTGACAGCTCACAAGCGTTAAACCACCTCGCCCAGTGACATATATAACCAAAACTACTTCAAACTAATGGTCGATGCAACGCTCCTTGAAAATTCAGTCCCCGTACATTCCCGAAATGCGCTTAAACGGGCATTACTTCTGACAGGCACGTAAGATGGCTGCCTAACAGCAGTAACATTTTGTAATGTACAGCCTTTTCTGAGACGGTAGGTGGCTCTGAAAAGAGCCTTTTGTTTTTTGTGACACGTCATTATCAATGACAACCCGAAGTTACTTGCTTTGGGCTTTATGGTGGTGACTCTCAGTCTTCTTGGGCAGCAGCACTGCCTGAATGTTGGGCAAGACTCCGCCCTGGGCAATGGTCACGCCGCCCAAAAGCTTATTGAGTTCCTCATCATTGCGGATAGCTAGCTGCAGGTGGCGGGGAATAATGCGAGTTTTCTTGTTATCGCGAGAAGCATTGCCAGCCAGTTCAAGGATTTCTGCTGTCAGATACTCTAACACTGCCGCCAAGTACACTGGTGCGCCTGCCCCTATCCGCTCTGCATAGTTTCCTTTACGAAGCAGACGATGGATCCGACCTACGGGAAACTGCAAGCCCGCTCTAGAAGAGCGGGACTTAGCTTTGGCGCGGGCTTTTCCACCCTGCTTCCCTCGTCCCGACATCTCCTCACACTAAATTACAGCAATGGAAAAATCAGACTTCTAAAGCTGCTACTGGGCCTATTTATAGTCTGACTGAGGTTGGACTTTGCTATCTGATTGGCTGATGGCCGTCTACCCAATCAGAAAGTCGTACTAGAATCGCCTCATTTGCATTCACGCCACTTCCCATTGTCCAATCAGATTTTGGATACCGAATGCGGCGTTTGAGGGCCGTGCCTATAAATACCGCGTCTTTCATCTTCCCGCTTTGTTCGTTTACTTGGTGAAGGTGGGGGCTGAGGTCGTTTGGGGCCGTTGAACACTGAAGAGCTGTTTAACATTGAAAAGAGCTGTGTAACACTGAAGAGCTGTGTAACACTGAAGAAGAGTTGTGTAACACTACAGAAGTGTGTGGTAGCTATGCCAGAGTTGTCGTCTAAAAGTGCTACCATTTCCAAGAAGGGCTTTAAGAAAGCTGTCGTTAAGACCCAGAAGAAAGAAGGCAAAAAGCGCAAGAGGACCCGGAAGGAGAGCTATTCTATTTATATTTACAAGGTGCTAAAGCAGGTCCATCCGGACACTGGAATCTCTTCCAAAGCCATGAGTATTATGAATTCCTTCGTCACTGATATCTTTGAGCGTATAGCGAGTGAGGCATCACGCTTGGCTCACTACAACAAGCGCTCCACCATCTCTTCCAGAGAGATTCAGACAGCAGTGCGCCTGCTCCTGCCGGGAGAGCTGGCTAAACATGCCGTGTCTGAGGGCACCAAAGCTGTCACTAAGTACACCAGCTCCAAATAAGCCTGCCAAGTAAACGTCATTTCTAACCCAAAGGCTCTTTTCAGAGCCACTTAAACATACTGTGAAAGAGCTTAGCTTTGTGTGTGTGTGTGTGTGTGTGTGTGTGTGTTTGAGGCGGAGTCTCGCTGTCTCCCGGGCTGGAATGCAGTGGCGGAATCTCGGCTCACTGCAAGCTCCGCCTCCTGAGTTAACGCCATTCTCCTGCCTCAGCTTCCTGAGTAGCTGGGACTACAGGCGCCCGCCACCCCGCCCGGCTAAATTTTGTGTTTTTAGTAGAGACGGGGTTTCAGCATGTTGGCCAGGATGGTCTCAAACTCTTGACCTCGTGATGCACCCGCTTCGGCCTCCCAAAGTGCTGGGATCACAAGCGTGAGCCACCGCGAACATACTCACATCAGCTGTGGGCTGAGGGTAGACTTGAGTCTCTTAAAAGGGTGGGTAGACGAACTAGTTGCAGCAAGACAATCCTTGCTAGGCACCGTGACTCACGCCTGTAATCCCAGCACTTGCAGAGGTCGAGGCTGGCGTTCACGAGGTTAAGAGATGGAGACCATCTTGGCCAACAAGGTGAAACTCCGTCTCTACTAAAAATACAAAAATTAGGTGGGCGTGGTGGTGTGCACCGTAGTCCCAGCTGATTGGGAGGCTGAGGCAAGAGAATTGCTTGATTGCAGTGAGCCGAGATCATCACCGAGATGTCACCTGGTGACAGCGAGACTGTCTCAAAAAAACCAAAAAAACCCCTAGTTTGTGTAAAAGCTACATGCTGATACTGGTATATTTAAGGTTAGCATTACATATATAAAACTAAAAAGCGCAGCGACGTAGACAGTATAACTTGCATTATGATCCCAAATTTTAAGACCTCACAAAAAGGGAATAGTTGAGAGGAAGTTACGTTTTGTGCCACAAGTAAGTCAAGGTGTGGAAATGATTATGCGAACTCTTTGGAGAACTCACAAATCTGGTTAGCAGGAATTAAAGGGATTTAAAATGTCCTTTAATTTTCTTAAATTTATAATAGTTTCCTTCATTGTCGTGTTACCGGTTGTTGGACTCCATCTGTAAGGGCTCTCAAGCATTAAACTGATTTCAGCCACCTTAAAAATGGATCAAATATTACTTCCTGGAAACCTGTGGTTAGCTGGAATTCTCAATTTGTTTAACGTATGTTCATTTAACCGTTATCTTTTAACAAAATTTTGGATAAGTATATGTGCTTTCTTTACATTAAAAAGTTAGTACCGGCCGGGCGCAGTGGCTCACGCCTGTAATCCCGCACTTTGGGAGGCCGAGGAGGGCAGATCACGAGGTCAGGAGATCGAGACCATCCTGGCTAACACGGTGAAACCCTGTCTCTACTAAAAATACAAAAAATTAGCTGGGCGTGGTGGCACGTGCCTGTAATTGCAGCTACTCGAGAGGCTGAGGCAGGAGAATTGCTTGAACCCAGGAGGCGGAGGTTGCAGTGAGCCGAGATCGCCCCACTGCACTCCAGTCTGGGTGACAGAGTGAGACTCCGTCTCAAAAACAAAAAAAAAATATATCAATGTACAACAAGACGCGTTAAAATAAGTGCCCCCACACTTTTGTGCACAGTAAGACAGTCCCTGCAAAGCCCCTGCATGCTTCAGCTGGGAAATCTTCCAAGGAGGTGACAAATCGGGGGGAAGGGGCATCTAGCATCTATGCTCACCTTGTATAGGGGATGGGATCATCTCTAATCAGGGATTCATGCTTCTCTAACACCTTGGAAAACAGCAGGTATCACATAGCTGCCAAATAACCTGTCAACTTTGTGACCACTCTCAGTAGACTACCCTGATTACCCGAGGACTTTTAGGCTTATTTGGGCAATAGATAAGTAGGAATACCAGCAAATACAAACTCTTTTCAGACCAAACTTCATGTAGCTTTTATATCAGATGTATTTTTGCTGCAAATAATAGGAAATGCTGGCTGAACTGGTTGAGATAAGTAATGCAACCAAACAGGACAACATAAAGGCAGAGAAGTTCCACCAATAGGATGATCACAGCCCTGGCTCCACTACCCTGCAGTCATGCCTCTGCCCTTCTCCACACTGTGACTTTGCAATCATACTGGTTACAGTTCCAAGTGTTCATGCAGAGAGGATAGGATAAAGTAAAGGCAGGAAGAGTCAGCCTATTCCACTGGGTCTTGGATTGAGAGCAAGAGGAGTCTTCCCAGAGGACCCTGTTCCTCTCAGGTCCATTTTCTAGAACTGAGCTAGTCCAGGTGCTGCCTGAGTCATTCACCTACAGAAAACCACAGGATGGGTGTGAACTGATCATCTACCTTCATATATATTTGGCATTTTAAAAAGTTAAGTATAGTTCTGGGTATTTTGCTTTTGTTGTTACTATAAATGAGGTATTTCCTATTCGTTATTTTTTTTTTAACATTTTGTTGTTGTATATGTAAGACTGCTTTCTGTGCATTGTTTTTTTTTTTTATATCCTTCTAGTACACCTCACTGAATTGACTTATTTTCCTATTGGTTTCCTGGTAGATTTTCTTGAATTTTACATGTTTGCAATACAGGTTGAGCATCCGTAATCCAAAAAGCTCCAACATTCAAAACTTTTATTGTACTATGGATTTCTTTGCAAGTCTAGCTGATCCTATACACAGCTTAATATAAATTTCTAAGTGCATGCAATAAAATATGTTTAATACTATTAATAAAACAATACCAAATTGAGTTTTCAAAATATTTTTAAAAATGTATGATATAGTAATATTTGTGCTTCAAATAAGATTGAAAATTGTAATATTTTAGTGCATACATTGTGGAAAACAGTATAGAATTTCCTCAAAAAATTAAAAATAGAACTACCATATAATCCAACAATCCTACTACTGCGTATATATTGAAAGGAAATAAAATCAGTTTTTCAAAGAGATATCTGTACTCCCATGTTCACTGCAGAATTATTCTCAATAGACAAGATATAGAAAGAACATAAATGTCCATCAGCAGATGAATGGCTAAAGAAAATGTGGCATATATACATAATAGAATACTATTTGGCCTCAAAAAAGAAAAAGAATTCTGTCATTGGCAGCAGCATGGATGAACCTGGAGGATGTTAAGTGAAATGAGCAAGGCACAGAAAGACAAATGCTGTATGATCTCATAAGTGGAATTAAAAAAAAGTTGAACTCATATAAGTAGAGGGCAGAGTGGTGGTTACCAGTGGCTACAGTTGGGGAGTGGTGGGAAGTTATTGGTTAAAGGATATGAAATTTCACTTAGAAGGAATAAGTTGAAGAGCTCTATTGTACAATATGCTGATTATAGTTGGTAACAATATGTTGTATTCTTGAAAATTGCAAAGAGAGTAGATTTTAAGTGTTTTCATAAAAAATATGTGGGGTAATGCATATGTTAATTAGATTGATTTGCAATGTATACATATATCAAAACATCATGTTGTACACAATAAATACATAATTTTTGTCAATTTAAAAAATGAAAATAGTTGGGTGGAGAGTGGATTTTAGGGAGGCAAGATTAAGAGCAGTGAGATTAATTAGAAACTAATTCAAGTGTGAGATCATGAGTATGCAGACAAAAATTGTAGCGGTGGAGATGGTGAATAATCAGACAACAGAAATATGTAGGAAGTAAAATTACCATATATTGAGAGATTGAAGTGGATGGAGGTTGAACAGAGACTGTTAGGGAAAAAATACATTTCTGGCTTGGACAACCATGTGAATAGGGTGGTACTCATGGATATAGAGAATGCAGAAGTTCAGGAACAGTTCTGTTGGGATCAACTGGAAATCCCTATGGAGAGAATTCTTAAGGGGCTAAGCAACATAAGAACTGTGATACTGAGTAAGCAGTTTACTGGAGTTCACAAAGACGCAGAAACCTTGGGCTTTGGACCTCAAATTCCAGCAGTTCAAGGGGAGTTAGCCTGATCACTTTTCATAATGTGCAAGAAAAGGAGTGTAAAAAGCACAAGAGATGCTGCAAAGAGAGCTATTCTGTTTACATCTACAAGGTGCTGAAGCAGGTCCACCCGGACTTGGAGGATGTTTTGCACACATTATGGCCAAAGTCAAGAAAAAGCAAACAGCCTAATGCTCAGTGCCAGACTTCCCTAAGTGGGGAGCTCCAGGCCTTTTTTGCTGTCATCGTAGAGGGTTTGTAGTAGAAAACGTCTTGACAAAAGGCAAGCCATATTTCCCCATGGCACTGTCCACAGAAAGAATATCCCCATGAACCCAGGATTATGGGAGCTCCCATTTAATTGCCTCGCTGTGAGATTTTAGCTTTTACCAATACTGCTGCAGATACAGTTGATTAATGCAAAGTTTAGACTTAAAGTTAACCATGTTATGCCTAGTCTAGGAAAAAATTATCTGTCTGGCAATGAGGCATACTCTATAATAAACATTCTACAGCCCTATTAGAAACTTTCATTGGCTCTTAAAAGAGCCTTTGGTTTGTGGAGCTCATCTGCTGGCTGGATCATGTTTTACTTGGAGCTGGTATACTTGGTGACAGCCTTGGTGCCCTCCGACACAGCATGCTTGGCTAGTTCCCCGGGCAGCAGAAGGCTCATGGCCGTCTGGATCTCCCTAGAGGTGATGGTCGAGCGCTTGTCATAATGTGCCAGGCGGGAAGCCTCACCGGCAATGCGCTCAAAAATGTCACTAACAAAAGAATTCATGATACTCATGGCCTTGGAAGAGATTCCAGTGTCCGGGTGGACCTGCTTCAGCACCTTGTAGACGTAAATAGAATAGCTATCTTTGCGGCATCTCTTGCGCTTTTTGTCCTCCTTCTTTTGAGTTTTAGCGACTGCCTTCTTGAAGCCCTTTTTGGAAGTGGTAGTCCCCTTTGAAGCAAGCTCCAGCATGTTTATCTTCCAAGTTCACGGGGAGATCACTAACTGATGTTTGACTGGAGCGAAGCATGATATTTATAGGCATGGCCCTCAACCTACGTCATTTGCATCCAACATCTGATTGGATATTAGGTAGAGTATGTAAATAAGGCAATAGCAGTAAGGTTCTCTGATTGGATAGATGGCTGTCAGCCAATCAATCAGATAATCCACAATCTGCTGTCAGACTAGAAATACGCTGAGTACCCGTTTTAACGGGTGTCTTTTTCCGTTATAACTTTTAGTTTTGGGCTATGTCTTAGACTAGGGAAGCTCGAGGGAAAGGTACGCGCTATTCATTCAGAGAGGTTCTGCAGTTCCCCGTGGGCGGTGTCAGCCGGCTGCTCAGCAAGGGCAACGATGCCGAGAGGGTCGGGGGCTGCACGCTAGCGTACCTGCCGGCGGTTCTGGAGTACCTGGCCTCCGGCACCCTGCAGTTGGCGTCGGGACAAGAAGAAGACCCGCATCATCCCGCGCCACCCGCAGCTGGCCATCCGCAACGACGAGGAGCTCAACAAGCGCTGGGCCGAGTGACAATGGCTTAGGGTGACGTTTTGCCCAAAATCCAAGCTGTGCTGCTGTCCCAAAGGATTGGGAGCCATTACCACAAAGTCCATTATGAATAACCACGCAAGTTGTAAAAGCCAGCGAAGTGACTTGAATGTCTAATGTCTAGAAGAAACAAAAACAAAAACAAAAAAATCCCCAAAGCTGAAATCAAAGGCCCTTTTCAGAGCCACTCAATTTCTGAGAAAGAGCTAGTTTACAAAAGGATTACAAAATGCTGTTTCGTCAATAAGACTACAGCTTTCGTAAACAGGACTCAGAACAGTTCTGGTTATTGGGGTATCCGAAGCAGTTTCCTTTCATACTCGGTAGTATTGACAGCAGAACTTGATGTTTCTGGGTGGAACTGTTTCAGCACCTACTTCAGGTGGGCAGAGCAGTGATTATAGCAGGCTCCTGGAAGGGGAAATGCCATTCTTCTTGGGAAAATGAACAAACAAATTAGGACGTCATTGTGACACCCTATGTAATTCCTGAGAAAAATAATGTGAAGATGGGGAATCCTATTTTGGGGGTTGAATTTTAGTTAGAGTGTCGAATTAGACTAAATGATTAGAAGCAAAGGAAGATTTGTAAACTTGCGGCTTTCAGCACAACTCTTGTTGGGAGACTGTATGGACATCAGTCAAGGAATGGGCATATCTAAACATACTCCTAGGGCGCATGTTTTCTTCTGCCAAAGAATTACCTTCCGAGAATTCTAGGATGGTTATATGTCTAGAAGAACGTAGCCATGCCATGTTAATAAACCAAAAGATAAAAGGTACATACAGATATGTGATACCTTACTTATGTGAAAGTGCCTAATACACTACAATAAAATTTATAATGTTTATAAGGTTTATAACCTACACATTAAGATACAAACCTATAATTAGGCTTTGGTTTGAGATATAATGGACACACTGAGATATAAATATGTTCATACTTATAAATACTAATATTTATAAGTATAAAGATACTAATATTTTAGTATGTGGGTTATATCTCAAACCAAAGCCTAATACTGTGTGTGTGTGTGTGTGTGTATGTGTGTTTATGACAGAGTATTGCTCTGTCGCCCAGGCTGGAGTGCAGTGGTACAATCTCACTGCAACCTCCACCTCCTGAGTTGAAGTGATTCTCCTGCCTCAGCCTCCCAAGTAGCTGGGATTACATGCACGTGCCGCTCTATCCGGCTAATTTTTTGTATTTTTAGTAGAGACGGGGTTTCACCACGATGGTTAGGTTGATCTCAAACTCCTGACATCAGGTGATCTGCCCACCTGGGCCTCCCAAAGTGCTGGGATTACAAGTGTGAGCCACTGCGCACTGCCAAAAGTTATTTTCTTCACAATGCTTGTGTCCATAAAATTATTACCCTAAACCTATAGAATTAAATAAATATAAGAACTATTTGTTGAAAACAATTATTAAACCTCCTGAGAACTTAATTTAGATAGAGATATTTAGGAATTGTTTTAAGGTTACAAGGACATAGTTTAAAAAAACCTATGTTAACATATTTGAAAATATTGAAGAAATGTAAGAGTTTCTGAAAAAATAGAAATTGCTTAAATTAAACCTAGAAAGCAGTGAGGATTAAAATGAACGGGGAAAAAAATGAGGTTACCAATGAGCTAACATCCTCAAATATCAGCCTTCTTCCTAGACATTTAAGAAAAGGATAAATCTACAGCCAACGAAGTGGTTTCAAATTATTAAAAAAATCCCAAAAGTGAATGAAGAAGGCATGCTACTAAGTGCAGCACATTCTCAGTTATAAGTAAATATACACAAATCTTCCATTAAATATGAGCAATCAACTCTGGTAGCCAATTAAAAAGTTAACAGTGATAAACCGGGATCCATCTACGAGTGTAAGGATGTTTGAATGCTGAGTAAAATGCAAACCTGTTTGCTAAAGGAAAAATAAATCTTAAACTCAGTAGATGCTTAAAAGGCATTTGTTAATATGTTTAGATGGATAATCTTTGTTTCTTAGTGGAATACTAGTAGTTGTTGTTAGAGGACTTTTAAAATCACTGTTATTTAATAATGTTCTTTATGATTAGACAAATCTTTAAAAAGGGTATTAAAAAGATTCTCCTATACCAGTAGAAGGAAAATAAAATCAGATTTAAGTAACATCTGCAGGGCAATGCCCCACAATTAACTGGGAAATAATTATTGGAAATCAACAGTTCTCCTCAGAGCCATACACCCTTTCAGAAAAAGACCTGTGATCAAGTTTCAAAAAATATCATTTCAGTAACTCACTTATGTTCAATGTAGTAATTGCAGCTGCTTCAAAATGATGGCATTAATCTGTCATCCTTAGTTCATGCAGATTGTATTATAGGACAAGTAATTTTAAAAAGTGAAACAGAACATTTCTGGTGAGTGTTGGCTGTTTTTCATTTATACATTCAGAAAGCCATAGTAAACATTTGCTAAAGGAAATGACAATATTCTACTGTAATTATACTGTGGAAAATAGGGAATGTAGGGGGATTAAAGACAAATGAAGTGGACAATGAGCAAGGACACATAATACTTTGTGTTAAAGCCCAGAAGAGACATAAGTACATCTGATTACCCTCTAAAGTGGGTGAATGAGGAGCAGAGAGATTAAGTGAGCAATCATGCTCTAATGCAGTCTGTTCTGCAAAAGACGAAACAAGGGAACTGTCTTACTGCTGTAACACATCACAAACTCCTAATCTGGAAACATCAACATTGACTGAATTCAAGTACCCAAGCTGTACAGTAGAGCTAAAAGTTTTTTCACTTTTTTTTTAACTACAACAAACATTTAAGAAATACCTTTCATTGCATGACCAAAGTCACAGTTAGGGAAACATGTACATACCAAGAGCTAAAACAAGTTTTCAAAAACAATATGCTATGGTGGAAGCATTCTGACATTACTTTCTAAATTATTGTGTTGTGTTCTATTGTTTTATTGTATGTTCTATTTCACAAGTGGTTCATGACTTGCTCTTCAGAACAAGATTGGGATGATGAAAATGGTCAATCAGGGCAGTCCACTCTGCACTCAGGTTTAGTCAATAAAGGAACTGCACTCACTGGGGTACCATGATTGGTTCAAAGGTTGGGCATGCCACCCAAGCTGAGCCAGTAAGAATCTTTTCTGATATATTCAGACCTGGAGATTGAAGAGACATTTATAGGGTTGCAGGACAAATAAAAAATTTTAGAAAATTAATCCAGAGCTGCCAGTGGCTGAATCTCTTGCTCTTGGAGCACTTTAAAAAATAAAGGTGACATCAGAAATAAAAACTTCTGTGGCTGTTGAAAGAGAAGGTGGTGGGGGTGGGGTGGTAGGGGGAATGTCTGTGTATCTCAGATTCCACTCTCTGAGGACTTCGGTCCCAGCAGCTTTTCTTTCTAGTCTACGGTTACCCTAGAAGAGAACTGTTAATGGGCCCCACCCTTTCCTCCTTAATTTATCTCAATAATGAGTTTCTTTTGTAAGAACATCTGTCTGACAAATTTAAGCAAAAATTTTCAGCTTGACACAATAAAAACCCCTCCCCAAAATCATAGTCAATTAAATGTGTTTGGTCTTTAACCATGGCCCCGTATCTCAGTACTCATTTCGGTGAGACTAAATGGCTTTGTTCTTAATCAGGGTGTGCCAGAAGGGATAAATGAAGAATAAGGAAGAAGCATGAAATTAAGCTAAAAGATGGAATTTTTCTCTTTCCTTTAATACTGTAAAGCAATTAGAAGACAAATTTAGAGCCAAACAAGGGGTATGGCTGGTGCTTTGAGAAGATTTTTGGATCCTCAGAACATTTTGACTCCCTTCCATGGGGTCATTAACCCATTCCTTCCTTCTACTGTTAAGAACCCATATCAGACCAGTGGGATGGGCAGGTCTGACTCTCAGTGTCTTCTGTTACACCAAGATTCTCTTAAAATCCTGAAATTTATCAGAACTGGACCATATTTAACTAAATTGTTCTCAAGGTCTTTCTACACAGTAAAAATAAAATTAACACCCTATTATCTTTTCCATTAAATTGTACAAAATTACATGGTCCAACTGAACTCATTATGAAATCACATTTGCAAAAATTGTAACAGTGAGAAAATTATGACAGTGAAAGAGATCTGACCTAACCAACTTCATCTTGCTAGATCTTGTTAGATCTTACCTAACCAACCTCCAAACTGCCCTTGGTTATTTCTGGGCATGGGCCAAGCTAACTTTGGGAGAAATTTAGTTTATAGTTTAAGTTATAGTAGCCCTTCTCAATAAATTAAACCACCTTTGTAAAACTAATGAAAGCCTACCAGGTTAAGAGGATGAGAGGGTCTTAATTTGTAGTTGAAACATTATTCCATTACCAGCCATTATTCTATAGGTGACAAGATTTGCAACTTCTCCAATTAGTCTTGTAAATAATGTCATTAGTGTAGAATCTAAGATTGGATTTTTGGATGTCTTTTCAGGCTTTTGCATTTCTGATGACTGGATGGCCCCACTGGATCCATGACTCTTGGCTCAACTGGTCCTATGGCCACTACTCAGAAGTGGACTCAGCTTCAGGAAGGCCATTTTCCCTATCCCTATGATTGCTTTCTCAACCAATCAGCAGCACCCATTCCCTAGCCCCCTGCTTGCCAAACTATCTTTGAAAAACCCTAGCCTCCAAATTTTCGGGGAGGTTAGTTTGAGTAGTAATAAAACTCCAGTCTCCCTTCTAGCCTGTTTTATGTGTATTAAACTGTTTCTCTATTGCAATTTCCTTATATTGATAAATTGGCTTTATCTGGGTAGCAGGCAAAAGAAACTCATTGGGTGGTTACAACTGCTATTACAACCAGTAATATATGACCATCATATGGCACCCAAATAACATGATTTTGGAAATAAAAGTTACTGCCTTCCAGTGAAATATAACAATGTTACTAGATCACTGACAGTTTCCCCCTTTCAAAATATAATAACAAAATTAGGAATTCCTTCAAAAGAGTCTTCTCTACGATTGTTAGGACAGAGAAATATAAGTCCTACATTATATAAAGTGTTTCATTCTTAACATGTTTCTTCCGATTCCCCTTAATCCTAGACATTCAGATTCTACCTGGATTCTAGATTGGTATCTAAGATCAGGAGCAAGGCAAAATGTTCACTCACAGTTAAATTCAACTGTATACTGGAAGTCCTTGCTAGTACAACAAGGCAAGAAAAAGAAATTAAAGGCATATGGATTTGGGAGAAAATAAAACTCCCTATATTCACAGATGATATGATTGTTTATGTGAAAAATCACACTAAATCTTAAAAGTACCAGTAAAAGGAACTAGAACATCTAAAACTATTTTGAAAAAGAATAAAGTGGTAGGGATAAATGTAACCAAATTCAGGACTTATTATATAATATAGTAATCAACACTGTGTAGTAATGGCAGAATAGATCAATGGAACAGAAGAGAGAACACACAGATAGTCCTACACAAGTATGACCAACTGAGTTTTGACAAAGATTAAAAAACAATTTAATGAAGGAAGGATAGCGTTTTCAATAGCTGATGCTAGAGCAATAGGCAAAAATATGTAGGTTGACTTAAACCTTACACCTTGCCTAAAATTAACTCATATGGGTCATATCTTTAAATATGAAAAATGTAAAACTATAAACCTTTTAGAAAAAATATGTAGGAGAAAAGTCTTTTGAGTCTAGATGTATGCAAAAAGTTCTTAGATATGAAATCAAAACAATCCAGAAAAGAAAAAAAGAGTAAAAGCTTTTGTTCTGTGAAAGTCTCCGTGAAGAAAAAAATGACAGGCTGCAGACTTACAGAATATATTTGCAAACCATATATATGGTAAAATACTTGATCTATGTTAATATAAAGAATTCTCAAATCTCAACAATAAAAAACCAAACTATCCCAGTAAAAAATGAACAATATTCATGAAGAAACATTTCACTGCCAAGGACACACAAAGGGCAAACAAGCACATGAGGAGATGTTTAACATTAACGCTCATTAAGAAAGTGTAAATTAAGGCTAGGATGAGGTAACACTACACACCTATTGGGCAACTAAAATTAAAAAATTGACAACATCAAATGATGGCATGAATATGGGAAAACTTGATCTCCCATACATTGCTGGTAAAACTATAAAATGGTACAGATCACCTTGGGAAACATTTTGCAGTTTCTGTAAAATCAAAACATATACTTACAACGTGATCTAGTACTCCCACTATGGAACATTCATCCCAGAGAAATGAAAATGTATGTGTTTTAGTCAGTTTGGGCTGCTACAACAAAAATACTATAGACCAAGTGGCTTAAACAAACAAACAAAAATATTTCTCATAGTTCCGAAATCTGGGAAGTCTAAGATCCGGGTGCTGGCAGATCTCATCTCTGGTAAGGGAACTCTTCTTGGTTTGTGGATAGCCTTCTTGTATCCTCACGTGGCAGAGAGAGAAGAGAGATAGAAAGCAAGTTTTCTGGATTCTCTTTTCATAAGGGCACTGATCTCATTCATGAGGGCTCTACACTTATGACATAATTACATTCCCAAAACTCCACCTCCTAATACCATCACACTGGAAGTTAGAATTTCAACATGTGAATTGAGGGGACACAAACATATGAACTAAGGGACACAAATATTCAGTCTACAATGTTATGCTCACACAAAAATCTGTATGCATATATCCATAGCAGATTGTTTTTAATAGGTAAGCCTTAGAAACAATTAAGATGTCCTTTAATGAGTGAATGTTTAAACACACTGTGGTACATTTATACCATGAAATATTACTCAGCAACAAAAAAGAAAAGCTATTGGTATACAGAATGAGTAGAATGGACTTCTAGGAAATTATGTTGAGTAAAAATAAAGCCAATATCAAAAGATTACATACTGTATGATTCCATTTATATAACATTTCAAAATAAAGTCATAGGGATGGAGAATAACTTAATGGTTTCCAGGGGTTTGGGATGGTGAGGCCGAGGGGATAGCATGAGGTGTGGTTATTAAGGTGTAACATTAAGGAGATCTTTGTGATGATAGAATTGTTCTGTACTTTGATTGTGATAGTTACACAAATCTACACACATGATAAAATTATATGGAACTATTCACGCATTGTACCAATGTCACATGCCTGGTTTTGAAATTGTGCTATAGTAATTAAGATAAGGCCACTGGGATAAAATTAATGAAGGATACAGGGCACCTTTGTATACTAGCCTTGCAACTTCCTGTGAACCTATAATTATTTCAAAACAAAACGTTAAAACCAGCCCCTTTTAGCTACGAGGCAACAGTATAACTCATATCCATTAGTTACTAGGGAAAACAAAGCCAGAGCTGGAGAAATCTGGGATCAAATAACATTATAAAAATAAATTAAAATTTTATGAAGAGAAATGTAAAGTCACAGGCTGGAGCAGGAACTGACTGACATAAGGGAAGACAATGATCCTAAACCTTAGTTACATAAGAAAACTAAAATATGATCCACATTCTCCAGACAATGGAAAAAGCAAACCAAACACTTGGGTATTTACAAGATATAACAACTTCAAGCATCTACAAAGTCATTTTTTTTTAAATTGGGTTTCTCAAATATTAGAAATTATTGATTAATATAAGTTATTTGTTGTATTACAACAGTTATTAGACTGAACTTCTAATTTCATTAGGAAAAGAATAAATAACCATGGGGGTGGTTCAAAATTACAATAAAATGTAAGTTGCAAAAAATTTAACCACCAAAGAATGGACTATATGGAATGCAAGATGCTGACGTTACTGATGAGCTCCTTTCTCAGAAAAGTGAGTTTATTCTCAGATTTTTATAAAGATAATTCTGAAAATAAAATGGTTCAAAAAATGAATCTCAATTCTAACACATTAAGAAAATATATAAAATATCTGCACTTCCATGTTAATTATAGCATTACTCACAATAGCCAAGAAATGGAATCAACTTAAGTGTCCATCAATGGATGACTGGAATTTAAAAATGTGCTATATATGCACAGTGCAATACTATTCAGCCTTAAAAAAGGAAATCCTGTCATTAGCAGCAACGTGGGCGAACCTGGAGGATGTTAAGTGAAATAAGATAGGCATAGAAAGAAAAATATCACATGTTCTCAGTCATATGGGGGAGCTAAAAAAGTTGATCTCATGGAGACAAAGTAAAATTATGGTTACCAGAGACTGTGAAAGGTGGAGGAGGTGGTAGGGAATGAAGTGAGGTTGGTTAATAGGTAGAAAATAAAAGGAATAATTTCTACCATTTGATAGCACAGTAGGATGACTACAGTTAATAATCACTTATTATATATTTTAAATTAGCTAGAAGATTTGTAATGTTCCCAACACAAAGAAATGATAAACATTTGAGGCGATGGATATCCTAATTACCCTGATTTAATGATTACACATTGAATGCATGTATCAAAATATCACATTGTTAAAGTATACAAAATATGGCTGGGCACTGTGGCTCACACCTGTAATACCAGCACTTTGGGAGGCTAAGGTGGGTGTATCACTTGAGGTCAGGAGTTTGAGATCAGCCTGGCCAACATGGCAAAACCCCGTCTCTACTAAGAATCCAAAAAACAAAGGGCGCGGTGGGTCACGCCTGTAATCCCAGCACTTTGGGAGGCCGAGGCGAGTGGATCACCTGAGGTCAGGAGTTTGAGACCAGCTTGGCCAACATGGTGAAACCCTGTCTGTACTGAAGATACAAAAATTAGCTGGGCGTGGTGATGGGCCGCCTGTAATCCCAGCTACTCAGGAGGCAGAGACAGGAGAATCGCTTGGACCCAGGAGGCAGAGGTTGCCGTGAGCCCAGATCACGCCACTGCACTCCAGTCTGAGCGACAGAGCGAGACTCTGTCTCAAAAACAACAAGAAAAATACAAAAAGAAAAAAAAAATTAGCCAAGCATGGTTGTGCATGCCTGTAATCCCAGCTAGTCGGGTGGCTGAGGCACGAGAATCCTTTGAACCTGGGAGGCAGAGGTTGCAGTGAGCGGAGATCACGCCAAGACAGAGTGAGACTCTGTCTAAAAAAAAATGTATACAAAATATCACATTGTTGAAGTATATCCTTGGCCGACAGACAAAATGGACTCCCTGTGACAAACTGAGGCTCTCAAACTTCAAACAGAACCAGAGGGCCACAGCAGGGTTAGGGAGCATTCAAATACTCTGTGTTCTCAGAAAAATGTTGTAGAAGTATCACAAAACCTCCCCTTCTATAATCAAGCCAAACCGGTCATTGCTGGTGCCAAGGTAAAACTACAGCCAGAGCCTCGGGGCAACCACTCCCAAGCTTAAAAGAATCATCCGGCACAGAGACTTCTGGGCTTGGAAGCCAACCAATCAGTGTTCAGCTATGGTGGCCAATCAGAGTTCAGCCATATCAGGACTTGAGTGTATTGACCAATCAGAATTAAGTTACATTGACCAATCAGAACTAAGTGAATTTAAATCCTTTATTTGCATAAATGGGCCTCACTGGGAACCTGGGCAGGAAACTTTTGTTATAAAACCAAAACCCAGTGGGGCATAGTGACTCATGCCTATAATCCCATCATTTAGGGAGGTCAAGGAGGGAGGATGGCTTGAGACCATGAAGACTAGCCTGGGCAACATATTGAAATGCTGTTTTACAAAAAAAAAAAAAAAAAAAAATAGTTGAGTGTGGTGGTATGCACCTGTAATCCTAGTTACTGGGGAGGCCAAGGCTGGAAGAGAAATAGGCGCACTTATACAGCTGCTGGTGGAAGTGTACAATGGTATAACACGTATGGTGGAAAATTTAGTCAGATGTGGTGGCACACACCTGTAGTCCTAGCTACTCAAGGGGCTGAGGTGGGAGAATTCCTTGAGCCCAGAAGTTCAAGGCTGCAGTTAGCTATGATCCTGCCACTGCACTGGGCAACAGAGGGAAACCCCATTTCTCAAAAAATAATAATAAAATAAAAACACAAATTAATACATTTTGTGCGGAATTTAGTAAAACCTAACAAAATAACATATGCCTTAACCATGGACCCAGGAATTCTCCTAACAATCTATCCTGAAAATACAACTCCACATATATGAAACAACAAAGATGTACAAGGTTGTACATGCAGATTATTTGTAATATAAACAATTGGAAATAATGTTAAAGTCTATCCACAGGGGAAATGTTGAGTAATGTCTAGAACAGACTCACAGTAGAACACCTGGGAAGCCATGGAAATGAATGAGAATCATCTTCATGTGTTGGTACAGAAATCTCCATGATATATTTGAAGTTTTTATAAAAAAGGTGAAAAAACTGTGTATTGAGTACTACTTTTTTTTTGTAAAAAGGAGGAACAATTTAAACCATGTTAATGATTTACAGGCTCAAGAAATAAATTAAATCAAAAGGAAAATAAGCAAACTCTGACACTGAAAGCAAACTGAAATGAATGAAACAAATTGTGTTTTGTATTGGTAACATGACTACACAGAGAATAGATTATTTCCAATGACTTTTGAATATAGTTCTCTGATGATACATTCTTTATGAGATGCCTTCTATTTCTGCCAGAAACTTAAAAAAAAAACTTTGTAGGTTTTATAAACCAATTCAAAGCATATGAAAATATAGCACCTTCTATGTAATTCTGTGAGTTAGTGTTACCATGAAATCAAAACTAGATGAAGGAAACACAAGACAACCTGAAGCTAATCTCAATTACTAGAGTAGATGCAGAAGTCCTAAACAGAATAATATGAAATTCAATTAAGTAGTTTATTAAGAAAAAATATATTGTGAAAGTATTTGATTTATGCTTGCAATGCCAGTATAGTTAAGGTCTTAAATGTCATCCACATTAAACAAGGGTTACTGAGCATGCATATATGACAGATACTGCTCCTGGCCTGGGTAAATTAGATAATGTTTCAAGGAGTTTATGTGTAATAAAATGGATAAACAAACAAATAAACCACATGCTTTCAGAAAATCATAAATGTGAAAGAAAGCTGTGCTATAGCAGATACATGTACAAAAGTTCATGAGAATTACTGGGTTGAGCATATGGTTCTGACTGGAGGGAGAAGAGGGTGAGAAAAGTTTCCCAAGGAGAAGAATATTTGAGTCAGATCTGGAAAAGGGTGTCACTAAGTTCCATGCAGAGAAAAGGGCAAGGTCCATTCAGGGAGATAGCAGAGAGTCATCGAAGGCACTAAGGTGTGGCCAGCCATGGCTTCTTTTGAGTAATAAAGACTAATCTAATATGACTAGAGAACATAGACATAGAGTGGGGAGATACGACTTGATGGCAGCTTGAGGTCAGTTGACACAAACCTTTGTGTGGCATGCTAAGGAGATTGGAACCTCTAATTTAAAAAGTAAACATCCAAGGCTTCTGAGTACAGGAGTGAAATGGTCAGATGTATGAGTAATCAAGAAACTGGTGGCATCAATGTGAATGGATTGTAATGGGGAAGTGGTAAAGTATGAGCAAACACACCTGTCCAGTTTGCTTCAGACAGAAAGTTGGGATCTTAAGGAGTCACTTAATCTTAATTTCTATAAGCAGTCACAGAGCCGGGGTTGTGCTGGAGCTGGCTCAAATGAATGCAGTCTTACTCACAAGGACCAATTACTAAAATTGCAGGAATTTTGCAAACTGGTTGTTAAACACCACCATTATTAAAAATTAAATTATATAAAACTACAATTAAATTAAATTTAGAAAGGTGAAAATACAGTACATTTTACTATTTGCTCTCCATGCTCTTGAGGTTATTTTTGTCAATTTTATCTGAATAGTAGAAATGCTATTTAATGGTATGCTATTGTGCATCTCTTCCCAAATCTGCATTCACTAATGTGTAGGTAGCTGGAAATCAGCCTGGTGGACATTCTCACACCATGGAAATCAACAAACACTATAAATTAGGACTTTATTGTTGATTGTCTAGACTTAAGAAAATCTTGGAGAAAATGTTAATAATGTATATTAAACTTAAAAGTGTGACATATCTATAGCTATCACATTCTGAATAGCGCAAAATATTAAGGAAATATTATTTCAGTACCCCAAAACTATTATCCAATTCAGCAAGTAGTTGCTCATGCCATTGACATCTGAGCAAAGTTTTGATATACTTTCATTTTCTTTCATTTTTTTTTTGAAATCTGAAATTAAAGCACATAACCAACATTTATGTCAGGACTGCACCCATTAGTTAATGTGTGAATGACTTCTCTGATCAAACAGATAGTAATCAAGCAGTTTGCAGTCTGATTTGGTGACACCATTGTTGGCAATAAAATTCTAAAAATTGATAGAATTTTTACAAGAAATAGTAATTCCTCTGAAGTTATAGGTCTAAACTGAAAATCAAGAAAGCAGTTTAGCTTAAAATTTATTTCCCAATTTATATACAGAAATGTTAGTGGAAGTTTTTACATTAACTTGCAAGTGGTACCATGGATTTTATTAACACATATATGTATGGATATTGGTGTGTAAATGTTTTGTGTATGTATATGTGCATATTCACTTTTCTCTTAGAGCCAGTTGTTAAAAACATACCAGCTCATAACTATCTACAAACTATACATTTGAGAGAGGCCTCCAAATGAAATATGCGTATGGAGGACAATGAGAGAGAAAGGAATACTTCAATATTTACTTGGTCTTTGGTCTGAAATTCACATGTTTCCCAATGTGAGTAAGGCCAGATCATAGCAAGAACACCTTTTCCCTTCACTAAAAAACATACAGAAAAAGTAAAACTTGCTCAATCTTTGTGTTACGGACTTCCCTAAGTTGGAGGCCTTTTCTTAGGCTCCAGGTCTTTCTATTTCAGACTTACAGAATAACAAATCATCAAAGTAACCAAAACAGATGATCTGGCCTCTTTCTAGAAGGAACTAATCCAGTACTCACAATACTCTGGTATTGTGGCTGAAAGGTCTGAGGGACCAAACCCATGTGGGCATCATCAGGGCATTTATTAGTTGTTTCTTTAGAGCTTCTCCCTTATATGAAAAATTGGTTCTACCATATTTCATCTGTAAAGTTCAGCCAACAGATTCTGATAGGCTTTGTAGAAAAAGTGCCATTGCACAAGATTGCTTCAGAAGTCTTTAAAGATATACTTGGAAGTAAATTCACATATTTGACTTAAAAGACAGAGAGGATCACTCATGAGCAGATTTTGCAATCCTAACAATAAATAGTATTAGCCGTTATCAATCTAGTGAACTTAAATGTTTACTGCAGCTTCAGATAATAAATTCAACAAAAATGCATCATGTCCTATCTATATTACCTGTCTTATCAAATTAACTGTATGATTCATAAATAGCATATAAATATGGAAAGCATATAAATAAGGAAGCCATAGTTAATCACAGCTCTTATTTTTAAAACTTAATTGCTGCGAAAAATCTTTCGTTTTGATGATCTTTCAGCAGCTTATTTTCAGGTGGAGTCCTCATGGAGTTCCTCTTCGAAGTGAAGGGACATCCATGATTCCAGTATAACAACATTTATAAAGATAATTAACTAAATAAGTCAATACTGATAAAATATTATGTTCCTGACAATAGTTGCTAAAATGCATTAAAAATGCTAGCTATGGGTTCTTTAAAGTTTAAAACTCTTAATAAACTGGGGGTAATGGGATAAGTTATAACAATTGTTGAATGAATACATCCCAAAAGAAGGAGCAGCATCCTAAGTTCAGTAGTAAGATAGTTTTATTGCCATTAGAATCAGAAACATCCCCCAAAAAATCAAATTCTTATCACCACCATATGTCTTGTTGTGGAATATTAGATAAGTTATTAAGCATAGAATTTAGCCATGGTCAACTATAAGACAATATCATACTTTTGGATGACTTAATTGTAGTCCTAGTATAATAGCTAGCTTCTAAGGTGGCACCCCATTATTCCTGCCTCCTGCTATTCCAACCTTGTGTATCCTCTTCTCACCCTGTACCAGGGTTGGCCTGTGCAACCAATGAAAAACAATATGGCAGGATTGATGGTATGCCACTTTCGAGGTTAGGTTATAATACGTAATGCAACTTCTTTTAGTCACAAAGTAGGAAACAGAGCCAACAAAGCTACTGACTGATTCATCAGGGATAGACTGACAATAAAAAGAGTACTTTGTCACAACTCTTGTAAGTTCTCAGTATGCTAAAAAGTATCTTTGATTGTAATAACAGGGGCCTCTCAAAGCAGTTCACCAACGATATCACCAACAGAGAAACTCATGATGTTTAAGGCTGCAGAGAGGATGCCAGTATCAAAGTGGATCTACTTTAGCACCTCCTACAGGTAGCAGAGTAATCAACCCAGTGTATTCCTGCAGCATCATAGCCATTCTTCCGGGTTAGGGCATTCAGGGTAAAGGAGCAAAGTGCAATTGTTCTGGCATTCTGACAACAACACAGTTCCTAAGAAAGAAGAATAAATATGTAGATCATGGTAAATCCATGGGGAAATCTTATTTTATGGTTTCCATTTCCACAACGTAAGAGGTAGGCTTAAATGCTAGTTGGACTAGAAACAATGAAAGGAGGCATGTAAACTTGCAGCCTTCAGCTCAACTGTCTGATTGGAGAATATGACTCTAGGATATCAGTAAATCAGCCAACAAATAACACTACACCTCCAAAGCTGCACAAATTCTTCGAGTATCTTTTAGCCAAAAATATTCTTCCAAGAAACCTACTGTTATGGACTGAATGTTTGAGTCTCCCTCAAATTCATATGTTAAAATCCTAACCACCAATGGGATGAGATTAGGAAATGATTAGGTCATGAGGCTGGATTCCTCATGAATGAGATTAGTGCCTTTATAAGAAGAGACATGAGAGCATGCTTTCTCTTTTGTTCACCACTGGAGGATACAACTCTCTGGAGTTGGAGAAGACAACTGTCCACAAACTGGGAAGTGGGCCCTCATCAGATACTGAGTCTGGCAGTATCTTGAACTTCTCAGCCTTCAGAATTGTGAGAAATACATTTCTGTTGTTTAAGCCATCCAGTCTATGGTATTCTGTTATAGCAGCCCAAATTGACTAAGATGCTTAGGATATATTGACATTTGGAAATCTATAATATGGAATTTATAATTCCAAGCCAAAGATTCAAAAAAGTGAATTCAAAAATCTCAAAATTTGCTAGAAGGGCATATGTGTATATTTGTTACTTATTTTACATGAAAAAATGCTTAGTAAAACAAGAATAACATTATTCTTAATACATGGGCCAAATATACCTTAACCTAAACCCCAATGTCTTGTTTCATGGTGAAAAATCAGTACTATGTCTATGACAGTCAGGAACACAAACGGTCTCAGACTGGTGTTACTGAACAGAGGCAAACACAAAATCTCTCTGGAGAAACAATCTCTCAATCCATGACAGGGTTAGCTGAGGTGAAACTCATTAAATATGAGCTCACAATCTGAAATTACACAACACACCTGAAACAATCCCATATGAGCAAGAGTCAGGAGAACACAAAAAGACTGGACATCCTACTCCAGATCTTGAGATAATAAAACATCATAAGAAATTACAGAAACTAAGAAAATAGATATATAAAACACCAATAAACTGTTTACAAAGACTAGAAGAAAAGGGAAAAAAATGGGAGGAGTGAAGGGATGGCCTGCCCCTCCACACCTGTGGGTATATCTCGACAGGTGGGACGAGAGACAGAAAAGAAATAAGACACAGAGACAAAGTATAGAGAAAGAATCTCAGCAAGAGGAATGTGGTAGGAGAGCAGGGTGATAGTGGGGAGTAGGTCAGCAAGAAAACATGTGAGCAAAGGAATCCATGTCACAAATAAGTTCAAGGGAAGGCACTATGCCTGGACGTGCACATAGGCCAGATTTATGCTTCTCTCCACCCAAACATCTCAGTGGAGTAAAGAATAACAAAGCAGCATTACTGCCAACATGTCTCGCCTCCCGCCACAGGGCAGTTTTTCTCCTATCTCAGAACTGAACAAATGTACAAATGGGTTTTGTACTGAGACATTCCATTCCCAGGCACAGGCAGGAGACAGAGGCCTTCCTCTTAACTCAGCTGCAAGAGGTCTTCCTCTTTTATTAATCCTCCTCAGCACAGACCCTTCACAGGTGTCGGGCTGGGGGATGGTGAGGTCTTCCCCATCCCACGAGGCCATATTTCAGACTATCACATGGGGAGAAACCTTGGACAATACCCAGCTTTCCAGGCAGAGGTCCCTGCGGCTTTCCACAGTGCATTGTGCCCCTGGTTTATCGAGAATGGAGAATGGCGATGACTTTTACCAAGCATACTGCCCGTAAACATTTTGTTAACAAGGCACATCCTGCACAGCCCTAGATCCCTTAAACCTTGATTCCATACAACACATGTTTTTGTGAGCTCAAGGTTGGGGTAAAGTTACAGATTAACAGCATCTCAGGGCAAAGCAATTGTTCAGGGTACAGGTCAAAATGGAGTTTCTTATGTCTTCCTTTTCTACATAGACACAATAACAGTCTGATCTCTTTTTCTTTTCCCTACAAGGAGACAAATAAGACCTAAAAAAATGAAGTCATTGAAAATAAAACTCAATACAAGTAAGTTTGATATCAAATTAGACAGTGCTTACTTCTTGAACTGTATACAGGTAATGGCTTAAACAAATAGATTTTTATTTTTCCCAATTTATAGGCAGTTCAGATCTGGTATACCAGTTCAATAAAGACAGAGGGACTCAAGTTTTTTTTTTATTTTTCTACTTGACCCTATGGTAGAATATATTATTGTTCACAGATACTTGCTGCCTTCTTCATACTTCTTGGCTGCATTAATGTCCATCTGGATCATGTGACTTACTTTGATCAATTCAATTTAATTAGAAATAACATGTTTCCAGCCATAAGTTTCTCCACATATTCTCTCTTTTCTGTGCCATGAGACTGGCTGCAGTGTTTCAAATGGAAGCTGCCAATAAGCCTGGTCTCAACATGAAGATGATGTGGATCACAGCTGCTGCTGGCCTGTGCTAGACATGTATCTTGAAGCAGGAAATAAAATTACATTGTATGCCACTAACTAAGGCTTCATCTCTTACCACAGCCTAACTTCTTGTTTCCTAATCAATACAGAAATTAGTGCGAGGCATAGCATAGAGTGTTGCCATAGATTAAAAACAAAGTAAAACAAAGCACCGCCTTTTTTGGGGCATTGGCTTCAGGGATGGGATAGGAGCAGAAAAGAAGCTGTTATTAGAGTTTAGAAGGGCAGTAGTACTTAATTTGCGCAGGTGAAACATTTAGAAAACTTTAGAAATGAATTTATAGGTAATTTCCCTATTGAGCTTATTATTGTTGGTGAAGTTCTTGGCATAATTAATGTAAATTGTGTGATTTACTATTGACTATATTTCACAAAATATAATAAAACAAGACATAATCTCAAAAAGTAATTAGCTGGTTTGAAAATCAGAATGAAGGAAATTGAGAGAAACTAAAAACTCTAGACTTACTGAGTTGAAAGACACTATTTCTCAACTTCCAATGGTTAAAGATAAAACTGAGAAATGGTTTAAGAAAGAAAGTCCTTTTAAAGCTTGGTCTTGTGCAAGTATCAAATCAAGGTGGTAACCATTCATAAAAATGATGAAGGAAATGTTATGGCTTTTCTATTGAAGCCTGGTAGGCTCAAATTAACCCATGTCAGAGATAGAGAGAGAGAGAGAGAGAGAGAGAGAGAGAGAGAGAGAGAGAGAGAAAGGAGGGAAGGAGAAGCACTTATATAGGAAACTGGTTATGATTTTGAGTGACATAATACCACAGAACTACCAACCTGGATAAAGGACACTGTGACTCATCAAGGGTTATGTCTCTTGTGTGTTTGCGGGGAGGGGGATGTCCTCTTTTTAAAAAAATTTTTTTTGTCAGCAATGGGCCGAGCATTCTGCCCAGTCTGCAAGGACTATTCAAATATGGTCAAAGGAGATATTGGAAAAGGAAGGATTGGCCAGAGCATGGAGCCAAGACCTGTGAAAAATAACATCCTAGGGGAATTACGCATGGCATGCAGAGCCACAGATTAATTAGGGACTATCTCATATGGGGAGATAGGAGGAAGACTGACATAGCTACCCACATGATCTCAGATTTCTTTGAACTACAAACTACTGTGCAATTCTGTCTGCAATTATCTTTTCTGTGTCCTAGCATGACATATTGGGTGTGCATGGGTGTGTAGGGGAATCAGACACCTTGTCTCGTTAGTTCATGAGTTTCCTGAGCAAGACAAGTCATATTCAACCTGATGAGATAATATCATAAAATTGTCAACATCAGCCCTGAAGCTATAATTAAATGAGACTTTGAGTTGGCTTTTCATAGGAAAGGAGTAAGTATATTTTGTGTGCAGAAAGGATAGTTAACTAACTAAATAATTTTGAATTGAAGCTTGGACAGTGATAGCTTATATGACTGTTCGAAAATTTTCCCTGGCCCCCCCCTGGAAAGAATTGTATTTCTCTATTTTGGTTCTATTGGGCTTGGCCATCTGATTGCTTTGCCCAATGAAATTTGAGTGGAAGTGACACCTAGGCAAAACCTGTAAGAGCAAGCACTTGGCTCACCACAATTTCTCTTTTACTTCTGCCAGGAGACCATCCATGTTCCAAATAAAGCCTGATTTGTCAAACTGAGCCCTGAAGTGAGGAAAACATGGCGAGAAGCTGTAGCCAAGACACAATGGTCATGAGTTGTGAACAGCACATAAAACTTTGTTATTATAAGCAACTGAGATTTTTGGGTCATTTGTTATCCCAGTGTAACTTAGCTTATCCTGACTGATAGAGCCATCATCAGTTTTTTGGCTTTCATCTTGCTCTTGTCTCATGAGCATCAGGTACTTGCCACACCTGGAGACCTGATATCCACTGTTATGGCAGAAGGAAAAAGAAAAAAGAAAAAAAAAGATGAGACACAGGCCTACTTCTTTTTATGCATCAGTGGCCAGAAATGTGTAGGCCCCATTTGTTTCAAGGAAGCCACAGAAATGAAGTTTTTGTTTCTATATGCCTTATAGTAGATACAAGCTAGGGCACAGAAATTTGGAAATGTAGTTTGGCTTAGCCAATTAATAGTGCCTGCCACAGAAACTCATCTACTGCTTCTTCTCCCCACAGAGCATGTGCTGTATATTTGCTATAATACAAACACGCGACGCTTAACCATGGGAATACATTCTGAGAAATGTGCTGTGCAGCAGTTTCGTTGTTGTGTGGATACCATAGAGTGCACTTACACAAACCTAGATGGTAGAGCTTGCTATACACCTAGGTTATGTGGTCTAGCCTATTGCTCCTAGGCTACAAACCTGTACCACATGTTACTATACTGAATATTGCAGGCAATTGAAACAGTGATATCTGAGAATCTGAACATATCTAAACATAGAAAAGGTACAGTAAAAAGATAAAAAATGGTACGTCTAGGACACTTATCATAAATGGAGCTTGTGGGACTGGAAGTTACTCTGGGTGAGGCAGTGAGTGAATGTGAAGGCCCAGGACATGCCTGTACACTGCTGTAGACTTTGTAAACACTGTGCACTTAAGCTACACTAAGTTTATAAAAAAATTTTATTTCTTCAATAATAAATTCTAGCTTACTATTTCATTTTGACTTTATAAACTTTTAAATGTTTTTGAACTTTTTGGCTCTTGTAATCACAGCTTAAAACACAAACATATTGTACTGCTGTACAAAAATATTTTCTTTATACCCTTATTCTATAAGCTTTGATCTATTTTTAATTTTTAAAAATTAAAAAAGATTTATTAAAACTAAGACACAAATATGCAAGTTAGCCTAGGCTGACACAAAATCAAGACCATATTAGAGGCTTCTTGGAAAATCTATTTTCAAGTGTCTTACTTTTCTAACAACATTGGTAAAACACTTGCAATCATCTTGGGGAATTGGGCATCACTGACAGGAGGAACTGCAAGTGTAAAGGCCTTGAACTTCATGGACAAGGCAGAACTGGTTGGAATTTGGTGAGGGAAGAACAGCAGGGCAGAGGTCAGTAAGGTTGGTGTGTCCAAGGTGATGTAAGGCGTTGGAGCACCTTCAGGAAGGCCAATTTGCTCTCTTTTTTCCTAGGTTCTCTGGGAAGGCTTTGGAAGACTTTTATACCAGTAAGTAACATGATCATATGTACATTTCCAGCATTCTGCCTGCTATGTGGGATGGATTAAAAGAGAGAGAATGGAAACAGTGGGGCCAGGTAAATAATCATTTTATTTACCCTGGTGATAGATGACTGTGATAGGAATGGAGGAAATAAAAAATAATGGAAAGAGATGAAGGTGGAACTGATAGAACATACTGTTGGAATTAATGTTGATGGAAAGTATAGAATGAAGGCTGACTTTTTTTTGGCAAGATTAACAGGGAAATGGTGATGCCATTAACCAAGATGCGGGATCCTGGGCCAGGAGTAGGGTTGGAGGGAGATTCAGTTCTGCTTGCAGTCATAAGACTGAGATACCTAATGGGTACTCAAGGAGAGATGGATGAAGTTGAAGTCGAAACTCAGAGAAGAGGTCAGAATCGGGTGTGAAAGGAAAGGGAACTGGCTGGGATCTCCTTGGGAGTGAGTTTAGATAGGGAGGAAGTTCAAGGACAGAGTCTTAGGCATATCAACATTAGAAACCAGAGAAAAGATAAGGATTCAGCAAAACGTATTGAGAAGAAACAACCAATGAGACACAAGGAAAATCAGATCTGAATGAATTAAATGAAACAAGGCATCAAGAAGGAACGAGTAGTGGAATCTGTCAAGCACTGACAGATGAGGCCTGGGATGTGAACACTGGATTTGCTGGCAGAGAGGCTGGTGATGGCTTTGCTAAGGGCTGTCTTGTTGCTGATGGATTCATGAGAAAACTAGAGGTGGGGAAACAGAATGCAAATATGTATGAGTCTTCTGAAATGTTTTGCCATAAAAGGGAGGAGAATCACAGAGTTAATTTTCACGGAAAACTCAATGGCCTTTGTGCAAAAAATTACAATCAGAAAACCATAAAAATCACTCAGGTCGACCAAAATGTATTAAGTCTCTCCTCTTTGGAAAGCTCAGTTCTATTAAACAGGAGGATGGTGGAAAAGGGACTCAAAAGGGACAAAATATACCCCATCTCCATGAAGATTATAATAACTCTGAGAGACCCCAGAAGGGGACAGTGCTGTCAGTGAAACATGTGGGGGTGTCAGGATCCTTATAAGAAGGGACATTGATTCTGATTAAGGATGAGGGAAGACATAGGTGACCTCAGCTGGGCTTGAAGCATGAAGAAGATTTAAGGAGCTTGATTTGCTTATCAATCAAACAATAAAATGTAAAGTTAAAAATTAAACCACTGAGCCAATAAAATTCTCCAAGCTGGTAACATAAGGGCTAAAGGTTTTGGATAATTATTTACCTCCCAGAATTAGACAATTGCAAAGAGCTTAGAAAATTTATTTGAAAGGAATGAGGATCCTGCACTCTTCCTCTCTCAGGTTAGTTAACTTTCAAACTTTTACCCCTAATATTCTGCTTTTGAGATGATGGGAATGAGTCTGTTTCCATTAGAGAGCAGCTTAATTTGCTGTTTGGGGGCAGAGATTGTGGGAGTGGAGAAGAGAATGCCTGTGTCCTTAGGTAATTCTGGTAAGTGAGAAGGGATGTTGCATTAAGAGCCCTGGAACTACAGGGAATAAATTCAAGAGAATGAAATTTTCTAAAAGTATAGCTGAACAGAGACAGACAGACAGACAGACAGACAGACACACACACACACACACACACAGAGGAAGAGAGAGAGAGAGAGGAAGAGAGAGAGAGAAACTAAATGACATATTTGGATTGTTTTTGTGAAATACATTAATTTTTTTAAGCATTGATTAAATCCACAGTGAGACAATAAGTGCCAATACTGAATTCTCAGAGAGGAAGATTTTCATCATGCCTAAAAAATTAATGAAAACCAAACTGTTCTGGTTTGGTTCCAGTGAATTTATGGGAAAGCAAAATAAATGAAATCTAATATGGCGCTGGGAAGTAGTTAATGACAAAGAGTTTAGGGCAGAGGACTTTATTTGCAAACTGTGAATAAGAGCCATGGGCTGTTTCTCATAAGGAGGAAAAATGTTCAGTGCTGAGACCACATAAGATGACATTTGAGCTATTAATAGCTCTGCACAGCACCTTAAGGAAAAGTCTCATTCTACAGTGAGCTGATAACTAGCAGAGGAACAGGATGCATATGAATCCAAAAAGAATAGACACAAGCAGTCTTGGCAAGAAAAACTGATGAGAAATTGATATAAGAATGGCTGGCTCCATTTCTTTGCTGTTTTTTTCCTCATTTACCTGGTTTCAAAATAAATAGATAAGGCTGATGACTTACAAATTTATATTTCTACCAAGGCCCTTCTGTTCTTAGCTATGGACTCAGAGACACAAAACTTACCTGTCAATCTTCCCTTCTGGGTCTAACAGGAGTCTCAACCCAGTGTGTCCAAAATAAAGTTCTTGCTTTTCCTCTGAAACCTGCTGCCCTCTCTGCTCATTTCCCCAACTTCTTTGAGTGCAACACTATTCACTCATTTGCTCAAGCCATAAGTCCAGAAGTCTCTGATGATTCTTCCCTTTCTTTCATTCCCATATACATCTCATTAGCAAGTCTTAGTGGCATATCTCCAAAACAGGTCCTGGATGTGGTCTGTTTCACCACAGCTAGCCTAGCCCATTAACTATCAACACTTGTACAGGTGAAGAAACAGCTTCTTGTTCAGTCTCTTCGTTCTCAATCTTGTCCTTTATAGCCCATGTGCCACACAGTGGCCATAGTAGATCCAGTCCCCTTACCAGGCCTATAGGACCCAAAATGGTCTGGCCCCTGCCCACCCGTTTGATCTCATCTCCTACCATTAACCTCCTCATTCACTCTGCATCGCCGTGTTGGACTACCTTCTGCCTAGAAAAACGTGACAAACTTGCTGGTTCCTTGGCCTGGAATGTTCTTGTTCAGCCTTGCCTCATTCTCAGTGTTCCCATTTCAGCTCAAATATAACCATTTCACACAACCACACCAGGTAAAGTGGTTAGACTAGGCAGAGTGCTTGCCCTCCTCTCCTGATGCTAATGACCTAATTGCTGTCAATGCCACTCTTGTTTTTTTCATACCATGTGGCATTCTTACTTCTTTGTTTTCATATGTGCCCCTCCTGGGATGTAACTTTCTCGCAAGTGTACTGTCTGTGCCTGCATCCCTTACCCCACAACAGCGCTGTCTTCCCTTCACCCTCGGCTGTCTGTTCCCACTGCTTTCATTAATGCCAGTAAAACCATTATCGCCCGTTACTGAAAAAATAGGCAATTGATTTCTGGTTATAATACGCACAAGGAGAGGGCAATTTAATGAGAACTAAGTCCTTCAGTCATGCAGGAGATGGAGCTATAAAAGCACAACATTGCATTCATTGATTCAATAAATGTTTACTGAATCAATGAATGAACTTGCGGCCAGTGAACTCTTAGACATTGGAACACTCGAAGAGTCTGTGTGGGTATAGCCTGTGGAAAAAAATGTTACCCTGAAAGCTATATCTTTAGTTCTGACTGATACGATTTTTTCAATTCAACTAATTGCCCTGAGGTGTGAAAATAAATGATAAGCAAATTATTTTTCCAGCAGACTAGTCAGTCCCCTCATTTTACCAAGTTTCTTTTCAGAGTTACCAGAACTATTCCATTTGCCAATGAGTATTCGTTTGGATTTCAATTCAATTTTGAGTGTGTTTTTGAATTCCAGTGCAGACTAGAGGGCTCCATGGTCTAACATCTGTGGTTTTGAACGACATCATTGAGGCAACTTCGCTGTCAGTTGCTTACTTACCAACTTTAGTGGTGACATTATATAACATTTCCACTTATTTTTAAACACAATAGCACCAAAGGATCAGGTCTATTTTCTTTTATATTAATAAGAATAGTCCTTCACAGAGAGCACGTGGAAAATGATTTCATTTCACCAGCACCTACTGCTTATCCCTTTACATTTTATTCCTTTACATCTGCTTGGTGCTGTAACTTTATATCTGCTTTGTGCTGTAACTTCTCTGATCATTTTCAGTAGTAATAGGTTTATTGCTTATTTGTAGTCTTCAAATAATCTCATTTGCAATTAATAGGTCCAGTCCAATGAAAACCAGAAAATTCCAAACTTGATCTAAAAGTAAACCTTCTTTCCCCTGCCCTGCAACCCGCTGCTCCAGTTTGGGCCTGGGGAGGGAAGGGATCATTTGGTTGGTTTCTTGTTCCCTTTCTCTGTCAGCAACTCCTCTCACCCCTCTTGCTAGCTATGGCTTCTGATCTTCCCAGGGCTGGTGGGTAGGGAGTTAGAAGCAAGAAGCAGGAAGTGTCTTTCTTAGCTGGAACTCTTGTGACCTGGCATTGGTGGTCTCTGGGTTGGATGAATGTTCAATGCTGAATCCTTTATTGTACCCCATTGGGGGCATCCACCAGTCCTCCCATGTCAGGGGTGATATGTGTTCACTAACTCAGCAGTTAGGGTTCCTTTCTCAGGTGTTGGGCATCAGGCAGTCCGCCCTGTCTTTTGGGGTCATGTGGCTTCTCCAGACAGTTCTCATTTTAATAGATTATAAACTGGATTTTTCCTGAGTCATCCGTATCTGGTTCACAAGGGACCTGCTGGTCTCTACCTGTGCATCTTCACCCCTGCTGCCGTGGGACGTATCACAACCTCCAGTGTGGTGTAGACCTTTGCTGTGCTCTGCAGCCTCAGACCAAGAGTCACCACCTCATGCCCTTAGATTCTAAGGCATGTGTCACTCACCTCTACACACACACATGCACACACACAGGGGACATATGTCAAGCTCCCTGAATGACCCCCTTGCAGGCAGCTCCTATAATTTGACTTGAAGTGACGGGGCAGTGCCCTCCTCCTTTTTTTCCTGGAGTGAGAGTGAATACCTGTCAGAGAATACCAGCAACTGCCTCTAAGAAAATTCTCACCTTCTTCATCTCAGCCTACCTGTGTCCCTGAAATTTATTTTTAATTACAGTAATAATTCAAATTACATTATTGTTGTAACACATGTAAACACGAAAGACAAAGTTCAACGCCTGCATGGCCGTTCCCGCCCTCCCCATTCCTTTGCAGAGAGAGTTTCTATTTCTTCCTGGTTTAATCTAGGAGGGTTTTATAGTTCCAGGAATTTATCCATCTCCTCTAGGTTTTCTAGTTTACACACGTAAGGTGTTTATAGTAGTCTTGAATGATATTTTGTATTTCTCTGGTATCAATTGTAATATCTCCTGTTTTGTTTCGAATTGAGCTTATTTGGATCTTCTCTCTTTTTTCCTTGGTTAATGTTGCTGATGGTCTGGCAATTTTATTTATCTTTTCAAAGAACCAGCTTTTTGTTTCATTTATCTTTTGTATTTTTTGTTTGTTTGTTTCAATTTCCACTTAGTTTTGCTCTGATCTTGGTTATTTCTTTTCTTCTGCTGGGTTTGGGTTTGGTTTGTTCTTGTTTCTCTAGTTCCTTGAGGTGTAAACTTAAATTGTCTATTTGTGCTCTTTCAGACTTTTTGATGTAGGCATTTAATGGTATGAACTTTCCTCTTAGCACCACTTTTGCTGTATCCCAGAGGTTTTGATAGGTTATGTCATGGTTGTCGTTCAGTTCAAAGAATTTTTTAATTTTCATCTTGATTTCATTGTTGAGCCAATGATCATTTAGGAGCAGGTTATTTAATTTCCATGTATTTGCACAGCTTTGAGAGTTCCTTTTGGAGTTGATTTCCAATTTTATTCCACTGTGGTCTGAGGGAGTACTTGATATAATTTCGATTTCCTTAAATTTATTGAGACTTGTTTTGTGGCCTATCATATGGTCTATCTTGGAGAATGTTCCATGTGCTGATGAATAGAATGTATATTCTGCAGTTGTTGGGTAGAGTGTTCTGTAAATATCTGTTAAGTCTATTTGTTCTAGGGTATAGTTTAAGTCCATTGTTTCTTTGCTGACTTTCTGTCTTGATGACCTGTCTAGTGCTGTCTGTGGAATGCTGAAGTCGCCCACTATTATTGTGTTGCTGTCTATCTCATTTCTTAGGTCTAGTAGTAATTGTTTTATAAATTTAAGAGCTCCAGTGTTAGGTATGTATATATTTAGGATTGTGATATTTTCCTGTTGGACTAGTCCTTTTGTTGTTATATAATGTCTCTCTTCATCTTTTTCAACTGCTGTTGCTTATAAGTTTGTTTTCTCTGATATAAGAATAGCTACTTCTCACTCCAGCCTGGGAGGCAGAGTGACACTCCGTCTCAAAAAACAAAAAACAAACAAACAAAAAAGAATAGCTACTCCTGCTCGCTTTTGGTGTCCATTTGCATGGAATATCTAGTCCCACCTCTTTACCTTAAGTTTACGTGAATCCTTAGATGTTAGGTGAGTCTCTTGAAGACTATAGATAACTTGGTTGTTTACCTGTCTTTTAAATCTTTATATGCTTTTTTATATGTATCCAGTTCTTTGATAGCTATATAGTATTCCAGAAAATATCTGCATTTAACTATGCAAATATTAAATAATCATTAGTTAGCTCCTGACTTTTTGCTTTTACAAATATTGCTTTAAGGAATGTCCTGAAACATATTATTCTGTGTGGCTGTGCTTATTAGTCTCTGGTACACACCATGAAGCAGCAATACAAGTGGGAGGATGCAGCTTGACTCCCTCAAACAATAGCTCATTTCCCCACATTTTTGCCTGAGCTTGGTGATCATAGTCTTTTAAAATGTTTATGAAAACTGATAGGTAAGAAATAATAGGATCTGGTTCTTTTAATATCCATGTCCTTGATAGCGAAGTGAAGCACATTTTTCCATGTTTGTTCTTAATCTATATTCATATATTGTTCCAATAGTTTCCTACTTTTTACCAATTTACTGTATTTTATTTTTTTATTAGCTTGAAGAAGTTGAACAAATGCTGCTCCATATCTGATAGAATGCTGTAATTAATTTCTCCCCTTCTATAAGTGATCTTTTATGGTATCTATTATTATAAATAAGTTTTGTTCTTTTTGTGTCCTGCAGTATCCTTAAATATGTTTAGGTGTAGATTTCATTTCATTTCTCTAGCTTGAGACTCATTTTGATTCCTGAATCTGAGAAATCTTGTGGTTTCATCTATTCTGAAAAATTCCTATTTGTTATTTCCTAAAGTATTGCCTTTTCTAAGTTCTCTTTCTTTTGTCCTCCTAGAAGTCCTATTCAACATACATTGGACCTTTTCACTCCATTTTCCAGGTTCTTAACTTTGCTGTCATCCCTCATCATCTTACTGAGCTTTATTCTGTACAATTTACATAGCTCATTGCCGTTGATTTTGCTAATTCTTTCATTAGCTGTGTCTAGTCACTTAGTTTCAAATTTTAATGCCTAATTTTTTTTGTATTTCAAGTAGTATCCTTCTTAAATCTGCCTATTTTTTTTTGGTATCTTTTTATGTTCTAGGGTCCATATTTTATTTCTTCAATTATTTAAAGCATACTTACGTAATGTCTTTGTCAGTTTATTCTATTTTTGGAAGTTCTCAGTAGTTTAATTTTGCTACACATTGAGTCTGAAAACTTGTTTTGGATGGATCACTTCTTTGAGTGTTTATAATTTTTTATTTTGAGCTCATAATATATAGAGCTTCATCTGCAGTAATTCTGTGTAATCTGTTTTGAGTGAATCAGACTGGGCTTGAATCTTTGGTCAGTTTTTTAGCTGGTGATGAGTTCTCAGACAATGAAGACAGTATGAATTCCAACCCTCAATTCTCCATAACCTAGATATGAACTTTCACAATTTTCAGGTGAAGTACTTTATTTTCAAGCCACAACTCATGACAAAGAGGGTTGTCACTGTTATTGTTGAAAGGGGAAGAGCCTCTTTAACTAAGTTTTGAACCCCTGTGAGGCATCTGACTCTATATTAGAATCTCCCTTATAATTGCCTCCCTGGCATGGGCCTAAGGCTTCACCCTTCATCCCCACAGGGGCTTAGATCTCAGGCCCCCACATCACTGAAATTGATGCTTCTGTGCCCCAATCTCATGGTCACTGAAGTTAGTGCAGACATCTAACTCGATGGAGATATCTCTTACTGTCTTTGCAGCTATGTAAAAGGGTGTTTGCTATATTTTATGTAATATGTATAGGTGTTTACAATAGTTTTTCAGGTAATTTAATCCACTGGAATCTCCTAGATGAAATTTCAAATAAGGTTGTCAAGTTTTCATGTCCATTTGGTACTAATATCAATTTAGAGACATGGGAACACAGAACTAGAAAGGATATTACAATTTATGAAGGCAATCCAGACCAGATTTCTCACTTGTGAGATACAGATACTAAGACCCTGGGTAAACTGCGACCTTTCAAAGACCAATCAATTGGTTAGTGATAGAGCCAGGATGACAAATCAGTTTTCGTGAACCCTAATCTACCACTTTTCTTATAGAGAAACATTTGCTCCTAGTTCTTAGAAAGAATTGGGGTGATATCATATAAGATTCTGTCTGTATTTGCTTTTGTATTCTTTTTATTTCAGTAAGTAAATGCCAGTCCCTGGGAAGAGAGACAAAAATGTCTACTGGACCAGATGTCAAGGCTACAGTGGGGGATATTTCCAATGATGGCAATTTAAACATGGCTCAAGAGGAATGCTCCAAGAAGGGTAAAATCATGCACAGTAATCTGGTAGTAAATAAAACTAGGATCTGTGGCACCTTGACTTGTGGTAGTAAATAAAACTAGGGTCTGTGGCATCTTTTGTTGATACATATCATTTTCCTTGCTACCACCAATTGCCAAGAATTCTATATGGTTATAAATTGTTATTGATAATTATTTCATTTCTCATAAGAAACTTTGAAGGTATATAAGACAGGCAGGTATCATGACATTATTTAGAGATGAAGGAAAAAAATCAGAGCAGATTCTAAGTAGGAAATATAGAAACCAACCTTGGCTTGTCTGATTCTAAGTCCAAGACATGTCCCATTAGATCTCTCTGCTCATGTTAAATCCAGACCTGACCCTGACCCCAAGATGGGCTTTTTGTTTCTACCATGTCATAGAAGTCACCTTTCTCCCTTTCTCTTATCTATATTACAACATCATGCATTTTATAATATGCATTAAGGGAAACTGTAGAACATCTTATTTTACCCTAAATGCTTAATGAGTTATAACTATGTTATCCGTTAATTCTTTTAAGGATATAGTCATTTCATAAGATAATGCCTTTAAAAGGCAAAACACTAACCAAGATGGAATGCTTTGTAATACTCAACATTTTAGCCAGTTTGTCTGTTAAGAATTATGCATATCTTCAAGAAAAGAGATTTCTCCTAATCTCGTCCATCACAGAAGAAATCAGGAAATGTGCATGTTAGTACTCATCCTACAACTAGTCACCATTTGACCCAGAATGAATACTATTCCAGTAGTCTTGGCTGAAGGTCTCATCTCTTTCTAAGGATTTCAGAGTCTACTAGACTATACCATTGGCCAAATTATTTTATCCTATCATTCTGTCTTTCCCTCAAAATCAGTAATATGAAGAACTTATGTGTAAAATTTTACCAAGGTGCAGTATGGCATACTGGGAAAAAGCACAGGTCAGAAATCAGAACGCTTGAGTTTGCAATCCTGATTCTGCCATTTATGAGCTTATTATTACCACTCACATAGTGTCCCTTCCTCAGCCCACCTTTGGGCAGTCATTGGAAAGTTCATTTATAATTTGTCTAAAGTGGAACTCTTATGGTCTTCCTGGTTCCTTCTATAGTCTCCTACAACATCTGGCCTACCATGCCACCCAGTCCTCTGGTGACCACTCTGGGCTATAGCTATATCGGACAACAACTTTGTAACCCACTTTACCCCGGCCTGTTGTTTCAAACAGCATCATGCTACTAACATTCATCCTTTTTTGGCAGTCTCATCCTACCTAATAAGGCAGAACCCCAGCTACTCCTCCAAGCCTTACCAAGTTATTTTGTTGCATATCCAAGTATTTCTCACAAATGCTTAGGAATAAACCTTGCAGATTGCTTTGTCAGTTGGTGTCCAATATCACTTTTCCTCTCATCTCCTTCTCTGGCTCATGCTTACTGGGCATGGCTGGATCTTCTGTATTAGACTCCCAGGGCACTGCTGGGGCTTTCTCTGGGTACCAGAACCCCCATCCCCAAAGGCTACTGATGTCTTTGCTGTGTTTCTAAGACACTCAGTGAGCTGAATCCAGGTGTTCCATGGGATGCGGAGAAATGCCCCCTCCTCCATTATCTGGTCACCTGGTTACACAAAGTAACTGTTCCAATAACCCAGAAACCTTGAGTGAAAAAATTTGGGCCTTCAGGTTCTGCCTGAAGATCAGTAGTTTTTCTCTATCAGGCTCAGTTAGGGATTTCTGGGGCCAGGCTGGAGACAGACATCACTTTGACCTTCTGATCCCCTTTTCCCCCAGAAGTCTATGAGCTTCTGTATCAGTCTGGGTTATATCACAAAATCAAAAGCAAATCTAGGTATTTCTGAGAAGAAAGAAGGTTAATATAGGGTACTGGAAGATTCCACAGATGTTGGAAGGCTAGGGAAGCAAAAGTCAGGTTGATTACTTTCAGAAAATCTGAGACATGACACTGCCAATGATCCCAGCCATGTGCATCACAAAGTGGGTGGTTTTCAGGAGGACACCCCAAAGTCACAGGCAGAAATCCCATGTCTAACATGACTGATCCTTGCTTATCCACCTGCAGCTATCTCCAGAGCATAGTGGTTTCTCATTGAGTTCGGCCTGTCACATTGTGCCAGAATGTCCTCATTTGTGGAATCTGAATGGAATCCTGAGGATTGTAGCTTCCAGATATTTGTCCCTCTGTTACTGTGGAGACCAGAGAAGGGTGAGAAAGGCACTGAGAACAATATCAGGGACAATGTCCTTTCTCCATATCAAATGCCTGCAGGAAAGATATACTGCCCCCCTCCATGGGGAAGAATGCCATCTGAAGGCCAATTTACAATAGCACCCCCTCCTGAAAGCCATGGAAATGAATAAAACAAGCACAACACTTTGAGAAAGTACTTCCATCTAGATTGAAACTAAGGAATTATTCCCACCACACACTACAAGCTCGAAATCTCGCAGACAGATTTAATACAATTTGGAAGAAATTGAGAGAGGAGCCAAGGGCTGATAAAACTCCCATCCTTGAGGCATGGTGCAGTGTTATAGGAAGAACAAAGAGGGTGCTGTGGAGCTTCAGCTTGTGCTCCCCAGCTTGGAGTGGCAGTGTCCAGAAGCTGGGCAGACCACAGACCCCATGAGTCCCTCAAGGGTCTGCAGTGCTGGAATGTGGTGGGTGAAGCGTGCATGGGTCCACATCCAGCAGCTTTCCCCTCGCGCTTCACTGGCCTTTCTGATCTGCAATTTAGCACCAGGGGCCAGTGCGACAAAGCAGAGGAAAATATGAGTAACTGCAGAAATCAACTTGGAAATTTGGAAGGCTTTCTCTCAAATTATACAAGGTTACTGCAGAATTAAAATGGTACAGTAGTTAGCTTCCCTTGAATTGGTGAAAGAATTCCCTACCTCCTCCTCCCCACCCGCTGCCACCAGTCCACCCACATATACCACCACATCATAGCTGAGCCTCAAACCAGCATGGGTGGCCCTGTGCAGGGGTTTCAAAATGTGAGAACAAAGTCACATACGACTGGCTTTTATAGTCCAAGGCTGTAGGGGTGGACTACAAGGAACCTACATAAATATGTTTGCACAAAGGAAAGAATAAGGTAAGGCATGTGTTAGATAAAAAAGAAATCAACAGGTACACTTATGAAAGATAACAGTTCATTATAATAGCTGTCACATAATGAGTGCATGCCCTGTGTTAGACACTGTTCTAAGCAGTCTGTATGTATTAATTCATTGAATTCTCACAACAATCCTTCAGAAAAAGTACTACTAGCATCATCCCCATTTTGTAGGAGCCTGCCCAGGCACAGAGGGATGAAGTAACACATCTTAATCATCCAGGCACAAAGAGGTAGCAGCTGGATTCAAACCAGCTGTTGTTAGCTTTTACATCACACTGCTGTGCTTATGTTATTATGGGGAAATTGAGGAATATTTTCATCTTCAATTTCTTAAAGCTCTCAATAATGACAACAACAATAATAATAAAACATAGAGTGTAGGAAGTAACTCAACAGAAGAATATGGAAGCAGTCCCAATATAGATGAGAAAGGAAACTAAGGAGGAAAAAAATGTCACTGTAGAATTAAAATGGAATTAGCAGCAGCAAGGAGAAGACAGATTTGAGAAAGGGAAGAAAACAAAGATTGTGTAATAAAACATGAAAACCAGTTAATTAAACATCCAATTCACTGAGCCTACAACTTCAAGGAAATCACGTAGAAAAATGAAATAGACAACTTAAATATAGAAAATAATGTGAACTCAAATCATGAAAAAATTGGATTAAAAATATATACAAGAGCTGGTTCTTTGATAAAAATGATGCTATTCGTGGCAATAAAACAAACAATCTGCTACTCAGATTAATCAGGCAGAGAGATTAAATACAAGCAATTATGAGAAAATAGGAGACAGAAGCATTGAAAATGTATAATATGCTAATTATAGGGAAAGTACATAAGTAAATTATTTTCTAGGAATTATAATTTATAATTATAAAAACTTTACATAATCATAATTAACTTATTAAAATTTAATATTTTAAATATAATTTATTATAATTTTGTAGAAATTATTATTTCTAGGAATTATACATTTTATGTTTCTAATTTATAAATATGAATAAAGAAAAAATTATACATGTCAAAAAACGTCTAAGAAATGAAGAAAATTGTCAAAAAGTTATTCCTTTTAAAACAAACACAGAAACAAACAAATATATTCTAGTAGTTTCACTAGAAAAATTATATGAGATTTTTAAGGAGAAGAAAATGCCTATTTATCCCGTGCAGAAGAGTTCCAAATTGTTCATATAGCACTCTACCTTCTTAGCTCCTTGCTCCTTAAGTGTGACTGGTGCTTGTGACTTCTTCCAGAGTACATTTGTACATATTAATTCATACAAAAAATTAAAAGGAGAAAAAGAAAAAAGAGAGTAATTTTATAGTGGAGCAACCTGAAAAACACTACCTCAAGCCAGGGCACCAAGATCAACTCAACAGTAAGAAGTCTTGTTGACAGTGTGTGGCCTTAATATGATGTGATGAGAATGACAGTTTACCTCCATGGCCTTCCTCTCAAAAACACATAATCCCAGTCTAATCATGAGAAAAATATCAGACAAATTTCAATTAAGGGATGCCCCACAAAACACCTGACTGGTGCATTTCAAAACTCTCAAGGTCTTTAGACATTTTAGACTACAGGGTATTTAGAATACATTTTAGAAACAAGGTAAGTCTGAGAAAGTGTCATACCCAAAAAGAGCCCAAGGAGACGTGACAACTAAGTGTAATGTGGTTCCCTATATGGGATTCTGGAACAGAAAAAAGGACATTAGTTAAAAACTAAGAGATCTGAATAAACTGTGGACCTTAGTAGTTAATAATATATCACTGCAGGTTTATTAATTGCAACAAATGCACCATAAGATGTTAATAACAGAGGAAATTTTGTGTGAGATATAGAGGAACTCAACAATTCTATAAATCTAAAACTGTCCTAAAATTAAAAATTTATTAAGAAAAATGGCTATGTACCTAAAACATTTCAGATCATAGATTGAGACGGAAGCTTATAACTTTAAAAGAAAAACAAAGCTAGTATAGCAAAAAATAACACACACATACATACATAAACAACATTTTAAGCTCAACTATATATACTAAATAAAATTCTAGCTAAAATGCTAGCAAAATACATCATGTTTTTAAATTTTGTAATAGCCTATTAAGAATAAGAAGAGATCATCCTAATAATACAAAGGTGGTAGGCTATTATAATTATAATAAACTTACATAAACTTATTCAGTTGTTATCACAGTACCTTGAGGTAGACTCTATTATTAATCTCATTTTTCAGGCAAAATTTGGGGGCCACAGAGAGCTCAGTACCTTGCCCCAGAACACACAGCTATAAGTAGACCACACAAG
Source organism: Pongo pygmaeus (assembly GCF_028885625.2). Taxonomy (NCBI): domain Eukaryota; kingdom Metazoa; phylum Chordata; class Mammalia; order Primates; family Hominidae; genus Pongo; species Pongo pygmaeus. The sequence goes on from NC_072378.2 coordinate 25,871,073, forward strand.
CTGGAATTGGAATGCAGGTGTCTGATTCCAGGATTAAACTACATTTTATAAAACTTACGTATCCCCATAAAAATATTTAAAAGTAGGAAGAGAGTAGTTTAACATCATTAAAGGACATGTCACACCAACAACTAGCAGCATACCTAATGGTGTAATGTGAGAAGCATTCTCAGTAAATGCAAATATAGCTGAGGTGCCCATTCTTACCATTCCTGCTTTGTCCATTTTTTTGAAAATGCTGGTGAATTAAATTACCCAGGAGAAAGAAATAAGTGTTGCAAACAGTAAACATAATCAACTATATTTTTCATTATTTGTACATAATTTGTCTTTACTGAATCAAAACTCAATGGGGGAAAAGCTGATGAATATGATGGGACAAAGAACAGTTACACAATAAAAATTTGTGAAATTTTTTCAAAATTTTTCAAAATTACAAAATTTGTGAAGGCCTTAACTGAAGATAACTATAAAATTCCACCTTGGACTGAGTAAAAGACCAGTACTCGTACATGCATAGGTATCCCTTTTTGACTAGAAGACAATACTACAAATGTGGCAATCCTTCTTAATTTAATCTGTCATATCAATATGACTGATCAAAATTCCAATGTAGATTTTCATGGGTGGTGCATTGGCTGGATTGGGGGTGGGGAACTAAATGCTCTCAGAGTTGAACCAAAGGTAAGAGCTGGAACTTAGCAAGAGCATTGCTACACAAGATGAAACCATGCTGTCCATTCCAAGAGCATTTGCTCCCTTTCAGGAGCCAAGAAAATGGCATCTTCATACCTTGTGATCACTCATTACCTCTGGGATTTCTCTGCAGGGATAGTGGATGAATTCTTCCTGCTGTTGTCAAACTAATGTATTTGGACTCAGCCACAGGCATATCCCCAGAGCTCCTATGGAACACTAGCAAATTTTGTGTAAACATAGGTTATACTATTAAGATGAAGTTTAAATACTTCTATGATCTAACCACAGCCTATCTTTCAAGTTTCATTTCTCCCCAGCCCCAGACAAGCTAATCTTCCATGTTTCCTGGTTATAAATGGCACTTCCAGCTATTCCAGCTGCCCAGGCAGGGAACTTGGGAGTCATTTCCAGCAATTTCCTCTCTCCCACTGTCCATATCCAATCGGTCACTGCTCCCAGCCAATTCTTTCTCTAAATCAATTTCTTCCCATTCCCATTCTAATCCGCTCATCCCAGAGCCCTGCCTAAAAAGCTCTCCCCTAATGCTTGCTCTGACCAACTCCACACATTCTTCCAGTCTCTATTTGAGAAATGCTTCTGAGGGAGCCACTTCCCCCATTACATCCCAGGGGGACAGAAGTCCACTACACAGTTACAGAGGAATGTCTGCTCTCCCTATATTTCTGCATCTCAGACAGATACCAATCTTCTCCTTCTTCCAGACTTAGGGAGAGTGGGAGAAAAGCATTCTGATTGTGACTTTTCATGCCCTTTTCCTCTCAGGCTTTTGTTCAGTCCGACATGGGCTGGCCCTCATCTTGCAGCTCTGTAATTTTTCAATTTACACCCAACAAATGAACTTGAGCATTGCCATCCCAGCTATGGTGAACAACACAGCCCCACCTAGCCAGCCCAATGCCTCCACAGAACGGCCCTCCACTGACTCCCAGGACTACTGGAATGAAACTCTAAAAGAATTTAAAGCAATGGTAAGTTTAATGAGACTCTGGACTCTTTCTTTGACTCAAATAATTTGACTTAAAGAGTTATCTTATAAAAGAGTGAGATTCATTTAACCACTAAGTATTTACTGAACATGTACTATGTGCCAGGAATGGCACAAGTACCTAAGTATCAGGCCGAGCATGGTGGCTCACACCTTTAATCCCAGCACTTTGGGAGGCTGAGGTATCTTTACTAAAAATATGAAAATCAGCCAGGCATGGTCGTAGGCACCTGTAATCCCAGCTACTCTGGAGGCTGAGACAGAAGAATTGCTTGAACTGGGGAGGCAGAAGTTGCAGTGAGCGGAGATCGTGCCACTGCACTCCAGTCTGGGCGACAGAGTGAGATTCTGTCTTTAAAAAAAAAAAAAAAAAAAAAAAGAAAGAAAAGAAAGGAATAAAGAACATAATAAGTATCTAAGGGGATTGCATCCCTACTTAGTGTCTATGAGTGTAACCAGGGACTAAGTTAGAATAAATGAAACATTTTACCATTTAGTGGACATAAATTCTTCCCCTACAATGATGAAAATCACTACTAAATATGTTTCATAGATTTGTCTGCTTTTTCTTCCTTCCACGTATTTTTTTTATTACCTTGCCTATGATGCTTTCTTCTTTATAGCCTTTGTTTCTTTACAAACTCTCTTATATTTTAATTTTTGGTTAATTGTGTCAGGGTGAGTGGAAAGAGTATGTTGGGCATATATTTAGGGTTTTTAAATACATGATACTGGTATATCGGAGGAACTGGAGAAATGTAAAAAGAAAGATAACTGCCAATTAATTTTTGCCTCTCAAGTCCTCAAAATGAAAACTGTCAATTCTTCAACTAAAGACAAACAGTAACTCTCTTTGTCATCTAGGCCCCTGCATATGACTGGAGTCCTGAAATCCAAGGAATCCTCCTCAGCTCCCTCAACTATGGCTCATTCTTGGCTCCAATCCCCAGTGGCTATGTGGCTGGAATATTTGGAGCCAAGTATGTGGTTGGTGCTGGCTTGTTTATTTCCTCATTCCTGACCCTCTTCATTCCACTGGCAGCTAATGCGGGAGTGGCCTTGCTCATTTTCCTCCGGATTGTACAAGGCATAGCCCAGGTACCAAGATGTTTTCCAGGTATAAGTGGAATATAGGTTCGAGAATGACCTCAGATCTCCAAGAATGGAATTTTCCCCTCCAGGTTATGGTATTAACTGGTCAGTATTCAATTTGGGTCAAATGGGCTCCCCCACTGGAAAGGAGTCAACTCACCACCATTGCTGGATCAGGTAACTGATACCCTAAACCCCACTTTACATGCACTGTCCAAGAGAACTCAGCAAAGTCCTGCCAACAGAACCAAGATCTTATATATCAATCAATCACTGTGTCTTCATAGTCCTTTCCTTAAAGCACTACCCCATACTGCCTTACTTGATTGTAACTGAATGAACTGAATGCTTACTATGCGCCAAACATTCTTGTGTTTTGCACATATTTTCATCTTATCCTCAAAATAATTTTATAAGCCAGCTATATATAATTACTTCCATTTCACACATATGGAATTTCAGATACAAATAGACTAATAACTTGTCCAAGATCACGTAGTTACCAAGTGAAGGAACCTAGGTAGTTTGGCTTAAAACTCATACCTTCACTCACTGTGCAACTCGCATTGTAGAAAGCACATAGAGCCCCAAGACGAGTCCTCTCACCCAGAACATCCTCGTCCCTTCTGTTCAGGGTCAATGCTGGGGTCCTTCATTGTTCTACTTGCTGGTGGTCTCCTCTGCCAGACCATAGGATGGCCTTACGTCTTCTATATCTTTGGTGAGTGTGCTTTTCAAATCTCCAGTTTTTATGACAGAGAATTCTGTGATGCAATTTATCTATGGTTAACCAAATCCTAATAGATATGGATATTTACACAGCTAAAGCTGGTAGTGTTCAGAGCCAACTATGTTTAACATTTAAGTTTCAGCAGCCCGAGTGTGTAGCTAGAATAATCTTATGATATTAGAGGCATCATAACATTCCTTACTGCTTCTAAATTTGACCTAAAGGAATTCAGAGCAAATTATTTTATAAAATGTTGAAAATATTATCTTAGGCTAGGTGCGGTAGCTCATGCCTGTAATCCCAGCACTTTGGGAGGCTGAGGCAGGTGGATCACATGAAGTCAGGAGTTTGAAACCAGCTTGGCCAAAATGGTTAAACCCCGTCTCTACTAAAAATACAAAAATTAGCCGAGTGTGATGGTGCATGCCTGTAATCCCAGCTACTCAGGAGGCTGAGGTAGGAGAATCGCTTGAACCCAGCAGGTGGAGGGTGCAGTGAGCCGAGATCACACTACTGCACTCCAGCCTGTGTGACAGAGTGAGACCCTGTCTCAAGAGAAAAAAAAAAAGAAAATGTTATTTTAGTCAGACTACATTTTAGTCATCCTTTTTAATTTAATATATTCTTTAAAATTTCTGCAGTTATTATTATGGCAAAAACCATAATTACTTTTGCACCAATCTAATATCATAGCTAGAAAACTGTGTGACTGTGACCTAATCATAGGTAAAATACTAATTAGGGTAGAGAATCAACTAGTGGAGACTGCAGGACAGGGCAGATTATGTGAGGTTCAGGAGTGGACAAAATACACAAAGAGATGCTGCAGAAAGGTTCCAAAGACACGTGGAAAGTTCCAGAGGCAGTATTTTACTACATTACAGTTTTACCTTCATGGAGCTGTGGTTGGAATCTGCCTAGCTGCTGTTACCTAAAGTTTGTTTAATATTTGAAACATTCTCCATAATCGCACCCTTAAATTGTTTATGGTAATTCCTTGTAGTCCCACTAGTGTGTTCATTAGAGGACAGGCCTGTTAGATCAAGGGTTTCTGTAAAATTAGGTCAATATATTCACCAAAAATAAAATATGTAATGATTCCATAGCATACCAACCTTCAAAGTTTTTATCATGAAAACTTTGAAAGGGCAGGTTACAAAAATTATTCAAACAACAAGAAAATCTTACTGTGCTTATGGTTTCGAGAAACAGTAAGGAGCATATACACAATAGAAACTCACTAAATATTTGTTGAATAAATATTAACATCCTCCAACCCCAATGTGCAACATTGCTAATTTTCATATTTATCCCTCCCCACTTGATTAGGTTCCTTGATGGCAAAATTGTGTCTTTGCCATTTTATATTCTCAAAATTTAGCAAAAAGCCTGGTGTATAGTGGCTGCTGTATGATGTTTGTGAAGGAATTTGTAAATGACATGCTAGCCAAAAAAAGAGAGCCCATAAGATTTCTTAAGATTCTAAAAAGGGAATCTGAAGATGGGCCACATTTCCACTCAATACTGATAATGTTAAATTCCCAACACTGTAATAATGTATATATTAGAAAAAATGTCTTTGCTGAGGATTAATTTAATTTCATATCTACAAATTGGGTAATTAATTTCACCTAATGTACTGCTGCTCACTCTTATGTGCTTTGAGGAAGATAAGAGATAGAAACAGAAAGGTTTAATGATGAAAGGAACTCTGCAAAGCATGACTAGCAGGAGGGATGCTGACTGGTATGTGAATGGTGAGGGCATTTTCAAGCACATGGGGCAAACACGCTACTAACTTGTAAGGGTGCTGCAGCTTTAATAATAGTGCATTTCAAAACCTCCCAAAACTAAGTGGCTTAAAACAATAATCATTTATTCCGATGGTTCTGTGTGGGACAGCTGGGTGGCTCCACTCTCTGTGTTTGTCATCTGCCTTGGTCAATGGATGAGCTGGAGCATAGTCTTCCAATAGCAGTGGGCAAGACACAAGAGGATAAGTTTTAAAAAATGCTTTTTAATGCCTAGGCTTGAAACTCCTCCATGCCATTGGCAAAAGCAAGTTGTATGGCCAAGGCCAAAGTCCAGTGGTGAGGAAGTACCCTCCCCCTATGATAGGGCCATGCAAGGGATAGATGCCAGGAAGAGTGGCGTACTGAGGCCAGTCACTCTGTCAACCACAGGAATCATCTTAGAGTCAAACTGAAAGAAGTACTTCAATCCATCCAGTGCTAACTGGATCCCCTTTTCCTAGGAGGAATTGGGTGTGCCTGTTGTCTTCTCTGGTTTCCTCTCATTTATGATGAACCTGTGAATCATCCCTTTATCAGTGCTGGTGAGAAGAGATACATTGTGTGTTCATTGGCTCAGCAGGTACATTGAGGAACTCCTCTGACATTTGTCTATGTCCCTCTAGACGTCTCAGAGATGAAGAATGTGATAGAGAGAGCTGCCTTCTGATGGAGGGGACATTGATGTGTGCTTTCTTCCAGGACTGTTCACCAGGCTGGTCTCTTCCCATTAGGGCTATGATCAAATCCTTACCACTCTGGGCCATTTTAGTCTCTTATTTCTGTGAATACTGGCTTTTTTATACCATTATGGCATACACACCAACGTACATCAGCTCAGTACTTCAAGCCAACCTCAGAGATGTAAGTATACAGAAAGCTCATTCTGATCTTCTGTTTAAATGCTTAAATAATGAGCGCTCATATATAATCCTCTGTCTGTCCCCCCAAAATCGGGGGATTAGGACCAGGACCTCCATATAGGAAATGCAATGTAGTTAATTTGGATTCTGATTGATCTCGATGTGGTTCACTACTTACTGCAGGAAGATGATACATATGGTTCTAGTTTGATTTTCATATACTATCATATTTTATTATACTATTTTCATATACTATTCATATTTATCATATTTTAAGGGCCCTGTGCAAAAATTTTATACTCAATCCCATCAAAATTTTCAAACAAGATGCTCTGCTGGCAGCATAAATCATAAAGATTAACCAAACAAATTATGCCTTTGAGAAAATTGTGACAGAGAAACATAAACAACGTATGCTGAAAATAAGACATTAATAGGACATAAAGTCCCATATAAGACTTACATAGACATTTGTGGAGTAATGTTTGTTTTAAAAAATCATTTTTATTCAAGTATAACATAGAGAAAGAAAAGTATGTATATGTGCACAGCTCTCTGAATTTTCACAAAATAGACAGATGCTCTGAATGGCTGACAGGAGCCTTTCAATTCCTGCTGGATGGATGTCTTAAAAGTGGCTATCAGATTTCATAACGTGTTAGTGACAGTTCACAAAGCCAGTGTTACTCTTGTACTCTCACTCTGTACTCAGGAAGAAGCCTTCTCATATTGATTGGGTTCCTCTGGTGAAAATGTGCTAAGTAGCCAAGAGAGAGCTGACCTTCTTAGCAGTAGTCAGAGTCTGCATGCAAGCAAGCTGCAGGTATTGAGATTAGAAAGCCCCAGGAGGGAGTGGCTCTGGGTCTTTTCAAAGAGGAGGAGGGCCAGAAATTAAACCAGAACCTTAATCCAGGGGATCGGGACACAGATAAGCAGGAGTCCAGTGCTAAGCAATAGACTTCCTGAGGCTGGCTGTTAGGAATGATTTGTCTTTGGTGTGAGGCTGGGTGGGCTTGACCCTCAGAGGCCAAGGCTGAGGAAGAGGAAGATGGGAAAATGAATGGAAAGACAAGTTGTGACCAGAAAGCAGAGCTTTCCAGGCTAAAAAGACAAGAGACCCGGATTCTCATTGCCTTCAGGGCATTTTCTCACTAAGTCACATAACCTTGACAGCCTTGGCTTACTCATCTGTAAAATGAACTACTTGAACCAGGTGAGTGCTGAATCCTTTCCATTGTTTGGATTATATACAACAGAGGAGTCTCCTTTTCATTGCATTATATTCAATAGAATATTAGTTTAGAAGTTTAATTGATAACAAAAAGGTTCAACATTTTAAAAACTATAGTGAAACATAGAGTGGGTCAGGTGTGGTGGCTCACGCCTGTAATCCCAACACTTTGGGAGGCTGAGGCAGGTGGATCATCTGAGGTCAGGTGTTCGAGACCAGCCTGGCCAACATGGTGAACCCCCTGTCTCTACTAAAAATACAAAAAATTAGCCAGGCACGGTGGCGTGTACCTGTAGTCCCAGCTACTTAGGAGGCTGAGGCATGAGAATCGCTTGAGCTGGTGAGGCGGAGGTTTCAGTGAGCTGAGATTATGACATTGCACTCCAGCCTGGGCAACAAGAACTAAACTCCGTCTAAAAAAAAAAAAAGGACTGAAAAATCTTTCTTTCATTATTGTTCCTAATCTGCCCTGTCCTCCCAGCCCATTCCAATGATAATTATTTAAATTTCTTTCTTCTTTTTCTTTCTTTCTTTTGAGACAACGTCTCACTGTGTTGCCCAGGCTGGAGTGCAGTGGTTCAATCATGGCTCACTAAAGCTTTGACCTCCCAGGCTCAAGCAATCCTCCTACCTCAGCCTTCCGAGTAGCTGGGACCACAGGAGTGTACCACCATGCCTGGCTAATTTTTTTTGGAGATGAGATCCTGTTATATTGGCTAGGCTGGTCTCGAACTCCTGAGCTCAAGTGATCCTCCTACTACAGCCTCCCAAAGTGCTGGGATTACAGGTGTGAGCCACCATGGCTGGCCTAAGTTTCCTATATATATTCTTTCTTTGTTTCTTTATGAGAATGCAAGCATACATGAATGTGTATCCTTATTTTCCCAACTTTTTAAATACAAAACGGTATACTCTGTAATATGCCGCTATGCTTATATACTAGGTTTTTGCCACTTAATATGTCACGGAAATCTTCATGTCAGTACATGAGAACCTTGCTGAGCAGTATTTGGATTGTTTCCCATCTTTGAGCAATGCTGCAGTGAAAACATTGTTCATTTGTCATACCTTTGTGCAACTCTCTGTGGAGTAAATTTCTGCATATGAGATTATTGAGTCAAAGGGTAAATGCACTATAAACTTTTATATTTGTTGTCAAATTGCCCTCAATAGAGCACCAGTAATATTTGTGAGAATCTGATTCTCCACAGTGTTAGCGCAGAGCATGCCAAAAAAAAAGGGTATTTTTGCCAATTTGATCCATGAAAAATAATATCTCACCATAGTTTTACTTTGTATTTCTTTCATTATGAGTAAAGTTGGATACCTTTTAACATGTTTAGGAGCCACTTATTTTTCTTTTTTTCTTCTTTTCTTTTCTTTTTAAAAATTGTCTGTTATTATCCTTTGCGTATTTTTCTACTGGGTTTTGGTCTTTTAAATATTTATTTCCAGGTGATTTTTATATATAAAGAGAGCATTAGTTCTTTTTTTTCTTTTTTCTTTTTTTTTTTTTTTGCAAGCAGAGCTATGAACATATACATACTAAAAGTATATTGGCTCATTATAGTAACATGGAATTTGTATTAAAAGTGATGTGTATACAAAGAAAAGCCACAAATGTGGACAATCTGTCCAAGGTTATTTGTGTCATGGTGGGGGTGGTAAGGGCACATGCACCTGACCTAGACTCTGGTCCTCAGAGTGGGATCCTGTCTGCCTTGCCGTTTGTTGTTGGATGTATCTGCATTATCCTTGGAGGTCTACTGGCAGACTTTCTTCTCTCCAGAAAAATCCTCAGACTCATCACCATCAGGAAACTCTTCACTGCCATTGGTAAGGGAGAGGCTGGACACAGGGGTGAACGTGGGAAGCTCAGAGCAGCCTCCAGTTTACTCTGTGTTTGTCCTCCTACCCCAGGGGTTCTCTTCCCATCTGTGATCCTCGTGTCCCTGCCCTGGGTCAGATCCAGCCACAGCATGACCATGACCTTCTTGGTGCTGTCTTCTGCCATCAGCAGCTTCTGTGAATCAGGAGCCCTTGTTAACTTCTTGGATATTGCTCCTCGGTAGGGACCTCTTTTGCCTCATCCTTTCAGACACTCAATTCAAGTCTAGCAGCCCTAAATCTACTCTGATGTGAAAGTAAAATGTGGCAGGTACAACAGGTTGCAGGAAATGTCAGCACCAGCTCTACACCCTACATCTAAATAATTCCTGGAAGAGACTCTAAGCTGGTTGACCATTGTGAACTTAGTTTTTCTGGGCGTGAATAAGAGGAGTCAGTGGCCATGCTCAGAGTCAACTGAGGGAGACTCACACAAATCTCTCTCTGTTGAGGAATGCAGCAGTTGCCTAAGGTGGGATCACTGAAAGAATTCTTGAGATTCTATAGGGTATCCTCATGAAAATCTTTAATAAAGGCAAAGGACACAGGACTGCAGGAGAAATATCTGTCTCCGAGACAGTAAATACAGAGTTGACTGAGACTTCCAAACATAGCTCCCAGGGTCCTGTCCCAGTCAATGGGACATCCTTCATCTTCAGATAATGAACCACCAAGAAATGTGAGCGATGCCTTTGCCTCAGGGGAGCCGACGTCTCATCTGGTGAGGGGTCTTTTATACCCACGGAGGGTATAAAAGTTACAAGATCAGACTCAACAGCAGAAGCCAAAACAATAACAACAAAAACCTTACAAACCAGGTGCAGACCATCAATCTGACCATCTTGCATAAACAATGTTGACAAGTTAATAGAGGTTACCCCCATGGGAGTACCAATCCCTAGCACAGGATTATACTAATCATTGGTCAGTACATTTCATTCAGGTTTCACCAAGGCTTATGCAATTCCAGTCATCCCCAGAGATAAGCACAGAGTTGCAACAGACCAGCTGATATTAACCCTTTGTTTGCACAGGAATGTTTGCCTCCCTCTCTCGGGTATTGAGACTTTCAAACGTAGGTATACTTGGTTATAATAGAGTACCGTCTCTTTCTCTCAGGTACACTGGCTTTCTCAAAGGACTATTGCAAGTCTTTGCACACATAGCTGGAGCCATCTCTCCTACTGCTGCTGGATTTTTCATCAGTCAGGTGAGGTCAAATGTTCTGATGAATATTCATAAGAGAAACCTATAGAGGCATGGTTTTTTCACATTTGCACAGCCTTGTATCCTAGAAGATGCATTTAAAGTGGTCAAAAATCAACTAATTTACATGATGACTTAAGAATTAAAGAAACTTAAGATTCTTAAGTTTCTTAAGAATCTTACTGGTATAAACTTTACGTGAATAAAGAAGTATGTGGCATTCTTATTTTCTGCCATATACTTCATTTACTGGAGAAAAACACTGCCATATACCATTCACTTACTGGTGAAAAACCAGAGGAAAGTTAAAGAATTACTTTCCTGTGGTTTTGCACTGGTAAATCAGAAAAATAAATGAAGAATAACAAAGAAAGAGTATTCTTTATGAAATCAAGTCCTTTATCTTTTTTTGAAGCTTCAGTTCCCTCCCAGGCACTGACTAACACACTGACAAGAAATGGTTGTTTAAAATGGAAATTCTCAAACTGCTCTTGTTTCTCCTGTCATTCAATGACTTATTCATTCATTCATTCATTCATTCAACAAATAAGTATTAAACATTAGTATGTGCCACGTGCTATTTAAGTGAATAAAACACAATTTCTTTCCTTGTGAAACCTATATTGTAGAAAAGAAACAGAAAGAAACTTATGAAAGTAAAATACATGATATATTGAATGGTAACAGGAGAATAGCAAATGCTTAGCAAATGCTAAGAGGAGAATAAAGCACAAGGGGTGGAATTTCTAACTACAATGATCAAGGAAGGACTCACCGTAATCACTTGCTTAAAGAGAAACATTTAAGCAAGGACTGAAAGGAAGTGAAGGTGTGAGACAAATAGGTATCTGGGAGAGGAGCGTTCCAGCCATGGAAATGCCCAGTGCTTTGGCCTCATGGCAGAAATGTACTTAAGTATTCTAGGACCAACTGGGAAGCCCATGGAAGCCAGAGTGGAGGTCGGGGAGGGAGCAGGAGGACACAGAGCCAAAGCCTTTCTGAACCAAGAGGGTCAAGAACTGGGTGACCGTTAATAACTTGTAATTTTCTGCTTCCAGGATTCAGAGTTTGGTTGGAGAAATGTCTTCTTGCTTTCAGCTGCTGTTAATATATCAGGCCTGGTTTTCTACCTCATCTTTGGCCGAGCAGACGTGCAGGACTGGGCTAAAGAGCAGACATTTACCCACCTCTGAGCAAACCTAGAGATGTGCTAGATCCTGGTGCTTCGTTGATCATTGTATTCCCTCACAGACATTTCTCTTTCATGCCTGCTTGACTGATAAGCCATTAGCTAGACCCTGACTATGTAATGCTAAAGATTTTACCATGCCTGGAAATTTTACAGGGGAAGAAAACAGGCTAGTTATTTAACTGCAAGCTACTAAAAGCATAGGTGTGTTGAGATTTCTGTGTTCTCCACTCTTCCACTGTTATCCTAGTAAAAGCATCAGGTGCTGGGGACAATTTCTTTCCAAAGCAAAAGAGGAAGCCAGACCTTGGGACCGAGAACTGAGAATCACAAAGGAGTTGTGCCCAACATGCAGAAGATGAATCCTCTGAGCTGTCCTCAAAAGAAAGCCCCAAACAACAGAAAGTATAGTGTTTTCCATTGTTGGTGAAAAATGTCAAGGAGGAAAGAACAATAATGATTCCATCATGATAAGAGGAATGAACGTGTCTGCAACTAATGGGAGCAAGATAGTACACTTTAACTCTTTCAGACAACTTGCATTCTGTGGATGCCAGCTTTGGAATCAGAGCCGCCTCTGGAATACCTGTGCTTCCAGAGTCAGCTTTTGGACAGTCACCTTCTTTCTGGCCATCTTGACCTCTGCCCCACATCTGCTTTTTGGCTTGGTGCAGATCTTTAACATGTTAGTGAATAGACATTGCCCAGTGTCTCTTCTAGCCCCTCCAACAGTTCTTCATGTATCACTGCTTTTGGACAGTGATCCATGATATCTGCCTTCGTTTGCCCCTCTGACTGTTGGAATCCCACGCACCATTCAGTAGGATTCAATTCAATGTGGAACCATTCAACATTCACCTCATTAACCTAAAATGTCTCCTAAAGATGTATGTAAGACACACACTACCCTAACCTCACTCCAAGTGTCTGGAGAAATGTGGCTAGTGCTTTTGTTAAAGCCCCTATATGAGCAGCATGGAGGATCATAAGATAGCAAAACCATTTCAACACTAAATGAATATTAATGTACACACACCTTGTGGGGATGGCAGAAATCAAAACCATACACAGTATTAAGGAGTTCAGTATCTCGGGAGGGCAGATAACTTTAATCAAAGTATCACACAAGTAAATATGCAATAACAACTGTAGAAATAATGAGTGGTTACATGGGTTATGAGAGTGGATGATAAGTGCACTAATCTGAGCGTAAGGAAGGGCCACCCCTGCAAAGTTTCAGCTGAGCTGGGATCTGAAGGATAATAGTTAACTGGTGTGGGAGACTGAGGGGAGAACGTTTTAGGAAGAAAGAACAGCATAAGCAAAAGTTTCATGGCAGAAGGTTAGAAATTAGCTATGGCCAGAGTGTAGAGAATAAGGAAAGTATGATTTGTGAGGAGGCTGTAGAAGAATTAAGGTCAGGAGCACACAGGATGATGTAGGCCCAGTGAAGTGCACTGGTCTTTATTTTGAAATCAGTAGGAAGTGTCCTGGTTTTCAAAGGCACTCTGCATGAGAAATTAGGTTGGAGTAGGAGCTTACAGTGTAGTCCAGGAGAGAACAATGGCCCCTGGCATGAGGCAATAGACATGGTGAGAGGTGAATGGATTATTTGATTTAGGTGGATTATTTGATTTAGGGAATAAACCTGACAGGCCCTATTACTAAGTGAGAGAGTGGAAGATGTCCAGAGTAACTCCTGAGTTTTGGTTTGCTATTATATTAATGGGGATGCCTCTCACACAGACAGCAACACAGATAGCAATTATATCCAAGTGAAGACAACAAAAAGGAAAATGGACACATGACTCTGGATTTCTCTTGTGAGGTCTGGGCTCCATTTACAAACGTATAAATCATCTTGATATAGGTAGTGATTACAATTTTTGCATGGATGAGACATCCCATGGGTGAAAGTGACATAAGAAAAGGAAGCTTGGGAATAAGCCTTAAAGAATTCCAGTATTTAATGGTCAGCTGGAGGATGATTAGCAGAAAGAAAGAAAGAAAAGAAAGAAAGAGAGACACAGAAAGAAAGAAAGAAAGAAAGAAAGAAAGAAAGAGAGGAAATAAAAACGAAAGAAAGAAAAAGAAAGGGCCTGAAAGATAGAAGGAAAACCAAGAGAATATGGTGCTAAGAAAGAAAAGGGAAGAGAGAATGTTTCCAAAAAAAGTGAGTAGTTACCAATGCCAAATTTGCAGTGAACAGTCCAGATGAGAAGTGAGCAGAAAGTACAGAAAGGAGACCACTGCTGAGAAGTTTGGGTATGAAAGGGAGGTGTCTTTGTCGCTTTTGTGTTGCTATAAAGGAATGCCTGAGGCTGGGTAACTTATGAAGAAAACGAGATTTATTTGGATTGTGATTGTGATGGCTGGAAAGTTCAAGATTGGGCATCTGCATCTGGCGAGGGCCTCAGGCAGCTTCTGCTCATAGTGGAAGGTGAAGGAGTGTAGGCCTGTACAGAAAGCACATGGTGAGACAGGAAGCTGGGAGAGGGAGAGGAGGTGCCAGGTTTTTTAAAACAAGCAGCTCTTGTAGGAATGATCTCACTCACCCCTGAGGAAGAGCTTTAATGTCACTAGGGATTCACCCTTATGACACAAACACCTCCTGCAAGTGGACCCAACATTGGGATCAAATTTCAATGTTAGATTTGGAGGGAACAGACATCTAAACCATAGCAGAAGGAAAGAGGCAAGAAAGTAGCTGCAAAAGCATATGGGCTCAAAGAAGGAGTTAAAAACAAACATGTTTAAGATTGTGAGAAGGTGCTAGCTGACAGAGAAAAGTCGCATATGCAAAAAACACAAAGCACTAACGGAAAGTTCCCGAGAAGGATGTGACAAAGGAGGAATTTTGTGACTTGAAGCCCAGTTAGGAGAATGATGAGAGATGTGTGAGGACAGCTCCTGCCTTTTCACCTGATGGCCCAAGATGGTGTCTTCATCTGCTAGTGCAAGATCCAGGGAGGGTCTTATTTTTAAATCTTTCTTCCTACTTGGAAGGGAGGCAGTAAGTGGAGAAAGAAAAAGGTCTGAAGTGCTCTTGTCAGACCAGAGGAGAGAGGCCCTACAGGTCGCCTGGCAGGGCTATCGCCACACTGTTCCTCAACTGCTTCATTTATGACAGTTTCATCTATATAGTCTGAATACAAGCTCCTAAAGTTCAGGAACCATGACGTACATTATTTTGTAGCATCTTTAACACAAATAACAACAGTATCATATACAGTAAGTGCCAGTAAATGCTACTGAATCACAGTATGAATCAATGAATGAACAGCTCCAGAGTGGTGGGAGAACAGTTATGGGAGAAATGGATAGGAAGGAAAAGGACCAGATTTTTCTTTAATTCTATTTGTTTTCTGAGCATCGAGTCATCTAAACCTATGGATTATCTTTTTTCATCTGGAATTAAGATGTTACAGACTGGGTCTTCTCCATATCATTTCTCCAACAGTCACCAAGCCAACCCTAGGCTCTCATCAGTGACAATTAAGATGCTGCCCACCAGGGCACAACAAGATCACTTACTTGTTTCTGAGACACCCCATGTCTGCATTTATTCATCTCTTTTCCTTCCCTGGATCCTGTTCTTTCTTTCTTATCTGTCACTTTTAGTTATTTCTGAAAATGAGTTACATTTCTCCCTGGGCCCACCAGCGAGGGAGCTGACTTGTGCTATTTCCTCTAAAATGGGCCATCCTTAAATTATGGAAATCTCCTAAAATTTTGCACTAGCTCACACATCTACAACGAGAAAGAATAAAAGTTAAAAATTGTGGAAAAAGTCTTTCATGAAGCCTTAGAATAAAATTTTATCTTGTGTGTATTTATTGGTTTAACAATCATTTATAAAGCAACTGATGCAGAGAGGAAGACTGAGATAAATCATCACCCCCATTTAAAATTCAGATATATTACATGTTACAAACAATACATGTTAAAAAACGTTGCACACAGGATATGTGGGAGGGTAAAACTGGCCCCTAGGACTCCTTCTACCACCTTCTTCCTGGTGCTGGTGACTGCCCCTCAGCCTCAGCCTCATGTGCTGGTCCCTCTTCCCTTCAATAAGGAGGTTGTCCCAGGCTCTGCAAGTGCTCTGTTTCACACTAAGTTTTGTAAACAAAGAAAAAAATAGTGCACACAAATGTCATTAGTGAGTCCTTGTACACAGAGGACATAAGAAAGCTTTTCAACATTTCAAAAAGATGGTCTCATGTATTATATTTTTCTCAAGTTGTCTTCCTTGCCTCAGTGATAGGTTATCCTAAACATTTTTTTACACTTCTCTCCTCTGGACATAAAAATAAATATGGCTGTCTGTGCAAGTTTATTATCCTTCCTCTTCCCTATTTTCAAAAATCTTTATGTAAAAGATCCAAACAACTCCAACATTTTGCTAGGTCCAGGCACATGGTATGAAACCATCCATCAGTTGCTCTCTATCTATGTTGTATCCTGAAAACAAAACAAATCCAAACAAAGCAAAAAAACACAGTGCACACCAGTGGGGTTTGACACTCAAGTGGTTTGATATTGCCACTCTCTCTAATAAGAATATATTTTATCCACAGCGATAATAAGACATACCTTTTGTACTGTTACCAAATTCCCATTCTTTGTAAACCAAATTGCTATTAAGAAAATGAAAATAAAGCCCCCCTTTGTGGTCCTGCACCCACCACACACTCTTTTTTTTTTCTGGACCCTACCCAAAAGTGTCACTAGTCCTTTCAAAGAACAATTGCTGTCATCTGTGTTAACTGGGTTAGTGGTCTCTGGCAAGTTGGGCTGAAACTGGGCTTTACCTAGTTAATAGGTGTCCAGATTAGCTCCTCCGATGTCATATTCTCCAAAACCTGAAAAGGGGGAGTGGCCAAGGTTCTAAACTGGGGTGTCAATCCAGGGGCCTATCTGGAGTAACAATGAGGAAGGCACACACTATCTTTCGTTTGTATTGAAAATTTTTTCTTCCTTTTTGTATTTGAAGTTTTATTAGTTATTAAAACAAGGCATCCATACAAATAGATATTTTCTGGGTTTTCCAGTGGAAACAGCTGCTTACATTGCCTAATAACTGTCTAAACATGCTGCAGATGTTTCCACATGTTAGCTGAATATATGTATTGCCTTCACATAGGCAATCATGATACATCTTATCCTAGGGAGACAATGTGTGTTGCTATAAAGGAATATCTGAGTCTGGGTAATTTATAAAGAAAAGAGGTTTATTTTGGCTCATGGTTCTGCAGGCTGTACAGGAAGCATGATGCCAGCGTCTGCTTCTGGTGAGGGTCTCAGGAATCTTCCAATCATGGCAGAAGGTGAAAGGGGAGCCAGTGCATCACATGGTGAGAGCACGGGCAATAGAGAGAGAGATGGGAGGTACCACACACTGTTATACAACCATATTCTCTCCTGAACTCAGAGTGAGAACTCACTCATTATCCAAAGGACAGCACTAAGCTGTCATGAGGTATCTGCCCCCATGACCTAAACACCTCATACTACGCCCCACTTTTAACACTAGGAATTACATTTCAACATAAGATTTGGATGAGACAAACATCCAAACCATACTTTACAGATATTGTTCAGGATGTCATAAAAAGCCAGTCATACGGCTCTAAAACAGTTCAGGTTACATAAAAGTTAAAGCCTCAAGAGAGTGCAGATGAAGAAAGGCTTTGTAAGAATTTTAAAATGTGTGTTTTCTCTCTAAGATCAGGAACAAGACAAAGATGTCTACTCTAGCCACTTCTGCTCAACATTATACTAGAGGTTCTATACAGGGCAATTAGGCAAGGGAAAGACATAAAAGGAATCTAGATTGGAAAAACCAAAGTAAAACTATATTTTACAAATGATACAATCTTGCTTACAGAAATCCTAAGAAATCTACTAAAAATATTAGAACTAATGAGTTTAGCAAAGCTGCAGGACACAAGATCAATATACAAAAGTCAATTATATTTCTATACACTTGCAATGAGCCATCCAAAAATGAAACTAAGAAAACAATTCAATTTCAAGTAGCATAAAAAATAATAAAATACTTATAAATAAGTTTAACAAAAAGAGTACAAAACTTATATTTGAAAACTTCAAAATATTGTAGAAAGAAATTAAAGAAGCTGTCTTAGCTAAGGCTGCTATAACAAAATACTATTGCCTCACACTATTTTTAAAAACCATCTCAAAATGAATCAAAGACCTAAATGTAAGAGCTAAAACAATACAACTCTTAGAAGAAAACTTAGGGGTACATCTTCATGACCTTTGAGTTGGCATTGATTACTTCTATATGACAACAAAGCCACAAGCAGTAAAAGAAAAAATAGATAAATTAGACTTCATAAAAAATTAAAAACTTTGCTTCAAACTTTGCATCAAAGGACATTAACAAGAAAGTAAAAAGACAACCTATAAAATAGGAGAAACAATTTGCAAATCACATATCTGATAAGAGTCTAGTATTTCGAATATCCAATACACTCTTCTAACCCAACATCAAAAGACAAATAACTTAATTAAAATGTGGGCAAATACACTGAATATATATATTTCTGTAAAAAAATAGAAGAATAGCCAATAAGCACATGAAAAGATGTTCAACATAATTACTTATTAGAGAAAAGCAAATCAAAACCATAATGAGATGCCACTTCACATTCACTGAGATGGCTACTGAAAAAAAGGAAACATAACAAGTGTTGATGAGGATATGGAGAATTGGAATTCTACATTGCTGGTGAGAATGTAAAATAGTCTGATGCTGTAGAGAAGAGTTTGGCAGTCCCTCAAAATGTTAAACACAGAATTACCACATGACCAGCAACTCCACTTCTAGGTATATACCCCACAAAATTGAAACATACCTTCACATAAAAACTTGTATGCACAAATGCACATAGTGGTATATTCACAACAGCCAAAAGGTGTAAACAACTCAAATGCTCCTCAGTGGATTAATGTATAAACAAAATGTAGCATAGCCATACAGTCGAATACTACTGGGCCACAAAAAAAGAATGAAGTATTGCTACATGCTATGACATGAGTGAACTTTGAAAACATGTCAAGTCAAACAGGCCAGTCACAGACATATTATATAATTTCATTTACATGAAATGTACAGAATAGGCAAATCAATATAGACAAATTATATCAACGGTTGCTTAGAGCCTAGTCTGTGTTTGGGTGGGCCCATGGGTCAGCTGTTGGCTTTCACGAGGAATCTGGGAGTGAGGGGCTCTGATTTTCCACCAGAGAAACAGGGCAGAAAGACAGTGACCACTGCATTTGGAGTGGACGGGACCTCTCCATTTTGTTGGACCAGGGCTACATGCGTGTTTCCCGTGGATTAGATGCAGGTCACAGAGGAGTGATAGCCAGCCCCAACGGACCACCTAGAAGGGAGAAGGGATATCCACAAAGGGAGATTTGTGTGGAGTGGATCTGTGATGCCAAGGAGAAGGGCAGCTGGAAAAACCAAGTGCATTTCCTGCCTTGTCAGCCTCTTATGCATGAAGAAAAGGGTCTGCTTTCAACACCTACCAGCCCAGGGAGCATGAGGGCAACTGACAATGGGGCCAAACAAGCCAGAAATTTCCATGCCTGCTTCCTCTCCTTTCTCTCCTGGTTACACCTCAGGAGGGGTCAGAGGTGGGGTCAGCATCCTAGAGGATGAGGAGAAAAGCCAGAGAGAAGAAAGTGCTCACACCCCTCTCCCTGAAGGAGGAGGTCCGCCTGCAGCTTTGTCCCAGCTGGAGACACAGGGAAGGAGTCTTGTATGTGTATGACAATTGACTGGCTAAATTCTCTATTTAAATAAAGATTTTCAGTTATCTAACTGGGAATGTGTGCTTGCTATTTAAAGTGACCACAGTACTTTTTATTACCTAAGAGGGTTTAACAAGGAAATAAATAAATAAATAAATAAATAAATAAATAAATAAATAAATGTGTGGGGTATAGTGGGGGTGGGATAACCTAGACTTTTAAAATTCTTTCTTCACTGAGCAGGTTTAAAGGGAAAAGGTAAACCCTTTGCATCCTCACTTAATTTTCTGAATTTGTTCAAAAGTTATTGGGGGCCAGGTGCAGTGGCTCACATCTGAAATTCCAGCACTTTAGGAGTCCAAGGTGGATGCATCGCTTCAGCCCAGGAGTCAAGACTAGCCTGGGAAACATAGTGAAACCCCATCTCTACTTTAAAAAAAAAAAGTTATTGGGATAGGGTAGGGAAATAATAAGCAAGGTAGGCTGCCTCACTGCAGGGCCAGATTAAGAACAATGATGCCCTAAATACAGACCGACCATGTTGCCACCTTGAAACCATCCCTATAAACTTTACAAAATTAATCAGAGAAGAAGGGAGGGGAAGAAATGAAAATAACCAAGCTTGCAGCACATCCAGCATTAATCATGAAGTCAGCTTATTCTCTCCTGCTTTCTCATACTTGTTTGTTGCCTACTGCCTCAAAATCATGTAGACCTTGTCGAAAGATTACAGTTTCCCTTAGCTGCTCTGCAGATAACAACTTAAGCATTGTGAAACGTTAAGTTTTCTATTTGAGTTATTCTTTCAGGTCCTGCCTATCAGTGAAACTACTGTGTCAGTTGGTCTACAGGACCCCACAGGGAGCTGGCTCACCAAAGAATACACCCTGATGGCTTCATCCCCCTTACCCTGACCACTCAGTAACCTCAGTTTTCTAGCCCTTGCCCTCCAAGACTCCCTTAAAAATCCCAGCACAAGAGTTCTTGGGGCAAAAGGAGTTTCCTCTGGAAATGGAGATCCCTCTGAGGATTCTCCCAGTCTTCTTGCTTGGTCACCCTGTATTCATTAAATTCTTTCTCTGCTGCAAAACCTACGTGCTGAGTGCATTAGTTTGTTACTGAGTAGTGGGAATATGAATCTGGTGGTTCTGTAACACCCTTGGCCCTTCCATTTCTTAAAATAAAGAGCTTAAATGTTCCTTAAACAAATCAGCTGATGAGTTAAATGCTAGCCAGACCCAGCCAGGTTTCAGGGAGGCAAAACCCTCAGAGCATGAGACAGAAACAAATGTTATATCTGATATCACCTTCAAATCAAACTTTTAAACTTTAGTCACTCACCATGCCAAAGAGCACATCTGAAAAAATTTTAGATTAAATCTAAACAGCAAATAAAGACAATTACAAAAAATGTTACTAACATCATATGACCAGTGAAAG
The DNA here is from genome assembly GCF_028885625.2 of Pongo pygmaeus. Taxonomy (NCBI): domain Eukaryota; kingdom Metazoa; phylum Chordata; class Mammalia; order Primates; family Hominidae; genus Pongo; species Pongo pygmaeus. The sequence goes on from NC_072378.2 coordinate 25,891,994, forward strand.
ACTTAAGGGCATGACAACTGGGGGAAAGCTCTGTGGTGCCCTCTTTTCTTGGTGCCCTAAACACAAGCTTATTTTGCTTAATGGCTAACCTGGGGATGCTCCAGCAGGACACAGTGCGGGGAGCCACAGTGGCCCAGTGAGAGGTGTCAGAGCCTGTGCAGGGTGAGGATTGTGTTCATGCAGGAGGACAGCCTGGCATAGGATGCTGAAGCCTGACCACGTGCAGAGGGTGTCTGAGCTGGGTGACAGCCTCGCCCACTGAAGCGGGTTGAGGAAAGCTTCTAGGCAAAGTTGTACAACTTAGCAAAGATGTCAGTGTCCAACAGAGATGAAGAAGGTTGCCTTGGTCCAGGAGGTGTGGCCTGTGTCAGGGAATCAGAGCATGGGCAGGAAAGGAGGGCATCCACAAGGGGGCATCAGAGTGAGGGGTGTAGGCCTGGGAAAAGAATGAGAAGGATGTCTGGAAATGGGATGATGGTGGCACACAAGGGGATTGACAAAGTAAATACAAACATTAAGGCTAATAGGAGTTCGCTGCTGGAAAAGAAAGTTTAAAATATGGAAAAGTAGAAAACGTGAAGAAACTTTGTGTTGGATTGGAATGGAAGTACTGGTGTAAATTCGTGGGTATCACTAGAAAGATAGGTAGGTAGGTAGGTAGATAGATATGTATGTATACACATATAGTCCCTAACTTTGTCTCCCTAGCGGACCTGAGGGCAGAGGCCCCAGAAGCTATGAACACATCTACCACTGAGATCTTGGTTTCTAAATACAATTCTCAAACATTAAGAGGAACTAGAGCTTCTTAGAGGGAGGGCTGATTTCAGGGCTTGGTCAGGGAAAAACTCAAGATGACTCTGGAATTTTGTTTTGTGCCACAAAGTAAGAAAGTGCTCAAAGAATGATGAAGAACCTCCAACTGGCCAAAATTGAGATAAATTGAGCATCAAAGTGAACAAAAATAGTACTATATTATAAATCACTAAATAAAACAGAAAAGTATGAGCTTTACTAAAATAAATAAGTGAATAAATTGAAAGTCTGATGTAGGATGAAATATTTACATAGTTCCAAAGTATGTAAATATTTACATAGTTCCAAATTAACAAACTACCTGTTAATTTCAATGGGAGAAGGAGTAACTTTGCAGAGGCAAAACCTGATAGGCCCCACCTTAATCAAATGAAGAGCCAGAAATGGTACATATCAGCATCATAAGACTCCTGGTATAATGACCTGAGAAGAAAACAGGGACATCTTTGTGGTATCCCTAACCTGAATTTAATCATGTGAAAACATCAAAGAAACCTACATTGAGGAACTTCTACAAAATAACTAGCCTGCACTCTCTAATCATGTCATCAAAGTCAAGGAAAGACTAAAAACATTTCTAGAGTTAAAGAAACTAAAGAGACATGGCAACTAAATGCAACATGAAATTCTGAAGTGAATCTTTTGGCGGAAAAGAGTATCACTGATACAATTGATGAAATGTGAATGAGGTCTCAGAATTACATGGTAGAAATGTATCAGCATTAGTTACCTGATGTTTATGGTTGTTTTGTGGTTAAGTAGAAAAATGTCCTTGTTTGTAGGATACCCTAAAGTGTGTGAGTGGTGTGAAGATGATGGTGAGGGCATCATGCTAGCAACTTACCCTCAAATGGTTAAGGAAAAAAAGCTCTTTGTACTACTCTTAAAAACTTTCCTGTACCTTGAGATTTTTTTCAAGTTAAACAAATAGTGAAGGTAGGAGATAAAAAATAGAATTGCATTTTGATTACATCCCTTAAGTCATCTTTGTTCAACTCAATGGTTATAATGTTAACAATACTCCATCCAGGTATTTGGTAAACATCTGATTTAATACCCCAACAGATTAATAAAGCCCAGATCCATGGGTCTGGAAGACGGTGGAGAAGCTCTTACTCCTATTTATGTTCCGTCCACAACATTATTCACTCGAAGAATTCAGTCCCAGGAAAGCTTTTCTTCCCTCAAAGCAATGTTGTTGATATATTTTTATTAGACAAAGAGCTTATATTTTTTAATTGCATTTTCTATTTTATTTTTGATACTAAGAAGTTCAGAACTAAATATAATGCTCCATTTCCCCATCAAACTAATCCCAAGTTCCTTGTAATATTAACTTTCTTTGATCTAAAAAGTTTTAATATCAGGAATGGAAGTCTGATTTTAATATTAAAAGTGTATTTTATCAATAAATCACAACAAAGAAAAATATGCAATCATCTGAATAGAAGCTACAAACACATTTAACAAAACTCAATTTCTATTCTTGGTTTTTGATTTTCAATCTAAAAAAGAACAAAAAGACAATTCATTAACATAATTAAATGCCTATTTTAAATTAACAGCCAATTTATTATTTAAGAAGATGCCTAGAGGCTGTGCAATTAAAGCCATAAAGAATAAAGGAATCCCAATATTAGCCCATTATTATTGTTATTATTTGCAAATGTGAGGATCATCTACCCTAAAACACAAGAATCTATTATTCAAAACTATACTAACAAGATAGCTTAGCAATAGTTTTTTCAGTTAAAAAATTAAATATATTCAAATGATATCTTTCCAATATTCCTGAAAATACAATGAATAAAAATCAAATTCAGAAAATATAAGATAACAGCCTTAAGTTTTGTAAGAAATGCATAGGAAATGCAGGAAGCAAACTAATACTTGACTGAGGAAAACCTGAAGCCAAGTTCAGCAGTAGCAGTCTTATTATGTTCTTATATCAGAATTATTGAGTACTATTGATATTGAATATTGATATTGAGTACTGTTATAACTACCAATTTCTTCCCATTGGATTTATTGCAATTCAGTGCAACTCTGAAAACACTGCTGTAGGTCTTTTTAAATATGGTCCACTGATTATAAACTTTCCTGGAAGAATAAACAGCTGATACTAGAAAATAATATTTTCAAAAGTGAAAACGATATGTTTTTTGACCTGCCTGATATTTACATATATTAAAATTTAGACCACTGAATATATTGTATAATAGGTCTAGTAATAGATATTAAACTAAATATTAAGCCCAGAAATAGACATAAATATACAGAGATTTCTTTTACTAAAAGTTGGTATTTTAAGTCAGAGAGGAAAACGCAAATTATTTTTTAAAAAACAATGGTGGTAAAATTCAAACACTAGGAAAACAAACCCAAATCTTCACTTAAGCCATGCAATAAACGTCTACAGATGAACTAAAGTCTATGAATTATCTAGAAGGAAACACTCTTCTTTCTCTCCTTTTTGGCTCTGCGTGAGCTCACACCTTCTGGATGACTCCAAAGCCACTGAATGCTTTAAGTGGTTAACACAGAAAATTTTACAGGCCTACAGGAGGTTAAAATACTATCACAGTCCTGAAATTCTTTCCTGCCCATTGCCCATGTGGCTGTGACGATGTCTGAAGGAGAAATAGGCCTGTGAAGCGACCCAGTCCCTTTGCAGGTGCAAAGGTGGCGGGAACATTTCCTGCTACTCACGTGGCTTCATTCGCTGTCTCTGCCTTCAAGGAATAGAACTGTACAGTCCATTTCTCTTTGCAGACCCGAAAGCATCCACCTAAATCTACTGTTAAAAATCTATTTACATAGTGAACAAATGTGAATCCTTCAAGCCAATTAATTCTTCAAGATGGATCCCAGGTGGCTAACTGGGCCTAAGTTTAAAATAGAGCCAAGAAGCAATTTTCTGACCAGGTAGGCGTCACACACATACTCTCAGTTCCCTGAAAATCTGCATTTTTATATTTGGGACTTCCAGCATTCACCTGAACCAACCAATCAGAGCTCAGCAGCCTCAGTCAATCAGTCAGGGTTCAGCTGTATTGACCAACCAGAACTCATTTTTGCCAACCAATCAGAAATCAACTACACTCACCAATCACAACTAAATGTGTTTCAATGTTTTATTTACATAAAGGAACCTGATTAAAAACCTAGGTGGGGCCTGACATGGCGGCTCACGCCTGTAATCCCAGCACTTTGGTAGGCCAAGGCAGGAGAATCAGTTGAGGTAAGGAGTTTGAGACCAGTCTACAAGTCTTCCACATATTTGGGCTATACATTTGACTCCCCTTTAAAATTGTTCTAGCCTGTTTTAACAACTGTCTGCAAAAGACCCCCATCAGGATCATGCTGACCCAACATCCTTCATTTGCATAAAGGAACTGGATGAGAACCTGAGCAGAAACTTTGCTATAAAACCAGAGCCTTCCTTTTGATCTCTGAAACGTTTCAATTTAATGTGGACAAAATCCTACCCCATCCTCCTCCCTGTCAAGCCTTCCAATCTCAGTAATAAACACTCTTTAGTTGCTAAAGCCAAAATCTACGTCCCATCCTTGTTTCTTCTCTTACCGCATAGTCCACAATCTCCCTGCCTTGTCTGGCCTGCTGTACCTCCAGAACTCATCTGAATCTGGCTGCTTCTCACCATCTCCCTGCCTGCATCCTAGTCTGCACTGCCAACATCTCTCACTTGAACCTCTGAAACAGCATCTGTCCTGGTCTCTCTGCCTCTACTCTTGTTTTCCTAAAGTCCTTCCTCTAGAAGGTGGCAAAAATGATCTTTATAAATCATTGATCAGGAAAGTCACTCTTCTCAAAAATATCCAATGGATTTGATTATAGACAGAATTGGATGCAAACCAAGCTTCTGCTATGACCTGGAAGCACTACATTAACCACTTAACCTTAACCACTTACACAGTTTATCTCTCTTTACTTACGAGATTCCAACCACCCTGCCCTCCATTCTGCCTCTTAGGAATACTGAGCTCACTCTCATCCCAGATTACTTTCCTTGGTTATTGTTTATGCTTGGAATACTCTTTCCCAGAGTACGTAAATTCACAGACCCTAGATTAAGAATCCCTGCTTTCTGATAGTCATTCAGACAGTAAAGAAATACATTTAAGCGCTTTTATAGGTGCTGGGATAGAATAGTGAGAGCTGGGTGCAAGTGAGAACAAATTTTGCCCAGTAGGTGACATTTGTGTTGAGACCTCAGTGATGAGAAAGAGAGGCACATTATTTTTCATCCTCGGAATACTCACTGACCTCCAGCAAATACAGCCCTCCTGAACATGCTCTATCATGTTACCCTATTTCATGTTCTTTTTAGTATATCAGTGCCTGAAATTACCCTGTTTAAATATAGCTATTTGTTTCCCCCTATCAAAATGTGAAACTCTTTTAGGCACTGAAGTTCTGATGACGTTGCTCACTGCTCTATCCCAGCACCTACAAAAGTGCTTAAATATGTTTATTTACTGTCTGAATGAATATTAGATAGCAGGGATTCTTAATCTAGGGTCTGTGAATTTACACAGAAAAAAATTACATCTTTATTCCTTAACATCTGACTAAAATTTAACTTTTCCTTCCATTATGAATGTAGGCAATACATCATAGCAGTGGTAGTACTGAGCACTTAGATATCAATAAAAATCACAGGTATTTTCCTATGACATTACAATTGTGAACTATGAAAGAACAAATCCTTCAAGTTGGATGCTGATTGGCTAACTGGGCTTAAAATCAAAATAGAGCCAAGCAGTCATTTGCTGACTAGAGGTCACACACGCACTTTGAGTTTTCGTAAAACCCACACACCTTCTTAACTTTGGGAAGTTCATAGCTGCTTGTTCCTGTTTATGTGCCTGAACCAACAAATAGACTGTGGCCTGAGTTGACCAATCAGAATTCAGCAAGTGTCAACCTCTCAGAACTAAGCAAATCTGAATCATGTATTTGCATAAGTGGACCTGAGTGGGAACCTGGGAGGGAACTTTCTCTATAAACGGTAAACTCTTCTTTTGTTCTTTAGACTGCACCTTAAATCTGCCTCTCCCTGTTCACAAACTGTTCACTAGGATAGCCTCTTTCCTCTAAATTTCTCTTCAGAGAACTTTTATTCAGACAATTATTGCTAATATCTCAAAATACTTTGTTTTGTTCAATATTGTTTTAAAACTAAAGCACTAATAAAAATCATGTTATCATAAACATGCTTTTTAGTATCTTGATAACTATTTCAACATAATCAGTCTCCTTTAGAATCCTCTGCATTATATTCTGAGTTGTGGTTCATTACACAAGAGATTGAGCAGCCCCACTGTAAAGGAACTACCTCAAGCACAATGCATGCCCCTTATTCAGCTATTGTCCCTAGGATCCACTGAAATAAATTTAAAGAAGCAAAAATAGAACATTACAAAACCTAGAGAACTACCTCATACCCAAATCAACAAGGGCTATTTACTATAATAAATTCAAAACACTGAGGGCCAAAATAAAGGGTCACATTGGACATCAACTCACAGCTGTCTACTAAACTCATGAACTCGGTACATTCAGAGGGAAGAGAGGTGGAAACAGCAGTTCCAGGGCTGTGAAGCGACTTCCTCCTGGGTGAGGCTGGGTAGGAGGCAGGGCATCTGGGAACCAATGGACTTTTGCAATCCTGGTGTGCCAGAAACATTGAATGTGTTTGATATTTTGGAAGGAGAAAAAAAGCAGAAAAAGAATATATTTTTAAATACATATATATTTTTAAATATATATATTTAATATATATGTAAATAGAAAAATGAACACATTTTCAAAGAAGAGTTAAAGAGCATAAGCACAATCAAAATTTAAAATATTTTACAAATCTAAATTACTAGAGGCAGGCAAGGAGGCAGGAGGAGGAGAAGGACCAAAAAGATGAGGATTTTTTTTAAGGGAATAGAAAATAAGATGCTAGAAAATGAAGTATATTTGTAATGACAATAACTGCAGTTGGATTGAAGTCATCTATACAAAGGAGACGGCTCTCAAAGTGGGTGGAATAATTGAACCCAGCTATATACCCTCTGCTAGAAAAACATTAAATAAAATGACTCAGGTAGGTGAAATTTAAAGGCAATGCAAAAGTATTCCAGGGAATCTAAAATAAGCACACACCCACACCCACAATTTAAGGTTGTCATATCAATATCAGAAAGTAAATTAAAAGTAAAAATTATGGAATGGGAAGGATTCATAAGTTTATAAAGTTAAAAGTAAATTTCAAATTAAGATATACTCATCAAAATCTTTTTGAAATTGTAACATCAGAATATAGTATTCAATAGTAACTGCGAAAGCAGACATAAAAGAAAAATGGATAGAAATAATAATGGAAAACTTTGGTATAACTTTCAATATTTAATAGGTCAAATATATACAAAACAAATAAGATTTATGGAATCTGAATAAAGTAAAGTGATTGTTCTCATAGCCGTGCCCCACTCTGTGTCTTGGAAATAGAGGATAAACCTTCACTAATGTCTATGGGATATTTTCTAGTGCTGTTATATGCTTATTTATAAGGACAGTCTCAGATATTTCTACATTAAAATATTCAGATAAGCTTTTGTATTTTTAAACTGCTGGTTATATTCCATTCACTTAAATAAAATGTATTAACTAAGGCTGCATTGACAAACATGCTTAATTCCATATCCAGATTTTTGCCATTTCTAAATCAACAATCTTGAGTTATGCTTGCATCTTGGCAAATTTTTGTGAGTACACCATTACAGGAATTTTTAGTACTTGCAATACTAGATCAATTTAATACTGACTCAATTTCATTTTTGAGTGACACTATCAATTTTCCTCCTTTAGCTGGGTGTAGTGTTGCATGCCTATAGTCCCAGCTACCCGGAAGGCTGAGGCATGAGGATTACTTGAGCCGAGGGGATTGAGGCTACAGTAAGTTATGATTGCGCCACTGTACTCCAGCCTAGGCAACAGAGTGGGATCCTATTTTTTAAAAAAATTTTCTTCAAACATCATTTGGATCATTTCTTCCATAAATTTGTTAACTGGCTATTTTTGTTTAAGGTGACAAATTTATTTATTAATAAATTTTCCAGGAAACTTACTGAATTCATTATTGTTTGTGTAGTTTTCCAGTCAACCCACTTGGATTTTCTAAGTAGACAACCATATCATCTGCTCATAATGATAATTTTACTTTCTTCACCAATATGTATTTTCTTCATTTCCTTGTCTCTCAGCCCCTCTCTCTTAACTGAGAACCTCATTGCTTATTGCACAGATGAGATGCCAACCTATATACTAACCCATCACATATACAACACTGCCTTCTCTCTGCCACTGTGGATAAGCTCTAGGTTTATACCCAAGGCCAACCCTGGCTGTGGTGCTTGAATTTCATCCCTTCCAGATGAGTCAAGTACTTTTTAATTCTGTCATTGTGCCTTATCTCCTACATTGTGGAAACTCATTATTGAATTATACCATCACCTTATCTGCTATTGCATCTATCTTCTGAAACAAACAGAAAGCAAACAAATAAAACCTTCCTTAGTTCTACATCCCTTTAGAGCTACCACACCATTTCTCTGATTTCCTTTATAGGAATGCCTATCCTGGCTGTCTCAGTTTCCTCACACCGTATTCTCTCTCTCGATCTCTCTTTTCATACTATAAAATAAAACACAGAGACAAGAAAATTGCACAAATATTTGGCTCAATGAATTATTATAGGATAAATATTTGTAATCACTAGCCTGGACATGAAAAATAGAATATTGCCAGGATTCCTGAAGTTCTTCAAATGGTCACTCCCTGCCCCTAAAAGTAACAACTTCTTTGACATTTATAATAATAATCTTTTTCTGTATTTCTTTATAGACTTATCACCCACATGTATACCTTTATAGTGTTTCATTTTGCCAATATTTAAAAATCTGTTATGTCATTTAAGTTCTTTCTAATCTAGAGCATCCATTTCTACCCCCTATTTTTTTTTTTGAGGCAGAGTCTTGCTCTGTCGCCGAGGCTAGAGTGCAGTGATCTCAGCTCAATGCAACCTCTGCCTCCTGAGTTCAAGAGATTCTCCTGCCTCAGCCTCCTGAATAACTGGGATTACAGGCGCCCGCCACCTCACCTGGCTAATTTTTGTATTTTTAGTAGAGACAGGGTTTCACCATCTTGGCCAGGCTGGTCTTGAACTCCTGACCTCATGATACACCCGCCTCGGCCTCCCTATTTTTCTTTATATGTAATTTATTTATTAAAGAACCTGAGCCTTTTGACCTATAAAATCTCCTACAGTTTAGATTTGCTAATGATACACTTGGGTTTTGTCGAACATATTCTCTGTTTTCTGTACTTCTTCCAAAGCAGTAGCTGTATCCAAGGTTTGATGAGATTCAGTTTGATCTTCTTAGCAAGACATTAGCGGTGGTGTGTTGTTTCATCAGAAGGTATACGATGTCTTCATGCCTCTCTTTTTGTGATACTAATGATCATTGATATTCAACACCTGGATCTCTTAATTTATTGAGGGTTGCAAAATAAGGACTTTCCGCATCTTTCAATTCTTATTTATGCATTAGCCAAAATTATTCTACAAAGAGACATTTCTCCTACCATTTATTTACCACTGATAGAGTTTACATAAGCAAAGCACAGTATCATACCTTGAACACACCTTAATGGACTCTTTGTCTCCATCATTCATTTGAAAATCATTTTAGTCAGGGTTACCTTTAAAGTTTCTCTTGCCTAACCCATTTGTAAATTCTTAGACCTTATATAATTTAATGTCTTGATATTATAGCACTCGCCAAAGGTCCTTGCTCCCAACATTTTTCACTTTGAGTCTCCATTTTACAACTGTTCTTCCTACTTCGTTGAAGGTCCTTCCTAGTCTTTTTTGCAAACTTCTCTTTTTCATCCTCACTGTTTGATGTTAAAGAGGCCCAGCCTCCCAAATTTATATCTCCAGCCTTAGCATCCCCACAGAGTCCCACAGTCGTTCCCATCAGGATGTCTAATATTCTCAGGCTTAACATGGTCTCCTCTTCTCTAAACCTGCACCCCTTATTCCTTCCCGTCTGAGGAGTCATCCTTAACTCCTCTGTCTCCTGCATTCCCAGTTTCAAAAATTGTCCTTAATCTGATCACTTCTCACCTTCAGAGACGTGTGTGTTGTTTTTCTTTAGCCCAGTCCTGAATTTCTGCTTTAGCAACTATAAGGTAGAAAATTAGGCCAGTCACATTAATGGCTGCCATCAGGATGAAGGTTTTAAACCAGGCGGATTCTGGATCCTAAGGAATTAAAATTCAAAGTAATTGTAAATTATTGCTCTTTTTTTTTTGTTTTGTAACATTTAAAATGTAATATTAAAAACATAGACTCAGGTCACTTAACATATATGGAAAAACACACTTATACATAGCCAAAAACATCATCATTTTACTTTATGAAATAATCACTTTTATCTTTCTACTATATACATGTTGTTTAAAATTCTATTTTCATCAGATATTAAGTTTACTAGTTTCTTGTAGTTCATAATTAACTGATTTTTTCAATCTGATCTATTATTTCAAAGTTTTCTGCATCTTTTCAAGATATCTTATGTAGCCGACATATTATTGTATACTGTAAGCATATATAGAGAAACAGTGTCTTCATATTTTAATTGGCAAATTTAACATACTTTCATCTATCGTAACTATTATTTTGTTAAGATTTATTACTTCCATATTATTTCATATTTTCCATTGCAATGCTTTTTTTTTAAGTTTTGGATTCATTTTGAAGAGAATGAGCTTTCTTCTACTGGTTTATTAAAGTTATCTATATTACTCATTAAACATTATTCTTCAGATGTATGCTCGAGTTGAAATAGCTATCTTGACAAGTAGATCAAAATATATAGCTATAGAGATTTAAGAATACATAGCTAAATATATCTATTTATAGTAGATACATATTGAACTACATAAATTGAAAGACAGATATATAAATTTTATCAATTTTTTTTTCATAATAGAGCTAATATTTGGCAGGCTCTCATTTCCGTTTAGTCCTATCTTCTGTCTCCATCCCCATCCTTATGCAAACAAACAGTTCATATTTTGGCATTTTTTTTTCTTTTTTCTTTTCTTTCTTTCTTTCTTTTTTTTTTTTTTTGAGACAGGGTCTCACTTTGTATTGCAGCCTAGAGCTCAATGGCACAATCATGGTTCACTGCAGCCTCGAACTCCCAGACTCGGGTGATTTTCCCACCTAGCTGGGACTATAGGCACGCGCCACCATATGCAACTAATTTTTTTTTTTTTTTTTTTTTTGGAGAGATGAGGTTTTGCCATGTTGTCCAGGCTGGTCTTGAACTCCTGGGCTCAAGCAATCCATCCAACCTCGGCCTCCCAAAATGCTAGGATTACAGGCGGGACCCACTGCACCTGGCCCTGTTTTGGCATTTCTTAAAAACTTTTCATTATTGATTATTATGGATAGTCTTTTTTTTTCTTTTCTTTTATCCTTGATTTTAAGATAACAAAAATATAATCAAGATAATTGATATTATTATTTTCCACTCATTTTCTGATTACATCTCCTGTTTTTTTTTTAACTTCTCTAAATAGTTTATTTATTTCCCCTAAAGTGTGAGACATTATGTGGCCTTGTATCCTTAAAAATAGTTTTCTTATGCCATTGTCCTCTTGCATCCTGTGTTGCTGACAATTTTTGAATGTTGCCTCAATGGGACTATTTTATTTATTTTAAATTTAATGTAATTTAATTTAATTTTATTTATTTATTTGAGACAGAGTCTCACTTTGTAGCCCAGGCTGGAGTGCAGCGGCTCAATCTCAGCTCACTGCAACCTCTGCCTCCTGGGTTCAAGCGATTCTCCTGCCTCAGCCTCCCAAGTAGCTGGGATTCCAAGCACGTGCCACCAGGCCTGGCTAATTTTTTGTATTTTTAGTAGAGACAGGGTTTCACCATGTTGTCTAGGCTGGTCTCAAACCCCTGACCTCAGATGATCCACCTGCCTCAGCATCCCGAAGTGCTGGGATTACAGGGGTGAGCCACCGCACCCGGCCTGTTCTCATCATTTTCGAAGAACTTCGGGACTATTTTAAACAATGCTGCCATGAGAGGATTGTGAGAAAAATAGGATGTTTGATTAAATTTGAATTTCGGATAAACAATGAGTAATTTGGTAGTACAAGTATGTCCCATGCATTTTGGTAATGAAACAAAGTCCTGTATTATTTCTTGTTTATCTGAAAGTCAAATCTAACTGGGCACTCTTCATCTTCTTGGGTTTTTTCATTTTTTTCAAAATCTGGCAACCTCATAGTATAAAAATTTTTTTGTATATGTTCCTCAATATATATAGATTCATTTATCTTGGAGTGGAATTACTGAATCATAAAGATTGCATAACCTAAGCTTTACTAGGTAATATCTATGCTCAGAAGTGTTGTACTAATTTAAAATTCCAGCATTTGTTATTAATTTTGCTTTTCAGTACATCATTACTTACTCTTGGTATTATAGACCACCAGTCTAGTGGGTGTGTAGTGTGAGCAAGTTGTGGTTTTTAATTTGTCTTTTACTATATTTATTAGCTATTTGGATTTCACCTTGTAAAGTGCCTACTTACGTCTTTTTTTTTCTCATTTCCTTATTGATTTGTACTAACTGTATTTTTACTAAAAGCCCTTGGTTAGTTATATGTGCTGCAAATATCTTTTCAAACTTGATTATTTATTCTATTGTTGGTATATTTTGGGGAACAGAAGTTCTCAATTTTAATGCAAATTTATCACTATTGTCTTGTTCTTTATGTTAGTACTTTTAGTGTCCTTTTTAAGAAATAATTCTCTCTGTCAGATCATGAAAATATTCCTCTGTATTATACTCTAGAAACTTTATATTTTGCCTGCAATTTTTAGATGTACAATCCACCTCTACTTCACATTTTTGTATGTTGTGAGATATGTTAAATTTTATTTTTCTTCATAATGATATTTCTTTAACCCGGTACCATTTTATAAGCCCTTTCTTTATGACAAAGGTGGCACTGTTCTGTCATAAATTAAATGTCCACATATGTGGGATCTTTCTACACTCTTTCTTTAGTTCTACTGGTCTACTTGTGCCAATAACATAAGGTATTCATTTTCATAGCTTTGTAATGTATCTTAATATTAGGTAGAACAAATATTCCAGTTTTTCTTCTTCAAGATTTTCTTTGCTATTCTTGGCCCTTTGTGAACACATGTCAATTATATAAAAGCCTTTTCAATTTCCCCAAAGTAACTTAGGGTTTTGATTGGGATTTCATTGAATCTACAGTTGATTCAGGGGAATGAGGAGATATTTTATAATTTTGAGTGTTTTAGTATATAAAAATGGCATCTCCCTCCATTTACTTAGTTTTTAAAAAATTTCTTTCAAGTCTCTCTCTTATGGTTTTCTTTGTGGAGATCATATGAATAATTCATTAAATTTATTCTTAGATATACGATTTTTATTATGGTGTTGAAAATAGTATCCTTTTTAAAATTTTTGTTTTCACACTCTTTATTCAGGTATTTAGCAAACAATGTATATTTATAGATCTACTCTATATCTGACACAATTCCAAAACCTACTTATTAATTCTAATAACTTATAAGTAGTCTTAGTCTTTTGATTTTTTTGAATGCCACCTATAAAAATGTTAATGATATTTCTTCTTTTTTTCATATTTCTGTGTCTTATTTCATTTATTAGGACATAGTAAAATGTTTAATATTAATAAATAGTGACAGCAGGCATTTTTTTCATGCTCCAATCTCAGAGAGAAATGTTCCATGTTGTGTGTGTGTGTATGTGTATATATGTGTGTGTGTGTATATGTGTGTGCATACATATATACACACACAAAATTCCCACAGCAAATATACATATGTGTGTATATACGTATATATGTATACATATATGTGTGTATATACGTATATATGTATACATATATGTGTGTATATACGTATATATGTATACATATATGTGTGTATATACGTATATATGTATACATATATGTGTGTATATACGTATATATGTATACATATATGTGTGTATATACGTATATATGTATACATATATGTGTGTATATACGTATATATGTATACATATATGTGTGTATATACGTATATATGTATACGTATGTGTGTATATACGTATATATGTATATGTATGTGTGTATATACATATATGTATACGTATATGTGTGTATATACGTATATATGTATACATATGTGTGTATATACGTATATATGTATACATATGTGTGTATATACGTATATGTATACGTGTATATATGTATATATGCATACGTGTGTATGTATATATATACATATGTGTGTATATACATATATGTATACATATGTGTGTATATACGTATATATGTATACGTGTGTGTATACGTATATATGTATACGTGTGTGTATACGTATATATGTATACGTGTGTGTATACGTATATATGTATACGTGTGTGTATACGTATATATGTATACGTGTGTGTATGTATATATGTATACGTGTGTGTATGTGTATATGTATACATATGTCTGTATATATGTACATATGTATACATATGTGTTTATGTATATATGTATACATGTGTGTATGTATATATATACGTGTGTATATGTATATATGTATACATACGTGTGTATATATGTATATATGCATACGTGTGTATATATGTATATATGCATACGTGTGTATATATGTATATATGCATACGTGTGTATATATGTATATATGCATACGTGTATATATGTATATATGCATACGTGTGTATATGTATATATGCATACGTGTGTATGTATACATGTATACATATGTGTGTATATATGTATACATGTATACACACGTGTGTATATATGTATACATATGTGTGTATATATGTATACATGTATACATATACATAGAAATATGTATAAATATACATATTTCTCAGTCAATTGAGTCATAGATCTTTATGAAGTGATTGTCCTCATTTCTAGTAATACTGTTTGCCTTAAGGTGTCCTCTGAGATTAACATAGCCTCCCCAGCTTTTTTGCTAAAAATTGCATAGAATGTTGTTTTCTCTGTTAATTTCAATTTTTCTGTTGGTTTATATTTTATTATATATTTATATGAAAGCAGCACAGAGTTAAGCTTCATTTCTTAATCCAATATGGCCACCTTTTGCTTTTAGTTAGAGCTTTTAGCTTATTTAAAGTAGCTGCTGGCACGTCTAGTTTACCAAGTTATTCTGATTGTTTCATATTTGCACCTCTTGTTCTATGGTGCTTTTTCTCTCCTTTTTTTTGCCTTCTTTTAGATAAGGTATTTTTATCATTTCATTTTTATCTTTATTACTTTGAAATTGATGTACTTTTTCTTTTTAATTATTAGATTAGAAATTACAACATGTTTTCTTCATGTATCAAACTCTACTCTTAGTAATTTTATCCTCTGGCAAGACAGCATGAAGTCTTTCAAATACTTTGCTCCATTTATCTTCTCTTGAGTTATTTACTCTTATTTATCTTCTCTTGACTTATTTACTCTTATTATTGTTTATTTTATCCTTTCTATATAGTGTTTTTTAAACTCCACAGGGCATTACTTTTGTTTACCCAATAAAACAAATAGGTGAATAAGTGGATTGTCCACTTATTTACTACTTTTGCTGCTCTTCATTTTTTTCTGCATCTCTAATTCTCTTTCTTTAAACCTAAAAACACTTTTAAATGTCCACTAGTGAATTTAATTCCCTGTTTTTGTTGGCCTGAAACATGTTGTCTTTCTTTTGGCAAAATTTTCACTGTTTACAAATTTAAGTTGGCAGTTATTTTCACTAAGCAGACTGAAGATGTAATTTTATTGTGTTCTGTCTTCCTTTCTTGAGGTTGAGAAGTCAGAGACAAGTCTATCT
This sequence comes from Pongo pygmaeus, assembly GCF_028885625.2. NCBI lineage: Eukaryota > Metazoa > Chordata > Mammalia > Primates > Hominidae > Pongo > Pongo pygmaeus. The sequence continues at coordinate 25,907,813 of NC_072378.2, forward strand.
GTTGCTCATTTGGAGGCAATCTTTCTGATTTGTCTGATTGCTTGTATGACATTCTTTTCGTCTTTGCTTTTCTGCAATTTCTGGTTTCTTTTTTATCCTACTTGTGATTACTAGGCTTCTTAAAGATGTGAATTTCTGTATTTCTGGAAAACTAGAAAACAATCATTTTCTCTTCATTTATAGCCTCTGCCCTATTTTCTCTCTTCATCTTCTGGGACTCCAGTTAGTTGTATGTTGGGTTTTCTGACTGGATTATCCCCATCTCATGCCATATATTCTGTATTTTTACCAGCTTTTCTTTCTGGGATTCATTCTGGATAGATCCTGACAGGTCAAGAGTAGAGTAGGTTATAGTATAGTAACCAATACCCTCAAGTCTTAGTGGCTTTTAATGACAGAAATTTGGTTTTTTGTTTACACAAAATGTACATAAAGGGTGGGCTAGGAGTTATGCTCCATATAACCTGGATTCCTGGATCCTGGTTAGTAGCCTTGCAGTCATCCTTCTGAATAATACTAGTTGGTGCATCAAAAGGAAAGAATGGCCTCCTGGTTTCTAATGCTTCTTCTCAGAATTTACACATATCACTTCCTCTCATATTTCATTGGCCAAAATAACTTACAAGAATACATCTAACTTCAAAGAAGTGGGGAAATGCCCAAGAGGACAACCAGAAAAGTTATTGTAGCTGCAATAATTGACTTCCCAGGCTTGCCTTCTGGTCACCAAATGTTTGATTCACTCAAATTTCAAATGCTCAGAAGAGTATTCAGTTTTTCTCTCCTTTTAAAGCTGAGGCGGGGCAGATGAGAACTGTCTAAGTTAACTTACTAGGCAGAGACAATTTTGGACAGTTCTGGAGCCACATTTCCTTCCACATCTTGGATGTTTGCAGAGAAATTAGCTCCGCTAACAACTTTTGGAAGTCAGCTCTGCACACCTGAGTGAACTCAATGGAAGAATAAAGGCATTATGCTCAGAGGGAGGAAACAGACCATGGCCACCTGGTGCTTCCCATTTCTAATAAGGCCACTTCTCTGACCAGGGAGCTTCTATGGTTCTAGTGATGTTTTCTTCTTTTCTGATACCATAAATACAGAGATTGTGGTGATGGAAGACTCCTCTTTATGGGAAATGTGGCCGTGGTGGATGCAGACTGTCTCTCCCTGTCCCAACTTTGGGATAAGGAGAATTTGGAGGAATTATCTACACACTACCATTCCTTTGGTTGTAAGTGTTCCTCCAAATAAAGTTTATATGTGATCCACATAGTGCTAGTGGTATGAAGGTGTAATCCTTTGTGAGTACAGATTTATGCCAGCATTTCCATTCTGACTCTTCTTATTTGAGTGGCTTTAGGATGTTATCTCTTATCTTCTGCTTGTTCATTATAACTGAAGACATAGATTACCCAGGATAGGCAAAGACCCAAGGCAGCCAGTGGCTTCAATGGTCATTTACCTCTCTGAAATAAGGCTATTCTTTCATTTTTAATCTCTGAAATGTTCTTTTGTTTTACTTTTTTTGCAGATGAGGCATGCATTTAAAATAACTGTTAAAATTTGATAGGGCATTTTCAGTGTCCTTAAAAGGAAGATTTCAGGTAACTTTGTCCATGACACGTGCAAAAACAGAAGTCTGCCTTCATAGTCAGACTTAGGTCAGTCTTTAACTTTATTTACTTGTGATTTTTCATTCTTTTTTTGAGAAAACTGTATCTTGTTACTTATATTACCACTCAGCCAGTCAAATACCTGTGTTGATCGATCCACATATTCATTATCAAAAATAACAGAAGTCCACTTCTGTACCAATGGGCAATTACTAAAGAGTTCTCAACATATCTAATTGACAAATAATGAGATAGAAATTGTATTATTTGTAGATTTGGAGAGATGCCTGATTTGACCAAATTTATTTTCATATGATGCAAAAACTCATAAGTCATCTCCTTTGGCATCTTCTCTGCAATTTTTCATGTGCGTAATCTTTCTCTATACAATTAATATTGGAAAAATAACTACACGTCTGTATGTTTCTTACCTGCTTAAGGATCAATCCAGTCAAAGTGGAAGCAATTAGTCCTCCTATCATTCCAGTTAAAGTTGAACATGCTTTAATAAATCCAAAATACCTATGCATAAAAGAATAATACACAAATGTAAAGTAGTACAAATACTGCAGGAAATGCAAACCTAATCAAATGAAATTTAAGAGACATAATTGCTCATTTTGCAAGTTCCTACTTCTCAAATTCCATTAAGATGTTAGAAAAAGTATATGAATATAGGCAACTTTCTAGTGGCACCACAGAGTCAGAAAGGTTGGCATTAGCAGTAAAGAATATGATGATATTAATAAGATGGGATTACATTTAGAGTGAAACCCAGTAGAATTAGAAAATATGTAAGTTCCATTGAGAAATTCAGAAGGTGATATGTTTTGGTAATGGGAACTGGTTTGGGGTTAATAAAAAATTGAAGGGCTTTGTTCACCTGGTTCACTCCCATAGGTCCAGAGCTACTGACCTCCAAAATTGCTTCCAATACTCGGGCAAGGAAATCAGAAACCTAGTTTACAAGCAACTATAATTGGCAAATCCTGGAAGCTCAAACCAATTCCAGCAGGAAATTAGCTACAAAAGCAGTGAAGCTGCAGTGAACGATAGATAAAGGGGTCAAACCCATCAGCCATGAAGAGCAACGTGGTGCTGTTTGGAGAGCAGAATCAGTGTCTAATCAAGAAATGAGTTCAATCCAGGGCTGGGAGTCTGTTTTTCCTGCCCTCTAGATTTCATCATTAAAGTTCAGGGTGTTCAAGTCCTCCCTTTTATGAGAGGCAGAGTTTCTTGTTTCTTTTTTTCTGATCTTCTTATTTCCCTAGTCTTTCCCATTCCTACTCTGCCTTTACATGTTGAGTATGGGAGGAGGTGCCTGTTTTGTTTATTAATTTATGGGTCCCTGTTCATACAGGAGTCACATCAAGACCTAGAGTCCTTGAATGTTGAGCTATATGCAGTCACTGGTTAGGATTAGAGTTGTCTCTTTTTGACGGTCTAGGGAGTGTGTTGTAATGGGTGAAGAAGTACATTTATGGTTATGAACATCCACAGGTAGAGCTTGGAATGGAAACTATTAATTGTCCCCACTATTCATTGTTCTCTTTTTCATTTCAGCAATAGAACCCCTGGAGTTTAGGTGGGAATTGGGACCACTCATGACTTTTGTGAGCCCTTTCCATGTTTGCTTTCATGAACCTCTTCCCCTATAAAAATATTAAAAATTATATTTTATGACTGCTCTGGCATAAAGGCAAATACATTAACATTATACATTAAATCATTTTCTTCCACCTACGAGTTTGTTTTTTATCTTCCAATTTGGAAAATATTTTCATGAGTTCCTAAAAATATTGTAGGCCATAGATACCATATCTTCTGTGCAACTGGTAGAAATATGATTATTAAATTATTAGAGCATTTTAATTTACATATATTCTATATCACATAGGGTATTATTGTTTTCATTTTGCAAATTCAATTATTTTAGATTTGCCCTAATATTTTTCCTCTCCATTTCTCTTCTTTTGTTCCTATACTTCTGTGATTATTTATCTGGAATTATTATTCTGTGATTATTTATCTATAATTATTTCATTTCTGCCTGAAGAATTCTCATTTAGTAATCCTTTCATTGGAGGTCTATGACTGCTGAATTCTCTCAGTTTGCCTCGAAATGTTATTTTAACTTAGTTCTTCAAGGAAAGTTTTTGCTGGATATAGACTTCTAGGTTAACAGCAATTTTCCTTTTTGCATTTTAGAGATATCAATTGATTGGCTCTGGCTTTCGTTGTTTCTGTTAAGAAGGCAGATGTCAATATTATTATTGCTTTTTTGGAAGTAATGAGCCTTTTCTAGGTGGCTGTTTTAAAGATTTTGTTCTCTCTCAGTCTCTCTCTCTCTCTTTCTGTCACCTCCTCCCACTCAATTTTAGCAGTTTCACTAGATAGGTTTAGGTGTGATTTTCTTTGTATTTATCCTATCATTTATTATTTATTTATGATGTTTTAATGACTATCTTCTTCTTTTTTTTTGTTTTTTTTGAGATGGAGTCTTGCTCTGTCGCCCAGGCTGGAGTGCAGTGGCCCAATCTCGGCTCACTGCAAGCTCCGCCTCCCGGTTTCACACCATTCTCCTGCCTCAGCCTCCCAAGTAGCTGGGACTACAGGCGCCTGCCACCTCGCCTGGCTAAATTTTTTGTATTTTCAGTAGAGACAGGGTTTCACCATGTTAGCCAGGATGGTCTCGACCTCCTGACCTCATGATCCGCCTGCCTTGACCTCCCAAAGTGCGGCATAAGCCACTGCTCCCTGCCCTGCAGGCATTTTTAAGATAGGTCTTGAACTGAATAAATCAAATAAATACATGCCCTCATTTCTCTAGCACTGAGTTTGTGTAGATCTAGTGGGCAAGCTTTTTTATAAAATTGTAAGAAAGTGAAATATTCTTGGTTGATTTTGCCTGTCTACCCCATGGCCACTGCTCTACAAAACTTCAGAAAATTCTGTTCATATTGGATTTATGTTCTCCAGAGAGTGCTAACCCCACAAGGTAAAATGTGAACAGTGTTCCCTGAGAGTTGAAAATGACAGAGCTACTTCTGTTAGTCACACTCATTATATCTCTAGAGGAGATATAATAACATCTTGAAAATAACATCTTGAAAAGAGCAAAAGTTTTTTGCCAAACAGGTCTTGATTAAAATCCTAGGTAAAATTTCAGACCAGTGGTGAGATTTTGAGCTCAAAATTAAGTATCTGAACCTCAGTTTCTTTAGTTGTAAGATAAATATGACTAACTGGTAGGTTGTTATGAGAATTAATAATATATGAATATGGATATAATAGCAATAATTATGGAGCAGCTAACCCTTACACAGTGCTTGCCAGAGTGTGCCAGGTACTATTCTATATAATTGACCTACATTAACTTATTCAATTATCTTAATAACTCTATGAGTAAACATTCTTTTATTAATCGATTTTATGTGTGAAAAAAATCATCACAGAGAAGGTAAATAATTTGTTTGATATAAATGGCTGTGCTGATATTGAAATGCAACTGTCTAACTCTAGAATCTGTGCTTCTAATCATAAGGATATACTTTTCACATACATATATGACGGATGCATACATCTGAATATATCGTTAATGATTAATATCATTAATTAAGGATTAACATATCTTTAATTAAAGATTATATCTGACTTATATAGATATTTCTTCAGAACTTTTGGCCTGGTGGCTATGAACAACAATGTAGCTTAACTATCCAGAATTCTCAGCAGAAACCTTACAAGCTAGAAGGGGTTGAGGTCTTATCTAAGCTTCCTTAAACAGAAAACAACTGTCAGCCAAGAACTTTGTATCCAGCGAAACTTAAGTTTCATAAATGAAGGAGAAATAAGTCATTTTCAGAAACAAATGATGAGGGAATTTGTCACTAGCAGACTATCCCTACAAGAAATGCTAAAAGGAGTTCTAAATTCTGAAACAAAAGCTGATCTGCACCAGAATAGAACCTCTTTAAAGCATAAAACACACAAGGCCTATAAAACAATAACACAATGAAGAAAACAAAGTAGGTAACATGATGACTGGAATAGTACCTTACATCTCAATATTCACATGGAAAGTGAATGGTCTAAATGCTCCACTTAAAAGATACAAAATGGCAGAATTAATAAAAAAAAAATCACAAAACAAATATTTGCTGTCTTCAAGAGACTCATCTAACTCATAACGATTCATATAAACTCAATAAAAGGGTAGAAAAATATCTTACGCACAAATGGAAACCAAAAGTGAGCAGGAGTAGCTATTCTTATATCATAAAACAGAGTTTAAAGCCACAACAGTAAAAAAAAGACAAAGGAGGTCATTATATTATGATTAAAACATCAGTCAAACAAGAAGATATTACAATACTAAATTTATGTGGACCTAACATTGGAGCTCCAAGATTTATTTGCACATCTACTACTAGACCTAAGAAATGAGATAGACAGCAACACAATAACAGTGGAAGGCTTCAACACTCCACTGACAGCAGTAGACAGATCATTGAGACAGAAAGTCAACAAAGAAACAATAAACTTAAACTACACTTTAGAACAAATGGATCTAACATATTTACAGAACATTCTACCCAAGAACTGCAGAATATATAGTCCTCTTATCAGCACATGAAACATTATCCAAGAGACACCATATGATAGGCCACAAAAAAGTCTCAACAAATTTTTTAAAATTTATCAAGTATCTTATATTTAAAAATTATATCAAGTACCTTCTCAGACCACAGTGGAATAAAACTAGAAATAAACTACAAAAGGAACCATGAAAACTATCCAAATACATGGAAATTAATCTGCTCCAGAATGGGTTTTGGGTTAACAATGAAATCAAGATTGAAATAAATAGTGACACAAGTTACCAAAACATCTGGGATACAGCAAAAGCAATGCTAAGACGAAAGTTTATAGTACTAAGTGCCTATATCAAAAAGTCTGAAAGATCACAAATTGACAACCTAATGTCACATCTCAAGGAACTAGAGAAAAAAAGAACAAACTAAACCCAAAGCTAGAAGAAGAAAGGAAATAACAAAGATCAGAGTAGAACTAGATGAAATTGAAAGAAAAACAGTACAAAAGATCAATGAAACAAAAGCCTGGCTCTTTGAAAAGATAAATTAGATGATTAGCTAGATTAACCAAAAAAAGAGGAGAGAAGATTAAAATAAAACACAATTAGAAATGAAATTGGAGACATTGTAACTAACACCACAGAAATACAAAAGACCATTAGAGACTACTATGAACACCTCTATGCACATAAACTAGAAAATCTAGAGGAAATGGACAAATTCCTGGAAACATACAACCCTTCTAGATTAAATTAGGAAAAAATAGAAACCCTGAACAGAGTAATAACAAGCAGTGAAATTAAATCAGTAATTTAAAAAAATTGCCAACAACAACAACAACAACAAAGCCCAGGGCCAGACAGATTCACAGCTGAATTCTACCAGACAATCAAAGAATTGGTGCCAATCCTACTGAAACTATTCCAAAAGACTGAGGAAGAGGGAATCCTCCTTAACTCATTCTATGAAGCCAGTATCACCCTGACACCAAAATCAGAAAAGGCTGTAACAAAAAAAGAAAAGTATAGATCAATATCCCTGATGAACATAGATGAAAAATCCTCCACAAAATTCTAGCTAACCAAATCCAGCAGCGCATCAAATAGATAGGATAATACACCATGATTAAGTGGGTATCATCCTAGGAATGCAAGCACAGTTTAACATATGCAAGTCAGTAAATGTGATATATAACATAAACAGTTAAAAATAAAACCCATATGAACATTTCAACAGATACAGAAAATGCATTTGATAAAATCCAGCATCCTTTGTAATAAATATCCTTAACAAATTAAGCATAGAAGGGACATACCTCAAAATAATAAAAGTCACATATAGCAAACACAACCAACATCATGCTGAATAGGGAAAAGTTGAAAGCATTCCTCCTGACAACTTGAATAAGACAAGGATGCCCACTTTCACCACTTCTGGTCAACATTTTACTGGAAGACCTAGCCAGAGCAATTAGGCAAAATAAAAAAAACAAAGAGCATTCAAAAAGAGGAAGTCAAACTATTGCCGTTCACCAATAATATGATTGTATACCTAGAAAATCTTCAAGACTACTCCAAAAGACTCCTAGATTTCTAAATGAATTCAGCAGTCTCAGGTTACAAGACCATACATAAATCAGTAGCACTGCTATACAACAACAATAACCAAGCTGATAATCAAATTAAGAGCTCAATCCCTATTACAACAGCTGCAAAAACAGAAACAAAACCAAAAAATACCAAGGAATATACTTAACCAAGGAGGGGGAAAAAATCTCTACAGGGAGAACCACAAAACACTACTGAAAGAAATCATGTATGACACAAATGGAAACACATCCCATGCTATGGATTAGAAGAATCAATATGAAAACAATCATACTGCCCAAAGCAATCTACAGATTCAATGGAATTCCTATCAAAATGCCAACATAATTTTTCATAGAATTAGAAGAATAATCCTAAAATTCGTATGGAAACAAAAAAGAACCCAAATAGCCAAAGCAATCCTAAACAGAAACAACACATCTGGAGGCATCACACTACTGGACTTCAAATTATACTGTATGGCTATAGTTACCAAAACATTATGGTACTGGTATAAAAGTAGGCACATAGACCAATGGAACAGAACAGAGAACCCAGAAATAAAGCCAAATACAACCAACTGATCTTTGACAAAGCACACAAAAACACAAATGGGGAAAGAACATCCTATTTAATAAATGGTGCTTGGAAAAATGACCAGCCACATCTAGAAGAATGAAACTGGATCCCTATCTCTCACCTTATATAAAAGTCAATTTAAAATAGAGCAAAGACTTAAATCAAGGGTGTTCAATCTTTTGGCTTCTCTGGGCCACATAGGAAGAAGAATTGTCTTGGGCCACACACAAAATACAATAATACTAACAATAGCTGACAAGCTAAAAAAAATTGCAAAAAAATCTCATAATGTTTCAGGAAAATTTAGAAATTTGAGTTGGGCCACATTCAAAGCTATTACGGTCTGCATGTTGCCTGTGGGCTGTGGGTGAGACAAGTTTCACTGAAACATAAGACCTGAAACCATAAAAACTCTAGAAGATAACCTAGGAAAAACTCTTCTGGACATTGGCCTAGGCAAAGAATTCATGATTAAGACCCCAAAAACAAATGCAAAAGAAACAAAAATAAATAAATGGGACGTAATTAAACTAAAAAGATTCTGTACAGCAAAAGAAATAATCATCAGAGTAAACAGATAACCCACAGAATGGGCGAAAAGATTTGCAAACTATGCATTGACAAAGGACTAATATCCACAATCTACAAGGAACTCAAACAAATCAGCAGGAAAAACATAATCTCATCAAAAAGTGGGCAAATGGCATGAATAGACATTTCTCAAAAAAGAAAATATACAAATGGCCAACGAACATAAGAAAAAATACTCAACATCACTAATCATCAGTGAAATGCAAATTAAAACCATAATGAGATACTACCTTACTCGTGGAAGAATGGCCATTATCAAAAAGTTAAAAAACAATAGACATTGTTGTGGATGTGATAAAAAGAGATTGCTTAATACACTGCTGACGGGAATGTAAATTACCACAACTTCTATGGAAAACGGTATGGAGATTTCCAAAAGAACTGAAAGTAGATCTACTATTCCATCCAGAAATTCCACTACTGGGTATCTACCCAAAGGAAAATAAGTCATTGTAAAAACAAACAAACAAAAAAACACCTGCATGTGTATATTTACTGCAGCACAATTCACAGTTGCAAAGATATGGAACCAACCTCAGCGCCCATCAACTGATGCATGTATAAAGAAAATGTGGTATATATACACAATTGAATACTACTCAGCCATTAAAAAAATGAAATAATGTCTTTTGCAGCAACTTGGATGAAGCTGGAGACCAAAGTGAAGTAACTCAGGAATGGAAAACCAAATGCCATATGTTTTTAAAAATTCTTATTTCAATAATTTTGGGGGAACAGGTGGTATTTGGTTACAGGGATACATTCTTTAGTGAGGATATTTGAGATTTTGGTGCACCCATCATCTGAGCAGTGCACATTGCACGCGGTGTGTAGTATTTTAACCCTCACTCCCCTCTCACCCTTTTCCCTGAGTCCCTGGAGTCCATTATGTTATTCTTATACCTATGTCCTCATTGTTTAGCTCACCAATTATAAGTGAGAACGTAGAATGTTTGATTTTCCATTCCTGAGTTACAAGTTATTTTGCTTAGAATAATGGTCTCCAACTTCATCCAGGTTACTGCAAATGGCTTTATTTTGTTTCTTTTTATGGCTGAGTAGTATTCCATAATATATATATCACCTCATTTTCTTTATCTACTTATTGTTTGATGGGCATTTAGGCTGGTTCCATATTTTTGCAATTGTGAATTGTGCTGCTATAAACATGCATGTGCAAGTGTCTTTTTCATATAATGACTTCTTTTCCTCTGGGTAGATACCCAGTAGTGGGATTGCTGGGTCAAATGGTATTCTACTTGTAGTTCTTTAAGGAATCTCCACACTGTCTTCCATAGTGGTTGTACTAGTTTACATTCCCACCAAAGTGTAAAGGTTTTCCCTTTTCACCACACCCATGACAATATCTATTATTATTTTGTTTTTTAATTATGGCCATTCTTGCAGGAGTAAGGTGGTATCACATTGCGGTTATTATATGCATTTCCCTGATAATTAGTGATGTGGAGCATTTTTTCATATGTTTGCCGCCAAATGCCGTATGTTTTCACTTATAAGTGGGAGCTAAGCTATGGGTATACAAAGGCATACAGAGTGATATAATGAACCATGGAGACTCGGGGGGAAAATGGGAGGAAGGGCAAGGGATAAAAAACCACATATTGGGTACAATGTACACTATTCCCATGATGGATGCACTAAAATCTTAGACATCACCACTGTCAATTCATCCATGTAACGAAAAACCACTTGTATCCCAAAAGCTATTGAAATAAAAAGAATATTTTTTTTAAAAAAATGCGGCATTATTCACAATAGCAAAGACTTGGAACCAACCCAAATGTCCAACAATGATAGACTGGATTAAGAAAATGTGGCACATATACACCATGGAATACTATGCAGCCATAAAAAATGATGAGTTCACGTCCTTTGTAGGGACATGGATGAAATTGGAAATCATCATTCTCAGTAAACTATCACAAGAATAAAAAACCAAACACTGCATATTCTCACTCATAGGTGGGAATTGAACAATGAGAACACATGGACACAGGAAGGGGAACATCACACTTCGGGGACTGTTGTGGGGTGGGGGGAGGGGGGAGAAAAAAATAAACAAACAAATAAATAAATAAATAAATAAATAAATAAATAAATAAAAGAAAGTCATGCGCTCCTCAAAAAAAAAAAAAAAAATTCAGAATTAACAAGGAACTCCAACTTAACAACAAAATATAAATAACCACATTAAAAAAGTGGAAAAAAAGACATAAGCAGACATTTTCAAAAGAAGACAGACAAATGGACAATAAGCATATGAAAAAAACTTTCAACATCACTAATCCTCAGAGTAGTGCAAATTAAAACTATGATGAGATGGCATCTTATGCCAGTCAGAATGATTATTATTAAAGTCAAAAAACAACAGATGTTGATGAGGATGCACAGAAAAAGCAATGCTTATACACTGTTAGTGGAAATGTAAATTATTACAACCTCTATGGAAAACGGTATGGAGATTTCTCAAAGAACTATAAATAGAACTACTATTAGATCCTGCAATTCTGCTACTGGGTGTCTACTCAAAGGAAAAGATATTACCGTATCAAAAAGATATCTGCACTCATGTGTTTACTGCAACACTATTCACAATAGCAAAGATATCAACCTAAGTGTCCATCAATAGATGATTGGATGAGGAAAATGTGGTTCATATGCACAATGGAATACTATTCTGCCATAAAAAAGAATGAAATCATGTCTTTTTCAGCAACATGGATGGAAATAGAGGCCCTTGTCTTAAGTGAAACAACTCAGAAACAGAAAACCAAATACTGCAAGTTCTCAGTTACAAAGTAAGAACTGAATAACGTATACACAAGGACAGAGTGTAGAATAACAGACATTAGAGACTTGGAAGAGTGGGAGGAGGGTGAGGGTTAAAAAATTACTTAATAGGTACGATGTACATTATTCAAGTAATGGTTACCCTAAAAACCCAAACTTCACCACTACGTAATATATCCACTTAACAAAACTGTATTTGCATGCCTTAAATTTATACAAAAACAAACAACTTTTAGAAATGCTTTTGAGAGCTTGGATTTAAGAAAGAAAGAGATTTTTTAAAACTCTCCCTAGTTACAGTGAACTATCCACACACACACACACACAAATCAATGAAACAATCCCATATATAATAGTTACAAGAAAAAAATTCTTAAAATAAATTTAACTGAACAGGTGAAAGACCACAATGAAAACTAAAATTTTGGTGGAAGATAATGAAGAAGACACAAACAAATGTAAAGATATCCTGTGCTTATGGATAGGTAGAATTAATGTTGTTAAAATGTCTGTACAATCCAAAGCAATTAAAGATTCAATGCAATCCTTATCAAAATTCCTATGACATTTTTCGCAGAAATAGAAAAACAATCTTACAATTTCTGTGGAAGTACAAAAGGTCCCAAATAACCAAAGTAATCTTAAACAAAAAAACAAAACTGGAGGCATCACACTATCTGACTTCAAAATATACTTCAAAGTTTTAATAATAAAAATAACATGATACTAGAATGAAAATAGATACATAGAGCAATGGAGCAGAATAGAGAGTCCAGAAATAAATCCAACATTTAGGGTGAATTGATTTTTGACAGAGGTGCCAAGAACACAACATGGGGGAAGGATGGTGTCTTCAATAAATGCTGTTGGAACAACTGGGTATCCACATGCAGAAGAACGGAATTAGACTCATCTCGTGCCATATATAAAAATCAACTCAAAATGGATTAAAGACTTAAATGTAAGACCTGAAACTGTAAAACTACTAGAAGAAAACACAGGGGACAAGCTCTATGACTTTGACCTGGGCAATGATTTTTTTGGTTAGGATCACAAAAGCACAAGCAATGAAAGCAAAGACAGACAAATGGGATTATATCAAACTAAACAGCTTCTGCACAGGAAAAGAAACAATCAACAGAGTGAAGAGACAACCTGAAGAATAGGAGAAAATATTTGCAGACTATACATATAATAAGCGGTTAATATCCAAAGAATACAAGGAACTCAAACTCAATAACAAGAAAAAAACCCAATTAAAAAATGGGAAAAGGGCCTGAATAGACATTTCTCAAAAAAAGATATACTATCAACAGGTATATGAAAAAAATGTCTAACACCACTAATCATCAGGGAAATTCAAATTAAAACCACAATGAGATATCCCCCTACACATGTTAGAGTGTCTGTTATCAAAAATACAAAAGATAAGTGTTGATGGGGATGTGGACAAAAGGGGAACTTTTGCATACCATTGGTGGGAATGTAAATTAGTACAGCTGTTACAGAAAACAGTATGGATGTTCCTCAAAAAATTAAAAGTAGAACCACTATATGATCCAGCATTTCCACTCCTGGGTGTCTATCCAAAGGAAATTAAGTGAGAATGTCAAAAGAGCTATCTGCACTACCATGTTCATTGCAGCATTATTCACAGTAGCCAAGACATAGGATCAACCTAAGTGTCCATCAGCAGATGAATGGGATAACAAACATGTGGTATATATACACAATGGGATACTATTCAGTCTAAAAATGAAGGAAATCAAGTCATTTGTGACAACTTGAATGAACCTGGAGGACATTAAGTGAAATAAGTCAGACATAGAAAGACAAACACCGCATGATCTCACTTACATGTGGAATCTTACAAAATTGGACTCAGAATTAGAGTAGAATAGTGATTACTAGGCACTGGGAGTGAGATGTTAGCCATAAGACACGAAATTTTATTTATATATGAGGAAAAAGCTTAAGAGATCTATTGTATAACACAGTGACTATAGCATAAAACAATATATTATATTCTTGAAAATTCCTAAGAGTAAATTTTGTGTTCCCACGCACAAAAAAATGCTAAGTGTGTGAGGTAATGCTTATGTTACTTTGCTCGATTTTAGCCATCCCACAAAGTGTCCATATTTTAAATCATCACGTTGTACACAATAAATATATATAATATTTATTTGTTAAAGGTTAAAAAAAAGCATGTAAACAAATCCTACCTGGGAGCGATATCCAAGCCATTTATAAGTACTCCACCCAAGCAAAAGCTTCCTGTTGCACCAGCAAGAATTAGGAAAATGACAATGCTGTAGAAGCTGGAACTCAGGTAAGGCAGGCATACACCAAAGATTGCAGGAAGGAGAAATCCTGGGGAGTGATTCAGACAACTTAGTCAGGTGCATCCTAAAGATAGGGGAGAAGTATCTCCCAAGTGCCTAAATGTTCTGGCTGTTGCTTACCTGCTGCTGTGAAGAGTTTCCGGACAGCAATTATGCTGAGAATATTCCTGGTCAGGAAGAAGTCTGATAACTGACCTGCTAGGTTACCACAGATCCAGGCAAACAAATAGGGAAGGGAAGACAAGAACCCATTCTGAAGAGGAAACATTATTCTTGTAGTGAGTTTGATGGGTAAAGCAGTACTGACACACAGAGTAATCCCTATGCTAAAATTTATTATCTAAAATGTGTACTTTCATATAGGAAACCATCAACATACAACAACAGAATTACTGCTGGGACCACATTACCCAAAAGAAAGAGAAAAATAGCTTTGAGGTCAGTAATATTTGTCATAATCTGTTAAATCTTCCAATTTCAGTATCATGAAACATAAAAGCACTGGATGATAGAGAAGGAAGACTACATCAGAATGGGAAATACTGGCCTTGGGGAAAATGATAGAGAGGATAAAGATGACAATTACGGACATGCGTATGGTGCTTACACTGGACCAGCTGCTACTAGTCCTTGCAACAACTTCAGGGTTTCATGAAGTATAAAATTGAGTCAGAGAGAGTTTATAAGACTTTACTGTTATGCCGGCCCCTAGGCTGGTTTACTGTAAGTTCATTACAGAATGCAGTAAAGTGGTAAGCCCAGACAGACTCCATTTCTAAAGGAGTCTTGTCTTGTCTGGTTATTATGGTATCGAACAATAGGAGTTTGCCCATATCAGTGATTCTCCAAGCCAGATGAGCAATGGGTATGTCAGTCCTTCCAAAGTAAGACTTGAGCCTTGGCTTCATAGCCCAGACTCATTGCCTTACCTTGGAGAAGATTGGTAAAACTTGGCAGACTGACAGGGCCTGGCTAAGTGACTTTCATAGGAGGCCCCCAGTCCCTGCAGGGAATGGTGGTGTTGAGCCTTAAGTAATATACAAAGGGAGTCACACAGTGAATGGGAGATGGGGAATGTGTGGAAATATAGATGCATGTGTGCTGTTGCTGGAGTGCCAGACACTTATGTCTACATCAACGCCTTCTGTTTTGGGCAATGTTCATATAAAGAGCAGAAACAGTTAGTTTCCAGGTGAAGAGCAGTAGCCAGACAGTGTGAGGAGCTGGCAAGAGCTGAGACTAGGGTCATTAGAGACAGAAAAATATACACAGAGTCTTTCCTAAGTTAAAAAAAGAACAAATAGTATACTTACCTCTTTTATATTAACATGAAGCATGGAGTTGATAAACATTGGAGTGTATAGTGTCATGATGGTATGTGACCAGAAAAATGTAAAACTACCAATGGAAATAGCCCAGACTGGAAGCGACTTAAGCATAGCCTTGATAGGCAGAGATTGTCTACTTGAACTGACCTGGAAAGAAATTCATTAATAATTAGCACATTAGAACAGACTAGAACATGCTGTTTGGAGTAGAATCTGGGAGATGCCAATATGGAGAACTGTGTTCTACCTGCTGCACCAGGGAGGATGTGATGTATTCCTTTTCACTGATGCTTATACATGGGTGGTCCTTGGGGTCATCATAAAACAGAACGAACCAGAGAAGACATAGAGCACAGCCACAAGCACCTATCAAAGCAGGATAAGTTAGAATTGGAAATTTCTGTTTGTAGTGGATCTCTTTCCCAAATTGGCATTTTTCAATGTATTAGTCTGAGAACCTGGACCTCCTCTTTCTTTTTTGAAACTTTGCAACAAGGCTTGTGTTTTTCAGTTCTTCTTCTACCCACAGGGACCCCTCCCTACTAGAAATGGGGTAACGCCTATGCCCTTTCCTGATCTCCTATCCTCTGCTCCCTCCACTCATGACAGCTGGGCCTCCCTGCCCTCAGGCCCTCATCTTTTCAAATTCCTCATGTGTTCCACCATAAGAGGATGGCACAGCTGAGC
Source organism: Pongo pygmaeus (assembly GCF_028885625.2). NCBI lineage: Eukaryota > Metazoa > Chordata > Mammalia > Primates > Hominidae > Pongo > Pongo pygmaeus. Next base: position 25,923,948 of record NC_072378.2, read on the forward strand.
CTGCACAGGGCTTGACAATTGCCCAGTTGTTTTGTTTTGTTTTGTTTTTAATGTTTAAGTTCAGGGATACATGTGCAGGTTAGTTATATAGGTAAACTTGTGTCATAGGGGGTTATTGTACAGATTATTTCATCACCCAGGTATTAAGCCTAGTATCCATTAGTTATTTTTCCTGATCCTCTCCCTCTTCCCACCCTCTACCCAGTGGTAGAGGTTGTTCTCCTCAGTGTGTGTTGTTCTCCTCTATGTGTTCACGTGTTCTCATCATTTAGCTCCCACTTATAAATGAGAACATGCGGTATTTAGTTTTCTGTTACTGTGTTAGTTTGCTAAGGAGAATGGCCCCCAGCTCCATCCATTTCCCTGCAAAGGACATGATCTCATTCTTTTTATGGCTGCATAGTAGTCAATGGTGTATATGTACTGCATTTTGTTTATCCAGTCTATCATTGATGGGCATTTAGGTTGACTCCATGTCTTTGCTATTGTCACCCAGTTTTGACAGCTTAGCCTCAGCTGTCAAAAGATACAGCCCAGGCTTCAGGGATTATTGGAGTTCTATAAGAGTTTGACAAATTGTTTCTATGAGTTTTTTATATTAATAATTTGACTGTGAGGAATTCTCTGTTGGGACAGAAAGTATATAGTGCTCATCAGTCAGTCTTACAGAAGACTTGCATTCATTTGACAAATATTGATTAAGTGCCGATTATTTACCATGCACCTATTTTAAGTACTAGGGATACAGCAGTGAATAAAACAGACAAAAATCCCTGCCTTTATGGAGTTGACTTTGTAGTGGATAAAAAAGAAAAAAATTGTTTTATTCAATCAACTCCCCAAAAATTCATATAATACTGTTTATTATCTCTTTTTCAAAATGAGCAAACTGAGACTCAGAAAGATCAAATAATTTGTGGGACACAAATGTTAGTGAGTGGTAGTTTACCCATAAGCATGAATTATACTGTCCGGGGAGAAACTAGATGGGGAGGCTGGAGTGCTGGAAATAAAAATACTATAATAGAAATAAAGAATGCCTTTGATGCATCAGTAGACTAGACATGACCAAGAAAAAATCAGTGAGCTTGATAAAATGGCTATAGAAATTTCTAAAACTGAATTGCAAAGACAGAAAAAAGAACTAAAAAGACAGAATGGGCTGGGCGCGGTGGCTCACGCCTGTAATCCCAGCACTTTAGAAGGCCGAGGCGGGCGGATCACCTGAGGCCAGGAGTTCGTGACCAGTCTGGTCAACATGGTGAAGCCCCGTCTCTTCTAAAAATACAAAAAAATTATCCGGGCATAGTGATGTACCCCTGTAATCCCAGCTACTCAGGGGGTTGAGGCAGGAGAATCGCTTAAATCCAGGAGGCTGAGGTTGCAGTGAGCTGAGATACTGCCATTGCACTCCAGGCTGGGTGACAAAAGCAAGACTCCGTCTCACACACACACACAAAAATGGAATATCTAAGAACTGTAGGACAATTACAAAAGCTGTAATATACATGTAATAAAAAAAATACCACAAGGTGTAATATACATGTAAAGAAACATACCGGAAGAAAGAAAGAAAGAAATAGAGAAACAGAGAAAGAGAAAAAAAAGAAGAAAGAGAAAGAAAGGAAGAAAGAAAGAAAAAGGAAGGAAGGGAGGGAGGTAGCAAGGAAGGAAGGGAGGGAGGTAGCAAGGGAGGGAGGGAGGGAGGAAGAATGGAAAGAAGGAAGGAAGAGAGGGAGGGACGGAGGGGAAAGAAAAAATATTTAAAGCAATAATTACTGAGAATTTCTTAAAATTAATAATAAACCTCAAACCACAGATATAGGAAGCCCAGAGAATGCCAAGAAGAATAAATAAAAAAAAAAGTTACAAACTGACATGTTGTAACCAAATGCCCCCAGTTTTTTAAGAAAAAGGGAATGAATTACTATTTTTTTTTCTGAGATGAATTACTATTTTTAAAAATTTTCTTTTCTTTTCCCCTTTCTCCTTTTCCTCTTGCTCCTCATTTCCAACTTAGCCCTTCAGAAATGCAAATATAACGTTTCACCTCCTCCCCTCACCAGACATTCGCTATAAGAAAAATTCTCCTAACTACATGCTTCAAGACATAGCTGTCCTCAGAGCTGACAGTCAATTTGCAGACCAAATTGACAGGGAACTTTCATCTCTAGAGCATGGCCTCAGAACTTCCACTCTCCAGGAGTGGCCTTGGAACTTTCTTCCACCAGGAGAGCATATTGAAAACATGCCCTTTTTGGTCACTTTTTCAACCTACTTCTGTCCATGAAAGTGCCACCTCAACTGTGCAATAGATAATTGCCTGGTAGCAAGGGGACCCCTGCCCTTGCTCATTTCTTCCCCCACCATGTGAAAATGCTCACTTTTTTTTTTTTTTTTTTTTTTTGCCACTTCAGCTCCAAAGGAGAAACGGCACATTTAAAAGCAAGAAATTTTGTGTCCCTTCCCCAAGCTAGTTTTGGAATAAATCCACTTTTCTTGTACCAGACCCCTCTCTTGTTAATTGGACTCTACGTGTGGTAAGCAACTAACTTGATTTTCGGTTACAATATAATATTCAACTTCAGTAAATCAAAGACAATTTTGAAAGAAGCCAAAGGGAAATAAATGACCTGAAGAGTCATGTTTAAAGTTAGAATTCTGAACACAAATCTCTGGCGACTAGACTGAAGCTTGACCTATTCCTACCCAGATCCATTCCATTCCCACCTCACTAGGTACTTTGAATGGATATATGTGGAAACCCTTGCCTTCCCCATTGTGCACCATTCATATCTTCTGCAAATAGTGCCTCCTACCTCCCTTGGTCACTCCCCAGTTCAATGGATATTGGGAAGAGCCCTGCCGGTCTTTTCCAATATAACCAATAGCCTTGATTCTATTTAAGCAAGACATTCCAGGCATGATGATTAGAAGCAGAGCCATGGGCTCTACTGAGCCTACTGTCTTGTCACCTGCCCTATGAAGAGAGCCTAGCTAGAGAGGAGCTAGAATGGGCTCTCCACAGCGTGGAATCTAGGGCAAGGGCCCTCTGGCCTGGGCCTCAGGGCAGCGGTGACAGAAACCATAAGTGATCTTGGCAACAGCTGTGTCTAATGGCACAGACACTAGTCAGATGTGAGTTAAGGAGAGTATGAGATGCTAGGAAATGTAGGCAATGGGTACAGACAGACTACGCAATGATTTCAGTGGTCAAAGGGAGGTTACTTGAGATAGAAGACAGGGAAAGGGAATCATTTTAGAGATTTGAGAAGAATTAAGAAGTTTGATATAGTCTTTAGGAGACAAATATAGCAGGATGGCCAGGCCTTTTTTTTTTTTTTTTGAGACAGAGTTTCACTCTTGTTGCCTAGGCTGGAGTGCAATGGCACGATCTCGGCTCACTGCAACCTCTGCCTCCCGGATTCAAGTGATTCTCCTGCCTCAGCCTCCCGAGTAGCTGGGATTACAGGCGCCCGCCACCACGCCCAGCTAATTTTTTGTATTTTTAGTAGAGATGGGGTTTCACCATGTTGGCCAGGCTGGTCCCGAACTCCTGACCTTAGGTGATCCACCCACCTCAGCATCCCAAAGTGCTGGGATTACAGGCGTGAGCCACTGAGCCCAGCTGGCCAGGCCATTTTAAGTGCAAATGTAAGTCTGTGACTCAATTTACTCTATTTGGTAATCTCCAGCAATTATCAGCTGCTTAAATACAGTTATTGTCTTATTCTTTAAAACAGTATCTATTCAGATTTATTCAACTTTCTTGGCAAGAATATCCAAATGGAATTTTAAGACAATCTTGGTTTTAGTTTTCCCTCTGCCACTAACAGACAGGTCATTTGACATAAGTGGACATCATGTAATTTCTAGTAAAAAGGTGGTGGAAGGCAGACACCTAAATTCCTAAACAGTGGTCATCTAATCCCTTTTCCTCAATTCTTAGTGATAAGGAAAAAACATGTGAGGGACTTCACAGTAAAGCTATTATCATAGTACAATGTGTAGTTGTGTAACACCTTTTGAGTTTCATGAAGCCACCCATGATAACTGTTAAGTGGCATACATTGCTGTACATGATCTTATCATAGAAATACAACATAAATATTAGATATCATTCAACCCTTGATCAGCAATGTTGGGCAGCATTAGTTATTCAAAAGTTTTCCTTATATGGAGCTGAAACCTTATCCCTGCTCCCCCGCTCCCTCGTAATTTCTGCATATTTGGGTTAGTTTTGTAATTCAAAACAGGTCTGCACTTTATTTATATGACAGTCCTACAAGGTATGTTCTCTCAAGTTTTCTCTTCTTCAGGCTAGACATTCTCAGTTTTTTCAGCCCCTTTCCTGATAAGGGGCTTATGTTCCATCACTATACTGACCATCGTCTACTACTGAAGACTAACACAGTCATTAACAGCAATGGAATTTTGAGGATGGAAGATGTGTTTTCAGATTATGCCTCTGCCATCTGCTCACTGTATGTATTGGATGTCTTCTGTTTGTCCCCCTAGATGTACTCCTCATCCTTCTTCACCTTGCTTTGGCTACAGATGGCTGATTTGAATGAACATCAGTAGGCCCCCATGTCCTCTGCTTCCACCTGGATTTGGCCAACAGAAATTCCAGGCAGAGATGAGAGGGAGAGAATTGAGTGAGATCAAGGTGTCTTTTCAAACCCTGGTTAGCTCTGTCTTATGATTGCCTCAATCTATGTGTCCTTTTATAAAAAATCATGAGTTCTTTTAAGGCATCCTGCTCTATAGGGCTCTCCTAATGGATTCTGATAACTACTTCCTTGCTTGATGCCTCTGGACCTGGGGATGCTAGATGTTCCGAGCTCCTGTATCGCTAGCCCCAGGTAACTGGACTATTCCTAGGATTCCACCGCATCTCATACCTACCTTTTTAACTGATCATTTTGTAAATAAATTCTTCCAAATTTGCCTTAAGTGTATGACTTTGATCAAGTTACCTAAGCCTTTTGAAGTTTCCTCACATATCAAATGGGCATAATAGAACCTATCCACATTTTCTTATTCACAAACCTGAAACCAAGATCAGAGAGCCGAAAGTGATTTTATCACTTATTTGTAAACCTTATTTCTTTATAGTTTTTTTGTGTGTTCTAGTTTTCGCAGATTTCATTTTTTACTGTAGAAATTAATGTGTTTGATTATGTGGTAGTGCTCCACATCATGCTTTGAATGTTAAGTATAAAAAGTAATATATTTCTGAAATCTGTAAACTTATTTATTCTGATCATCCTTTTCCTGGAGAGTTTCATATAAAAGCATATGCATCTATATCACCTACATTATAGAATTATAAAAGTTATGTACAAAAATACAGGTATAGTTCTAAGCATAATACCTTGCTTGTGATAGGAACTTAATGAGTATTGACTTCTCTCTTTCACTCAGTGGAGTTCATGATTTTTAATATTAACTTTATATGAATTATTACATTATATTGGGTTTTAATGTTTAAATTTTTCTTAGATTCTGAATAATAACTAGGATTTTACAGAAAGAGACTCACCAAAAATATAGAAGACCATGGGCCAGCCCAGAGATTCACAGATAACTCCAGTCACAAGTAGGACAATAAAGGGTCCCAGCAAAAACCCTAATCAGTAGGTACAAAGAACACCCCTAATTAATGCAGGCATCTGAAAGTAGAGATAATGTAGCCTCACTGTAGCAATGAACAATTTCCTATGAAATAAATTTGTGTATCATAACACAAATATCAGAAGAAAATAATAAAAATATTTTCTTTTCTCTCTTTTTCTCTGTTGTTTGAGATAAGGATGCCTCTTCTCCATTCTATACAATTCTCTCATCTTCATAGCAAGAATGCTGAAATAGATGATTTCCAAAGCCCTTGACCGTTGAAAACACACATTTCTTATGGCTCTAGGGAAGAACATAATACAATGAGATGAAAATAGGATTCAAACATTCTAGGCTCTAACTCTTTACCTGATGTACTCATAGAAGTAAGTCGGCCTCGTTCCAGGGGAGGAGCCCATTTGACATATATTTCAAACTGGGCTGTTCCAACTATCCCCTGAAATGAGAAAGTTTTGACATTTAATCTCTAATACTTCCTGTGAATTTAAACTCTGTTCAGTTTTAGCATTATTTTAATACCTGGGCTACTCCTTGAACTGCTCGACATACAATGACCCAAGCTACTCCAATTCCAGCTGCTGGTGGGATGAGCAGGCTTAACACAGAGCTGAAGCATAATGCAAAGCCAATCATTTTCTTTGTAGAATATATTCCAGAGAAGTATCCAACAGGAACTTGGATGATGATGACACCATAGAAAGTGGAACTCAAGATGATTCCCTGGATATCTGGGCTCCAATTATACACAGGGTTCTAAAAGACAAGGGGGGACATGTTGAATCGCTCTGCATATCAGAAATTTACTGTGACATTTAGGGATTCAGGGAAACTGTTCTGGCTCACCTCATGTGAAGTAGCTCCCCTCTTACTAGTATTCTTTATCACAGGACCTTCTTTATTCTTTTATCACACCATTTTCTGTACATATTTACATTTTATCATTGGAGTAATGTAAAGTCCTCACAGCCAAGGACACCATCTGTACCTCCCTCCGGTACCTTTCACAGCATAGACATTTAATGCTTGTTTCTTGAATGTTGCTAAACTGCATGTAAACTCCTCCTGCGTAGCATACATACATTAAAATAGTTAATTTCCTGTACTTCATAGTACTACTTATACTGCAGTTGTGAATTTCCTCTTCCCTGTTCGCTTTCTCTAACTCCTCCATTAATTTAAGCTCATTTGCAAAACACTTTTCCCCATATACATATTGCTCCCAGAGAGCAAAGTCGTGATACACAGCAGATAAAACCATGAAGAGTTCTCAGCCTGAGCTGTGAAAACAACTGCAAGGAACAATAAAAAGAAAAAGGCCATTTCTCTTCTTTCACTTGGCTCTGATGTGGCATATTTTTTCCAGAAATGTATTTGTTAGTCCATTCCTAGGTTAGAGGGCCTTCTATTGTTTCTTTTTACGTTATTAAAGAATGATGGCCGGGTGCAGAGGCTCACGCCTGTAATCCCAACACTTTGGGAGGCCGAGGTGGGCAGATCACGAGGTCAGGAGCTCAAGACCATCCTGGCTAACACAGTGAAACCCCGTCTCTACTAAAAAACCCCATCTCTACTAAAAATACAAAAAATTAGCCGGGCGTGGTTGCAGGCGCCTGTAGTCCCAGCTACTCAGGAGGCTGAGGCAGGAGAATAGCGTAAACCTGGGAGGCGGAGCTTGCAGTGAGCCAAGATCGCGTCACTGCCTTCCAGACTGGGCGACAGAGCTAGACTCCATCTCAAAAAAAAAAAAAAAAAAAAAAAAAAGATAAAAGAAAATCCTAATATTGAATTTATTGTTGAGACTACGAGGGAGGAGGTTGCACAAGCTTTTGGACCCACTTAACAGGGAGAAATCTTAATGGTAGTAGAGGAGGACAGGATAAAGTTTATTTGGAAGTGTCTAAGATAGTGGCATTTTCTAAACTTTCTCTGTTACTTGCATAATTAGGAGGAACACATTAAATAACGAAGAGTTTCCTGAATAAACAGTGAATGTGCTGGATGTTATTTTTGGTTGAATATTAAATAAAATAGGTAGGAATCCTTATGTTTGTTGTCATCACTATCATCCCTCCATTCCTCTTTATTTCTCTCCTTTTCAAGTCACTGTCACCCTATAGCTGTGGCCTCTAGAGTGTAATATTTCTCTTGGATGGAAAAGGACTTCCATGGAAAAATCTGGTAGGCGTGACTCTCTGAGAATACCAAATAATAATCAGTGAGGCACATCCGTATAGTAGCCTGGGTGCCAGGGAAGTTCCAGATCTTTTCCACTGAGGGGAAGGAAGCTACGCAGAAGATGAAGCAGAATGCTCAGCCAGGTTTTGTTTTGTTTTGTTTTTCTTGTTTTTAATCACAGGAAGCACCAAGGAGGTCAATACTCACCCTTACCTATATCAGGTGGGCCAGCAGGCATTTGTTCAACTCTCTCTGTGCATGTGAACAGATCACTCAAAATCTTGGATAGTTTTTCTTACGGCTTAAAGCTATCACTCTCCACAGCAGAATGTAGAAAATAAAAAAAGTTCACCGGAATTGGTTTAAATCCCCTGAGCTCAGACTGAAACTACTCACACCAGAAAGATAAATCCTCAGTTTATATTTTTCTATTCAGTGCATTAACTAGTTGCCATTGAACAAAGTACTCCACATATAAATGTATAAATGACTCTATGTAAATCTTAGAAATAAATATATATACACATTTGTATGGGTCATATAAATGAATAAGAAATATATGATACCTCAATAAGGAAAATGTATCCAGGGTATCAATAGATAATTTATAAGAGAACAAAATGGAAATGATCAATAAACATAGGTCACAGAAATATACAAATGTGTAATCCCATTAGTAATAAAAGAATATATACTTTAAAGTTATGGTAGAATTTCTAACTGTCAGGTTGGTATGCTTTAAAAAGAATAATGACACAATCTTCTTGATTTCGATGGAAGAGGGAAGACTGACTACAGAATATTCTTCATCTACCTTCTTTCTCATTTTCTTTTCTATAATCAGTGTTTCTTAGAGTGGTAAAATATCTGTGTGTGTCTGTTCTTCCTTGTTTTTCCTGTTATTTCGTCATTTTTTCTAAAATGTTCTTTCTGACTTTTTCATAATCCTTTCCTGTCAATTTCCTTTTTTCATTCATCTGCTCTCCAAGCAAAGCCTCTTGTGGTCTGGCCACGTCTACTTTGAGTTCTTGTAGATACTGCACTGTGGTGTTCCTTCCATAGCTATAATTGCTTTACTAATTTTTAGGTTATTTTGTAATGTTAGACTACAATTTAGATCTGCTTTGTGGAATAATTTTCTGGTGAGATTTTCTATTTAGAATAATTATGTATTATATTTCTTCATTTTTAAATGTAGTACCTTATGTAGCAGTAAACTGAATTGTGACAGGAAATTTCATGGGATGGCAAAAGGTTTCATGGGGTGGTGGGCTGATCTTTCAAGCTCTATAGCTCAGGAGCTCCCTCCCCTTTTAGAGCCATAGTGAAGACTCTAAAGTACAACTCCCGTGAGTAGCCATTTCTCTAGAATATGAGGTTCTCAGTATTTAAACCAAAGCACTGGAATACCATAAATATTTAAGAATATAATTCAAAACATTTTATATAAAATAGATTTTATACAAAATAGATTTTATACAGAACAGATTTTATGTAAAATAGATAATTGACACAATAAACTGTATCTATATATATACTTGTGAAGCTATCACCACAATTAAGACAGTGAACATATTCTTTATCTCCAAAAACTTCCTCCTATTTTTTTTGTAATTCCTCCCTCCTGCCCTCTCCCACCACTGATCTGCTGCCTGTCACTGTAACTTAGTTTTCATTTTCTAGAAGTTTTATATTAAGGGAATCCTATGGTATGTACTCTTTTTTATTGTCTAGCTTATTTCACTTGGCATAATTATCTTCAGTTTTATCTATGTTGTTCTTTGTGTCAGTAGTTCATTCCATTATACTGCTAAGTAGTACTCCATTTTATGGATGTGCCATAGTTTGTTCATTCATTCACCTATTGACGGACATTTAGGTTATTTCCAGTTTTTTGGCTATCAGAAATAAAGCTAGACAAAAATGTTTATAGAACATTTATGTACAAGTCTCTGAATGGACATATGCTTTTATTTCTCTTCAGTAAACAACTAGCAGTGGAATGGCTGTCTCATATGGTAGGCGTATGCTTAATTTTTTATGAAATGACAAAGTGTATTCCAAAGTGGTTGTACCACATTGCATTCTCACCAAGACTGTAGGAGAATTCTAGTTCCTCCACATTCCTGAGCACACTTTGTATTTGCAATCATTACAATTTTAGCCATTTGAATCAGTGTGCAGTAGTATGTCTTTGTAGTTGATGTTTGTCTCCAATGTCAAATGATATAGAGCATCTTTTCATGTGAGTATTTTTCCTCTGTGTATCTCCTTTGGTGAAATAGCTGTTCACATCTTTTTCCATTTTTTGTATTGGGTTGTGTTTTTTAATTGAGTGTTGATAGAAGCTCTTTACAAGATATGATTAGCAAACATGTGCCCCTGTCGCTGACTTGTTTTTCCATTATCTTAACAGTATTTTAAATTCTGATGAAGTCCAGTTTTATGTTTGTTCTTTTGCATATCTTGAAAAATCAGTTGTTCATATGTGTGTCAGTCTCTCTATTATATTTCATTGATCTATTTTCTGTCTTTACACTAATTCTACACTGTCTTTATTACTATAACTCTGTGTAAGTCTTAAAATTAGTAGTAGGTAGTGTTACACCTCCAACTACTAATTTTCAATGAACATTCAGAGGCAATTCAGTGGAGAAAGAAAAGTGTTCTCAACAAATTGGGCTGAAAAAAATTGTATATCCATATGTAAAAAAAAAAATCTTTAATGCAACATATACAAAAAGTAATTCAAAATGAATCATAGATTTAACAGTAAAATGAAAAATTATAAAACTTCTAAAACATAGAAAATTTTTTTTGATCTTGGGTTATGCAAAGATTTCTTATATGCAACAAAAGCACAACCCACAAAAAAATGTTAAAAGAAGTTCTTCAGGCAGAAGAAAAGTGATATAGCTAAAAAATTCGGATCTACGTTTAAGAAGTAAGACCATTAGAAAAGAATAAATGAAAGTGGAAAATATTTTATTTTGAATTGATCTAAAAGATAGCTTTTTGTTGAAGGAATGTTTTGAGTGTTTATAACATATAGATATATAAAATGAATAACAGTAGTCACAGAGATGGGAGAGAGGAATTGGAAATATTCTGTTACAAGATGCCTTCATGATACATGAAATAGTATAGTGTTATTTGGAGGTAGATTTATATTATTACAAATGTATATTAGAAAACCTATGGAAGCTATTAAAACAGTTTTTTTCAAGTATAAATGAAATATCAAGAGAGGAGATAAAATTCAATCATATAAAATGCTCAGTTAAACCCAGAAAAGGCAAAATGTGAATGAAAAAAAATTAACAAAGAACAGATTTAACAAATAGAAAACAGTTACCAAGTGTGTATTTTTCTATTCTTCCTTTCAGTTCTCACAGTTTTTGCCTCCTATATTTTGCTGCTCCGTTGTTAGGGATACACATGTTTAGAATCATTTGTTTTTGGAGAATTCACTCTTTTTATCATTGGGTAATGCCCTCTTTATCTCTGGTTATCTTCATTGCTATAAACTCTGCTTTGTCTAAAATTAATATAGCTACTTCAGTTTTCTTTTGATTTGTGTTTTCACGGTTGCATAGTTCACATCTTTCTTCATCCCTTTACTTCTAACTTATCTGAGTCTTTATATTTTAACAGGATTTCTTGTAGATAGAATATTTGAGGATCTTTATTTGTTATCAATTCTAACAATTTCTGTCTTTTAACTGATGTGTTTAGAACATTCACATTTAAAGTGATTGTTAATATAGTTGGATTAAAATCTACCATCTTTTAACATTTCTTTTGTGGTAAGCCTGCTGGCAGTAAATTCATATATATAGAGGGAAAATTGAAGGACAAAAATTGAAAGACAATAAAGTCTTTTTCAAATTATAGCTACAGCTTGAAATTTTACAGTCTTTCAATTTTTTCAATAATTTTATCGAGTACAGAATTCTAAGTTGGCAGGGGTTTTCTTTCTTTCAACACATTAAAAAGTTCACTTTTCTTTCCTTGTTTGCATGGTTTCTGATAAGAAGTCTGCTGTAATTCTTATACTTGTTCCTCTGTAGGTATTTTCTTCCTCTGGTTTTATTGAAATATTCTTTTTGTCTTGGTTTTCTGCAATTTAAATACGGTATGCCTAGGTGGCTTTTCTTTGTTTTTCTTTTTGCTATTTATCTTGTTTGGTGTTCTCTGAGCTTCTTGGATCTGTGGTTTGATGTCTGTCATTAATTATGGAAAGTTCTCAGCCATTTTTTAAAAAAAATATTTGTTTTCTATTCTCTCTGGCATTCTGGTCATGCACATGTTACACCATTTGATACTGTCTACAATTTGGGAATGATCTGTTAATTTTTTAAAATTCTCTTTTTCTTTGCATTTCAACTTCGGAAGTTTCTATTGACCTATGTTCATGTTCACTAATTATTTCCTCAGTGGAGTAGAGTCTGCTGATGAGCCCCTCAAAAGCATTCTTTGTTATAGTTTCCTTGATTTCTAATATTGCTTTTTAATTCTTTTTACAGTTTCCATCTCTTTACTGACATTACCTATCTTGTTTTTATTTTTTCCTGCATCTACATCTTCTGGTAGATAACAATTGATTATCTCCCAGAGATGAAATTAATGAAACATTTAAATATCCCGCATGTCAAAAACTTAAAAAATATAATGTGTTTTCACCTTCCACTTCTGATTTAAAATGCTTTCCTTTTTTTTCTCTTGTCCAAATTTCTTGATTGCAAAGAAGCCCTAACTCTTGGGTTTTATTCTCTCTCACATAGAAGGATTTACACAACAAGCCCTTCAGAAATATTGAGGCATACTTTAATCATGGGACATTTTATTCAGGTCACTCCTGGCAAGGTAATGAAGACTTGAGCTTCTTTTTCAATTATATTATCATATCAATACAATTTCATATCTACATAAATTAGTTAGCAAGGCAGGCTTTTAAACATTTGACTGTGAGGAAAATTATTGATATACCTTTATATTATCCAGGAGCTTCTTTGTGGAGGTGTTGGGCAAACCATGTGGATCTGTGCTATTCACCATGACTACCATTGTGAGATTCAGGCACGCGCGCTGTGCTGTTATTATAACATTACAACAGTGCACAAGGAAAGACAATCCATAGCGAAAGGAACAGAAACCTGGAACTACAAAGTAAAACAGAAAGCCTCAATTGTTGACACAGTTGAGATAAAAACATACTTTAACTATAGGAGGGACATTCAGAAATTTCGAGCCCTAGATATTAATTTAAAATTTTATTGTACTTAATGACCTTTGATAATTATTATATAATAGGAAGATGTGAGACTGATGTAATAATACCATATTCTCCTTAAAATTATAATTCCAACTAGAAATTCCAAGAAAATCAAGCCAATCTTTCAAGTTCTTTGGCTCATGTCTATTTTTTAAAAGACCCTTTATAAATACCCTGTGTTACTCTTGGACATAAGTCCCCTTAATAACAACAAAGACATTTTCTGTCAAGAAAACTATTCCTTTTCCAACATTTAAAAAATACTCTGGTTGAAAGACTCATATATGCCCAATGCAGAGAAAAAATGGCATTTTTAAAAAATGTAATTACTTATTGATATAAGCTAGAGTAATCTGTTGGTGTACAGCCAAACAAGTTCATTGATGGAAGAAAGTAGGGAGTCCAGAAACAGATAGACATATATGGTTAACTTTTTAAAAATAAATGTACTAATGCAATTCATTGGAGGAAAGTAAAGTGTTTTTCAACAAATGGCATTTTCTTCAAGAGAAATATAGGTATATGTCTACAAAACAACATGTACAGAAATGTTTATAGAAGCTTTATTCAAAATAGCAGAATGTTTGGAAAGAATGGACACATCATGGTATGTTAATACAATGCATATTACCCAGAAATAAAAGGAAAGAACTACTTTTACACAACAATTTGGATAAATCTGGATGAATTTCAACAAAAACATGTTCAGTTAAAGAAGCTAGACACCAGACAGTATATACTATAGGAATCTAGTTTTATGAAGTTCAAAAACAGGCAAAGTTAATCTATATGGCCCCCTCCATCTCCAAAATCAGCAATGGGAATCTACTTTATGTTGAATCCCTCTCACACTTTTAATCTAACTACTCTGTCTCTGACCTGTACAACCAGATTTAAAGGGCTCATGTGATTAGATCTCTCCTAACTGCATAATTTCCCTATTTAAGATGAACTGATTTGGGACCATAATACATCTGCAAAACCCCTTGAAGTAGCACCTAGCTTAATGTTTGCTTAAATAACTGGGAGAAAGTGTGTATACACCAGGGGCTGGGAATCTTGAGAGAAAACTTAGAATTCTGCCTACTACAGTCCACCATCTGGCCCTTAAAGACTCATGCTCATTTCACATGCAAAACATATTCACCCATTTCAAGCTTCCCAAATTCTTCATCTTATTACATTATCAGCTCAAGTTCAAAACCTCATCAAAATCTCATAGCACAAAGTCCAAACTCTCATTATCTAAATCAGGTGTGGAAGAGGCGCCTATGATTAATCCATCCTAGGGCACAATTTCTATCTGTGGGCTTGTGAAACTAAAGAGACGAGTTATATGCCCCTAACACTTTTACCACATAATGGTGGAACAGGCATAGGACAAAGCTATAGACATTCCAGTTCCAAGGTGGGAAAAATAGAGGAGAAAAGGAGTCATCGATCCATAAAGGTTCTGAAGTTCAGCCAGGCCAATGTTGGATTTTTCATGAGGTCTGGAGATAATTCTTGTGGCTCTTGGCTCCACCCTCTGGGCTTTGGGCTGTATCCTCTGTGCTCATTGTTCCACCCAAGAATAAAACAGGGGCCAGGGAGCTTGGGTGCCATCTTGGAATTCTGTCTACTGCACATTCATAGTTAACTAAGAATTTTTTATTGCAAATAAATATTAATGTCATAAATAGATTTTTTATATCTTTTGAGATAATCATACAGTTTTCCTCTTTCAATTAGTCTGTGTGGAGTGACATGTATACATTTTCTAACATTAAGTTACTCTTTTATTTGAAGAATAAATCTGACTTAGTGTTGTTGGTTGCTTTTTTAATGTTTTTATAAATCCTTAGATTTGTTTTGTTCTGTTAATATTTTATTTAGGATTTGGTATCTTTATAATTTTCATAAAACTGTTTTGCTTTATATGTTGGAAGCTATTTTATTAGATGTATAAATATTTTATATCATCTTATTGAATTGAATTTTATATCATTTTGCAACATTCTTATAGAATCATTTGAACTAGTAAAAGACTGTAAACAAATTAGATGTTTATAAATCAGTGACCATTTAAATAAATTATAATATATCCATCCATACCAAAGTCATTTGCAGCTATAAAAATGCTAAGGAAAATCTCTGCCAAAAATTGTGGAATACTCTTTAGATAAACTGTTAACTGAAAAAAAGCATTAGTACCCAACAAATAGTTGGCTAGTTTTCTGGACTAGCCTGAGCTTCCATTGTTAAAAGATAAGAATATTAGATAAAATATGTTTAAAATAAACCGTTTTTTTAAAAGCATGGGTGATCTAAGAGGAAAGATGAAATATTCAGGCCAAAGGCTTAGTGAAGATGGGGGCCTCAAAACATAAGTTGATAATTGAAGTCAGATGTTTCACTCTGGACTTTGATCTTGGGATTTTTGGCCTTCCATGATATGGGGACAACAGGAATCAACTACCAAGGTCCTAGCAATGCGATAGCATATAGTAGGAAACTCTCTCCTAAAATGCTTGGATGTCAAAGACTTACATGGTCAATGGAGGATGAACACATTGCCCCCTTATCTTGTCAGTGGACTGCCAAGAAATTTTGTGCCATATGAACTTAAGAGCTGAATAGAAGGGGGTAAAAGATTACCCCTGAGAAATTTAATCATCAGCCAGCCCTTCCTTTGATTTGCAGCCTAAACTCATTATCTTAGGGAAGTGAATGGATCTAGAAAGCTATCAGAAACTTTGTAAACACCCCTGCAGGAGAGAAAAAAGTCTCTACATGGTAAAGGGGAAGTCATTGTCACCATGTCAGAGAAGGGCTCATTGTCTTAGTCATTTAGGGATACACTTTTGAGGTTTACTCATTTCTCTCCTCCACATTGCTCCAGAAAGTCCATGAATTTTGGCTAAACAAGTTAAGTTAAAAAGAAGACCACAGGGGGAATTCTAAAGTGTTTGGGATTGAGTAATAAGAATACTACATATTGAACTCATGGACAGAGTAAAATGTGCATCTGTAAATATATTTATCAAAAAAGAAAGAATTTAAACACTTGGAAACTGAACAAAGGAACAAACCCAAAGAGTCTAAAAGGAAATAAATGCATAAGGGCAGAAATGAATGATATATAGAGAATATATATATACACATATATATGTATATAAACTTTGAATGCAGATTAAATGGACAACTTAAACAATCAAAATAATTAAGTATCAAAGTTGATACAAGAAGAAATACATAATTTAAATATACAGTAACTTTTACATAAGTTGAAAACGTATACAATCTATTGCTCATCTCCTTTTCTGGGATTTTGTCCCCTATGACATTGACACAACGCTAAGCCAATAGCAGTAATCCTTTATTGTCGTTACACTACCCTGCCTAAAATAAACAGCTTCTCTCAAAAAATATTCAGTACGCATTCAGCTGTTGACGTCCAAGAATGCAGGGACTCAAGAACATTCATCCTGCCTTACTTCCTCTTACAGATCTATCTCTCCTTCTCTTGGAGATGGAACCAAAATAGCCCAATTTTTTTCTGATATTTTCCACTAAATGATAAACTGACAAGCGTGCAAAAATGAAAATAAAGTGTGAGCCACCAGAGTATGTAGAATCTTTTTATTTAGGGCTTTTCTGGTGGAAAACCATAGTAGGACTGGTTTCTTCTACCTTCTTTTCTGAACATTTTTAAGACCCCATATGTACATCACAAAAATATTCTTCCACATGGAATCTGTGATGTAATATTTAAGAAAGAGAAAGCCTGTTTAATGGAACAGAATAAAGTGCTACCTTTTTTGGGAGGCAACCGGTTATCCATTTGCATACACAGCTGAAGTTACTTCTCTTCTTGCTGAAGGGTTTGGCCTCCACCCACTGTGAGTGCAAAACACGTTGATGTCAGCATAATGTAGAGAGGCAACTGACCAAACACTACCCAGTACTCCTCTCTGATTTAAAACTGCTTCCAAGGATAACTTGCTCCATCACAGCAGTGCCCATTCACCTCCATTATATGCTTCCCTTGATATTTATTTTACTTTTGTGATTGTTTTGGTTGATTAAAAATATATGGAGGACCTGAAAACTACAGAGAACAAACAAATAACCCTGCCAATCCAGAATTCTTAATCTGTGATAATATTCCTCCAAAGTGAGAAATGGAAAGAATTCATTGCCAGTAGACCTGCCCTATAAGGAACATTAAAAGAAGCCTCTGAGGCAGAAGATTGCTATAGGTCAGAAACTTGGCAGTACGAAAAGAAAGGAAGAATGTCAGAAAAGGAGTAAGCAAAGGTAAAACAAATTCCTTTCTTCCCCCTGTATCTTAATAGAGCTGAAAGATACTATCTGCTTATTGATAAGACCAACTCAAGCAGAGGCTAATCATTCGTTATACTTCCACATGCCCCTGTCCATATCTTCAGTTTCCGTGGATAGAGCAGCCACTGCTGCAAAGTTTTATGGCAGGAAGCTCAGTGCATGAATCAGAATGGAGCAGTCTCCTATCAGGTAACCCCTTACCATCAGAATTCAGCATCAATATGTGCTGGTCAGCTTAGACCTCAGGATTTTACCATTTCAGATTATATGATACCTAGTGCCCCAAAGATACCAAAGTCCTGAGATTGGATTTGCAAAGTATTTTTGAATAAGCAGTTTGTCAACCATCATTATCACACATTGGAACCTCTTCTGGGGCTGCTCTTTATTTCAATACATATATACATATACACCAAACGCACACACAAACCACCCATATGTATGCACCACATACATACATACAACATAAACACATGGTACAAACTCCCCTTATGTTCTCCACACATACACTCCAGACACATAGCAAACCAAACATGTAAACACGTTACAATACTGCATCCTCAAAACGGAAGTACAAACTACAAACACCACACGCATAACCACACACACACACATAAACAATGGGCACATATGCACCAGGCATACACAGTGTGCCACACACATTACAGACACAGCACACCACAGCTATACAAGCATCACACTCTGTACAACACATACTTCTCTTTCCTTGCGTCCCTGTGAACCTCACACTGATTGCTAAAAATATGTTCTAAAAAAGAAAATCTTGTGAAAAGCCTTAGAAGATAAGGCATATTCCACCCCTCCCCAAATTTTCGCCTATTGCTGAGTACTTTCAATAATATCTTTGCCAGGGAATGCCCCCTTATGGCTCTCTGGGGAATCAACTGATTGCTCATTTCATTTAATGAGCCCCTTATAAGAGTGACACTAACCTTGATTCGGGACAAAAAAGTGATTTCTTCTTCCGCTGTGAAGACTTTTCTCTCAACTTTACACAATATTGACTTTCTAGGATTACCAAGTTTAGCCCCATAAATCATTTACCAAATCTTTTGACATCACTGTGTCAAAGTTAAAAGCTTAATTTTTAACTTTACTTTTACCTTTTCCTTAAAGCTTCAGGGAAGGCGTGTGGGTCAAAATCATCCAGTGGACCAGAAACTGGGAATCTGCCAGTAATTTCATGGCATAATAAGCAGACACCCTTAGTCTCTCTCCCTGCCCAGGAGGTAGAGCTTGCCTGCCATAAGTGCTCTCAAGATTTCTCTATTAGGAATCCAACTTACAAGGGATGTGAAGGACCTCTTCAAGAAGAACTGCAAACCACTGCTTAATGAAAAAAACGAGGATACAAACAAATGGAAGAATATTCCATGCTCATGGGTAGGAAGAATCAATATCGTGAAAATGGCCATACTGCCCAAGGTAATTTATAGATTCAATGCCATCCCCATCAAGCTGCCAATGACTTTCTTCACAGAATTGGAAAAAACTACCTTAAAGTTCATATGGAATCAAAAAAGAGCCCGCATCACTGATCAATCCTAAGCCAAAAGAACAAAGCTGGAGGTATCACGCTACCTGACTTCAAACTATACTATAAGGCTACAGTAACCAAAACAGCATGGTACTGGTACCAAAACAGAGATATAGATCAATGGAACAGAACAGAGCCCTCAGAAATAATGCCGCATATCTACAACTATCTGATCTTTGACAATCCTGAAAAAAACAAGCAATGGGGAAAGGATTCCCTATTTAATAAATGGTGCTGGGAAAACTGGCTAGCCATACGTAGAAAGCTGAAACTGGATCCCTTCCTTACACCTATACAAAAATTAATTCAAGATGGACTAAAGAGTTAAATGTTAGACCTAAAACCATAAAAACCCTAGAAGAAAACCTAGGCATTACCATTCAGGACATAGGCATGGGCAAGGACTTCATGTCTGAAACACCAAAAGCAATGGCAACAAAAGCCAAAATTGACAAATGGGATCTAATTAAACCACAGAGCTTCTGCACAGCAAAAGAAACTACCATCAGAGTGAACAGGCAACCTACCAAATGGGAGAAAATTTTCGCAACCTACTCATCTGACAAAGTGCTAATATCCAGAATCTACAACGAACTCAAACAAATTTACAAGAAAAAAACAAACAACCCCATCAAAAAGTGGGCGAAGGATATGAACAGACACTTTTCAAAAGAAGACATTTATGCAGCCAAAAGACACAGGAAAAAATGCTCATCATCACTGGCCATCAGAGAAATGCAAATCAAAACCACAATGAGATACCATCTCACACCAGTTAGAATGGCAATCATTAAAAAGTCAGGAAACAACAGGTGCTGGAGAGGATGTGGAGAAATAGGAACACTTTTACACTGTTGGTGGGACTGTAAACTAGTTCAACCACTGTGGAAGCCAGTGTGGTGATTCCTCAGGGATCTAGAACTAGAAATACCATTTGACCCAGCCATCCCATTACTGGGTATATACCCAAAGGACTATAAATCATGCTGCTATAAAGACACATGCACACATATGTTTATTGTGGCACTATTCACAATAGCAAAGACTTGGAACCAACCCAAATGTCCAACAATCATAGACTGGATTAAGAAAATGTGGCACATATACACCATGGAATACTATGCAGCCATAAAAAATGATGAGTTCATGTCCTTTGTAGGGACATGGATGAAGCTGGAAACCATCATTCTCAGCAAACTATCACAAGGACAAAAAAACCAAACACCACATGTTCTCACTCATAGATGGGAATTGAACAATGAGAACACATGGACACAGGAAGGGGAACATCACACTCTGGGGACTGTTGTGGGGTGGGGGGAGGGGGGAGGAATAGCATTAGGAGATATACCTAATGCTAAATGGCGAGTTAATGGGTGCAGCATACCAGTATGGCACATGTATACACATGTAACTAACCTGCACATTGTGCACATGTACCCTAAAACTTAAAGTATAAAAAAAAAAAAAAAAAAGGATGGCTCTGAGTATACAATGCTATTCTCACAGGAATGTTGTGGCTTTCTAAATGCCCCATAAATGCCTTATTAAATTTTTACTCTTAATTCTCTTCCTTCCTTTCTTCCTCCTTTTCTTCCTTTTTTCTTTCTTTCTTCCTTCTCTTTCCCTTCTTCCTTCTCCCTCCTTCCTTGCTTCCCCTCCTTCCCTCACCCTGTCTCCTCCACACTCCTCTCTAAACAGTACATCTGTTTGACATTCAGCATACTCAGAAAGAGGCAGATTTTATTGAGGCATGTCCTCTGGAAGATGTGGCTTCTCTCATGGCTCTTCCTGCAATTACTGTAGGTTCTGGTTCAGCCACTTGGTTATAGCAATATCCAGAAACATTAAAAAAAAATAGAGAGACAGGATCTCACTCTGTCACCCAGGCTGGAGTGCTATGGTGCAATTATAGCTCAGTGCAGACTTGAACTCCTGAGCTCAAGGGATCCTTCCACTTCAGTCCTGAGTAGCTGGGATTACAGGTATGCAACACTGTACCCAGCTAATTGGTAGAGACAGGGTCTTGCTGTGTTGCCCAGGTTGATTTCAAACTTCTTGCCTCAAGCAATCTTCGTGCCTTGGCCTCCCAAGTGTTGGAATGACAGGTGTGAGCCCACCGTGCCTGGCCCCTAATACTTTTAACTGAGAACTCTTTGAAGGTAATCTACTAATTACTTAAAAATATCCAAGCACTAAAATCAGTGATTTTGCATTATAGATAATTTATTTCATGCTTAACAAGTTTTTTTTTTTAAATCATGCTTTTAAAGTGCTCATTACATGTTTGGCACATAGCAGATGCTCTGTAAATTGAACCAGTTATTTTTTTCCTCTAAAGAAATGTTGTAAATCTTTAACCTCTTTGCCCAGGAGACTTTGATGTTGTTATTCAGTTGGATTTTTTCTTTTTCAGAAGTCCAGATTCTGCTGGTCCTCTTCTATATGCTGCAGAATGTTTGTACTGTCTGTTCTCTTTCATGCTTGGCAATTTCTGGCATTTTCTGAAAGAGGAGCCCTTTTAGTGATTGAAACCCCTAGGTCAGCAGTTGTTCAATGTCCATGTGTTAAATAATAACACTCCCATCTGCCATCAGTATCCCAGTTCTGGGTACTGATTACCTGAAGGAGAACCATCTTTCTGTTTGCTGGCCCCAGTGCTTTCTGCTGCTCTGTGAGATTCTTTGAAATTGTTTCTTTTGGATTCTGTGTTTTATGTATTAAGTTTTAAAATTTATCATTTTATTATGGAAATGTTTAAGCATACAAAAAAGTAGATCAGTTTAAGATAACTGTGTACATATTCACCCACTTCAATAATTATCAATATTTGGCCATTTGAGTTTTCATTTGGCCATTTGAATGTTATCAACAACATTCAATGGTTGTTTTTTGTAGCATTTTAAAGCAAATCTCAGACATTATGTCATTTCTTCTATAAAACATTCAGCATGGCTATCTAATTCATTAGGACTTTAAAAGATATAACTAACATGGTATCAGCACATCTAATAAATAAACAATAATCCCTTAACATCACCTAATATCCAACCTTTATGACAATTTTCCCAATTGCTTCAAAATTGTGTCCTTTATATTTGCTTGATTTAAGTGAGGATTTGAATAGGATCCACATAATGGCACTTAATTGTTAAGGCTGTCATGTCTCTTATTTTATAATAATCCCCTCTCCCGGTTTACATTTGCCATTACTTAAAAACAACAACAATAAAACAGGATCCCTTGCAGAGTGTCTCTCCTAATTGGTTTGGCTAAGAGCTCCCTTTTAGGATCATTTAATATATTTTTGTATTTCCTTACATCCTGCAAACTGTGAGGTATATATAGAAGCTTGGTTAGATTCAGCACAAAAACAATTCACAGGGATATGGGATGATACAGGGTACTATCGCTCCGTGTTGGGAGGCACATAATAGCAGGTTGTCTCACTTTTAGTGGTGGTAAGATTAATCAGTAGTTTCAGATATTCTTAGCCTGACTTATTAATAAAGTTTTCACCAACCTTTCACCTATGGTTTTTAGCTACAGTTAGTAAATGTTGCCTAGATCCATCATTTGATTAGAAGTTATAAAATGGGCCGGGCGCGGTGGCTCATGCCTGTAATCCCAGCACTTTGGGAGGCCGAGGCGGGCGCACTACAAGGTCAGGAGATTGAGATCATCCTGGCTAACACGGTGAAACCCCGTCTCTACTAATAATACAAAAAATTAGCCGGGCGTGGTGGCGGGCGCCTGTAGTCCCAGCTACTCGGGAGGCTGAGGCAGGAGAATGGCATGAACTCGGGAAGCGGAGCTTGCAGTGAGCCAAGATTGTGCCACTGCACTCCAGCCTGGGTGACAGAGCAAGACTCTGTCTCCAAAAAAAAAAAAAAAAAAGTTATAAAATGGTGATTTTCTAATTCTGTCATGTCTCCTTCATTTACGAGCTAGAATTTTTTTATAAAAAAGGAAATTTACCTTATCAAACATTTAGTAAGCTAGAAATACAGATTTAATAGGAAAGTTACCATAGTTACTTGATAAAGTTCTAGAATAAGTTAGTGTCTTAGCAAAAATGACCAAGTACTATCATGACCTCATGGATTTTATTTGATGTTTTACAATCTATTGCAGTTCTTATTCCTTTTCGATGCTCCAATTGTTCCTTCTTTGGTCAGTGGGAGTCCCTTCAAGCTGATTTCCATGTCATTATGGTATGACTCTTGTGGTCTTGAATAGCTTCCTTGTCTTCCAACACACAAAAAACTTTCCAGCTTCCTCTTATATACTTTCTTTCTTTTTTTTTTTTTTTTCTATTCTCAGATCTGGGCTTTCTTAGGAAGTGCTGGCTCCTTTCAGCAGGAAATAATGTTTAGAGACCACACTCTGAACACTAAGTGCTCATTGTTCCTGGGTCTCACTGCTTTTAGACGTTTTCAGTGGAAGAACTTGAAAAGGGTATTTTTTGAAAAGAAATTATATTTTTTTCCTTATATTTTAATTCAAATTTAGGATTAGGGCTATTCTCAAAATTCCTTTGATTTTATAGTCTTACATATTTCTCTTTTGTTGAATATCTTTGTTCCCAATGAATACACTTTTTTGCTTTATCATAGCATGCCTATATTAACATGAAAATAATACTAATAGTATTGCCAAAATAAACTGCTGCCTTCCCCAGAAACAGATCCTGAAATGAAGATTAATGTTAAAGTGGTGTAATGGTATTTTCAGGAAAACAAATCAACAACAAAAATAGTAAGGAGGTTGGGAAGCGGGCAGGGAAAGAAAGGAGACCAAACAAGGGTACGAAAACAAGCCAAGTCTGGAGGAAGGTAATTTTGGACTAATGTTACAAGACAGCAGTGGGAACAGTGTAGTCGTCACCTCAGATTCATCCTAACCAAAGGTACAGAAGTTAGAGTATTTATATGCCAGTATCCATCAGTGGTTGGCTACAGGGTATCGGGTTTTGAAGGGAAGGCAAGGGTTAAAGAAAGACACACACACACACACACACACACACACACACAGAGGGTGGTTTAACAGCAAATGCAGGCTTTATGTCCAGCATTAGACCTGCAGAGGCGGGAGACCAGCTTAATGCCAGGGCCCACCGCTGCTTAAAGGCTGGGGCAATTTATAGGTCTGGGCAGGAGGGGTCTGGCGGGGGCATGGCCTAATGCCTGGGAAAATGTTGATTACGTGTTCCCAGGATGAGGCCGTTTGAGCCCTTGTTCCAGCTGAATGCAGTGTTCCTTGCACTTTTGCACTTTCTCCCAGCAGAATATGGTAAGAGGCAGGCTGTTTCTTATGGCCCAAACCCCCGTGGAATGTTTCACTTTGACCAAGGTCTGAGAAATGGCGGTGGGGGAGGCTTACAAAGTCGTGTAGTTTGGACTAACATTCTTGCCTTCTACTTTAATATAAAAGGAAAAGGGGTGTTGTTGACTATCTGGTTGCTTCCTGCTAAACAGGGGCTCTGTTATCAGGGTTGGGGTTTTGAAGTAGTGGGTGTTCGACTTCAGAGTTGTTTTCCTGGAGGCGCTGATGCCAAACTTGGCGTGGAGGAGAAGGATGGCATTAATGGGTTTCTGGGTGGTTGCCTGGACAAGGGAGTTCAGCCTTCGGGAGATAAAGCAGGATATGCAGGTGAGTACACATGGGCCAATTGTTAGTATTTGGAGGAGGAAGGTTAGGGGCCCTAAGAAAGGGTTTACCTAAGGCATATACTTTAGGAGGGATGACCCGTGCTACCAAGAGTTAGTGACTTGATGTTGGATTTCTGCAGCCCTGTTACAGAGCCCATGGGCTTCTTCGCGAACAATGCCAGATTCATAAACATTAAAAAGCATTCTTCTTGGAGATATACACATGTGCCCCCATTTTCAGTGATTAGCAGGTCTAGGACCCTTTGATTTTGGAGAGTGACTCCCACAAGAGAGTTTATCTGCCTTGGGAGGCTTGTAATGGAAGTATGCATGTCCTCTAAGGTATTATAGAGGACTGTAGAGATTTTTTCAATATAGGGAAGTTGAGGTTGATATACTTGCTATTCCAGTGCCAAGTGCATCTGAGATGCTTAATCCTGTTACCAGAGGAATGAGATGTAGAGCCCGCTTAGTGAGTGTGGAGGAAGATGAGACAAAAGCTACTAAAGGAATCTGGATGGTCTGGTTGTTTAGCAAAATGCTAATGTTTGAAGATTGAAACCAGGGTGTACGTTCTTGACCAAATTGCCGGCAAGCAAAGATAAGAGTTTGTGCCATACAGAAATTAAAGACCGGGGATTGAGAGGCAAAAGTTGTAAGTGAATGTAGTGAGCTATGAGAAGATGGGGGTTGAATCCTGGACAAACTTTTTGTTCCAACATTTTGTTTCTCCAGGTTGAATAGCTATTAGCAAGGGAAGCCCCTGTGAGGGTCTGATAGGGAATGTTGGTGTGAGAGGAGGTGAAGACTGTTTGGTTTTGGAGAGAGAGAGAAATGGGTTTTTGTTGACTAATAGCCATTGTGGCCCTGATGGGGCAGAAGGATATAGATTGCAGTTGAGGGAATTGTGTGTGCATTTTTTTTCCAGGGAGCTGGAAAAGCTGGGCCAGCACAGAGGGGAGGGATTGGTAAGAGGTGTTTTGTGGAATCAGGCTTGTAACATGTTTAGTTTAGAGGTTATGAGGTGAAGGACGGTGACGACCCTGTGTGTGATGATGTGAGTGGATTTGATAGATTGGAGGGAAAGGTGTTTAGCTGAGAAAGATTATAAACAGGTTCCAGGAATGGATTGGCTGAGTAGGTAAGATGCAGGTTTATTTTGGACCATGGTTATGTAATTAGGTTAATAGAAAGGGCCGTGAACTTCTGGATTTGTGTGGACTAACAAATTTAACAGTTGGAAGAAAGAGGGGTGTGTGACTGATTTAAGAGGCAATGTGTGAGGTTGACGACGGGGGCCTGACTGCCAGAGGTTGGGTGGGGGGGGGGGCACTTAGAGTACCCCACAGACAAAGAAGACAAAAGGAGAAAAAGGATATTTGAGAAGGAGTGAATATTTGGAAGGCCCTGCAGCCATAGCTCCTGGATTAGTGTGAGAAATTGGAGTTGAATATTCAGGGACCTGGGGAGGGAATACCAGGAAATATCTGAAACAAGACACGAGATAAAAGATTTACAATTGGAAGTGGAGAGTGTTATGGACTAGGGCCTTCTGGATTGGCAACTTCAGGAATTTTTAAGTGCAGTGAGGTTGGTCCTGTGAGGGAGGAAGAATATTTTGGGGGTGAGGAAATTGCTGAATGTGGATCTGGTGCTCTTTTTAGTTTGGAATGGTATGTCCAGTGTGGAAAGGATGTTAGCTTTGCCTCTGTGGGAGTAGCTAGGATAACCTGGTGAGGGCCCAGCCACTTAGGTTGGAGAGGGGTGGAGGAGTCTGCGATTCAAACCCAGTCCCCTGGTTGTAAGGACAGGGAAGAGTGTTTTGAGGATGGACTTTCAGGCTGGGGCAAGTAAGCATTAGTGTACTGTTTTATTAGATGTGTGATATATATTCCCTCTAAAATTTGACAAGGTTTACACCTTTTTTTTTTTTATTTTTTATTTTTGCCAAGTTTTGTGATTCTTTCTTAGTGGTAGGAGTTTCAAGATATAACTTGCCCTTTACCTTGGAGATGATATTCTGGCATATTCGAGACCACTGGATCCCTGAAAACTTCACTTAGGTGCCTTGTCCCTGACACTTTGTAGGCTTTCTCTCCCCTCCCTTGGGAGTATATATATTTTTACAGGGCATCCAGAGTCCTTGTTCCTTCTTGCTATTCAGCTCTAGTTAACATGACTGTATGCTTATAGGGAAACAATGTGATGTTGCAGATAATCAAGATCCTTTCAGATTATGTTGTGAAACAGGCTGGCGAGTTAACATATTCCTTGACAAAACTGTGAAAGAAGTACTGTTGTATATCCCAAGTTAATGCAAACTACTTATAATCCTCCTTTCCAATGGCTCTTCCAAAGAACACACTCGCCATATCAATACCTGTATAGGAAATAACAGAGCCTCTGTTGATGTGTTCCATCTGGCACACCATATGCAATTAAGGCTACCACTGGATCCCACCTGTGGTGGTCCTCCACTATCTGCCACAATCTATTTATTCTGGGGCCACATTGGTGAGTTGAATGGGAATACAACAGAGATCATTACTCTAGCATCTTCTACGTCTTTACAAATGGCATTACTGTCTGCTATTCCACCTGGGCTGTGGTATTGCATCTGAATTACTAATTCAGCAAGAGAGAGCTGTTTTTGAGCATTTTCATGTAAGCTTCACTGATATTAAATCCTCAGTCACAGCAGTGTGCCCTCATATTAACAAGATCTCTCTTATCTGGACTTACCTTCTGCCCCCAACACCCTGGTCCCATATTCTAGGCATGCTGTCCTTGTCCCTTCCACTTTAGCAGGGCCAGCACTACACTATTTGGACCATCCTAAGACCTGACTTGGCTATTTGTCAAGTATTCAGGTTTACTATTTGTTAAGGTATTAGAGAACATGAAGATAGAATTTGACTAAGCAAGTATTGTCTTGCAAGACATCTGTATCAGCTGTGTTTTCTGCACGGGAATCTTCAGGAAATGGTATGTTGCCATCCCCCAGCATGGGGTACTGGGATAAGAAGGATACCAATAAGTTTGAGGGTAAATTTCAGGCCTTGACTTTAGCATGAGACTTCCCAGGACTTGACTTTAGCGTAAAGTCGAGTGTTTGTCTTTGTGTTTTCTGCTACTCTGACAATCAAATCCTGAGTCTGATCTTCAGAACATGTCTGCCCTCTGCTATTGGAGATCAGGATATCTTTAAATGCTGCCAGGGAAATTTTCTGACTTTCACACCATACTCTGATGTAATTGGCCATCTGGAGTACATTGGTGATCATGACCACCATCAAACAGCCAACTTCAAAGTTGTTCTAATTGCCATTTCCACACATTTCTCAAACGCTAGAGGTATTGACCAAGCCAGTGCCTTCCCTTACACCTGTATCCCATCTTTCATTCCAATGCATGACAGGACAGAGTCAGCAATTGTAATGCTACAGCAGGCCCAGGTTATCACCAATGCTTTTACAAATATCAAGGGGGTCCCTGGGCCACCTGGCTTGTCAGTGACACAACTCTGGAAGTTATTATAAGAATCTGCATCCTAGGTTTTCTTGTGGAAACAACTGGCTTAGGTCAGATTCTTTAGAAGCAGACCCTGAGATGAGGATTCCTGTAAAAATGATTTATTAGAATATATTTCCAGGGAAACCTGACTGAGGGGAGCATAAGTAGATCTGGAAAGGATATAAAGTAAGGCCCAGTTCAATTCTTAGGGGATTTGGGAGATAGTGTGGACCTTGCTTGCCAAGCACAAGCAAAGGGAGATGGAGCATTTATATCTGTGTAGTGATGATTTGACTAAGAGCTGTTCCCAGGCAGACACAAATTCCCAGGCACATCCAGGTTGGCAGGCAAAACTGGCTCCTGCAGCCTGCGGGAGCCCTCTAACAAAAAAAAATAGGTTCCAGGTGTTGGGAATGAAAACTCATCAGGAGCTGGTATGCAGCAAAATGGTAAAGGGAACTGAGGGGATATGGATGGAGTATTGAGTGTGTGCTATAATGACTTGAATGCAACTATTTTTAAATTTTGATAGGAAAGAACCTCTAGATTGATTTATTTCTGCACTTCTGCACATATACTCATCATGTAGTTAATGCGGGCATTGTCTCAGACTGAACCTAAGCTGTTTTCATTGCTAATATTCAATAACATCTATACATGCCTGGTGTATGGAGAAGTCTAGTAGAGTTGGAGTCACTAGGAACTTCTTCATTAGTGACTAGAGAGCCCCTGGGAATGAGGAAAATCCCTAAGAAACTTACCCAAAGGAATAATGGAGGCAGGAACACAATGTCAGTATTAGCGATCTGGTAACAATGGTTCAGTAAATAGAAAAGAGACGCAATTAATGGAAGAGTCTCATCTTCCATGAGATTCAGACTCTAGAATCTCATGGAAGAGAGTGGCTGGTGGGTAAGAACTAAAGGATTGGCTTTACCAAAAACCTCTCCAAGACATTGTAGACAAAGCAGTTCTGCTTGGAAACTCATGCAGTGAATTGGAGTGAGATATTTGGAAGATGCCAATGTTTCAATTTAGTTCACCAGATATTCATTAAGTACTGACACTGAGGGCTCAAAGAAGCATGGCTCAGCTCTGGAACATCACGAGTTTCAGCTCATTGACAAGGTTAAAGATCTTTCATTTGCATGGACCATTTCCAAAGTCCTGGTGGGGAAGAGGGCACTAGTGACATGTTCATATAGTCTCATATTTTTGAAAATTTCTAGAAGTAAGCCATTTTGACCACAATTGTTTAAAGTTACTATCTCCATCCTATTGGGTACCATAGTACTATAGAGTTGCTCTTGGCATTTTTTAATATGGTGAAGGGAAGGCTGCAGTGGGAATGTATTTCATTGGACTAAAATTTGGGACACATTTATGTGGTTTGGGTTAATAATGGGCATAGTTACATTATTGCTAGCTACCTTGGTTTAGAAACAGTTTCCTGGAATACTTAAATCATCCACTGTGCCTGTGTAATGGGATATCCAAATAATGGAAAAGAGTAAATCAAGTGAACATATTGGAAATGGTTTTAAACTTCATATTGACTTGACACACAATCTTGACATTACAATGATAACACAAAACTCATAAAAACAAGTCCTCCATTAGGATTCCCAGAAATATTTGAGCTTCATTGGAGACTGAAGATTTGATAGAAGCAAACTGTGACTGGAGTCACACAAAGGCAATTTTTTCCCCCATAAATGTGAATCGTTACCCCATCCCTGTCCGAGGTTGGTGTTGCCTGGGGAAACAAAGGTTTCACAATGCATGTCATTGTCTTTGAATATCACCTAAAAATTTTCTGTCTTAATAAAATAGCTCACTAATTTTACCTTTAAACAGTTCACTCTCAGTATCATGTGGATTATACCTATTTAAAAATTCACACTAAAAATTACTAGATGAAAGACGTGGTACTAGAGGCTGTGTATATGCCTAGAAATGAATTTCTGAACCTGAGATCATGGGAAGGGAGATTGGAGTGTATGGGTAAAAGCAAGAGTACTGAAAAGAATACCAAGCAGAAATCCATCCTAAGTTGGTGCATCTCTGGTCATATGTGTGCTCAAGCAGGGAGGCCAGGTAACTGGATCTTTAATAGAAGAAACTGGTCACTTCTGGACAAACAACTCAAAATGCAGAATTTGAAATGTGATGAAGGTGAGCACATGTGAAGAGCAGAAGGGGAACTGTCCCTTGCCCTTTGTTAGAACAACAATGAGGTGAGAGTCACACTTCGAGAAGAGAGCTTTCTCACGATGTTGAGTCAGACCTTGATGGCTGACCCTCAAGTGCCCTCCTTCCTTCAGGATTCTGCACTCTGATGGTGAAATACCAACTAATGAAATATCCCTCTCTGCTATATGCCCATCTCCCTTTATCAAATTTTGTGAAAAGATTTCTCTTACTTCCTCTACCCTCTCATTCCCTTTCACTCACCAACAAATGGCGAACTGACCTGTACACTCATCTCTCTGCTAAATGTACCCTGAAAAAGCTACCAAGAATTCCTGATCACAAGGTGACTAAGTTCCTTTTCTGACCTCATCTACTTGAACTTCTTCACTACATTTGTTATTGCACATCAGTGGTCTTTCTTAAAAGGCCATGCCCATGAGTCTTCAATGAGAGTTGTACTCTCCTGTTATTTCTCACGCTTACACACCTGACTCTTTCATCGGTGTTATGTGTGGGCATTTCTTTTTTTGGCCCTTCTTAGATGTTGGCATTCTGTCTTGGCTTGTGGTTTTCCATCCACAGGCTCTTCTTGAGCCATTTGGTCTAAACTCAGGTCTTCAGTACTGAACATTTGCATTTTTCTCCTTTATCTTTTTCTCCATTTCACTCTTATAGTTTCTATAAGTTTCAGATTAGTGATCTGGCCCCTTATTGAGCTTGCTGCTATGGCTTGAATTATGTTCCCCCAAAAGATGTTGAAGTCCTAATACTCAGTATCTGTGAATGTGACTGTATTTGAAAATAGGGTCTTTGCAGATGATCAAGTTAAGATGATGTCATTACAGTAGACCCTGATGCAATATGACTGATGTCCTTATAAAAACAGAACATTTGGACACAGAGAAAGATGTATACAGAGAAGAGATGATGTGAGTACTCAGGGAGAAGGCCATCTACAAGCCAAAAATTGCCTGAGACTACTAGAAGCTAAAAGAATAAAAAAGGCATAGAACAGATTCTTCCTTATAGCCTTTAAAAGGAACCAACCCTGCCAACATCTTGATTTTGGACTTCTAGAGCTGTAAGACAATACATTACTTTGTTTGAGCAACTTAGTTTGTGGTACTTTGTTAGAGCAGCCCCAGGAAGCTAATACACATGTCCACATGATTATCCCACTATTACCATTAACTCAACATGTCCCAAAGTCAAATCATGATCTTCCCCTCTGAAAAGGGCTCATCTTGCTACATTCCCTGGCTTAGTTGTTCAGACCACTCTCTATAAATCTCTCGGGTTAGAGACCCAGGACTCCTTGACACTTTTCTTCTCCTGCATCCATCTAGTCAAAAACCATGATCTTCCAGTTCTATCTTATAAACATTTTTCATGTCTCTCTTCTTGTCTTCATCTCTTTTTCTGCCCTTACCACTGCTGAGGTGAGTTCAGTCCTCACCACTGCTGTGTAGGCCGCTGCACAGATGGGTCATTTAACTAGTCTTCTTGATTCTCAAATTAGGTCAGAGTGTTGTATCTAGAGAGAAAATCTGCCATGTCAGTACTGCTATGATTCCTATCATACTGCTTGTAGGTTATACCTTGAACTCCCTAACACAGCAAACAAGGCCTCCTTACTCTGGCCACTCCCACTTCCCTAAATCCACCTTCTCTCCTTTCCTAACTGATTATGCAGGCAAGTGATTCCCTTCAGAATCCATCCTGCTTCTTGCTTTTATTCTTTTGTGCAAGTTGGGCTCCAGTGTAAAATATCTTACCACTTGGTAAGATTTTACCATCACTTGGAATCGGCACTCCTCATCTGGTCTTTCATGATGGCCTACATGTTCCTCTGCTATTGTACTTAAAACAGTGTAGTGTTATCAATTATTGTGTCTGTCCTCCACGTTAGGATGGAGAATGACTGTGCCTCCTTTACTCCAGTGTCCCAAGATTCCAGATTCTGGAACATAACAAGATCTCAGTAATTGTTGTGTTTATTCAAGCTTGGCCCTCTAAATCCTTGCCTTGATTTTTCACTGAGAACTATTGTCTATCACATTGCCCCTATATGAAATGGCTCGATGCCTCTAATCTTTATTCTACATGGTAGAAATCAGAACAGGGCTCAATCCAGACCATGGTCCTGAACTCACCACCACCTACAAATTATCATTTTACAAAAATATGAATTCATTCATATTTGAGCTT
Organism: Pongo pygmaeus; assembly: GCF_028885625.2. Taxonomy (NCBI): domain Eukaryota; kingdom Metazoa; phylum Chordata; class Mammalia; order Primates; family Hominidae; genus Pongo; species Pongo pygmaeus. The sequence continues at coordinate 25,956,487 of NC_072378.2, forward strand.
TATAAGTAATTGAACCACTGAATTATTTGGATCCCAGAAGAAGAAAAATGACAGACTTACAATGGGTAATTTGTGAGCATTGTTGAAAATGACAATTTACACAGGATTAGGCAGGTGATAGGGAAACCACAAGGGAATCTGAAGAACCCCACAGCTTGCCAAATAAAGGCAAATAAAAAAGGCTGAAGGGACAAGGAAGAGAGAAGTTACTAGAACATATGGAAAGGGCTGCCTTCCAGGAGCTGTGAACTGCAATAGAAAGCTCAGCCATCTGCACACCCTAAAAGAGAGACTGTCAGAGATAAATACCCCCTGACTCTACCTATCTCCCTTAAAAATCTAGCAGAAGCCAATGGACAAGGGAGTACAGAATGCAATCCATATGGGTCAGCCTCTTGGAGCCTGAGCAGGATGGAGATAAATGGAGGACATACAGGGAAGAACACATGGACGATACCCAACCCAATAAATAAAAAGTAATATTAATTTTCACAAACAGGAAAAATCATTGCCCTAGTGAGGTCGTCACCCTGGATTAAAGGTTTTAAAACACTGTTTCTTGTATCCAGTAATGGAATCTAGCATACTGGGTCCCACACAGCAAGCCCTCTTAATCCATTGTTAATTCTATGAAGATGACAACTGCGTTCTTAGTTATCATTTTATTTGAATTTTTATTCATCTTATATTTCTCTCAAAAAAAAGTCTGAATAAAATAATGAACTGATCTCATAACTGAAAAGAGCCACAGGAAAAAAAAATCTTTTCACTGGTTTTTTCATCGTGGAAACCTTCTATTTTATGCAATACGGTGCCTAATGACTTTTCCATCCAAGGTGGGATAACTAAGAAAGGAAAATGACATAGAATTTAAAACTCCAGCTGCTTCTATGGCTATAACCATGCATAAAATCATTATCCTTTACCTTCATAAACGAGTGAGTTTTCTCTCTTTAGCCCAGTCTTGGACATCTGCTTCTCCAAATATGAGGTAGAAGATTAGTCCTAACAAGTTAACGGCAAACAGCAAGAAGAAGACATTCCTCCACCCAAACTCAGGGTCCTGGAGACACAAAACCCCAAGTATATGTTACCCCTTTCATATTTTTCTATGAAACATTATATTAATAGTTCAGATGACAACATTCACTGGTGGGTTTCCTTGTAGAAATTCATTTCCTGAAAGTGGCTTGATAGTTAAATGCAAAGGATTTCAAAATACATTCAGAGTGTTCTTAATAAAGGGTATTTGGGGAACTTTGTGATTAACCTACGTAAATGCATTTGTCACTATTTATCCAAGTGCCATACATTTTCTCTTTTGCATGAATCTCGACTATACAAGCTATGCTGAGAATCCTTTCAAGATTCTTCTTATGTTGTGCTGGAATTGTGAAAAGATTATGGGCTTTTGAGCTATACATGTTTAAGTTTGAAGAATTCTGATTGTTCATCCTCATTGTGGAAAGACTTATGCTAACAGATTTTCAGCTTGTTAGGGAATGAAAATAATAACATTCAATTTTCACAACTGATGTGAGAATCAATAGTTAAATGAGTTTACAGCATATGAAATACCTATGCATACATCACACACTTAATGTTTGCTTTCATTATCCCCTTTTTGGCATGATTATGCAAATGAAAATTTTTAATGTATAATTATTTACAATTTTCTAGAAATTTTGTTTTTTTCAAATCAATTAAATTTTAAAAGCAACTATTTTATCACTATTTGAAATAGATAACCAGAATTACTTGCCTTTAATAAAAAGCAACCATAATGAATGCAATGAAACCAAAACACTGTTATTCTAGTGAAAAGAAAACAATGATCATAGCAGCCTTATAGATAATAGCCAAACAACTCAAATGTCCATAAGAGTACAATAGATAAATTGTGATTAGCCACACAATGAGACACTACACAGCAATAGAAAAGAACAAACTATTATAACATCCAATGGATGAATCTCAAAAACATGATGGATGAAATAAGCTAGGGTAGGTACTATATGAAAGGCAAGAATGGGAAAATATAATCTATGAAAATAGAAGTCAAGGTAAGAGTTACAACCAGGAGGAGTACTGAATGGAAAGGAGCAAAAAAGAACCATCTGGGTGATGGAAATATTCTTTTCTTTTCTTTTTTTTTTTTTTTTTGAGACAGAGTCTCACTTTGTCGCCCAGGCTGGAGTGCAGTGGTGCGATCTCGGCTCACTGCAGCCTCCGCCTCCTGGGTTCAAGCAATTCTCCTGCCTCAGCCTCCTGAGTAGCTGGGACTACAGGCATGCACTGCCACGTCTGGCTAATTGTTTTGTATTTTTAGTAGAGACGGGTTTTCACCATGTTGGCCAGGATGATCTTGATCTCCTGACCTCGTGATCGCCCGCCTCGGCCTCCCAAAGTGCTGGGTTTACAAGTGTGAGCCCACCGCACCTGGCCAGAAATATTCTTTTCTAAAAACAAACTTTTAGGCTCAGAGGCACATGTGCAGTTGTGCTATATAGGTAAACTCATGTAATGGGGGTTTGTTGTACAGATATTTCATCACCCAGCCACTAAGCCTAGTCCCCAATAGTTTTTTTTTCTGACTCTTTCCCTCCTCCCATTCTTCACTCTCAAGTAAGATCCAGTGTCTGTTGTTCCCCTCCTTGTGTCCATGAATGCTCATCCTTTGTCTTCTACTTATAAGTGAGAACATGTGGTATTTGGTTTTCTGTTCCTGCGTTAGTTTGCTAAGGATAATGCCCTCCAGCAACATCCATTTTCCTACAAAAGATATGATCTCATTCTGCATAGTACTTCATGGTGTATATGTACCATATTTCTTTATCCAATCTGTCATTGATGGTCATTTAGGTTGATTCCATGTCTTTTCCATTGTGAATAGTGCTGCAAAGAACGTTAGGTGTTCATGTGTCTTTATGGTAGAATAATTTACATTCTTTTGGGTATATACCCAGTAATGGAATTGCTGGGTAGAATGGAAGATCTGTTTTTAGCTCTTCGAGGAATCGCCACACTGCTTTCCACAATGGTTGAACTAATTTACACTCCCACCAACAGTGTATAAGTGTTCCCTTTTCTCTGTAACCTCTCCAGCGTTTGTTATTTTTTGACTTTTTAATAATAGACATTCTGACTGCTGTGAGATGATCTCATTGTGGTTTTGATTTCCATTTCTCTAATGATCAGTGATATTTAGCTTTTTTCATACCTTTGTTGGCTGCATATATGTCTTCTTTTAAAAATTTTTTATTTTATTTTATTATTATTTTTTAATTTTTTTATTTCCATAGGTTTTTGGGGAACAGGTGATACTTGGTTACATGAGTAAGTTCTTTACTGGTGATATGTGAGATTTTGGTGCACCCATCACCCAATCAGTATACACTGAACCGGATTTGTAGTCTTTTAACCCTTACCCCCTTCCCACACCTTCCCCCAAGTCCTCAAAGTCCATTGTGTCACTCTTATGCCTTTGCATCATCATAGTTTAGCTCCCACTTGTGAGTGAGAATGTATGATGTTTGGTTTCCCATTCCTCAGCTACTTCACTTAGAATAATAGTCTCCAGTCCCATCCAGATTGCTGTGAATGCCATTAATTCATTCCTTTTTATGGCTGAGTGGTATTCCATCATATATATGTATACCACAGTTTCTTTATCCACTCATTGATTAATGGGCATTTGGGTTGGTTGCACATTTTTGCAATTGTGAATTGTGCTGCCATAAACATGTGTGTGCAATTATCTTTTTCGTATAATGACTTCTTTTCTCTGGGTAGAAACCCAGTAGTGGGATGGCTGGATCAAACAGTAGTTCTACTTTTAGTTCTTTAAGGAATATCCACACTGTTTTTCATGCTGGTTGTACTAGTTTACATTCCTACCAACAGTCATCCAGGCCAACAATAATGGCCAACCTTGCAGGAGTAAGGTAATATCGCATTGTGGTTTTGATTTGCATTTCCCTGATCATTAGTGATGTTGAGCGTTTTTTCACATGTTTTTTGGACATTTAGTGGGGAAAGGACACCCTATTCAACAAATAGTGCTGGGATAATTGGCAAGCCACATGTAGGAGAATGAAACTGGATTCTCATCTCTCACCTTATACAAAAATCAACTCAAGATAGATCAAGGACTTAAATCTAAGACCTGAAACTATAACAATTCTAGAAGATAACATCAGAAAAACCCTTCTAGACATTGGCTTAGGCAAGGATTTCATGACCAAGAACTCAAAAGCAAATGCGATAAAAACAAAAATAAATAGCTGGGACTTAATTAAACTAAAGAGCTTTTGCGCAGCAAAAGAAACAGTCAGCAGAATAAACAGACAACCCACAGACTGGGAGAAAATTTTCACAATCTATACATCTGAGAAAGGACTAATATCCAGAACCTACAACGAACTCAAATAAATTAGCAAGACAAAAATAAAAAGTCACATCAAAAAGTGGGCTAAGGACATGAACAGACAATTCTCAAAAGAAGAACATATGTGTCTTCTTTTGAAAAGAATCTGGTCACGTTCTTTGCAAACTCTTTAAAGGTTCATTTATTTTTTGTAAACTTAAGTTCCTTGTAGATGCTGGATACAAATTCAAAGTATTGCCCAAAACATAGCAGGTTGGCATTTATGCATGGAATCATTATCCCAAGACTCCCATGCAGCTGTGTGGTTTCAGTTTCAAAGATAGCAATCACTATTTAGTTCTTTGTTTGAGAATGAACCAGGCTTTAGGTCACCAAAGAAATGATTCTATATTTTTCTTTACCAGGTTCATCTTAATGACAAATTACCCAAAATTTAACTTTATTTTTCAGTCATTGAATACATGCTATCACCTTTATAAGTGGATTTAGCAGAGCATTTTTGGAGTCCTTCATGACAAAAAAATTGTACCTGACTAAGAAGAAATCCACTGACAGTGGGTACAATGACAGGTGCTATGCTCGAAAATCCTCTTGATGCTCCCATGAGAAAACTGGAATACCTGTGGGTGACAGGAATGTTCCAGTCTAGATCCAGAGATGTTTGACAGTATCCTTCAGCCCTGATCCATGTATGAATCTATAACTCATTTATATTTTATAATTATATATAATTATAATTAGACAATTATATCAAAAAGGACTTGCACCATGTATATTCAAGGAGAGGGATGAAGACAAATCAATACCCCTTCCTCAACATACCTGAAAAAAATGGCCACAGGTCTATCTGTGGTTCTTCCCCTATGGTTTATTCATTTCCTAAGTTTGGGGATCCCAGAAAGCTGAAAGCTACATCTTTTAAAGAAAATGTGAAACTGATAGTGGAGGTCAGAGTCCTACCTTGGAGCAATATCTAAGACATTGATATAAATCCCTGACTGACACAATGTGCTTAATCCACACGAGAGTGTCAGCAAGGCAGTTGCTGTGATATAGCTGGAATTGAGGTAAGGCAGAGACACAATGAGTGCTGAAGAGGGGAGACTTCCTAGGAAATGAAGAAGAAACAAATTAAACAGTGAGATGCATTCTTTGGCTGTTGTATGCTACGCGAATTATCTGACCCTCAAGCTCTGTTCTTACCTAAAATTGTGGCAATTTTCCTCACAGTGATGAGTCTAAACTTTTTGGTTAGAAGGAAATCTGCCAGATAGCCTCCCACCATGCCTATGACCCAGGCAACAATAAAAGGAAGGGCAGATAGAAGTCCATTCTAAAGAGAAAAGATTGAGTAAATTACCATAACAAAGGCAGTGAGACCACAACTTTTGTTGATAAATTACTACTAATAATAATGACATTCTGAAATCATACTTTCTTAGGAAAATAAGTAACCTCTTAAATCATACCCCAGAAAAGCTACTGGCATGAGTATTAAATATTAGATTATTTTTGGTAATAAGAAATACATTTCTCAGATGGAATGATTAGTGAGGGCAGAATAATTAATTGGTCAGCCATGCAAGCAGGAGAAAGGAAGGGAAGGAAACATACTCACGTCTCTGATGTTAACATGGTACACAGAGCTGATGTAAGTTGGTATGTATACAACCATTGTGCTAACTAACCATTGATGGCTGAAACAGCCTAAACATATGGACCAAATGGGTAGAGATCTGAGCATAGCTTTGATGGGAAGAGGCTGCTTAGAAGACCTGACCTGAAAACAAATTTACTGGTCAGAACGGTAAATCCGACAGATGCTCACACACTTAGTCACCCTTAAAAATCCAGATTTAAGGCCTCAAGAAAATCCAGATACAAGGTCTCAGAAAAGTGTTGGTGTCTTTATATGTACCTGTTGTTTCAAGGAGGATATGATGTATTCTTTTTCTGAGGTGCTTATCCATGGATAGGAAACGGGGTCATCATAAATCACAACAAACCAGAGAAGGCAGCAGACACAGCCAACACCTCCTGTAAGCACAGGGTAAATTTGGTAAATGGGCTGTTTTCTGCTTTTTGGGTGAACTTCTTTTCTGTTGGGATATTTTCTGGTATAAGTTCTAGGAAAAGCTCATGTTCATTATATCCCTTTTCCATTTCTGAAACAATTCACCCATTTTACATTTCCTGTTTATTTGTGTGTGTGGAAATTACAAAGCCTAGAAGTGGCACCACACTTGATATCTCAATATTTTTAATATTAGCCATTCTGATAGGTGTGTGGAGATATCTTATGGTTTTTATTTGTATTTCTTAAATAACTAAGGATGAGTTGAGCATCTTTTCATGTGCCTATTTTCCCTCTATCTTTTTTTGATGAAGTGTCTTTGCCCAATTTTTTTTTTTTTGTTTTTTATTATTGAGTTTAGAGAATTATTTACACATTCTGAATAAAAGTCCTTATTATACATGTGTTTTGCAATTATTTTCTCCTGGGATCAGCTTGTCTTTTTATTATCCTAACAATGCCTTTTGATGAGGATATATTTCTAACTTTGATGAAATCCAATTTATCAATTAATTTTATGAATTATGCTTTTGGTGTCATATTTAGGAAATCTTTGTGTAAATAAGAAAGATTATCACCTATGTTTTCTTCTAGAACGATAATAGTTTCAGGTTTTATATTTAGGTCTGGGATTCATTTTGGTTTAGTTTTTATATATGATCCAAGGTATGGATGGAAGTTCATTTTTTTGCATGTGGATATCCAATTTTTGAGCACCTTCTGTTAAACAGACTATCCTTTATCTATTGAACCTTTCTCAAATATCAGTTCAGTTTACTTTATATGAAGTAAATAGAATCATGAGTCTATGATTCTATTTTGTTTCATTGATCTATTTGCCAATCTTTATGTCAATACCACTCTGTCTTAAAGATTATAACTTTATAATATGTCTTGACATCAGGTAGTGTTAGTCCTACAACTTTGTAATTTCTTTTCAAAGGTGTTTGGCTATTCTAAAATCTTTGCATTTCCATAAAAATTTAGTTTTCAGTGCACAGCCCTCACATATCTTTTGGCAGGTTTATCCCTATATTGAATATTTTTTATGCTATTGAAAATCGTACTGTTCTCTTTAATTGACATTTCTAATTATTTCAGCTTTTCTACATCTGAAAACATCTCTATTTTGCATTTGTTTTTGAAACATTTTTTTTTCACTGGGTCTAGAATTCCAGGTTGAGAGGTTTTGTTTTGGTTTTGGTTTTGGTTTTGGTTTTGGTTTGTTTGTTTTTTTGCACTACTTTAAAGATGTTGCTCCACTGCCTTCTCTCTTGCACTGCTTCTAACAGGAGGGAATGCTGCATTCAGCATTATCTTTGTTCCTCTCTCTATAACACATCTTTTAACTTTGGCTACTTTAAGATTTTCTCTTTACTTCTGGTTTTGAGCCATTTGATTAGAATGTAACTTGATGTAGTTTTCTTCATGTTTCTTGGGCTTGAGGTTCATTGACCTTTTTGGATCTGTGAATTTATAGTTTTCATCCAATTTGGAAAATTTTTGGCAATTGTTTCTTCAAATATTTTTGAGAAATGTTGTTTTTGTTCTGCTATCCTACTCCTCTGTTTTGGACACTCCACAACTTACTGATGTTCTCATTTTAATATTATAATTTTCTCTTTGTGGTGCATTTTGGATGATTTCTATTGTTGTTTTTAAGTTCATTAATCTTTTATTTTATTGTATCTAATCTGTCGTTAACTCCATTCAGTGCATTTTTCATCTCAGATATTGTACTTTTCATCTCTATAAGTTTTATTGGGCCTTCTTTATATTTACTATGTCTCCACTTAACTTTCTGAACATACAGACTTACGCTATAATGTAGCTATAGTAACTATTTCAATGCTCTTGTTTACTAATTCTAAAATCTCTGTCAGCTCTGGGTTAGTTTTGATCAGTTCATTATTCTCTTCATTATAAGTTGTATTTTTCTCCTTTTCTTCATGTCTGGTAATCTATGGTTGGAGCCAGGCATTATGAATTATATCCAGCTGGGTACCAGATAGTTTTGCATTCCTGTAAATCTTTTTAAGCTTTGTTTTGGGATATTATTAAATTATGTGGAAATAGTTTGCCCCTTTTAGGTCTGGCCATCACCATTTGTTAGAGAGATCCACAGCAGTACTCCCTGTAAGACTAATAATTTCTCACTACTGAGGAACAACATTTATGAGTATTCCATCCAATGACCCACGAATTATGAATTTTTCAGTCTGTCTTATGAAAATGAGTACTATCTCTGATTTTCTGTGAGTGTAGGCACCGTCCTCAATCTTCACCAATGATTTTCCCCTGCCTACATTGAAGTCCTCTTTTTCATTCTTGATATTGGTTATTTTTCTTTCCTTTCTCTCTCTCTCTCTCTCTCTGTTTATCTCTCTTTCTCTCTCTCTGTCTGTCTCTCTCTCCATCTGGCTAAAGATTTGTCAATGCTATTAATCTTTTCAAATAATTAATTGTAGATTGAACAAAATCTCTTTTTTGGTTTAAATCCATTAATTTCTGCATTTTTTTTTTTTTTTTTTGGAGACAGAGTCTCGCTCTGTGGCCCAGGCTGGAGTGCAGTGGTGTGATCTTGGCACACTGCAAGCTCCACCTCCTGGGTTCATGCCATTCTCCCGCCTCAGCCTCCTGAGTAGCTGGGACTACAGGTGCCCGCCACCACGCCTGGCTAATTTTTTTGTATTTTTAGTAGAGACGGGGTTTCACCATGTTAGCCAGGATGGTCTCGATCTCCTGACCTCGTGATCTACGTGCCTCGGCCTCCCAAAGTGCTGAGATTACAGGCGTGAGCCACTGCACCCGGCCTTCTGCATGTATTTTTGTTATTTTCTTCCTTCAGTTTGATTTAGGTTTACTTAAATCTTCTTTTTCTAGGTATTTTAAGGCATAAGCTTAGATCATTAATTTGAGAACCATCTTTTCTAATATAAGCATTTAATGTTAAAAGTTTCTCTCTAAGCTTTGTTTTAATTACATCCTACAAAATTTGATATATTGATTTTTCATTTTCATTCAATTCGATTAAAAACTTTCCCTCGTGTCTTTTTCTTTAACTCATTGGAAGCATGTTGCTAAGTTTTTAAATATTTGGGGTATTTCCAGAGGCTTTTCTGTCACTGATTTCTAGTTTAATTTTATTATGTTCAAAGAACATATTTTCTATTATTTTCAACTCATTTAAATTTGTTCCATCTTATTTTTGTAGGCCATAAATTGTCTATCCTGGTGAATGTTTGAAGCACATTTGAAAATAAGTAGTCTACTGTTGTTGAATAAAATGTACTTAATCTGTGTTCTTATTCTATTGATTATTAAGAGAAGAATATTGAGGTCTCCATCTTTAATTGTGGATTTGTTGATTTCTCCTCACTCTTCTATCAGTTTTTGCTTCACGTATTTTGAAGTTCTGTCATTAGGTGCATATACATTTCAGATTGTTATGTCTTCTTGTGAATTGGTAATATTCCTTGTTCTGAAGCCATTCTTGTCTGATATTAATATATCCCCCCAGTTTTCTCTTGATTAATGTTTCCGTGGTAACTAACATCTTTGTTCCCTGGACTCTGTACAGTCCCAAGAACCAACAGGACTCTATCTCTGCCCTCAAAGAGCTCACTGTCCAGAAGGGGAGATAAATGTATAAACAAATAAATGCAAACTAAAGAAAGGTTTGAAAGTAGAATGTAAAAGCTACTGAAGTGGAAGTTACGGAGGGAGCAGTTCTTTCTCGATTTCTAATAACTAAATGGAAGGCTTTGGGACAAATGCTGAGGTTGGCAAAATTCATCCTCTTGGTGTTTCACGTTTTCTCCTCTCTAAGAAACTTGAGCCTTACTCAGGATGCCTTGCTCCTGTGCTCAATCTGAGATAAAACCCACAGCAGCACCTACTTCTCTGGACTTCTTCCTTCCGTGTGCTACCACTGACCTGCAAGCCCATCCCCTATTGCCTGCAATGGCAGCAGAGTATGCCTGATTACCGTGTGATAATAACACAATATGGTGGGTTAATAGCACTTTATAATAGTCAGGAGAACTTCCAGATTTTTTTATGGCATTGGCTAATTATTCCCTTAGATTAAGATATTTTGTTTTCTAGGATTTATTGGTCTTGACTCATTTCCTTTGGAAAACTATACACAAAATATACTTACTGAGGAGAATCTTTCTGCATATGAAACTCTGGGAACTGGGAGATAGTAGCTTACCAAAGATATAGAAGACAAAGGGCCACCCAAGGGTTTCACTAATGAAGCCACCTATGAGGATGGCAGTAAAGCATCCCAGTAACATTCCTGCAAAAAGAGAGAAAATAAGCTGTGGGACTCCAGACTTCTACCTGGCAAACACATACAGATTGATAGATGACATATTATAGAGCAGTAGCTTTAAATCGTAAGGAGACGAGCATATTAGAACGCACAAACTTCAAATTTATGATTTAAGAACATATAATTTCATATGTTCTCCTGAGAGCACATTTTTCTGGTAGTTCCCTATAACATAGCAGATGACTGTCATACTTCCTTTCATGTTCTTTTAATTACACAAGTTATATATGCTTATTGTAAAAGTAAACTGCTACAAGGAGCCAAAGTTCCCCTCATGTGCCTTCCTAGCCATTCTCACTCTTTTCTCTAAAATTAACCATTAGTAACAATGTGTTATATGATATATAATTGCATATCTTTTCTTTTCTGCACACATAAATAATACATATCTACACATAGTCATCCTCTTGGTAAATGCATTTATGTAATATGTAGACAGAAAGCTATATTTTTCTATAAATGTGCTAATAAATATTTTAACTTTTATAGCTTTTCAGAATGTTCTAATATGGTGGGGCATGTTCCCTTTTTATCACTTTTTCAAGCATTTCTAGGTGATTGTGTTTTTTATTTTCCAGATGAACATTATTAAGCTGTCAAATACTATATATGTGTATAGGTATTATCATTTTTAAATAAACAGGATCATAATGTTTCTATTGTTTTGTGACTTCACTTTTCATTCAACAATTAGTCTTGTAAGCGTTTTTATGTCATTCTAGATTCTACGCAGTTACTCTGAACATAGACATAATTTATTTCTGCACCATAGAATAGCAGAAGTGGACTTGCTAGGTCAAAGTCTAGATCAAAGGCTATGTGCATTTTAAATTTTGGTAAATACTGACAAAGTACCTTACTAGAAGTGTATACCAAATTAAATTGCCAAAAAATATTGGGTTTTTTTTTCTCGTCTCTTTGACAGCCTTTAATATCCTCAAAGGTTTTTTCTTGTTGTTGTTTCTTTTGTTGTTGTTTGAGACAGAGTCTTGCTCTGTCACTCAGGCTGGAGATTTATTACAATGGTGCAATCACAGCTTACTGTAATCTCAAACTCTTAGGCTCAAGCAATCCTTCCACCTCAACCTCCGAAGTAATGGAATGACAGGTGCATGCCACCACACTTGGTTAACTTAAAAAAATTCTTTATAGAGATGGGAATCTTGCTGTGTTGCCCAGGCTGGCCTTGAACTCCTCAAGTGATCCTTCCATCTTGGCCTCCCAAAGCACTGGATTACAGGCATAAGCCACCATGCCCAGCCCCTCAAAGTTTTTAAAAGTTGCCTTTCCGGCCAGGTGCAGTGGCTCACGCTTGTAATCCCAGCACTTTGGAAGGCCAAGGCAGGCGAATCATGAGGTTAGGAGTTCGAGACCAGCCTGGCCAACATGGTGAAATCCTGCCTCTATTAAAAATACAAAAAATTAGCTGGGCGTTGTCGGGGGGTGCCTGTAATCCCAGCTACTCGGGAGGCTGATGCAGGAGAATTGCTTGAACCCAGGAGGCGGAGGTTGCAGTGAGCCAAGATCACGCCACTGCACTCCAGCCTGAGTGACAGAGTGAGACTCTGTCTCAAAAAAAAAAAAAAAAAAAAAAAAAAAAAATTACCTTTCCAATATTAATGAAAAAGTGAAAAAGAGAGCTGGGGGTGTTGGCTGATGCCTGTAATCCCAGCACTTCGGGAGGCCGAGGTGGGAAGATCAGTTGAGGCCAGGAATTCAAGTCCAGCCTGGGCAATGAGTAATATCCTGTCTCTACAAAAAACAAAAAGTAAAAAATTGTGCAGACATGGTGGTGCCTGACTGTAGTTTCAGCTACTCAGGAATCTGAGGCAGGAGCATCACTAGAGCCTAGGAGTTCAAGGCTGCAGTGAGCTGAGATCATGCCACTGCACTCTAGCCTGGGTGGCAAAGGGAGACCTTATCTCAAAAAAAGAAAAAAGTAGAATAAATAATAAAGAGTATCCCATTTTAATTTCCTTTTTCATAGTAAAGTTGCACATTTTTTTCTATCTTTAACTATCATTTTTTATTTCTTCTGTGAACTGTCTGTTCATAATCTTTTTATCTTTGTTTCTTTTGCTTGTTTAATTTTGCCTTAATTTATAGAATCTTTATGTATTGTGAATGATCCTTTGTCTGTATGCTGGCTGCAATTATCCTCCCGTCTTTAACTTTTTTAATGTTGTGTTTTGTAATTCAGCTGTAAGTTTTTATGGAGCCAGATCTCTCATTCTCCTCTATAATGACTTCTACTTTTACTCTTTTGTTTAGAAGATCTTTTCCCACCACATAATGTAAAAAAAAAAAAAAAGAAAAAAAAAGTCATTTACTTGTGTTGCCTCATTTAAGCCCTAGTAGTCAGATTTATAATTGAGTAAATAGAGAGAAAAATTAAATAACTTGCCAAAGGTCACATTGTTAATAACAGGGGAAGGTAGTTTGGAAATGAGACTGCGTGACCTCAGGCCACAGATACATGGAGATGGAAAACAGCATATTTTTCTACCACTAAGTCCACCAAATTTGCATCTTTTCCTTGAACTCTCTGCCTTTGCTTTGACTATAATGGGGGACAGGTTCCTGCATTGCATCCATACAAAGCCAGGTCCCTTCTTTTCCTCTGGACCCCATCTCCTCCGATCTATCCCAGGTTTGGACTCCTAAGAGTATGCATTCTCTCTCTGCATCCTCACTTCCCTCCTCAACTCTTGAATCTTTCCCATCCACATGCAAATATAGTTTCCTGTGGCTCATGTTAAAAACAAAACAAAACAAACCCTTCAGAACCCCCTCCATGCACTTTGACGTTTCTCTGCCTCTCTTCAAGGCAAAACTTCCCAAAAGGCTGTGCTAACTGCCTCCATTCCCTTTCTTCTTGTTCTTTCCTCAGCTGACTCCCAACACACCTCCATTTTCACTCTCAAAACACTGACACGGTTCTTGTTAAGGTTTTTTGTGACTTCCACCCTGCTGGACTTGTGGCCACTTGCTCAACCCCAGCAGCATGTGGTACAGTTGGCATCTGACTGACTACTGTCTTGAGGCATCTGTCACACACACCTACCTTGTTTTCCCACTGCCTCATGGGAAGCTTCTCAGAACATTTGCTGGCCTGTCATTCTCTTCTGTCTAAGGCCTGAATGCTGGAAGGCCTCAAGGCTATTCCCTTGGTTTTCTCCTCTTCTCCATCTATGTTCTTTCTCTAGGTGGTCTTGTCCAGGACCAGGGCTTTAAATACCATTTCTATTGAAATACTGAGGAATTTTCAGTACGTCCTGTTTTTTCTCATGTCGCTACCAAATTCCAAATTATAAACCAATCTCCATTCTGATGCCTAACGGTTCATGGCTAATAGTTGATTTACACTGGCTTATTTAATGCTCAAATACACACACACAAATACATATACACGCATTCACATCTATCATAGGTTGATATCACATGTATCAACCTGTGTGCGAGCTGTATCATATATATGTTCATATCTAAAGTGTATTTGTTTTGTTTTTATGTTTTGGGCTTCATTAAAGTTGTATCATCCTGGATGTCCTTTTCTAAGACACTGTAATGTGTTTGCTGTATTATATGAGAATATTCATTTCTACCATAGAAAATAAATAAATTCACCTTATAAGACGTTAGTCAAATATCATAAGATGTGTTGGGTATTGATTATAACAAAGTCAGTAATTTGAGAGATATTGATAGACAAGATTCATAAACTATGTAAATTAAAGATAAGTAGTTTACTAAGAATACCATGTTTATCTTTGAACATAGATATAAAAGGATATGAAGACTAAGAGACAAATAATATTAGTCAGGCAATGATTTTAAACATGAGTCTCTGAACATTCATGGAGGTTTAGAGGCACTCAGTCAGGGAAGCACTGAAGCTTGTGAAATTCAAGTGTGGCCATCTCTTCCCAACTCTGCGTTCAATGACTTGACTGAATCTTGAAATCAGCTATGGTGGGAATGTTTAGAACACAGAAACTGATAATACTATAAATGAGCTTATTTTCCCCCCTGGAAAGCCTGTTTAACAACACAGCACTGCTGACTCAATATTTGTCTGGGCCTAATTCAGCACCCACTGGAGATACGCATTCTGTCTCCGTGTGCTCAAGCAACACGAAGCCATGGCAGTTAGTGAGTTCTTTAGGGAATGGAGCTGTGGCCAGCAGCACTCATCTTTGTGTTTCTCCCATACAACAAGTGCATGTCATTGGCCCTGATGCCTTTCCTCTGGACACCCCTGTTTGAACCTCAACTCTGGTTCTCAGAACCACACCATCAGTGGTAAGGCTGGTGCAGCAGAAAGACAGAGAAAGGATGTTTGAACACTTGAACATTCTGCACACTTGATTCAGGTCGTGCGATCCTTCTACCTGCTTGTACTCTATCTCACGTGGGTTAACATACCCCATTTCCACTCCTCCCCCTTACTTTTTACCCTGTGTTTTAAAATGACGTAACTGTGCAATTACAGCACCTAATGTGGTCTGTGAGCCTATCTGTTCTATGACCTCTGGGATAGCTTGTCTGGTAGTGTACCTTAGGCTACCAAGGTATCAAGGCATTTTCCTCCATGATAGACGTGCTTTATTCATACAACATTTGTGTTTCTAAGATTAATCTATGTTGTTTCATGCAGCTACAGTTTCTTCATTTTCACTGCTGTATGATATTGCATTATTTTTAGATTAAAGGTGTTTGGGTTAATTTTTCTTATCACCTATTAAACCTGAACACCAGTTCTGTTTGGTCTGCTCAGTCCCTTAAGTTACTAAGCTCCTTAAGTGGCTGCAAAGTTTCCTATCTACAATAGGTGCACCTTTCTAGGCTCCCTTAGAAGATACATACACTGTATCCTAGAGGCTGGCAATACTTGAGCCCTTCCACTAAAGGCAGGTGCCTTCTGGGGTAGTCCTATGCCAACCTTATGAGCTGAGCAATTCCATCCACCAGTACAGCCTGCAGAGGAGCCCCAGGATCATCAGAAATGGCAATTTCTATAAGATCTACTGAGGAAAGCAGGCAGGTTCAGCTCACTCCACCTGCTGATGGGATTCTCCAGTGGCTTTCTGTTGGGTGCTTTCAGACAATCATGGGCTCTATGCTCTCTAAACCAGGCTTGGAGGCCAGAAAGGATCACCTGCCTGGAGCTTCTGAAACAGCCCTTCAACACCAAAGATGAGAAAACTTCTGGAACCTGCACTCTTTGTAGGCTACTGAGATTCCTCTGGATACTGTCATTTGACCTATTCTGGTTGTTCAGTCTCTATATACTCAGAAGTGAGAGGAAAGGGAGTTGCTACTTTCTATAAGGTCACTGTCTTCAGTCCAAGTCTTTTAACTTTTCTTTCATGCTTTCCATCTCCTGATTTTCTTGTGCTGTATTCTGAGATAATCCCTCAGTGTGATAAACAAAGTGAATTTTCTGAGTCCAAGCTGCAAATAGCAGAGAGTAATCCTCCAGAATTGCGAGGGCTTTAGAGTGTGCTGTCAGTCAGGGTGTGTGTGTAGTTTATTTTCTGGACTTGAAGGGTCCCTGCCTTCTTGGTACTCAAAAATTACCTGGAGAGTTACCCTTTTGTTTCTCACCCAGCACCCACTTTAGCAGTCTCCTGTTTCTTAACCATACACTGTCCATTTTCCACACTTCCCCAGTATAACGTAGACTTCTTCTTCCAGAATATTCATTCAGAGCACAGTGTCCAGGCAGATCATTATCAGAAAGAAGTTCTCAGGACAATTGAGAGCAACTCCAGAGAAGATTAAGTTGAATCTTTACCTTCCACTGAATAATAGTATAAACTCCCAAATGTCAGGAATGAATATATAAAGATAAAACCATATAAGCTGAAGAAAAAAAACACGGGTGGAATTTTTTTTATAACCTTTCCATCTATGACTCAAAATCCAGATGCCATGAAAATGATCAATTTGACCACATAAAAATACTTTTTAAATGCTCCAAGTCATAGTAAAGGCAAAGTCATGCCATAAATGACATCCTAAGGAAAATAACTGAAAGTCATGTCATAGACAAAGGACCACTCTTTTTAATTTAAAAATACTTCATTGACATTGAGCAGATGATGAGGAACCATGCAATGAAAAGTTGTCAAGGAACCCAGTGGGAGAATGTTGGATCATAGTGTGCCCATTTGGATTACATGTCCTTACCTGATAAAGCAATGCTGCAGAGTCTGCTTCGTTCATGTGGAGGGCCCCACTTTTCCCAAATTGCAAACTGACCCCCAAGTATTGAGCACTGAAATTAAAATGATTAGAGTTCTTAATGTGTGGTGCCATGTAGAAATTCATATCCAACTCAGATTTATAAAATATTGGGTACCTGGCTTAGGCCCTGGACTATTCGAGTTACAATGAGGAAGACTATTCCAAAGTCAGCGGCCAGAGGGATGCATAGAGTGAGAAATGAAGTTGCAAACAAAGAAATGCCAACCACTCGCTTTGTTCCTACTCTTCCAGCCAGGTATCCACTGGGAGCCATTGTCAGTATGCCACCATAGCCAACAGCACCAAAGATGATGCCTTGGATTTGAGGAGACCAGTCATACACAGGAGCCTTAGAGAAACAGAGAATGCTGTAGTAAACCTTACACAAAAAGGTTCTTACATACCCTAGAAAGCTTCTTCAGACCTTTTGCTTGCTTTCAAATTACTATTTTCTCCATTAAAGTTTTTAAACATACACACTCTAGAAAAATAAATATCCAAGCAAACAAACAGCAAAAAGAAAAGCACAAATTTATATCTTGTGTTGCTTACCTTTGCAGGAAGACTCTTTGGGGCTTTACTTAGGCCACCAAATGAGTCAACAGGCAGCCCCTCAGAGGAGTCATTGAGCTGGGATTGAAGGCTTGTGCTGTTGACCATGGCTACCATGGTGATGTTCATGATGACATTTTGTGCTATCGTTGTGAAATTGCAGAAATGTAAGACGAGGGCTATTCCATAGCGAGCAGAACATAAACTTGGAACTGGAAATATTATGACATCATATTAGTGTTTTTTAAAATTGAGCTAACATTAGTTTTTCACAAGATATAATTTAAAAAGTACCTGACCACCTAACGATTTAAATCATTACTTAAATGACACTTCTGTTGGCTTTAGGAAAGAAAGACACAAAAGAAGGAGATCACTGAGTTGAGTTAAATGATGTTTTATACCAGAGCTTTGTAGAGCCTAACTTGATCTCGGGGATTCTGTTCATCCTAGAATTTTGTCTCCACTATTCCTAGGTCATTGTGTTCTACAGTTGATGAAATTACTCACAAGTAAATGCATATACATATGTGTGTGTGTGTATATGTAACACATATATATGAAAAGAAAATATATACATATGAATATGTGCACATATTTAAATTGCTACATATAATTTATAATATATTACATATAATTTGTATGTATAATTATATATATATAGCATATAATTTATATATGACACGTATTGTTATATATAATGCACTATATATTACGTATAATATGTATAAATTTTATGTATGTAAATGAAATGTAAGTTACACTTTGAAGAGAGTTGTCCATTGGTATAGATGTATTCCATTCACATCTTCAAGTATTGAAGATATACTTTCATTTAAATTTTGAGATTAAACTCCTATGAAGATTCTTTCATTAGAGAAATTGACACACACAAACTATGAAAAAATCAGGTGAAAAATAGTGGAAAAATAAATGAGCACAGCATTCAAATAATCTGTATTTGTACAGCCAGGAAAGATGGCAACTTAAACGCAGAAATCTCATTCTCCCTTTTCCAGATCCTGGCTAAATTGTCCAAAAAATGTAAAACAGGGAAATCAGCATTTGTGGTTGAAATTAAAGAACTCTTCAGAAGTTAAAATCTGGGAAAAAAATCAGTTAGATGAGATTGAATGGTATAAAAGTTTCAAAGGTTAGGTCTCTACTCAACTTCTTAAAAAGTCTTGCAGCATTATATTAAGTGAGTAGAAGGTATCCTGGCAGAACACAGCTAACAGCCTAATTTGAAGAGCAAATAAAATGTATGAGCCAAGAAGCTGTATTTATCTGGGCTCAGATTTACTACACAAGGGCTTCAGGCAGAGTAGCTCTTTGGAAATCTCTCCAACCCTTTCACTTTTTTCTGTGTGGCAAGAAAAGGGACTTAGATCAATGAGATTGGGTAAATAAATGGAGCATGTGTACCCTTTCACTTTTTTCTGTGTGGGAAGAAAAGGGACTTCAATCAATGAGATTGGGTAAATAAATTGAGCATGTGTAGCTCTGTATCTTCTCCAGACTGCCTGGAAGCTCTCTACTCTCCTACCATGTAGCTACTTTAGCAGAGCAAGCCTGGGATTGCCCAGTTCACCCTATGCTTGGGTAGGTAAATCTATTCAATGCAGAAGAAATAGCAGGGAGCTGGATTGACCACTCTTCTAGGCTACATCCTCCAGTCCAGATTTGACATCCTCAATCAATCATTGAACAAAACACTTATCAATCACCTCCAATATTGGGCCCTAGAAGTGTAGCAGCAAACATAGCACACAAACAGCCCTGTGTTTGGGGACCTCACATTCCCGAGAGAAGCACGAAATACGAAACACAAACAGCAAATCAAATAATATATTAGAGGGTGATAAATGCTGTAGAGAAAATAAAGCAAGAAAGGAGGAAGTCCCAATGACATATCAGAGAGGTGGTCATGCAGACCTCTGGAGAAAGAACATACCAAGTAGAGGGAACACCCCTGGAGCTAGTTGGAGAGTGCCTGGTATGCTCAAAGAATCAAAAAGAGGGGATTACGACAGAATGGAGTGAGCCAGGGGTACAAGAAGAGATGTCAGGGAAGGTAGATCATGGGGCTTGAATTGTTCAAGACATGTGGGCCATTGCAGGTACTTTGGCTTTTACTTTGAGTGGGATGGGGCCACTGGAGGGTTTTCAGCAGAAGTGGGACATGATGTGACTTACATTTTGAAAGGATCTCTTTGGCTGCAGAAATAAGAACAAAACGATAGGGAGGAAGTGCAGTTAGGAAGCTATTGCAATAATTCAGAAGAGAAGTGAAGCTATCTTGGATTAGGGTCATGGCAATAGCTAAGATGTGGTCAGACCCCAGATAAATTCCAGCTTGGGAAAAACACCAAATAAGAGTTTCAGTTTTACAGGTGGGTGGAAGGCAAGGAGAAGGGGAGTTTGAGAGGTTCTTGTTCTAAACAACAAGAAGAATGAAGTTCTACTTTCCTAGGAAGAAAGTTCTTTGGAAGGAGCAGGTTTGTAAGGTGGGGTGGTCAAGAGCTTATTACTGGACTTGTTAAAACAGAGATGCCTCTTAGGCACCAAAGAGAAGATGTTGAGCATGTTGGATATACAGTTCTTAAGTTTAGAAAAGAAGTAGGAGTTGAGGCATAACATTGGGAGTTAATAACCTGCAGAAGATACTTAAAGCCATAAAACTTGGGAAATTGAAATAAATAGAGAAGAGAACCAAAGACTAACTCTGGGGCTCTCCAGTGTTTGGAGGTTGGATAGATGGGGGAGGAACAAACAGAGGAAAGTGAAAAGGAATGGATGGTGGGATAAGAAGAAAAGAGTGCGGTGTCCTGGAAGCCAAGGGGACAAGAGTTTCAGGGAAGAGGAAGTCAGTAGGTACTTCAAATGTCCCTGATAGGTCATGTAACATGATGTCAAATCCTCACAATAACACTATGAGGCAGCTATTACTACTATTTTACAGATGAAGAAACACAGGCACAGAGAGACCAGCTCACAATGTAGCTCACGTGTCTATGCTCTTAACTACTGTAGCACATATACATGGTGGCTTCTGTTTTGTCCAAGATGATTCCGTGAGAATACCTCTGTGATTAATACAATCCATGTGCACCCAGTTGTAGGGTTTATGTGGCTCTGTGATGTGGGATAAAGAGGTGCCTTGAGATTAATAAAGGAGGATTCCCCTTATGGCTATGCTATCTTCTATTGATGGAGTACAAGTCTTTGTAGTGAATGAACTGAAACATAATATCTTTGTAAGCATTTTTTTTTTAATCTGATTCAGCACTGGTGGTGACTTCCTCTATCAGTCAAATCAACTAATAATTTGTGAGTTCTTGTGGCCTCTGATTTTCCCAAGTTCCCTTGGGATCCTAAGTGTCAAAAGCTACCAAAAAGGGTATCAGCAAACCAAGAGACTAATGGCTTACAAATGAGGAGGTTGAACATTTGCCTCATGAGAATGTTGAAAGATTAACTGGAGAGTGTATTTAAAAGGCTTAGTCTGGTGCTTGCCAGATGTTAAGTGTTTCCTGCAGGCCACTATTTGTGTCCTGTGTCCATTCTGAATGAACTATACCAGTTGTGCCTACTCTAATAGATTGGTGCCAGTGGTGTGCTGTCTGTTGAATTTTTTGTGATCACTCCTAGCTATACAAGAATGTGTGGGTCTGTATGCATGTGAGAAAGTGTAAATTAAGAAGCACCTGAGGGTATTCTATTTAACTACTGGAAGAGGGCACTGACACCATGAAATCATAGGTTTTTGAATGTGAGAGGTTATATTAATGAATTCAGTACTACTGTACGCAGAATCCAGGAAGCTTATTTCTTAACTTGACGTGACAGACAGACCTTAAGGTGGCCCCAGTGATTACCACCTCATGGTATTCTCACTTTTATATAATTCCCTTCCCTTGTATGGGGCCAGGAGCTTTCACTTGCTTGTATCCAACAGAATACGGCAAAGGTGATGGGATGTCACTCCCATGATTGCATTATGTTATGTAAGACTCCATCTTAGCAGACTAAAGATAAACACTCTTCATGTGGGCCTGATGAAGTAAGCAGGAAGTTGGAGAACCTCACATGATAAAGAACCGTAAACATCCTCTAAGACCTGAGAATGGCCTTCAGCCAAAATCTAGCAAACAGCCAGAGCCCTCAGTCATACAGCTATAAGAAAATGAATTTTTCCAACAACCTGAATAAGCCTGGAAGTGGGCTTTTCCCTAGTCTATACTGCAGATGAGAATGCAACTTAATCAACCACTCAATTGTAGCCTTGTGAGACACAGAGAAGAAGAACCAGTTAAGCCAAACTGCGCCTGGAGCTCTGAGCCACAGAAACTGTAAGATAATAAGTATATGTTGTTTCAGACTACTATGTTTATGGTAATATGCATGCAGAAATAGAAAATGAGTACAGTTGGCAAAAAATAATAAAGCCTAGTTGAATGACTATACAAGAATTTTGGGAGGTAAGTATTGAAAAATATTTGCATTACAAAATTTATCATGAGAGTAAAATGTTAAGACATTATTGTATTGAAGAATAAGAATACTCAGAAAAATCTAAGGAACAATAGAAAAACATCCAAAAGAATCATGCGGTGTGTAAAGGGTGTTGTGGCAATTAATGGGAGAAAACTAGATCACGTAATTAGTACTGCTAAGATAATTGGTTACATAAGTGGAAAATACTATTGGCGCAATAGCATGTTCTAAATTAAAATAAAGCATAGATATAATACAATAATACTGCATTTTGTCAAACCAAAGGCACCATTGATACATCATTATTTTTGTTCCACTAAAACTCAATTGATCAGCTGATTAACAGATCAAACTGAATAGGTCCAAAACTAAACTCTTGAGCCCTACCACCTCAAAACTTCTACCCAGAGTCTTTCCCAGCTCAGTTGATAGAAATCTCATTCTTCCAAACACTTTGCAATCCTTGATCTGGAATGTACTATTGTCTTCATATTCAAAATGTGTATAGAATCCAACAACTTCTCACAAGGGCCACTGTTATTTTTTGGCTAAGAGCTAATTCCATGTGGTTCTAGTTACCAATATCTCCTGCCTGAATTTCTGCAGTAACCTTCAGCTTGGTTCCTTGCTTCTAATCTATTCTCAATACAGCAGTTGGAGTATTCTCACCATACCATAAATAAAATCACCTCCTCTTCTGCTCAAAATCCCCCCTGTGATTTTATTTTTGTTTGGATTAAAAACTAACATCTCTGTAGTGAACAAAGGAAATGAAATATGTAAACTCTTTGCCTCACAGTTTTCATTTCTTGGGAATAAACCCTGAAGAAATAATTCCAATGTGGACTAGTGTTGTGTTAAATAATGTTCATTTATCATCATATATAATAACTTACATACATAGTTCATAAACATCTAATAACCTAAGTAACATATATAGTTCATATATAGATATAATAGCCAAGTAACGAAAGAAAACCCTACAAATTAAATATCCAGTCACAAGAAGATTTTTCAGCTAAGAAATACTTCCTCTATTGGCTATGTTGGAATATAATGTGTGTCCTTTAAGAATCCATATTGCTTTATAAGATTCACAAAGAGATTCACACTTTGTGAATCTAATAAAGCAATATGGAAAACTATATGCTGTCAAGTTAAAAAATATACAACACAATACATAAAGTATAGAACTATTCAAAATATGCATACAAAATAAAGGCAATAAAATTAAATTATAGTAATTGAATTAAGCTTATGAAAATCTTTTTATTTCTTGTTTTTTGAAGTATCTATAATTAGTATTTTTACTTTTTTAAATCAAGCAATACAGTTACATTTAAAATATTACATGCAATCACAAGCAGGACACACAATACTATGTGTAGACAATTCAGTAGCAATTATCAAGAATGTAAAGATTGGAAAGATACAGACTGAAAGGTAACTGTCAAAAATAAAACACTTCTTTTTAGTAATTTTTATTTCCTTCATATTTGCAAAATATGTTAATTTCACTGGATTTGTAAAAAGAATTAAAGAACTTAAAAATCACAAATTCATTTTTATAGTAATACACTGACAAAAAGAATTCACTGTAAAATCCTAAAACCAAGCAATTGAGGTCGAATTTACCTTTCCTGGGGATCAGTGCCTCATCCACTTGCATATCTTGTGCGTTCTTGCTCTCCCTTGCTGTGGGACTCAACTCTGTCTTGGTGGCCATTGTGTTTCTCTTCTCCAAATGAATGGTTTTCACCTATCAGGGAGATATGTAATTCACATGCATCAGTTGAGAGAAAGGGACTCCCCATTGAAATATTTAAACAAGGGCACCAAGGAAACAAAAGCTGGCTCATTCCATCTGGTTGGAGTCAGGGAGGCTCATTATCCCCTCTTGGCTCAACACAACAGGCATACTGCACCTAAGGTTTGGAATTGTTTATTTATTAGGATCTAGAGTGCTCTCAGGGTGCCAGTTTATGAGCAATGGCTTTGGAGTTAAGCATTCCCAAGTTCAAACTCAGGTTCATGATTTACTGTGCCAAGTGCTACTAGGAGCGCATTTGTGTGTTTCAGTTTCCTCATCTGTTGTTAATAACAATAACATTTTCATCAAAAAGTTGCTGTCAGCTTAAACAGATTGCACATGCCTAGAACACTGCCAGACACCCAGTAAGTAAAAGCTGTATAATATGGTTTATTGTCATCATCACTGGAGCTACCACAGCAGTGGGTCACCTCAGAGCTATGCTCCTCTGGAATCCTCTACCTGCACCTGAGAATTGGCTTCTACTACCCCTGACAACTCCCATACTGCTTCCTCATTTGACTCACTGTGAGTATCGCTGATATGTGTGTCACTCATAATTGGGGGCCAAATTTGCATAATGAGAAGATAACATTCAAATCTCATATTATTATTGTCCATAGGTTGATTATGTGTCTGCAGAGTTCTAGAAATAACATGGAGGTTGTGACCTCCATGTTAAGAGAACTAAAAAGATATAAGAGAACTAAAAAGAACCATTACTACATTACAATACTAGGGTCTTCAATGCCCAAGGAGATTTTTATGTGTTACAGTGTGTAGAATTGTAATATTTGTGCTATGTTTAGTGCTCATATTATTAAATTTATGATTCTCTTAAAGAAAAAGTCTCAAAATATGTAACTGCTTCTACCAGTAATAAACCAAGCTTGTCAGCTTAATGAATTAAATCCTCTTAAACATCTAAGCACTAGTACTTAACCAGAACTGGCCTAATATCATTGTTGCAAACTAAGAAATAACTTCCTAGAATCTCTTTATAATAAAAGTTTTATTATTCAGAGGTATGTTTTTACCAAGAGAGGAGTGACCTAAGGACATACCCAAGGCTAGGTAATTTATAAAGAAAAAGAGGTTTAATGGACTCACAGTTTCACATGGCTGGGGAGGTCTCACACTCATGGCAAAAGGCAAAGACGGAGCAAAGATACATCTTACATGGCAGCAAGCAAGAGAGCTTGTGCAGGGGAACTCCCATTTACAAAACCATCAGATCTCATGAGACTTCTTCACTACCATGAGAACAGTATGGGGGAAACTGCTCCCATGATTCAATTATCTCTACCTGGCCCCACCTTTGACACTTGGGTATTATGGGGATCACAATTCAAGATGAGATCTGGGTGGGGACACAGCCAAACCATATCAGGAATTATAAAGTATGTACTCACTTTTCTCCTGGTTTATTTCACTCAGTATAATTATTTTAAAATCCATCCATGTTGTTGTACATATTAATAGTTCACTTCTTCTAATTACTGAGTAATATTCCACTCCATGGCTATATCACTATTTGTTTATCCATTTATTTACCTTTTGACGAAAAACTGCATTGTTTGCAGTTTTTTGACATTACAAATAAAGCTGCTGTGAACATTAATGTACAGGTCTTTGTACAGACATGTGCTTTCATTTCTTTTAGATAAACACTTAGAAGTGGAATACCTGGATCGTATGATAAGTGTAGTATTAATGTCTCTTCAGATCTTGGCATTGGGCCTTCTAATTCCATGGTGTGGCCAGGATATTTTAAAAATAGGTCTTCTGTTTCAAGGGAAATTGCCCTGGTTCTATATTCAAAGATTGCCTGAGAGATATTTTACCAAATGACAAAGCTGGGTCAACCTGCATTGTTTTGTACTACATGGCAATGCTAAACAAGAATATGGTGTTTCCATTAACAATTTTTCTCCCTTGAATGATATTTATTCTCACTCCCCTGCTCCTTTATGATGTCAATTTAATGTGACTCTATTGCTGTGAGACTTTACACCCCCCTACTAGGGGCTCTGCTTGGATTGGAACATTCTAAAATGTCAGGTTTCCATTCTGAAGCCACTACAAGATTATCCTGAATTAAGCAGCAATGGGAGTTGCCCAGATCTATGGCCTCTTCACAGCACATCAGCCTCTGCATGCTTGAGTTTGGTTATATGACAGAAAGACTGGGTGCTGCATCATCAACCACTGGCAAGGAAGAAGTGCTTAGTGAGAACCTGATAGTTGGCGGAGGCCCCTACAACATGGACTCATGACTGCCTGAAATGAACTGTATTTCTGTCATAAACAGGATCTGTTTAGTTAAAGTTATACCCTCTTATTTTAGTAACAGGTAGTTGTGTTTGTGAAGCTGCTTTCAACTGACACATAGCATGAAAAACCGATACCATATATGTAATCCAGAAGGG
Organism: Pongo pygmaeus; assembly: GCF_028885625.2. Taxonomy (NCBI): domain Eukaryota; kingdom Metazoa; phylum Chordata; class Mammalia; order Primates; family Hominidae; genus Pongo; species Pongo pygmaeus. The sequence continues at coordinate 25,982,824 of NC_072378.2, forward strand.
AAAATGAAGGTAAAACTTGAAGATCAAAATGTCATCTCTTAAAAATTGGGTCTGAGTTCAGAAATGATGTCCACATGTTTGAATACACCCCATGTTAGCAGCCAAGAATGGTGGCTTAATACTCTGGGTTCTCCACTTTTACACTGTTGGTGGGACTGTAAACTAGTTCAACCATTGTGGAAGTCAGTGTGGTGATTCCTCAGGGATCTAGAACTAGAAATACCATTTGACCCAGCCATCCCATACTGGGGATATACCCAAAGGATTATAAAACATGCTGCTATAAAGACACATGCACACGTATGTTTATTGCGGCACTATTCACAATAGCAAAGACTTGGAACCAACCCAAATGTCCAACAATGATAGACTGGATTAAGAAAATGTGGCATATATACACCATGGAATACTATGCAGCCATAAAAAATGATGAGTTCATGTCCTTTGTAGGGACATGGATGAAGCTGGAAACCATCGTTCTCAGCAAACTATCGCAAGGACAAAAAACCAAACACCGCATGTTCTCACTCATAGGTGGGAATTGAACAATGAGAATACATGGGCACAGGAAGGGGAACATCACACACCGGGGCCTGTTGTGGGGTGAGGGGAGGGATAGCATTAGGAGATATACCTAATGTTAAATGATGAGTTAATGGGTGCAGCACACCAACATGGCACATGTATACATATGTAACAAACCTGCACATTGTGCACATGTACCCTAAACTTAAAGTATAATAAAAAAAAAATTTAAAAATTTAAAAATTAAAAAAAAGACCCTGGGTTCTCTGAATTATTGATGTTGGAACAAGTTCTTAGTTTCCCCTTCCTTAGATAACTTAGATGAGGGCTACGTGGCATCTGACTGTTGTCTCAATCCAAGAAATTCAATAACTTCTTGATGGGAAGGATGGCTGGCTTTTTGTTTCCTAAGGTTAAATGAAGATCCTAAAAAGAGAAATGAGACAACCAAACAGACATCTCCAAGTATATTAAGTTATATCAGAGGGAAAAATTATGTAAATAGATAAAGGCATGGAAGAACCTGAATTAAGGCAGGGAATTAAAACTATTCTCAGAAAGAATAGTGCACAGTAGGGCAATGATGTAGTAGAACCAACTCACTTGGTGCCAGAAGAGCTCATTATTAATGTTTTTAGAAATTTTTCAAGCTAGTTGTTAAACATAGCCATTAACCATTAAATGATATGAATTTAGAGTTCAATTAATTATATTTTAAAAGGTAATTTTTAAAAGGTAATATTTTAACTTTATGACTTCATAATTATTTCATGGCATTTTACAGTAAGCTCCACTCTTGAGGCTTTTTACATCTCTTGTATCTATATGGTGGGAATACTGTATAAAGATGTGCTATTGCACATCTCTCCCCAACTCTGAATTCAGTAACGTCATGATGGTAGCTTGGAATTGGCCATAATATGAGCTTTAACACCAAAAAAAAAAAAGAAGGCAAAGGCTACAAATTTGGGCTTAATTTATTGTTTTATGGACTTCCTGGACTTAAGAAATTTATCAAACAATGTTCATCTAAGTGTGTGTGTGTGTGGGTGTGTTGTATACACACTACGTATCTATATCCACAAAGACACACACTTACATAAACATAGAAATAGATATGTAGTATGTATACTACATTCATTACTATATATATATATATTTATGTATATATATATTTATATATATAATGAATGCTTTTCAGGCATGAAAACCCTGAAACATGAGTCAGACTTCACTTCCCGCTGATTTCCTTTGCAATGATGTAACCTCTTCTGCAAAGCATAGGTACTCTTGCTAAGATGACATCCTTCATACCCAGCCCTGCATCTGCATTGCCACTGCCTCTATTCATCAGTATGATCTCCAGTCTCCACAGACAGGTCAAGGTTCCCTGATTCCATACTGATCTTCCCATTTGTCTCCTGACTTTTGAAAATATTAATACTTTTTAAAGCTATCTAAGGCTTCACATGACAGTCTACCACCTGCACACAGCTTGTACCAACACCCTATCTTTAAGTGAACCAGGATGTTACATCTTCTCCTGCCAGCAGGTCTGGTCTACCCACCTCACCATGACAGACACCTACTGCCATGGTAACCTCAAAACATTTCACTGACTTAAAAAGCTGGATTCAAGGCCTGCTGACCCTTCCCACACCCTGGGGCTATTACTAGAGGAAAGAGAAGTAATCTAGAGGGAAATTCCAAGGCACCCATGGGTGAGCCAAGAACAGGCTCAAGTAGCACAACATAGAAAATGCACTCTCATTATCTTCTCTTAAATGTGCCCTTCCAATCAGTCTTATAGCCTGTCTACACCTTGGCTTTACTCAAGTAAATCCCTTTTGTTTTAACAGCTCTCTTTATTTTCCACTAAAAAACTATGCTGGTTATCTGGGTCAGAAGCCATATATTGCACTCTGAGAAGTTTCTGGTCTAAAGCAGTGTTCATAGAGGACCACATTGAAGATCAGCTTTCAGTAGAGATGGTTAGTTTAAAGGCAGGGAGTGTTCTAATAGCATCCTCCCACACCTGTGAAGTTGCAGCTGCCACAAAAAGTTGCACCTTCTCCATTCTGGCCTTGAGGACTCCCTGATTCCCTCCTTCCCACTGCCCTCAGCCCACCTACCATTTTCTGCTAACTCTGGTGACTGTCCCATCGCCTCATCTCTCCATTTCCTCTTCTATCCCTAGCCATTTTAGTTTGGTTAAATTTCACACCAACTCGCTGGATCTTGATGCAGCATTTCTCCAGATGCTTTCTTGGACCAGAGCCACCCTAGCCGTTGGTATAATAGAAATAATTATTATTGCCATTCTTATAAACTACTGCACCAGCCAGTCTACATCAACCCCAGATGGAGATATTACTGACCCTCTTCCTCCAGGTCACCCAGTTGGTAAATGAAAGAGATGATATTTGTTCACAAGCTAGTTTGACCTGCAAAATTTTGCTTTTAAACACCTCACAAGAGTGCCTATTTCTTGGAATTATCTTCCATAGCTGCTACTGTCTCCACTAGCTAGTTTCAAAGCATATGGATGATCAGATACAAAGCTTCAGCTTCCTGCCACTTCTCCCTCACTTTTGTCAGTCTTGTTAATACAGATTTTTACATTTTTCATTTTTATTTTTATCATATGAGGAAACTTGGGGTTGGGGAGTATATAAAAATTGTCCGTTGCTATACAGAAAAGAGTTTTGGAGGTCTTCATCTCAATACCAAGAGAAGTGACTTACCGACTTAATGTCTGTGGAAGGGCTTCAAGTTGAACCCAGCGTTTCCTCCAAGCTTGCTCCCTTGGACTTTTTGGAGCAGAGAGATGAGGATTCTTTGCCACCCTAGGGCTTAAGTTGCTAATCATTAATAAAAGTCATCAAACTACAAAGTTGACTCAGAAGGGCTTCTTGCCAAATAGGCTTTGAAGAAGCATTCAGAAATCCAGCCCAACCCCCTCTGCAGTTCTTCCTGCTTTTTGGCTGATGTAAGCTTCTCCACCTTCTCCTTGTGAGTGTCTCCTTGGGACCTCATAGGTGTCCTCTGGTTCAGACACTTGCATATAGCTATTTTGCTTTGCTTTGTGCTGTCTTCAATGTCTTTAGTCTTTTTTGAAAAGGTTAAAAAGAGATAAATTACAATTAAAGAGTTCAGTATTTTTGTATTTTTTCCTCTGCTATTTTTTATTTTCCCCCTTATTTGAAATTTTGTTAATTTTTTTCTTCTTTGAAATATGTGAATTGTAATATTATAGATAAACTTGAACTTCATTCACTCTGTTGCTTTCTCTTTCCCTGGGTCCTTGTCCTTTTCTCAGCAAACCAAACCAAACCAAACCAAACAAGCCTGACATAAATATAATATGATTTCTCCATTTTTTTCTATTCTTACTATTTATATGAGTATTCACAAACTATATGTAACAATGCTTTGTATTATTTCTAAATTTGCACACATGCTATCATGTAGCATTTATGGGCCATTCTATAACCACTTTGGAAAATAAGTGACATAAATTTGGCATACCTACATGTGCACAGTGAAGGCCAAACTCTTTCAATTTCTTGTGGTTAACTCTTGTGCTAACACCCAGGAAGTCAAAAGCACTGTCACTGCTTTACAAGAATGTGTATAGTTCTGCTTGTCCTTGTCTCATAGATGAGGCAAAGCCTTCAGACTCCTAGCTTTCTGTAGTTTATTTCCAGCTCTCTGAATGCCTTGGGTTCATAATCCAGACTCCTTTCTTTATATGAGCATTAGAGTCAGCCATGGAAATTTACACCTTGTTCTGTGCTTTAGTGGCTTTCCTGGCCTTAGCTCATACTCATCACTTTGACTTTAAATCCCTTCTTACTTTATGGCCCTGAGGAGATCTCCTTTAGATTCTGAGTTTGACTCTTTATGCCTATTTGAACTGTATTGTGAGAGGAGAGTGAGTAAACTACCTCTCAATACCCTGGCTGAGAAGTGGGAGCCCGGCAGGATACTTCACAGATCAAGAATTCAGAAGGAGGAACCCGGGTCCTGGGGAGTCAGAGCTACCATTTACTGCACATTTATTACATGTCATCCTCACAATGCTTTCAGGTAAGTTTTATTATATTCTTTATAACATAAAAGAAAAAAAACAGATTTCTTCCATCTGCACTTTAAGAATTTAAGTATGGAAAATTTAAGCCCGTTATCATGTGGGGGTAGTGTCAATTTCACCTTTCTACGTAAAAGATTTTTCCCTGAGTCATTTCTGAAGGACTCTGGACCCTGGGATAAATAATGATCAACTTTGGGATTCACATATCACAGGAAATGTTTCTGACCCTGAATTATCCAAGTCAGAAAATGTTACTTGGTTTTGCAATTTAATGTTTAACTTTATTTAAAGTCTCCTGAGTTGTTTACATGCTACTTGGTTTGACTTGGTAGAAATAGACCCAAGTTGTCTCTGTGTAGAAAGAATAACAATTCAGATTTTCTTCACCTCTATGATTAAACACTTGAATATGAATTGAGATATTTCCTTGACTTAGGTTGTAATATCCATCTTTTTTAAAAAAAGAATTTTACATTTTCCTTTTGAATAAGATTTATTTTTAAACTGCTTTGTTTTAGCCATGGGGATCATCAGAAAAGATAGAGTACACATTTCTCCTTTAACAGTTATCTTTAGCCAGGCGTGGTGCTTCACGCCTGTAATCCCAGTGCTTTGGGTGGCCAAGGCCAGAGGATTACTTGAGGCCAGGAGTTTGAGACAAGCCTGGGCAACAAAGTGAGACCTCCTCTCTACAATTTTTTTTTAGAAAATTGGCTGGAGATGGTGGCACGCATTTGTATTCCTAACTACTCAGAAGGCTGATGAGGAGGATTCCTTGAGCATAGGAGTTCAAGGTTACAGTGAGCTATGACCATGCCACTGCACTCCAGCCTAGATGACACAGCAAGACTCTCTCTAAAACAAAACAACAACCAAAAAAAAAAGCTATCCTCAGACTTGTTTCATAAGACTGTGAACATTGTTGTTAATAATCAGTCACATGACAGCTCAGCAGGATGTAGGCTCTGATTCTGGGTTACATTTCAGAGGACTCCAGTGCACAATCCTGTTGTGATCATAAGAAACCTGTCTCTAGTTTTCCTAGAGGAAGCCCAGGATGGGTCCAGGGAGAGGAAGCACCTTTCAGAGTCAGACCCTCCCTCAAAGCTCACAATGTCCAGCAGGGATTCTGATGAAACAGGGGTAGCTGTCAAGCAAACACACTGAATGAGCCTAAGTCTTAAAACAAAAGACTTGACTAAATGGCAGTGGTCATTCACTGGAGCTTGGCTGGTTTTTCACACACACTCTGGTCTAAACAATGAACCCATATGTTATGTTATATCTGCTCAGAACCTTACATCTTCTTGGTTCTGGCAAATCCTTTTTTCTCCAAGTTCAAGTCAGACTCCTGTTTTGCCTTACCATCTCTATGACAAATGGGGTCAATCTGGTCACTCTAGTTATCAGGCTGACATCATCTGGTCATGGGCTTGGCAGTCCATCTAGAACGCTAGTGGAACACTCCATCTCTATTATTTTGTCTTCTATCAGCTGAGCAAAATGGTGCATTTTTTGTTATCTACACAATGCATTAACTTATGTCCTAGATTGCCATACTGAAAACACGTCTTACTTTTTTCCTTAGACATGTCTGCTTTCTAGTCTACTTTCCAGTTTCGATGCCATTTCTTTCAGCAACTATTTTACCAGGAATGCCCAGCTAAAACTGCAAAATCATATATTGAGGACAATGGCTATGGAAAAGAAGAAAGAACAATTGTGACAAGTATAATCTTTAGAAGAATACACAAAAGAAAATCAGGAGTGCTTATGGGCTGAGGTGTTATATGCTTTCAGATAGAATAGTAAACAAAATTGATATCTGTAGTGCATAAAGGATGTCATAATTATCAAGTGAGAAAGTGTTGCATTCTTTAACCAGCACAAGTTACACAATTATACCATGCTGAATTCATATCAAGATAACTTCACTTACTACCTGGGACTTAGAGTAAATGTATTTTACTTGGTTGAGTCTCACTTGGAGATCATTGAAAAAAAGTAGGAATAAATCATGAAACAAAATGAAACCATCCACCATACTTTGCATATAACAGAAAATCAATAAATGAAGGTCATCTGTCATAATTATCATTATCATTATTATTTCTATGACCACCTCTGAAATGTCATAATTAATATTCATGATTGAAATAAAGAAATTAAAAATCAAATTCATTCAAAATAATCAAATACAATGTAATTAAAAAGTTGGAAGCAGTCAGCCATGAGTCAAAAAATATTGTTACTATATGCATTCCAAAAAGAAATGTAAAGGGATAGCATTCCCTACAAACAATGAATAAAATAAAATTCCCTGTATTTAATAAACAGCATCTGTAAAACCTACAACAAATATTCCAAAGGTGAATCTTCCTGTTACAATCAGATACATAAAAGAGGTGTTTGCTACATCTATTCACTGAAAGGCCTAACTAGCACAATAACACAAGAAATGTGAAGCAATTAGAAAAGAAATAAAACTGTAATTATTAACAGATAATATGATTGTCTACATAAGAAAACAAAAAAAAATCTGTACATAAATTACTGTAATTAATGTGAGTTTAGCAAATTTGACAGATGGAAAAGTGATATTCAAAGACTGACTGCATTTTAATTACCAGCCCAAAACAAAAAAAAAGATATTATAAAAAGAGATACAATTCACAATGGCAATAAAAGAATGTAACAGCAACAAAAGGATATAAAACCTAGGAATAAATCTAACAAAAAATGTAGAAGATTGTTATGTAGAAAATTGTAAAGCTTTATTGTAAGGTATTAAAGTCGAACTAAATAAAGAGACATAACATTTTTATGAACAGGAACATTCAAAAATGTAAAAATCTCATCTCTCCAGACTAATCCATATGCCATTCCAACCAATATTCCAAAATAATTTTCCATATAATTTAATTTACTAAATATATCCTCAAGTAAAGATGGTGGTTATCTCTTTCTTTGCAATCATTCTTCTACTCTGCCCCTCACCTCCTTTTCAGAGACTCCTTGTAATAAGGCCTATTTAACACTAAATATGTGCTGAGCACTATTCTAAGCACTTTACATACAATAACACTTTTACTTCTCATAGCAAACTTCTATGGTTGATACTATTATTATGCCAGTTTACAGAGAGGTTAAGTAACTTGCTAGTAAGCTATGGAGTCAGGAATCCAACCGCCCGGAAAGTCTGGCTGTTGTGTCCATTCTCTTACCCTCCAGACTATTTCATCTGCTGGGCAAACATTGAAACCAACTTTCAACATCAGTTTCCTATAAAATTTCCCTCTCATTATTCTTCCTTTTGTATGTTGACATTACTGTGAATTTGAGCTGTATCAATTTTCTTCCAAATTCCTGAGATCACCTGCCTACCTTCCTTCCCTTCCTTCCTTCCTTCCTTTTTTCCTTCTTCCTTCCTCCCTCCTTCCGTCCTTCTCTCCTTTCCTTCCTTCTTCCCTGCTTCATTTTTTTCTTATTCTTTCCTTCCTTCTTCCCTTCCTTTCTTATTTCTCTCCTTCTTCCCTAATTCTAAGGATATTTGTCATTTCTAAGAAAACCTTTTTCACACATCTAATTTTTGTTTTAAGTATGTCAGCATATATTTCTGATATTATTCATTTATATATGTTAAATATTTATACCAACATTCTTCTAGTTTGGAGTGGGGTTCTAGTTTTTCTGTTAATTTTGGTGCTCTGTCTTGAGGATGTTGAGTTGTACTTGTCTATTGGTTTTTGTTACAAGTGATGGTGTTGAATTGCCAAATAGAAGAATACATTTCCAAAACTTAAATGTTATTTACTACTGAAGTACAGGTTAATGAACTTTCTGATTCTGAGAACTTGTCTTAGCAGATGAGGGTGAATGTTGGTTGTGCTGCCGGGATGGGTGTGTGAGGTGCTGGCATTTTGAATCTGGGGGCTCCATGTTCTTATCTGAAACATTTTTGTTTCTTAGCCCCTAGTAACCACATCAATCACTTAAAGTGTAGCTAGATTGCAAATCGTAACTTGGAGAAAAATGAAAAAGGTAATTTCTTTCTTATTCTCCTCTTTTTTATTTTATTTTTTCCCTCTGCCTCCTTTATGAAGGGGAGTTTGCTGCAGCTTGACTTGGCTTTTCTCAGCTTCCAACATTTACACCAAAAGCTCTTAATTTGGCTCAGTTCCTTTTGATTCCTCCCTCTCCCACTCAGACTCTTATTTTTCTCTTGGTCTAAATCAGGATGAGGAGCAAGATCATGTCAATGTTGTTACAAGAGAGGGTTAAGGGCCAAACCTATTTATTGGCCTTTGTATTGCAAGGTTTAGTTTTTATTGTACTCAGTTGTGGCTTCTATTTGTCAGACACCTGTGCTTACAAGTGATAGAAGTCCAACTGAAATGGCTTTGGAAGAGAAAGAAAGAGAAAAAGAAAATATGGAGACTGAGGTAGGTCACAGAATATAAGAATGAGCAGCTGTAACAAGCACAGTTCCAGGGACCAGAGACTGGAATTAAATCTCTGCCCCAAAATAAATGAAGACCTTTCAAACTCTTATTTCAGCTGTTCTTTTGCACTTTCTCCCTTCTCTTAAATCTTCTCCAAGAGGCAACAGACAAGTCTGTTGGCAGTTTTGGAGTCTCATTCATCACATCCATAAAAGAGAAGAAAAAGCAGCTGTGTTCAAAACCTAGGAAAGGCTCTTATTGGCCCAGCCCAGAGTACTTTATTACCATTTGAGCCAATTGCTGCAGCCTTGTGGGTGCAGTACCAAGTTGTCTGATTGGTCACTCCCATCATCCCAGTGTTTTTCAACCTACAACCTGACCCAATGTTTTTCAGGTCATTACTCTTATCAATTTAGTACCTCTTATCAATTTAGCCAGTATGATTTTTTAAACAAAATAGATGAGGCCAGAATAGAATGGAACAGATCAGAGTGCATCCCACTTAGTAAGAGTCAGGATTATTTTGTGAAACTTTTGATTCTGCAACACATATGTTTACATAATAAGCCTGTATACTAGTATTGCAGCACACTTCAAAAATTATATTCTTTACTCTAGACCAGTCGTACTCCAAAAGGATGAAAATTCTTCTCTTTACTACACGTTTTATGTATTTTATTTCTATTGATAATGCCTCTGCTTCCCAGATGTAATGCTTTTGGTTGGACTTTCAAAAAGGATGGCCTAGATGATAATTGTTCAACCATGTAATTGCTTCACTTTTCATTACCCTGTGGGTTTATTGGGCAGATACATCTATTTCTCCTCTGGACTCCAAAGTCAAAGGTTGTGTTTTGTACGCATGCTTCTTTCTTTACTCTAGGTCGAACTCTATTCCACAGTCCAGTCTGGGAACTGACGTAAGCTTCTAGTTGTTAGACAATGGTAGCCATCAGAGAAACTTAAGGTGATCTAAAGTTAGGTTTAATAAAAGTAAATTTTAGACTAACATCTGCCGTATGTACAGATATTTATGAAACCATCTAACCATCAGATTGCGCCAAATGTTCATTCCTAGCAGATGCAACACCATTCCAGAGACAGGATTTTGTTACCCTTAGAGTTAGTATCAGGCAAAAGGAAATCAATCTAAACCAATGCTTTGGACACAGGCTTATCTAGAAATGAAGCCTAGGGTATCTTCCATAAAACTACAGGTTACAGACCTTACTGAACTCTCCAGATCTGGACTCTGCCGAGTCCAGCTTTGGCAGAAATGTGGCTGATAGAGGCCATTACAGGAGTGTCCTTTGGCCTGTAACCCTCTTTTACATCAGCCTGGCTGACCACCCTGGAATGAGACCTCTTGGGAAAGCTGACAGCCCACAGAGTGAAACCTTCAACCAATTGGCACATACATACCTCCCTATAGTAAAATATCTAAAGGCTAAATACAGTCTTAACATGCCAAATAAAAAGCACTAAAGCATGTCCCTTAAGCTTGAAGAAATTAATCATCAGTTGACAAATTCATTATAACTTGATGGCAAATAAAACAGCCCACATGAACAAAACTGTTTTATAAGTGCTTTTCTGGATACCACATAAAAATGTCTTTCACGAAATTATTAGGTTGGTGCAAAAGTAATCGCGATTTTTGCCATTAAAAGTAATGGCTTCCCACAACCAGATGTCCCCTGCAAAGTAGCGACCTCTGATACCAAACCAAAAGCAGAGGTCATAAGGACTATATCCCTTACACACACACACACACACACGTTAAAAGTAATGGCAAAAATCGCAATTACTTTTGCACCAACCTAATACAGCTTGCATTGAAATCCAGTGCTAAACTCAGCTTTCAGGAAACCAATGTGACATAATATTGGTAAAGAAAACAAAGTGGAGAGTATCAAGGTAATGAATGAAAGGAATGAAGAGACTTTATTGAAATACTCTTGGGCATTATCTGCCTCTGCTTTTACTTGAACTCGTGGCTGGCTTTTGGTTTTACTTTTCCTTTCCCCTCGAAAAGTAGGTCATCTGCTCTGCTGGGCTTTATTATCTGGGGACGTTACTTGCCCTTGGCCTTGTGGTGGCTCTTGGTCTTCTGGGGCAGAAGCACGCCCTGAATGTTGGGCAGGACACCGCCCTGCGCGAAGGTGACTTTGCCCAGCAGCTTGTTAAGCTCCTGGCCAGCTACAGGTGGCGAATGGCCAGCTACAGGTGGCGCAGGATGATGCGGGTCTTCTTGTTGTCGCGGGCCGGGTTGCCAGCCAGCTCCAGGATCTCGGCGGTCAGGTACTCCAGCACGGCCGCCAGGTACACCTGCGCTCTGGCCCCGACACGCTGGGCATAGATGCCTTTTCAGAGCAGACGACGCTGGAGCCCGGCCAGGGAAGACCAAGCCTGGGACTTCAGCGCGAGCCTCGCCACCCTGCTTCCCACAACCAGATGTCCCCTGCGAAGTAGCGCCCTCTAATGCCAAACCAAAAGCAGAGCTCATAAGGACTATATCCCTTACACACATACACACACACACACACACACACATACACACACACATCCCTTAACGGCTAACTTCTCTGGAAGGTGCCTCATCCAAGCAAAGCAGAACTGCAGATACTTTTACATGCCTTTTTCCATTATTTTTTATCCAATCAGACTTTTTCAGACTTCCTTTGAATACAAGTATCTGCAGGATTTTCCTTGTCACCTGTAGACACTTTTTCTCTTTTCAAGGAAGCTAGAAACAGATTTTGATATGCCTAAAGTTTTGAAGTGTTCTACAATCTCTAGAAAGGGCTCCAAGAAAGCCATGTGTAATATGCGTTTTTTGTATAATTTGAGAATATTTATTTCCTCTATAGAGGGCAAGAAAATGAATGGGATGTGGATGTATGAAAGTCATATGTTATGTATTCATGGAAATTAATAAGTATATCATACATAGGTTAAGAAATGGGAGGACAAAGAGATAACTATATTCATGAGGCCTGAAATAAACAAGACACCTGGGCACAAGATACTTACGATATACTAAATATACAGCTAACACTAGATATCCAGGGTACACTGAAGGTTATACAAGCACCCAGTATTTTCAAGGCCTTGATTCAGCCACCTACTGGGGACACCCATTCTGTCACCATGTGTTCTCTGTTCAAGAAACACACTACTATTCAGCCTTTAACAATAAGGAAGTCATGCTATTTGTGAAAACATGGGTGAACCCAAGGAACATTAGGGTAAGCAAAAAAAACAAACAAACAAACAACAAAAAAAAAACAGGCACAGAAATGCAAACACTACATCATCTCACTTGTATATGGAATCTAAGTATATCAAACTTCTAGAAGCAGAGAGGAGAACAGAGGTTACCAAATGTTACAGGTTGCGGAAATGTCGGCAAAGCATACAAAATTTTAGTTAGACAGGAGGAATAAGTTTGGTTCAGGCGATCTATTGTAAAACACGGTGACTGTAATTAGTACAATGTATTGTATACTTGAAAATTGCTATGAGAGTAGATTTTAAATGTTCTCACCACAAAAAGATACATATGTGAAGTAATGGATAATTATCTTGATTTAGCTGTTCTATAGTGTTTACGTATATCAAAACATCATGTTTTACACCATAAATATATATATATATACACAAGATTTATTTGTCAATTTTAAAAAAGAAATATATAAAACCCATGGCTGTTTAGCATATCTTTCTCATAGAGCAAGTGTGTGTTATTATTCTCTCCTATGGCACTTCCTGTCTGTGGGCTCCCTTGTTGGAATCTCCATGCTAGTCCTTGTAATCACACCATTAGCTGGGAAAGTTAATGTGGCAGAGAAAGACAGGATGTTGGCACATTCTGTACTCCCAGGTCAACACTATGGTCCTCCCATCTTGCTTGCTCTCTATTCTAAGTATGTAAAATTACGCTATCTTTTTCCCTTGCATCTTGCAGTGGATTTTAAATTTATTTAACCAACTATGCATATCTATCATCTTTATTTGGCCTGTGAGATTTTCTGTTTCATAGATGGCCTGCCTCCTTATAGCAAACTTGGAAGCTCCATTGCATCAGAATATTTTCCAACAAGATGCCAGGGTTAAGATCAAGAAAGACGAGAGAAATAGAAGTTCAGCTGCTGGGAGACTCTAAGTGAACAACTAGTAATCTTGTAGGATGTTGAAACAGATACACTGGCATCTGATCCAAGGCCATGTGAATCATAAATTCCTTTTGCAATGGCATCCTTGAGTGGATCACTGGTAAGGCCTCCCACCTGGCCCATTGTAACAGATGATTGACCATACCTCCAGGCCATTCAAAATGCTTCCTGCTGCCTGGGGAGCTGGCCAAGCACACTATTGGCCAACACCAAGTACACTAGCTGCCAGCGAGTTCCTTTTATCAGACTTGAACATCATATACCAAAGACAGTTTCAGAACTACCGTGGTTTTTAAAATTAGAGTTCTAGTTAATGTGTTTTTGCTAATAATCTATTGGTTGTGTTAGTAATTAATAATTCATGGATTGTGAATCATCCAATCAACTAGTAACATTAACACAGCAGGAGGTGGGGGAGAAATTTTAAATTTCTCTCAGCTTTAACATGTTTTCTTATGTGGTTTGTTTTCTTTAGTGGTTTGTTTTCAAGATTATAGAGTACTGTGTGCATATGCTCTGATGTCCCACTTATGAAGTGACAGCCTCTGTTCCTTTGCTTTTTCATTAAAGTCTTTAAATATCATTTCATGCTCTGTTTGAAGTTTAAGTATCATCTTCATAATGTTCTCAACCTCTTATGGTATCTTGGTTTAATCTGTTTCCTAATTTGCTAGTCCAACTCCTTCTCCATAATTTTTAAAATAATTTTTCCAATTTACTAAGATTTTGAATCAGTCCTGGAGACATTGATCCCTCAATCTAGGTGCAATGTTTTCCAGGATCACTCTTCTTTTCCAGGTCAGATAATTCCTGCTCAAGCTAGGGTTGACTCAAAAAGGCAGCTTCTGACAGCAGTTGATTGTAGGTGGCTGGATTTATGACCCAAACTTGACCAGTGTCATTTCTCATAGACTTAAGTTATGGAGATTAGTTTCTCTCAAGTAGTTGAAGCCGAAACCTACAAAATTTAGGTGCTGTAGGAAGAATCTTTTCAAAGTACTCTTGGTACGGGCCAGACTCAGGTTCTAGGCTGTCTGGTGTTGCTTTCTGAGTGGTTCATGCCAAATATGAACACTATTAAATCAGAGTGGAATTTGATCAACTCATTTACATGCATCATTTATTTTTTGTCCAATGAGAGATTGGGTTGTCCCTATGCCTTCTTTGAATATGGCAACTATAAATAGTTCCTACTTGGTACTGGCTGCCAGTCTTTTTATCTCTAAGTAGTGGGAGGCTGAATCTACTATGCCTGGGTCTTCCTTTAAGTAGTTTGCTATCACCATAAATGACTTTAAGAACATTTGTTTGCCATCCCCAAAAACAATTCTAACTTTTACCAAAACTCAGAAGATTAGCATGAGAGATGCCCTACAGAGAACTACTCCATCTACTTTAACAAGGTCTTGAAACAAGTGTGCTCCAACATGGGCATTTCATCCAAGGCAACATGTTTTGAGAACTATTTTATCAAGGATATCGTCAAGCACACAGTAGGACAAGACTCCCTCTAGGCTCATTGTAACAGATACTGCACTGTAGCCTCTAGAGAGAGCTAATGATCTGTGCACCTGCTCCTACCCAGGGAATTGACTAAGCATGCTATATCTGAGGACATCAAGGTCATTATCAACTACACCAACTCTATCCAGATAAGCTGCTGTTGAGGATTCAAAGAGCATAAGACAAAGGCTCTGTTCACAGCCATCAACATTTTCTGTTAATAGCTACCTCTTAATGTATTCATATTTCTGATGGATAGCTCTTTCTATTACCTCTTTGTGAATTGTTCAGGATCCTATATAATTGACTTGGTAAAACTTTTCTCCTTTCTACCTTAAATATTAAAAAGTAGGTCTATTTTGTTTCTGATTTTTCCTAATGAGGGATAGCACATGCTTGTATGTTTGTGTTTCAAAAAACCTACTATGTGGCCAAAAATGGTCTCAGTTCACCACATGATTTAGTGAAGGCCCCTGTATTAGTCTGTTCTTATGCTGCTAATAAAGACATACCTGAGACTGGGTAATTTATAAAGGAAGGATGTTTAACGGACTCACAGTGTTTCACAAAGAGAGTTTCAGAACTACCTCGGATTTTAAAATTAGAGTTCTAGTTAGTTCTAGTTAATGTGTTTTAGCTAATAATCTATTGGTTGTGTTAATAATTCATCAATTCAGCATGGCTGGGGAGGCCTCACAGTCATGGCAGGAGGCAAATGAGAAGCAAAGGCACATCTTACATGGCAGCAGGCAAAAGAGAGCTTGTGCAGGGGAATTCCCACTTACAAAAACATCAAATTTCATGTGACTTCTTCACTACCATGAGAACAGTATGGGGGATGGGGGAAACTGCCCCCATGATTCAATTATCTCCACCTGGCCCCACCTTTGACATATGGGGATTATTACAATTCAAGGTGAGATTTGGGTGGGGACAGAGCCAAACGTTATCAGTCCCATTGCTTTTAATGTGAATAGCCTGAATTAATTTATCTAATTATTGAGGTTAGACACATGTTGTATAATTGTTGGATTTATTTTTTTTCTGGTTTCAATTGCCATGATCTTGTGTCTTAGTTTTAACAGATTTTTGGCCACAGTAGGGGAACTGCCCTTTGAAAGTATTGGAATCATCTTTGATTCCAATTGAACTGTACAAACATTTTGTTTTTCAACTTCTGAAGAAAGTTCTATCAGAATTGCATTGAATTTTTAGATTAATATAAATGATAGACATTTGTGTAGACTTGTGATTTGCCATTTAAGAAGCTAGAAGCTTTGAGGTATGCGAACTCTTTATGTACTTCTGTAAAGCTTTATGGTGTTCTTCATGGAGCTTTATACATTTTATGGAGCTTATTTTAAATTATTTTTCTTGCTTATTAACATATCTGTGTATAAATGTAATACGAGACTGTTACATTTTATTTTTAACTGCTTTTCTATTAATGAATGCTATTGATATTTGTGTTATAATATTGTATTTGGCTGCTTTGCTAAATTTTATCATTTCAGTTTTCCAGGTTTTCCTCTAGGATTTTCCAGGTAGACAGTAATCTGTCAAGCAGGTAAGTAGTTGCTAAGCAGCAGCACAGGGGCAGCTGCTAGGCTAGCTTGCCACGTTTTTACATATTTAGCCAGGAAGGAGACAATGAATCCAAATGTTAGACAGTTTGTCTTAGTTTGGGCTGCCATGAAAAATTACTGTAGGCTTAAAAAACAGAAATTTATTTATCACAGTTCCAGAGGCTGAGAAATCCAAGATCAAGTTACCAGGAGATCCAGTGTCTGCTGAGGACCCACTTCCTGACTTGCAAATGGCCCTCTTCTCCCTGTTTCCCCACATGGCAGAGAGCAGAAAAAGAGAGAGAAAGCAGGCTCTCTCTTGTTTTATAAGGATGCTAATTCCATTCATGAGCTCTCCATTATCATGGCCTATTTACCTCCCAAAAACCCAACCTCCTAATTCTATCACCATTGAGGTTGAGGTTTCAATATCTGAATTTGGAGAGAACAAACATTCAGTCCATAGCACAGTTTATTATTTAAACAAGTAGCAAAAACAAAATCAACATGATGTTACATCCCAGTTTGCCTAGTTCCAAAAGAAGACATGAAACTGGAAGGGCCAAATGACAAATGACACAAGAGGTGGACTGTTCTGTCATTGAGGAGCCAACTCCACACTACAGCCATGCAATTTTATAGCCTGCATCTAACCAAAGGGCAGATGTAGAAAGTCCTATGTCTCACTGGAACCAGAGAAGTGATAGATGAGAAACTACCTCACAGCAGCCTCCCGCAAGATAAGTAACTTCCATCTAGTTGGGGAGGCTGATGATAAGTGGTCTTGTGACAATTCCTCACAAAACTGCCTCTTCGCATATAAATATAATATAATTATAATTATAATATGATATATTACAGAGAATTCTGCCACACAGGGGATTCTGGGAGGATCACAGGGCATTCTACCATAATGGATCAGAGTGCAACTGAGCCTTGCCTGTGTGGCCTATGTGCAGATCTGCAAAGTTGCCAGGGTGCCATAGAAGAGCCACTGTCCTCAACAAATCATATGATTATTTTACTCTGTTTCAGTAATTAAACTTCTTCTCTAAATACATTATATAATAGTCTGAAGTGATGATTTAAAATAGTGATAATAGTAGACTTGAATTTCTCAGATATAATACACACTTTTCTTTGACATATATTTCTGCCATGTTACTAGCAGGCTTTAATTAAAAATAAGCATAAAATATTAGCATCTACCCATTTAGCAACTAGTTGATGCACATGGTTCTTTTCTCCTTTAATTTGTGTCATGAATTACATTTATAATTTTTATCATTAGCAACAATAGAAGCCATAATAATGGAAAAATATCCTGAAAATGCTGTGGCAAAACATTTTTCAATCTAGAATTCTATGCACTGCTAAACTATAATTATAGGATGAGAGTAAAATAAAGACATAGACAAAGACTGAAAAGTTTTACAACTCACAGAAAGACAATTAAGTTAATGTATAGTAAAAGAAAATAATATTTTCACCATTTGGATTTCAGAAATCTAAAAGTTTTATAACACATTGTTAGTAAGAACATAAGGAAATGAGCAATGAAATAAATTATTGATAGATGTGTAATTTGTTGCAGCCCTCTGTGAAGAGCAATTTAGAAGTATCCATTAATATTTAAACACAGATACTTTTTTTTTTATTATTATACTTTAAGTTTTAGGGTACATGTGCACAATGTGCAGGTTAGTTACATATGTATACATGTACCATGTTGGTGTGCTGCACCCATTAACTCATCATTTAGCATTAGGTATATCTCCTAATGCTATCCCTCCACCCTCCCCCCACCCCACAACAGTCCCCAGAGTGTGATGTTCCCCTTCCTGTGTCCATGTGTTCTCATTGCTCAATTCCCATCTATGAGTGAGAACATGCGGTGTTTGGTTTTTTGTCCTTGCGATAGTTTACTGAGAATGATGATTTCCAATTTCATCCATGTCCCTACAAAGGACATGAACTCATCATTTTTTATGGCTGCATAGTATTCCATGGTGTATATGTGCCATATTTTCTTAATCCAGTCAATCATTGTTGGACATTTGGGTTGTTTCCAAGTCTTTGCTACTGTGAATAGTGCCGCAATAAACATATGTGTGCATGTGTCTTTATAGCAGCATGATTTATAGTCCTTTGGGTATATCTCCAGTAATGGGATGGCTGGGTCAAATGGTATTTCTAGTTCTAGATCCCTGAGGAATCGCCACCTGACTTCCACAATGGTTGAACTAGTTTACAGTCCCACCAACAGTGTAAAAGTGTTCCTATTTCTCCACATCCTCTCCAGCACCTGTTGTTTCCTGACTTTTTAATGATTGCCCTTCTAACTGGTGTGAGATGGTATCTCATTGAGGTTTTGATTTGCATTTCTCTGATGGCCAGTGATGATGAGCATTTTTTCATGAAAACACAGATACTTTTGACCCACAAATTCAACCAAGAGATTTTCACCTGTAGTTACACTTGCACTGGTGTGGGCTGAAGTATATGCAAGAATATTTATTGCTACATTGTTAATAGCAAAGAAAGAAATCAATAATATAAATCAATAATATAAAACATATACCATTTAATATGGTGAACACCCTGTTAAGAGTGCTTTACATATGTTAACTCATTTATTAACTCTCCGAACAATCCTCTGAGGCCAGAGCAATTATCATCCCACATGACAGATGAGGAAACTGAGGAGCAAAGCTGTTAAATAACGTGCAGGCACTGTTATGTGTCTTTTACCTCTTGTGGAAAAGACAGTCTTATATGTTGACAAACCCATTTTTCTTTTCCTGAGCTACTGGACTGCTCATTCCCATCATCCTTTGAAGTCACCTTGTGTGCCTCCACTGAACAGTCTGCATTGGATGGTGATGCCAGTAGGAAAGAAATATTTGCTTTCTTAAACCACTGAGATTTTGTGCAGTTTAGTTGTTAACACTGTATAGTCTAGCTTACTCTGACTAATTCAGAAATTGGTACCAGAGGTGGAGTACTGCCTTAACAAAAAACTAAAATAATTCTGCTGTCATTGCTCCATGAAAAAATCATGGAGGCAGTGAAGATAATGCAGTATGAACTGTATTTCAGTGAAGATGGGGCACAAACTGGATGCAGACAAGTAACAGCCAATTAGTTTTCAAGGGTAATGTGACATGTTTCACTTCTTTGTTGGCTGGGCCAAACTCCATTTTAAGATCCTTACTTCTTTATTCACCTGTATTTACTTTAAAAAAAGCTCTAAAAGCAAAAAACTCAGTTTTCAAGCCTTCTTGCAACTAATGTGGTCTTGGTGCACATTTCTAGGCAGGAACACATAAGGATTTTCTGATTTGAGAGTTGATGTGAACTCTGGATATGCACCCAATGATTATGAAACAAAAAAATGAGGAGGGAAGCCAAAAGACTTGGCATAGGTATATTAGCCTAGAGGTGACAGATAAAGTGAAAATCTCAGTAGCTTACAAAAATAAAGGTGTATATCTTGTTCACACTACATTCATTGAGATTGGCTGTAGCCCTTCTCCATGTCATGTTCCTGTCAGGATCTAGGTCAATAGGGTAGATTCTGTGTGGAAGATGGGTGGTTGCATTATGGAGAGAAAATAAATAATTTGGTGAGCCATGAACTGGTGGTAAAAGTTTATTGTGGATGTGACTTATGTGACTTCTATTCACATTTTATTGGCCAAAGTAAGTCATATAGATATGCCTGATGCCAATTGCATAGGAAAGTATCACCATCCCAAAAGGAAGGACAGAGATATTTGTAATTAAAAATACAATGCATCACAATCCAAACTTCTGATCACAAATATTCGGTTCATGCTCCTTTCCACACACAAAATATATTCAATGGGTGCCCCCTCCCACTCCAAGAAAGAAAACCCAAAAGTCCTATCTAGTCACAGCATCAGCACTGAAGTGCAGGATCTCATGATAATCTCTGCATAAGTCTGGATTTGGGTCCTTTTGTTCTGAAACCAATAAAATGACAAGTCTGCCCCACCTCTACTCTACCGCACAACTGCATGTACAACAGTGGAACAGGAATAGGATAGCTACAAAAACAGGAAACAGACAATACTCACTTGTTGGAGGAAATTACGAAATCATCCAGGGCAGATATTGTGAAGTTTTTCTACACTGGAGGTGTACTGACTAATTCCTTGCTTAGTCCGTAGTTCTACATCCTCAGAATAGCTCGTTGTTTTCCATGGCCTTTGGCTCCACCTTCTGGGAAATCTTTTCCATTATTCCTTTCAGCCACATTTGAAGAGGACATTGGATATGCCCCTCCTTAGGAACTGAGCACCTTTCACAGTCCATCTTCTGTCAAAAAATTTAAAAATAAATAAAATTTAAAAATTGGTATACCAGGGTAAACCAATATATTTTTTGAGTCCTGAAGTTACGGTCTCCTTTAGCCCAGGCTGATTTGTACAACTCTCAAGGCCCTTTTTATTGCCTTGCTTACAACCAACTTTGCATGCTAACTTTACTTGCCACCCTTCCCTTCCCAATTAATTTGAAGATGTGCTCTTCTCTCTTCAAATCTTTCTCTAGACTTAATTTTGGGCACTTCAAGCCTATCAGATTCCTATCAGATTTCTATCAGAAAGCCATGTTCTTTGTCTCATTTTTCTGAGCCATTTTGTTGAATCAAAAGTATTTACTAGATACTATCTTAATTCAGAGGTTTGAACAACAAACATGAACATTGTTGAACGTGGTTCCCTCATTGTTTTGACTTTAGTTCTTGTCATGAGAATGACTTTTAACAAGTTTTTTGTTTCTTAAGTCATTTCTCAATTAAGATGAAGTTTTTTTCTTCCAAACCTAAAAGTCTAGATATTCTGAAACTGGCCAATTATTTTTGGGCCTCCTATATTTTTGGAGAACATTGTCAAATACAACCAATAGTAACAAAGACAAACTACTGACAGCCAATATCTTAACCACTTCACCCAAAGCAAGAAGCTCATTAGATATATTATCAGCTTTCCAAGTTGCTTTAGGCAAAAGTTTAATGTATTTCAAAGGTTATGCTTCTAGCCTCTAAATTTTTTTTCCTTTGCCTCCTGATAAGTCCTGAAGCCAATACTACACACGTTTGGACTTTTGTTTGTTCATTTGTTTGTTTCTCTTATGGTAGCATTTGACCTCTAGTACTAATTTTTCTTTAATCAGTCAGAACAGGGTAGGTTATGCTGCAGTAGCAAATAATCCCCCAAATCTCAATAGTTTACAAGAACCTCCTTCAATCTACATGTGCAGTGGACAGCTGTTGCTCTGTTCCACATCATCTTCACAATAGCGCTGGGTTGATAGGACAGCTTCCATCTAGAACATACTAAGTCTCATGACAGAAAAGAGAGAGAATTGAAAAAGTTTTTGACTGGAAATGACACATCATTTTGGCTCAAATTATAGTAGTCAAATTAAACCACGTGAACAATTTTGATATTAATAAAGAAGGGAAATAGAATCCTTCCTCAAGAGAGAGGAAGAAAATATCTGTGTACAAATCACTGGTGGACTCAAAAAGTAGAGCGAGCTTCGATCCTTGATGTCATCATTTTATCACTGCCTTACTTTTGAGCTGTGTAAACCAGTGTTTCCAGTTCATGAGTCCAGCTATTCTAATTTACTACTTAACTCATATGTTAAGGTCTTGCTTTTCTTCAATGACGGTAATTATCTGTTTTTTACATTTCTTATGCATAACTGTTTCGTCTATTCCTATTCACTCTTTTTGCAATTATAGTCATCATTTCTATTATTTCTTCTTATGTTCACTTATCTGAAAATTTGAGGATGGCTATTTGAATTTCCTTAACTCATGGTAGATTGTTTCCACATATGCTTTGTAATTTCTGATTGTGAGAACATAGTAGATAGAAATTTATTTGAGGGTACTCTAATGGCTAGGAATTTAGTGATTAATGCTTTTGAGGTGATTTCTGTTTGATTCTGCTAAGTGTCACCAAACTATTTTTATGTTCTTTTCATGGCTTTCCAGGTCATGTATATATTGTACATTTGAATCCTAAAACAAGGCAAGTACAAACTGGTATTTATGCACTCTCAATGTGGGCTAACAGAGAAAACCCATCTTGTCTCCCAGTCCCAATAAACATATGTTTTCTAGTTTACCTGCCACTGCAGCTATGGCCTTTTGTGCATCCTGGCTTTATGCAGAGTAACAAGGGGGAAAAGAGATTCATTGAGGAAATTTTAATTGTAATGTCGAATAAAGAAGGACATTAGATTGGTACCTGTAACTAGAAAAAAATATGTTTAATTCTCTTGAGTTGTTGGCATGATGTTTTTTAAAGTAGGCTGATACATGATGGACATTGTGTGATAAGAGTTGGTTTTGATTTGACAATGTAGCTGAATGTAATTCAGGATAGGAAATATAATAGTCAGTTACTTCTACTTCTATTGTGTAGGATGACCCTGGAAGTAGCAGTCATGACCAATTTTAGAAAAATTATAAGATAATAATAAAAAAGACTTGAAGGGAAAGAACCCATCTTACTGCCCTCAAATAGATTCATAACAGCAAAGGCAAATATAGGAGAAGTGGGCCTATGAAGATGAAGTCAGGAATGCTTTGATGTGCCTCCAATCTCTTCTTCAGTAAGACTAGCCATGCCTATCTTTAACCATTGTCTTAGTCCCTTTCATGCTGCTATAACAAAATATCACAGACTGTATAATTTATGAATAAAAGAAATTTATTTATCACAGTTCTGGAAGCTGGAAGTCCAAGATGAAGGTGCTGGCAGGATTGGTGTCTGGTGAAGGCCAGGTCTCTGCTTCCAAGATAGTGCTTTGTTGCTGCATTCTCCAAAGGGGAAAAACACTGTGTCCTTATGTGGAAGGGCAAGAGGGCCAAACTCACTCCCTCAAACCCTTTTGTAAGGACAACTAATTCTATTTATGTGGGTGGAGCCCTCATTACCTAATCATTTCCCAAAAGGTCCCACTTCTCAATACCACCACCATAAGGATTAAGTTTAATGTGAATTTTGAAGGGAACACCATCATTCAAACTAAAGCAACCATAAGCTTGTTTTTAATTGTTTTTGTTCTTTGGACAAAGAGCAAAAATCCATTCTTTTACTGGATTTCAAGCTTCCTCTTTACCTAGCCCTTATTCTTCATATATTTTCTGATGACAAACTAAGATTAAGAACAAGGTTAACTTCTTCATAAAGTGAAGAGTGACGATGGGTCAGGATGAAGGGCCAAGTTAATTTTATTGGCTATCATGCTGGGATTGGGTTTTCATTGTATCAAGTTAAAGGTTGTGGTTTACATATGTCAGGCATATATGATGACTCAGGCAGAAAGCCACATTGAACCAACTTCAGGAAAGAAAGCAACTGGGTTAGGGAGCTCACCAAACAGAAAGAACAATGGATGGAGCAAGAACAGCTCCAGAGATCTCATGGTCTAGAATTCAAGATTTTAATCTCATTCTCTTCCCCTCCCTTTCCTTCCCTCTCCCTTCTTTTTTCCCCTTCTTTTTCTCTCTCTCATTCTCTCTCCTTTCTTTTTTCTATCTCTACTCTTTCCTCACCCATGACCCCAACTGCTCTAATTTCTGCTGTTTTCTTGCTCTTCACGTTCCCTCAGTTAATCTTTTCTAAGACAGAAAAGCCCTTTGCCTGGCAGTCTGGAGTCTCATCCTTATATATTTACTATAAGAGAAGAAGAGGTATTTTGGTTCAGCCTCCAGATCAGAGAGTCTCATGAAGGACTTTTATTGGCTCAGCTCTGTTCACTTCCCTAATTCTTGAACATATCATCCCAGCTGATAGAGGTAGAATTCTCCCATTGGCCAAGCTTGTAGGAACCTTTGGTAACTTGGAGGGCTCTGACTAGCTAAGACCATAAAACCAGAGTTTTCCAAAGCACTAATTATGACTCACTAGTGAAATCAATTTGAATTGATATGAACAATATTTTTTTAAAATGAGATATATAATAGGATAAATCAAGGCCTTATTCAATAAAATTAAAAATGTCAGAGTGTATTTCACTCTGAAATAAAGGTAACTGTTTCGTAAATATTCTATTTTATTTATATGTGTTTGTGTTTCTGAGTATGTCCTGAGTTGCATGATGATACTATATTTCTTATTGGGTAATATTGTCAGAAAAGTTTCTAAAAACTTTCTCTGCTGAACGTATTTTATACATTTTATTCATGTTAATAATCTTACATTTAACACACTTGTGATTTATTCTTAACAGAAAAATACGGTATTTCTTTCATTTAGTCTTTTAAAAAGCTCACATTATCAAATGATTGCTCAATCATTTAATCTCTGCTTCTCTTACATGCATTGATTTAATAAATATGTATACTAGTTTCACCATTGATTCTTTAGATTTGAACCTTATTTTCCTTTTGTTCTTACAAAACTTACTTGTCTATAGGCCCACTTCTACTTCCTTTATTCTATCATCTTCCTCAACTTATTCTGTGGTCAAAGAATGGAGAAATAATATTAATAATATGCTTTTCTCATCAATGACTTCCACCTGTTCTCTGAGAAATTCAGCTTCAAGAACTTTAGCTTGATGTGACTGCAAAGATAATACACAGTTTAAATCACAAAAATGTTTCAAAGTTTTTTTTTATTTGTTTCTTTGAAATATATGTGAACAGGCATGTTTCTCCCCTGTAGTACAATTTGTGTGAAATTCTGGGATGCACTTAAGAGGATGTCCTAAAATACCAATATTTAATTGATTCTAAGTCATGTATTGTATCACATTTTTGCCCATGGATTGTTGAAATCCATGGACAAAACTGATAGTGTTTTAGAACTTCCTTTGTCTAGTGGCAGTCTTGATATATTCACACTATCTATTGACAAAATATCTAAAGCATCAGGCTCAAAGCTTGCAGCATAGGTGTCAGTGATTTGGAGGAAATCTCTAGGGCAATAGTAGAGGCATTTTTAACCCCTAGCAACTAAATGATCATTAGAAGTGAGTGATTTCTTCACTCATGACCCCCAACTGCTCTAATTTGTATTGTTTTCTTGCAGAAATGAGAGCAGGTGGGGTCATGGGTGAGGAATGAGGTGTTGAAAGCAAGATGTTTAGCAGTGTTCTGAAAGCATACATTTAAATAGGCTATCTGGACAGTGTCAATAGCTAAGTGTCAAGCTAAGTACTCTATTTTATTCTAAGAACTATTTTTAGAAATGCTGAATCAACAAATCTGAGATGGCACAGAGGTTGTCATTTTTGAATAATATGAATATCAGTAATTTTAGTTGGAAAAGAAGATTTTCAAAGAGCCATCTAAGTTTCCAAAATAAGTGTTGTAGTCATATTAAGTACTATATTTTCCTGCCTGTTTATCTACTGCCTGTGAATTGCTTATCAAACCAACAACCAACTGGAATACATAGACTGCATGTCTTGTTCATTTCCTGCATTTGCAAGTAATGGTTTAACAAACTCATGAGCTTACTCTTTAATCTGAACCACGCTTAATTTCAATTTTGTTGATTTAGTCTAAGGATGCAGAATTTATTTTATAGTTATGTAGGAACTGGAATCCAAAATGTAATATGCCTCCAAGCTTTTCTTTGTCGGCCTCTGAAGGAGCATCACCCCTACAACTTCAACATTGTTACGAATACCTCTGGGGAGGTGTTCACCTCAGGACCCAAATTTGGAAAAAGGAAAGTGCCACTTTGGAGGAGTGCTCTGAGCAGCTGATCCATTAAATGTCCCGACCACATGCACGTGGAAGTGTCATTGCAGTATCTGCACTAACAGAAGCTCAGTGACTTGAGAAGTGAGTCTGGACTTCTAACAAAAAGGCAAGGCATCTCTCTTGCCATTTGTTATTTTTCCAGTCAGGCAACTGTGATAAGAGGGCATGGAGAGCAGGAAGAAGTGAAAAATCCCAGGAAAGTCTGGAGTGGAATCATTAAACCATTTCTGCTCCCTCTCTAGGCCAACTTGGGCCTATGAATAAGGAGGTCTTCTTATAATCCATCTAACTCCACTCAGGAACAATTTGGGGATCTGAGACTGTAAACTCAGTGGGCAAAAAAATATTTCTTGGCCTATCATTATTCTCTGTAGGATGTTAAGCACAGGTTTCTGCATGTGGAGTCCTCAGTTTTTGCCTTCTCTCCCTGAGATATTTTTATGCTATTTAGTAATTGATGGCCACAGTCTATCGACCACATTTCTGGGCAACTCTAATAATCCTTGTTATGTTAATCACTGGACCAATCTTGATTGTGTATGACCATCATCTTGTAGCTACCACCTCTATGTGGATGCTCTCCTAACCCTGCTTAAGTATCAATGTCTGTGCTATGGGCCTACCTGTCACATGGATAATCTCTTCACTCCAGTCAGGCTCCAACATTAACACAGGCTGTTCTCTTCTCTTCCTTTGAAGATAGCTTCTTCACCCTATTCAAATTGCAGTACTCTCACTGGGCTCCACTGTTGCCTCTCTCTCTCACTCTGCTTAGGTTTCTTCACTCC
Organism: Pongo pygmaeus; assembly: GCF_028885625.2. Classification (NCBI taxonomy): domain Eukaryota; kingdom Metazoa; phylum Chordata; class Mammalia; order Primates; family Hominidae; genus Pongo; species Pongo pygmaeus. Next base: position 26,009,675 of record NC_072378.2, read on the forward strand.
ACTCCAGGCAACTGTCACTAAACATCCTTCCCCCATATATACACAGACATCTACCTTGCTTGGCCAAACCCACTGGATTTCAGACCCAATCATTCAGAGAGGAAGACAGAGAGGGGTTCATTTTATTTTATTTTTTATTTTTTGAGACGTTGTCTCACCCTGTAGCCCAGGCTGGAGTGCAGTGGTGCAGTCTTGGCTCACTGCAACCCCCACCTCCCAGGTTCAAACGATTCTCCTGCCTCAGTCTCCCAAGCAGCTGGGATTACAGGTGCCCGCCACCATGCCCAGCTAATTTTTGTATTTTTAGTAGAGACAGGGTTTCACCATGTTGGCCAGGCTGGTCTTGAACTCCTGGCCTCAAGTGATCCACCTGCCTCAGCCTCCCAAGGTGCTGGGATTACAGGCATGAGCCACTGCACCCAGCCGGGGTTCATCCTTAATTCATACATTAGAGATATAGATTCTGTTTTTATCTAAAAAGTCTTTACAAAAATCTGATTGAATAGTTGAATGCTGTGCTAAAATCTGCATAATATCTTATAACACTTCTGTGAATCACGAGACAGTTTTGAATATTAAATGTCAGTTAACAGATCTAAAGGGACCAACATCTGCTTTCCCAAATTATATGAAAGAAGATCCTGATCCCTCATCAGGTGAAACTCACATCAGACAACAGTGTCTGCATTTCTCCAAAACCCGCCTCAGCCCCATGGCCACTTTCCAGGGTTATCCTGCCTACCAAGCACTCTCTTTCCTCAGAAAAACTTGGGGGAAAATGTAGAGTAATAATTTTTTAAAGTTCTGACCAACTTCTTGAATCACTCAGCATGTTTTTGACTGCAGGTACAGAAAACCCTGACTCAACAAATTTAAACACTATATAAATTTCTTGTCTCCCCAAACAGGACATCAAAGGCAGAAAGGTTCCAGTGCAGGGTGATCAGAGCTCTGGCTCCACTGCCCTCAGTCTTCTTGCCTCTGCTCTCCTTCACGGCAGGCTTTACCCTCATGCTGGTCACAGTTTCAGGTGTCCGTGCAGACACAAGTTAAAGGCAGGAAGAAACAGTGCGTTTCTCTTGGAGATCAAGGAATGCCTTTCCAGAAAACTCCCCCTTATGTCTCATTTGCCAAAACTTGGCCTAGTCTCAGGTGCTGCCTGAGCTAATCAGCTATAGAAGAAGGGACCACATGACTGGTGTGGACCAGTCAGAATTCACCCTATGAAGCTAGTAATGTGGCTCACCTTTCCCAGGGGGATATGGCCAGGTAGAAGACAGTGGATCACTGAACAGAATACTGATAGATTTCAGCACCAAGGTTAGAACTGCTACCACACCTAATCCCACCCTATCCCCATTTCTTTCTTTAATATTTTCCATAGCACTTATCAGTATCTGACAAACTATATATGCTTTTACTTTTTTATTGTCTGTAGCTCCCAAGTAGAATACAAACATCTGAAATTCACTGTATCCATCTCTGAGTAGTGTTCTTTTGAGCTCAGTCACAATCATTTTTTGATACCCTATCCTATAAGCTTAACTTATAGTGTTAATCAGTATTAACACATTTTAGTGGGAAAGAAGGAAAAAATAAACAATCACACACACACACACATTTATGTTACAGAGCAAGTGTGAAAATACCTAAAGGCTTTATAGCTCCTTTTGTCAATGGATACATGACAGTATTTATGGCATTCTTCACTACTCTTATTCTATGCTCCATTTGTCTTCAGTCAGCACCTCAGCTGCCCTTATGTTTTACTCGGTAAGGCAAATTCCTAAATGAGCCTGGTAATTAGTGGTCCTACTTATATGAAGGTACTATAGTTTTTCATTAACTTTTTCATTGGGCTTGAGAGTAATAAGGACTCCCAGAGAATTCCTTGTGTTCCAAAAGTACTTCTCCGTGACATCTTGGTATAGGAGTAACTCTGTTTACCTTTGATAATCAGGAAGAATGACTCCAGCTAGTACAATTATGTGATGCCTACACATTCCTTTTTTTTCTGGGAAAAATGTAATGTGAAATTATGTGCAAAAACCATGCCTTGTTTATGTATGTATCAAACAATTCTAGAGCTTTCCCAATACAGTCCTCTTCTCAGCAAACAAGAAGACTATACCCTCATCCTCACCCCTGCACTTAGGTGTAGCCAATGTGTTGTAACTTAAAGAGGAGAGGGGACTGGATGAAGGGAAATCTGCCTAACAAGCTTCTTTATTTCACCTAGTGGAAAAAAGCCTTAATCTGCAGTGGGGCAGTTCTCAAGGATATAGACTGAATTGGCTCATGCATTTATGGAAGGTGAGGAGTCCCGTGATCTGTCATCTGCAAGCTGGAGACCCAGGAAAGCTGGTGGTATGATTCAGTCTGAATCCGAAGGCCTGAGAACCAGAGGAACTGATGATGTAAATCCCAGTTCAAGGGCAGGAGACCAGATGAGATGTCCCAGCTCAAGCAGAGAGGCAGAAAAAAAGGCTCAAATTCCCCCTTCCTCTGCCTTTTCTTCTATTCAGACCCTGGATATCAAGTGGCATAATGCCATCCACATTGGGAAGACAGTTTACTTTACTAGGATCACCTATTCAAAGGCTAATCTCATCCAGAAACACGCTCACAAACACAGCAAGAAATAATGTTTAACCAGATAGCTGGTTATCCCCTGACTCAATCAAGTTGACACATAAAATGAACTATTTCAAAGCTTACTGTAATCAACAGTTTTGTCAAAAAGATAGACACAAATCAGTGGAATGAGATAAAGAGTCTAGAAATAAACCGACAAAAATATTGTCAACTAAGCAAAGGTAATCAATGGAAAAAAGATAGTCTTAGCAACAAATAGTACTGGAACACCACAATGTGTTAATATACGAACCTGGAGACATCTCTCACACCTTATACAAAAGTAACTAAAAATAAATCAAAGGACTAGATGTAATGTATCAAACAGTCAAGCTTTTAGAATAAAATATAGAAGAAAATTTACATGATCTAAGATTTGGCACCAATGAAGTTTTAGCTATAATAACAAAAGTATTATTCATGGAAGAAAACAAAATTGATAAGTTCAGGGTGGGCTAAAGTAAGGGAAAAAAATCACTTTGCAGTAGAGAAACCTGAAACATTACCTAAACCAAATGATGAAGGTTAATATCAGTGATGTCATGTGGATATCATGTTCTCCCTAAAATGATGTGACAAGAAGGGCCCTTTGCCCTTGTGGTATTATTTCAAAAAATCTATAACTCCAGTGTAATTATGAAAAAAAAGCAAATAATCTTCAGGACTGTTAAGGTCATGAAAAGCAAGAAAAGACTGAGACATTGTCACAGACAAAAAAAGACTAGGGAGATATAACAAGTGAATGCAGTGTGGTATTCCAGATTGGACCCTGGAACAGAAAGAAAACATTAGTGGAAAAAGTGGTGAAATCCACATAAAGTCTAGGGTTTGGTTAATAGAGTTTCATGTATCAATGTGAGTTTCTTATATTTGACAAATGTATCATAATAATGTAAAATCCTAACAATGGGGGAAATCTAGGTGAAAGATATATGGGAACTTTCCTGTACTGTCTTTGTACTATCTTTGCAACTTTCCTGAAAATCCAAATTATTCTAAAACAGAAAAGTTCATGCTATTAGAAGTGAGGATAGAGGTTATCTTGAAGGAGCTGAGGTCTAGAAGAGACCATGAAGGGTCTAATTAGCTAACACAGGTTGAGTATCCCTTATGCTTAGAATCAGAAGTATTTCAGATTTTTTCAGATTTGGAATGTTTGCATTATACTGAGTATCTCAAATCCAAAAATCCAAAATCTGAAATACTCCATGAGCATTCCTTTGAGAATCATGTTAGCATTCAAAAAGTTGCAGATTTTGGAGCATTTTGAATTTCCAATTTTTAGATTAGGAATACTCAACCTGAATAGAGGCTACCTGCTAATTACCTGGGAGCTAATTACATGGATATGTCATTTTGAGAAAGTTTAGCTTGCTGATATGGATATTTCTGGATACAAATTATACTTTGATAAAAATTCTTTTAAATGAGACAATAGTTATTAACTTTTAAGTACTTTTTAGCTTTACAATTCAGAATTCTTTAGTGCTAAATATTACATATTTTGAAAGAAAAGTTTTGTTTATATTTACTTATTTGTTTCCCCCCCTTTTTTTTTTTTGAGACAAGTTCTCACCTTATTGCCCAGGCTATAGTGCAGTGGGTGATTATAGCTCACTGCAGCCTCAAACTCCTGGACTCAAAGGATCCTCCTGCCTCAGCCTCCCAAGTAGCTAGGAGTACAAGCATGCACCACCATATCCAGTTAATTTTTGTTTCTTTATTTCTACAGAGGCAGGGTCTCACTATGTTGCCCAGGCTGATCTCAAACTCCTGGCCTCAGGTATCCTCCCACCTCAGCTTCCCAAAGTGCTGGGATTACAGGTGTAAGTCATTGCACCCAGCCAAAAATTTTATTTTAAACTTATTATTATGAGCATATAACAGATTTATGTGGTTTGAAATTCAAACCTACAAAAGAAAATAATAAAAAGCTAACAGATAAACAAACAAAACAAAAGTAAAACCCCACTTAGCCATGCTCTCTAGTTCCTCATTTCCCTCTTGGAAGAAACCAGAGTAATGTTCCCTGTGTATCCTTCTAGAGAAAATTTTTTAAAATACTTTTTTCTTTTTAACAGAAGGGATGGTAGACTACTTCTTTTAAATTAAATTAATATACATTTACTTGTTTCTTTGCATTGCTATATAAAATGAAGTTGGGGAAACAGGAAAAATGACCTAGTATTATCATACGAACACACCAAAATTTTTCAGTTATATGTATTTCCTGTTTCAGTTTTTACCCCACTTGTTTTTTATTTGGTTTGAAATCAGTACAGATAAAAACTTGAGGCACTTATTTTAGACTTGTTTTTCTTTTGTAACATAAAACTTTGAGAGCACCAGGAAATCTGGAAATATTAATTTAGTTATTCATAATTCAAAATATTGTTATATCCCCTTTGTTTCAGACTATTCGTTAAGAACTAAACTAAAAGAAAAAGATGGGGCTGGACATGGTGGCTCACACCTGTAATCCCAGCACTTTGGGAGGCTGAGGCGGGTGGATCACCTGAGTTCGGGAGTTGGAGGCCAGCCTGGCCAACACGGTGAAACCCTGTCTCTACTAAAAACACAAAAATTAGCCGGCTGTGGTGACACACGTTTGTAATCCCAGCTACTCAGGAGGCTGAGGCAGGAGAATCACTTGAACCCAGGAGGCGAAGGTTGCTGTGAGCTGAGATCATGCCACTGCACTCCAGGCTGGGCAAAAGAGCAAGACTCCATCTCAAAAAAAAAAAGATGATAACACCCTCTGGGAGATTACATTCAGATAGAACAAATAAAGGTGTAGAACCTAAGAAGTGACAAGTACACTATTGGGTGACTGATTCTTCCTGGGAACATTTATAAAGGCTTCCTAGGGGAGGGAGGGTTTGTGTAAGAGTTTTCCAGGTCGGAAAGTATGTACAGTGGAAAATGTATATGAAAAGACCGTGTTTGGGAATCAGGGATTATATATTGTGATTAGAGGAAAGAGTCCTAGGGTTTGATACTTACGAAGAATTAGAGTTTCTAGGTGCTTCTGGACATGTGGATTGATGACAGCAATATTAAAAATACAAAAATTAGTGGGGCATGGTGGTGAGCGCCTGTAGTCCCAGCTACTTGAGAGGCTGAGGCAGGAGAATAGCTTGAACCCGGGAGGTGGAGGTTGCAGTGAGCCGAGATTGCGCCACTGCACTCCAGCCTGGGTGACAGAACGAGACTCCATCTCAAAAAAAAAAAGAAAAAAAAAGCAGGAGTTAGCAGAAAACCAACAAGACGTGGGAAGGAGAGAGAGAGCTGCAACACCCAAGAGGAAAAATAGCAATGCTGAAATCAAAGTATAATGAAGGAGAGAGGATGCCGGAAGCTATGAAATTCTTTCTGTGAGGCAATGGGGCAATGACCCTAGAACTGCTGAGCTAGCAGCAGTGACAGACTCAGTGCCAAATCATATATTAGAAAAAAAAATCAGATAGAGGTAAAGTCCAGATCCAAAGAAGAGGGTTTTTAGCAGTAAAGCAGACAGTAGAACCCACCCAGCTTTCTAGGGTGCAGGGGGCCTCCCTTCCAGGCATCATGAACAGTGGGGGACCATAATTAAGTATGATGGCTTCAGACACAGGGCCTGTTCATCTCTTGGTGTGGTCAGGCACTGCCTGCTGAGAGCAACCCCTTCCAAATGCTACTGCTGTGTTTAACTAGGGCTCTTGATAATCTGACCAGCTTGTGTCTTACTAATTTTAGGAGAAAAATGGAGCAACCTGCAAGATGAGTGGGATTAGCCTCGTGCTGTCTCCCATGCACACCACTCAGCACACTTGGCGAGCATGGCAGTTCCATTTGTTTTGCGCCCAGTTGTGATTTAAAAACTTTTAATTAATTAGTCTTAGTAGCCTTCATTTGGATTTAAATGCCAAATAATAACCTTCTACTTTGTAAGAGGAGCCCTTTTAACTAAAGCAAGGCTTAAGTTTGGATAAATTTTGTCCTATTTATTATTCATCCACAAGCTCTGTTAAAACACCAAATACACACTAAGAAGTCTCTCAGCACTCTGAATAGTATGATAAATTAAAAGCCAGTAACTTCTCAAAGTCATTGTGTATTAGTCAGGGCTCTCCAGAGAAATAAAACCAATAGAACATATATACATGGGCCTTTACCCAAATGTCATCTTTTCAATGAGTCCTCTTGCCTGCTTAATTTTTCTTTTTAGCATTTGCCACCTCCATATAACATGCACTTTACTTATTTATTGTCTTATTCTCTTTCACATGGGCAGGGGTTGCATTTGTCTGTTTACTGCTATATCCCTAGTACCTAGAGTAGTGCCTGGCATATGGCAGGTGTGTGATACATATATTTGGAGTGGAGGTAAAAGTCTCCACTTAGGCTATCCACATTTGTGACAGGGAAAACACAGGTATCACTTGTCATTGTACCTATAGCATCTCACCCAGAGCCACAAAAAAAGTGGCTCAAAGTATATATTAACAAAGAACAAAACAGAATAATCCCATCTGAAGTCCAGGATATAATAAAAGCAACATACCTTTTTTTGGAAGGACATGGAAAGCATCAATTAAGACTAAAGACTAAACTTGAGAAGCAATTATTACATTTCTATTAAAAATTACCAAATACAAATAGTTAACTTTGAAGAAAGATATGAATAATGATGGTATCTGCAAAAGAGGAAAAGACTACTCAATTTCATTGTATGTTAGTTGTAAATAGTATTCAGGCCACCATTTGGAACCTGTGTGACACAGTTTAGTTCCTGTCTATGTTCATAAGAGAGGGCAAAGGCCCGTTTACATCCAACCTCTGTATGCCAGCAGACACGTATGCCACACTCCAAAATGGCTAAACAGTCATTCATCAGAATCGGGTCTAAGAACTCCAACAAAAATTAGAGCTCATGGTGCCAGATTGGCCTGGATTTTCATGCTCCTGGGTGATTACAAAGTTGTAAATAATGATGCTGTCCGCTGATTTTCATAATGCGGGCCTCTCTGCTTCACTGTGCCTTCCTCTTATGTCCATGGCACCAATTTCTCTGATAGTTCCCCCAGGGGATAGGGTTAGATGTGGGTTCATAAGTGCTGGACCACTGAGGGTTATTCACTCTTAAGACTAGCGAGCACTTTCTGAATCTGAGGAGTCACATATTAAAAGAGGCAGAATCGTCTTCTGATTTCAAAAAAGCAACAACATGACCACCCTGAAAGTGGTTTCAAAACAGTTGAAAGCTAGCTGTTCAAGTTGATAAAAGCCATTGCAGTTCCCTGCAGGGAATGCTGATGGGCTCCGTTCCCTCTGCACATTAGAGCCATTTAAATGAAGTAATTGATCATATTAACTGAAATCACCTGGCTTATAGCTCAGGTCCTAAGAATTGTTAGTGGCACTTGGAGCTACAAAGAGGAGTCCCCAAAAGCAACGATTCTCACTTTATTTTGGCAAATGGCCGGCTTAAGTAGAACTGGCCCTATCCCATAATAATAAAAAAGGAAAAAATAAATTTTATATAAACCTATTTCCAAGATTTCTTACCCCTTCTTGCAGCATTTCAACTTTATTTGGCGGAACTATCTTTTCTCAATTATGTGTGATGTATTGTGGTCGTGAATCATGGTGTCCTGAACTCCCTTTGGAAGCTAAAATGGTCGTTGAGGCTCTGCCTACCAGCTCTCTAGGGTCTGTTAAAGCAAAAGAGTGAGCACTTTACTTAAATTTCACCAATTATATTATCTTCTGAGACCTTAAATGTTGAGTAGAGGGAAAATACAAGTTCAAACCTATTTATTTCAACAAAGGAGCAAGTTGCTACAACTAAGACCTTTTGAGGTTGCCTGTTTCTTCAGGTTTTCCTTTGATCCTCAGAGTAACCCCACCTCAATTTATTTGAATAAATGTACTTATGGCTTAATCAACACACAGGTGGTTTCTTTAACTACAGTTCAAAAATCTTCACACATACAAACTTTTTAAAAAACAATTCTCAATATGAAAAAGAGAAATCAATATAATTGGCTATAAATTATTGGCATCTTTTCAAAAAGATTTTCTCGGGAAAGTAACTGAATTCCTAAAATTCTTATGACTTTGTTAAAGTACTCAAAATGAACATATATTCTGGCTGGGCAGGTGGCTCATGCCTGTAATCATAGCACTTTGGGAGGCCAAGGAGGGTGGATCACTTGAGGTCAGGAGTTAGAGACCAGCCTGGCCAACATGGTGAAACCCTGCCTCTACCAGAAATACAAAAATTAGCCAGGCGTGGTAGCGGGCGCCTGTAATCCCAGCTACTTGGAAGGCTGAGGCAGGAGAATTGCTTGAACCCAGGAGGCAGAGGTTACAGTGAGCCGAGATCGCGCCATTGTACTCCAGCATGGGCAACAGAGGGAGACTGCATCTCCAAAAAAAAAAAAAAAAAAAAAAAAAAAAAAAAAAAACCCATATGTCCTACAAAGCAAGTGATAAAAATCAAAATATGACAATGGGCTGAGAGGAAAGGGAAACTAGTAGTATTAAAGAAAGTTTTTAATGAACAAATAATGCTAAGGCAGTTTTTTTGTTTGTTTTTGTTTTTTGTTTTTTTTTTTGAGACAGAGTCTCACTCTGTCGCTGAGGCTGGAGGGCAGTGGCACTGTGTCGGTTCACTGCAACCTCTGTCTCCTGGGTTCAAGCAATTCTCCTATGCTAAGGCAAATTTTTAAGGATTATAAATAGTAAATATTAGAAGGGATACTGCTTAAAAATAAACAATTTGGATAGCTAAATGGTCTTCAGAGTCTTTTGACTGTACAATATGTAAAAGAATTTTGAAAACTTTAGGCATTCCTTTGAATATTTTTAACTTGATTTCTAAAACTTTTCATCAAAAAATAAATTGTTTTGTAAATAAAAGGAAACATTAAACATGTTATAAGATGAAATAAGATGAAGAGTGACTATAATTAGAATAAGTATTTCATGACATAAGTTTATTTTAATAAAAGTTTTAACCACTTTATTGTATCGTTCATATCAAGTTTTTTAAATATATATTGAAACTTGGTGCTCTGGAAAAATATGCCAGCTTCATTTGAAAGAACCAGTTCTTATCCTGTACTGCTTCAGTTTTTCTGAATTCAGAATATTCCCACTCTGGCCAGTCCTCTCTTATAATAAAACATACAGTACTCTGCATATTCTCAGTGATTAAAAAAAAAAATACACACAGCAGACAAAAAAAGAGAGAGCAGGCAAACCAAGAGCCAAGGTGAATGTGTTAATCATTAGCAGGTTATCCCCAAACCAATATTTGGAAGTACTCCTTTGTTGACAACCAGAAAGTGTTTACACTTCAGGCATTGCACCTAAATAAAGTGTGGATGCCTTTCCTTTCTAAAGTGGAAGGAGGGATATTGTGGACATAGGCACATTCTGAGGCAATTTTAGGAAATAAGTTGAAGTTGATGAAAATTGAGAAAGACTTTGGAAAGTGTTTGCCTGCCTCCGCCACCAAAAAGTCCATGGAGAAAGCAAAGTAAAAGGTCCAAAAATGAAAGTCAGCAGAAACCAGAAAGATGGGCAACAAGGTTTTACCATACAGATAAATAGAAGAGAGATTCTTAGTAAAGAAAACACAACAAATTGAGGACAATCACCAAACAAAACAAAATCAAAGGGAACTCTAAGACCACCAGCCAAAAAGCAAGAGAAAATGATTAACACCTTGGGACATCTTGGTGAAGGAATTCCAGGGTAAAGAGAATCCTATAGCACCTAGCCTAAACATAGCTCTCCTACAAAAAGTAGCTGGCCAACTAGACTTCCTCATATTGGACATCAGAAGAGACTAGCAGGAAGTCAATACTGTTCTGAATAAGACAAATTGTGAAACAAAATTTCTGTTCCCAGCTAAGTTAATATTACAATGTATTAAGGCTCCACAGTGATCATAAAGAGTACTAAGAAATAAATTCTTAGCTACTCTGGGACTCAGAGGCTCATCCAAGTACTGCTCCAAAAAATACTCCATTGAAATGTTTTGAGATGAAGAAGGATAAAGGATGGACATGAAAAAACAAAACAAAAAACACTTTATTGTCCAGGGGTATGCTAAGTGAGCAAGAAGTGTCCAGCACTCAAAATTAAGGAGGCACTCACTCTCATGTGCCAATTCTGTTCTTGCATGAGCCTAATAAAGGATGCCTCCTTAAATATTGCTCCCTGGGCACCTCACTTGCCTCATCTTGGTTTCAGCCCTCAAATTATGTTCAAATAACAGTGACAAGTGTAATACCCCATAGAATGCAAATGCTGTAATTCTCGTGTGGAAACTACTCAATGCAAAATTAATACATTAACTGCAAAAGTTCAGAGCAAAACTTCCAGAAAACAGTAATGAAATCAAGAGTGAAGTGATAGGATGCCTCAGTGTGTCTGTTTCCTTATTATATATAAGGAGAGAGACATGGCTGGGCATGGTGGCTCATGTCTGTCATCCCAGCATTTTGGGAGGCCGAGGCAGGAGGATCCCTTGAAGCCAGGAGTTTCAGACCAGCCTGAACAACACAGCAAGACCCCTGTATCTATAAAAAAAAAAAAAAAAAAAAAAAAAAAAAGCTGAGAGTCAACAGCCGCTTTTTTACTATATAGGTTATTAACTTGAGAAATAAAACATTAAAAGAACAATGAATTTGGGAGCACAACACAGCAAAATGTAATCTGCCCACAAAAGTGGACTTAGAGGAGCAATTTTCCTCTAAGCTTTAACCTGTTTCATAATTAAATAAAAATAAATGAAAAATAAATAAACTATCCAAAACAAAATTTATATGAAGTAAAGCAAAGGGAAATAGGACATAAGCTTGATAAAAGATAAAGCTAATAGATTATAAAATAAAAAGACAAGCAGGGCTGGGCGTAGTGGCTCATGCCTGTAATCCCAGCACTTTGGGAGGCCAAGGCGGGTGGATCACCTAAGGTCAGGAGTTTGAGACAAGCTTGGCCAACATGGCAAAACCCCATCTCTACCAAAAATACAAAAATTAGCCAGACATGGTGGTGTGTGACTTTAATCCCCGCTACTCGGGAGTCTGAGGCAGGAGAATCACTTGAACTCGGGAGGCGGAGGTTGCAGTGAGCCGAGATTGCGCCACTGCACTCCAGCCTAGGTGACAGAGTGAGACTCAGTCTCAAAAATAAATAAATAAATAAATAAAAGACAAGCTATTCTTAAAATTAGTAAATGACTGAGTAGTCTAATGAAGGAGAAAGAAGGCACACATGCAATTGGGTCAGAAGTACAAAGAAGCTAAAACCTCAGATACAGATAAAATGAATATATTATTAAAAAGATAGTCTGATAAAAGAGTTGAATATTTTGCAAATATACTTTAAATAGTGTGTAAAATAGATGATCCTCCAAGATAACACAAATGGTCAAAACTGATCAAAGAAAAATATAGAACCCCTTAAAAGACCAATAACTGAAGGAAATTGAGAACGTTATTGAAGAAGTCTCCTCAAAATGGCTTTCAGCCTGCATGATTTTTACAAACCAATGCTTTCAAGCTTTCAAATAACAATAGCAATGATAAAAATTCCATTCTAGTCAATCTTTTCCAGAGTAATGGGGAAAAAGGAAAGTTCTCCTTTCTTGTTTTTGAAATCAGCATAAGCTCCATATCCAGACACAAAAAAGATACACAAAACACATGTATGCATACAGAGCCAATCTCATATATCAATACATCAGCCAAAGTCCTAAATAAACTATTAGTGAATCAAATTCTGTTGTACATCAAAAGAATATTCAAGGGAAAGCTCAAAATTAAGAAATACATTAATATAATTCATAATATTTAACAGTCAAGGAGAAAAAGCAAGTCATCTCGTCATTAGATAGATGACAATAAGCTATTTGAGAAAAGTGAATTAATCTTCATGACTATTAATGTTAGAAACAATCCTTTAGGGATGGGGAGGGGAGATGAGTTAGAAATGTTTCCTACCAGTTCACAATTGCATCTATTCTGAAGCCATTAGGAATGTGAATGGTAACTCTTCCTCAAACCATCACATAAGGAAAGATACCCTGAAAGTCTGACACACCGAAGTCATCTGTCAGGAATCAATCAGAGAAGCTGCCGGGAAAACCTAGGCGTGCTGAGTCATCATTGTTCTTATCACCCGTGGCAACTGACGCAATTGGAAGCAACTGATGCTTTCAGGGTCATGGTTTCTTTGAAGCCTGAGCTCATTAATTTTGCTGTTTGAGAACTTGCAGTTTAATCCAAAAGCTGACAGCATTGACTGTCCCATTGCCTTCCTTCCTGCTCTGATACTGGAAGTTCCAACAAAAGAGGAGGAGGAAGAGGACCAAGAAGAACATGAAAGCAGAGGACCAGGGTCTGGGCGCGGTGGCTCACGCCAGTAATCCCAGCACTTTGGGAGGCTGAGGTGGGCAGATAATGAGGTCAAGAGATCGAGACCATCCTGGCTAACATGATGAAACCCCGTCTCTACTAAAAAATACATAAAATTAGCCGGGTGTGGTGGCGGGCGCCTGTAGTCCCAGCTACTCGGGAGGCTGAGGCAGGAGAATGGCATGAACCAGGGAGGCGAAGCTTGCAGTGAGCCAAGATCAAGCCACTGTACTCCAGCCTGGGCGACAGAGTGAGACTCCGTCTCAAAAAAAAAAAAAAAAAAGCAGAGGACCAAGACCCCTTCCCACCTGCTCCATTGGTCAAAACGAAGTCAAACAGAGCAGAAGCTCTCAAAAGGATGATACTTTGAATTTGCTTTCTGTTTTATTTTCTACGTACATAAAAGTGCACAAATCATAAATGTACAATATTCACAAAGTAAACACACATCCGTCAAGAAATAAAATATTTCTAGTACCCCAGGAGCACTTCTTAAGTACCATCCATCCAGCCACAACCACCATCCCTGCCCAAGGGAAACTGCTCACTGATTTTCAACAGGACAGATTGGTTGTAGCTGTTTTTAAAAAGTATTTTATAAACCTTTAAAAGAATGTACCTTTTGTCTTCCTTCAATCAATATTGTGTTTATGAGACCCATTCATCTATTATATATTGGGGTCTGTTAATTCTCATTGCTATATAAATAGACCATGGTTTATTTACTCATTCTTCTCTTAACAGACAACTTCCTGTTAGGGCTATTACAGATAGTGCTCCTGTGAACATTGTTGTACATGTTTTATGGATGTATATGTGCATTTCTAAGTAAAATGTTTGAGTCACTGGAATTGTACATTTAACTTTAGGAGATATTGCCGAGCAGCTTTCCAAAGTTCACATTCGTGGCGTATAAAAGTTCCAGTTGCTCCACATGCTTGGCAACATTTTGTTTTCCATCTCCTTTCATTTTATCCATTAGTTAATTTTATAGTGGTATTTCATTGTAGTTTTGATTTTCATTTCTGTAATGACTAATGAAGTTGAACATCTTTTTATATGTTAAGGAGCCACTTACATTTTCTCTTTTATGAAGTCCCTGTTCAAGTCATTGGCCCATTTTTTAGTTGGGTTGTCTGCCCCACACCCTTTTTTGGTCTTTTTTTTCCTCTTTTTCTGTACATAATTTGACTACCTATTATACTATGTCTTTCTTTTTTCTTCTACTTCTTCTTTTAGTTTTCTGCAAACCCCCTTTCCTCCTTATATTGCCAATACCATGAAGGCAAAATCAATGTTCTCATCTTAGTATCACCCTCAGGGCCTGACACTCTGTTTTTCTGAAAAACCTGCTCAGAAATACCCATTGATTTGCATTAGGAGATTCTCTTCATCTGCTGAATTAGTCCAAGGTTCTTGTCCTAGCAGTTTTTTAATAGGATTTAAAATATGGTGGGAACTTCTTCTCTAGACACGTTGTGGCAAAACCAGAATCAGTTCTGTGTGAGGAGACAAACTAAAGGATATGTCTTCAGTGTTAGGAGCCAAATTAATTCCTGTTAGAGTTGACGCTGCCTATCTGAGTATCTTGGGGAAGTAAGAAAAAATATGAAGAAGGTTAAATTATCTTTTTCTATGCTCAAAAGGAACTTCTCTTGTATGTGATACATTTCTATGCCTCGTATGTGATACATTTCTATGCCTTTTCTCATCTTGTTATATCTTCAATATTTTTCTCCCCCATATAAATTGTCATTTCACTTGAAAGTGTCTCTGTCATCTCTCTCCAATTTTCATTATATGGTCTAAACTATATTGCTATCCCTTCTGGAAGTGTCTACATTGCCTTCCTTCACATCCATTCTTCTCACAATACAAGCTTTCCAATTCTATCTTCTCTGTCCTTGATTTCTAAGTTAACCTCATTTATTTAATCTTTCATTGGTCATTTTCTCATCATTAATCTCTTGCAATTGGGCTAGGATAAATAAACATCTGTTTAATCTGATGGAAATATCTGGATCTAAATAATTTGAAAATGGTCTATTTTATTTTAGCATGTAAATTTTAATAGAATTTAACCACATAAATAAACGTCCATGTTTTACAATGTATAAAAAATAATAAAAACTTTAATTCTGGGGATTATAGCTTTACAGTTCCGATCGGTGCTGAGATCTGTAACATATGGCTACAATTCCGAGCAGATCTTCTCTGTATCCAATTACCTGTCCCACCACGAAGATATTTATCAGTGATCATTTTCACATGAATTTTTATTTATTTAGTACTTTCCAATGAGGAAAATTCAAAGGCCATGTGAATTGACTTTTCAAGTTTGTCCAGCTGTTGTCAACCCCGGGCGCATGCTAGAAACCTCTAAGGAGTATCTAAAAATTAGTGGTATCTGGGTTCCACCCCAGACCAATTCATTCAGAATCTCTGGAGTGGGTCCCAGGCATCAGTATCTTATAAAGGCTCCCCAGGGAAGAATAACACACAGCCAGAGTTAAGAACTGCTGAGTCTATGGTCAAGAATATGAAGATAAGTAAAAAATGTTTTAAAAGTTCATGATTAGTACCACATTTAAGTTTTTAACTTTATGTCCTCAGAGGCGGGTGAGGGTCCTCTCTTTGGCCCAGTCTTGAAGTTCTGCTTGTCCAAACGTGAGGTAAAAGACCAGGCCAAACATATTGACTGCAGCAGACAGGAAAAAGACATTCCTCCAACCAGACTCAAAATCCTAGATGTAAAAAACACAGAAAAATGATCAATCTCACAAGTTCCTTCTACACCAGTTCTAGTAGCCCTCCAAGTTGTGTGCTGCAATGTTGATCACAAGGAATATAAGGAAAAATGTGCAGTAGCTACTTAAGAAAGTTTATGAAACAATTGGAAACAAAATGGCCAAAATGCACATGGGGTTCTGAGTTGAGATGGTTATTTCTTTAAACGAAAATAAAATACACTAACGTTTTTCTGAAAATTTGGATTTCAACATATAATATTACTCATTTAAAATTATGTCAAAAATGGCATTGTGGCATCGTCTTTGTGTCTTCTCTGTTTGTTGTTGTTGTTGTTGCCGTTTGTTTGTTTTTTTGTTTGTTTTTGTATTGGCTGTTGATATCTATCACTACAACCCATCTCAATTCAACATGAGTTCTGTTTGGTCTTCTGTGTGACCCTCCTCAGAAAGCCCTACTAAGTCATTTCCAGCATTATAGTCACAGTGGATTCCTAGCAGTTCAGTCAAATATTAACCTGGGAACTTGATCACATAGAAACGTAGTAAAAACAAAACTTCTCTTTGTAAGTTGGTTCTCGTCAGTCCTTCCATCCCTGCCTGGGTCTGTCTTTTCATCTTCCTCATGAGCCTGCATTTCCAAACACCGAGCAAACCTCCTTGCAATGTCTCACAGCCAATCTGTTTTCAGCCATTAAATTATCTTTAAACTGGCCTAGGGACACTTTGTTTCCCTTTTGTGATTTTTTAAAAATTGGATTAGTCTGAACATATTCTTCATGATCTTCTTTTGCCCCTCTGTCTTCATCTCTTGCTATTCCTTGACATGTGTCATTCATTCTGGTCATAACTAAGAACTGTTTCATGCTCGTGTACCTCTAGGAAGTCATACGTGCTGTCTTCTGAACCGGAACAGCTCATTTTAATCAATCTAACATCTATTCATCTTGAGAAAATAAGCTTATATTTTTCTTCCCCTGGGAAATCTGACCTACCAGAGTCTGATTTAGAGGCTCATGTAAATAGAGTAATTGTGTTGCCATCCAGATCTTGAGAGCACCGTGTGTATCTCCAACACCTAAAACAATACCTGCCACTTGAAGATGTTCAATAAACTGGCCCAACCTGACTGATAAGGAATCCAGTGGCAGTGGAAGAGATGATTCCTGCGATGAGCCCAAATCCCCTTGAGATTCCCATGAGGAAACTTGCATATCTGTGGGAAGATGATTTTATAAATGATTTTATATAGAAAGCCACCTACAGCTTCTGCAGCAACTCAACTTTAACGCAATTCAGCTCTAATGGCAAAGTCATTTTGTTTAATGCAGTTTTTCATTCACCTAAAGACATTCAGGGCAATGTCTATTTGCCAAACCTGAAATTACCAATCTACCAAGTCAGTAACCAGGGAGCAATGCAGTCTCTCTGGGAACCACATTTCTTTACCCTGGCTGCTGAGTGTAGAAGCCAGTTTGTGCAACGGGCAGGACACAGACTCCAAAGCCAAACTCTCCCAGTCCAAATCCTGGCTCTGCCTTTATGTGACCATAGTCACACCATTTAACCTCCTTGTGCCTCAGCCTTCTCCCTTATGAAATGGGGATAACAATAGGACCTACCTAATATAACTGTGAGGATTATATGTGTTGATATATGGCAAGTCTTGGCACAGGAGCTGGCTTATTGTGACTGTATATATATATATATGTGGTAGCTAATATGAACAAAACCATGGAAACTTTTCCAAATCACCTGTGTGTGGGCCTTTTCCCAGCATACGCAGTTCAATCTCTGTTAGGGAAGCTTGGGAAGGTTTTTATCAAAATGATTACTGGCCAAGATTGGAAATTGTTGTTCTAAAAATGCCAGATTTGTTGTTCTAAAAATGGCCACAGACAGATATTTGTAGTTATTTGTCATTCTGCCATTAGTGCATGTCAGTAACATTAAAGAGTTTCACGGCGACCACTGAGGTTTAACACCTCTGGAGGGGTCTGGAGGAGGGGAAAAAACAGGTAGAGCTCTTACCTGGGAGCGATATCTAAGGTGTTGATGATAAACCCTGAGTCACATAGGTTACTGGTCCCAGGAATAAGTATCAGCAAAATAATTGTTATCACGTAACTGGAGGCCACAAAGGGCAGGGCCACAGCACATATTGATGGAAGGAGGAGCCCTGGGCAATGAGGACATGCTGTCAGGGAACCCTCTGAGACCGTGTGCAGAAAAGGGATTGGTTAAATGGGCCCACACGCTTATCCTTACCAAGAGATGAAAAGAGCTTTCGCACAGTGATCAATCTGAGAAGATTCCTGGACAAAAGGAAATCTGCCAGCTGACCTCCTAGAATTGTACAGCTTGCAGCAGCAATAAAAGGCAGGGAGGACAGAACTCCACTCTGAAGGAAGGAAGTTTATACAGAGTAGTTATAGAGATATATTAGCACCAAAATTTGTCAGTTACACAGACCAGCCATTAACTTACCCCCATGATACTGTGGGTTGTTTGGGGGAAAATTAGCATCTTTTTCACACTAAAAGAACACTGTCTCAGATAAGAGGGCCAGAAGCTGCATCACTCTGGGCTCCAGATAAAAGCAATATTAATTTCTTGGGTTTTTTGTTTTTGAGAAGGAGTCTTACTCTGTCGCCCAGGCTGGAGTGCAGTGGCATGATCTTGGCTCAATGCAACCTCCACCTCCTGAGTTCAAGTGATTCTCCTGTCTCAGCCTCCTGAATAGCTGGGATTACAGGCGCCTGCCACCACGCCTGGCTAATTTTTGTATTTTTAGTAGATGATATTTAGTAAACCATATTGGTTAGGCTGGTCTTGAATTCCTGACCTCATGATCTGCCTGCCTCCCAAAGTGCTGGGATTACAGACATGAGCCACCGTGCCTGGTCCAGCAATATTATTTCTAAAAGGAGCTTTGGAATCAGCTGTTGTGGTAGTATAGCATAGTGGTTAAGAATCCGGATGCTGCAGCAGCTCTGCCACTTAGTATTGTGCAACCTGGGGCAAGTTATCTCACCTCTAAGTGTCCTGTTTCCATACCTGTGAAAAGGGAATTATAACAATGCCTCTCTCAAGGTCATTGTGAAGGTTAAATTAATGGTTATATGTAAAGCCAGAATGTAATAGGTAACACAGAACTGTTTCTCCTTATTACCATTATCATTTTCATAGAAGTATAGGAAGTAAACTCACATCTCTGATGTTAACATGGAGCAGAGTACTGACATACGTTGGTAGGTATGTTAGGATGATGGTGCACAACCAGAAATGGCTGAAAAAACCCAGGAAAATGGCCCAAAGTGGTAGGCATGTGACCATCGCCTTTATGGGGACAGCTCGTCCAGGAGAACTGGGCTGAAAAGGAAGATCTAATCAGCATGAGTATTAGAGCAGCCAAGATGGTGCGTCTCAGAGGAGATCCACACCCTGCCCTAGAAACCTCTGCATGGGCCACAGGTACAAGGTGTGCACTGTACCTGTTGAGCCAGTGAGGACACGATGTGCTCCTTTTCCTTAACACTTATGCACGGGTGATGCATGGGGTCATCATAAATCACTGTGAACCATAGGAGACAGCAGACACAGCCAGTGCTACCTGGGAAGAAGGGATAAATTTAGTTTTTAGGTAGATTTGTTTACTGGGGGAAGGAAGTTTCCTCTGAAGTGGCATGCCTCTCCCTTCTACACACTAATCAATTAATGCTTACTCTACCATAAGGACCTAAATGTTCCCATTCTTTCTTTCAATCCTTCTACAAACCTGTTAAAGCTTTTTAGATATTATGTCTCAAATAGAAAGCCACCGTTTGTCAATGTCAGAGCCCTCTGGAGATAACAGGAGCATGGCATTGCATAGCTGATTAATTACTTTAAAGCCTCCAATGATTACAGTGTTATGTATTTTAGGCAGCAACTTCTTAATGCACACATAAGTTGTCTTGTTGCGGAAGATCTGATTAGTCAGGTTTGCAGTCATACATACACGAAACAACCTTCCATGAAATCATGTGGCAGGGAAAAATTTCCAATGCACTTACAAGAGACAGTATTATTTGTATTCAAGCCATACATCCATTATGGATTCCCAAAAGAAATATTTCTGTACAATACGTGGTTAACATGTACAAACCAAAATAATTAGCACCATTAATGAGAAAGCCATTCAGGCCAGGACTATATTTAATGAAACCATTTGGCTATAAAAACAAAATCAAGTGTAGAAAATTGTCTTATTATTGGAATTTGTTATTTGAAGAACAGTCTATGTTAAAAGATTCTGAGGACTAGTTTTCTTTAAATTCCCTCTAATTACTGGATTCATTGATTCTTTTATTTTAAAGCTAAAAATCAGGCACCATGATGACACCCAAGTGATGAAAACATAGAATGGATTCCTTGCCTCAAGCATTTCACAGTCTAGTGGAAAGAAAAGGAGAAATAAATAATTACACACCAACATAATCTAGAGAGAAATATCATAAAGGAGAGAATGCCAGAATCTGATAGGGTAAGCCTGGAAGGGCCCATGGGGAAGGGGACGTTTGAATTGAACTTTGCAAGATTAACTTGGTAGAGAACAGGTGAAAGGCATCTTGGGCAGAAATAATAATTATGAAATATGAAGACACATTGAAAATGTACTTCACTATTTTTGACATCTTAACTGCATATAGCAGGCACTTCAGATGTGGTGGTAGAGATTCTGCAGAAGATGCTTGATATGGAAGGACAAGACTGCATCACAAGTTGGTGCCATGTGAATAGTCACCTCCTCTACCTTGTGCGTGTGGCTTCCCAGAACCACCAGGAAGGTGTTAATCAAGTTGTGTGATTAGATTAAAAATGATACCAACCATTGACATTTTTTATCATCTTCCACTTGATAAAGGACATTTTCTTTCATATAGGAAGAATGTGGGTGATGTAGGTGCCAAAATGGATACTCGGGAAATGGAGGCGTTAGGATTTAAGAGAAAGTGACTCACCAAAGATGTAGAAGATAAAAGGCCAGCTCAAAGCCTGTGAGATTAGTCCCCCCACACAGAGGATGATGAAGGATCCAAATGCTGACCCTAAAGGAAAGAGGGAGAAAAACACTTATGAAAATATCAAAGGCTGAGACTTCATGGCCTCCCTAAACAATGTCCCAACAGTGAGGTGGCAGACTTAGAATTATTGGGCAATGAGAGTATTT
Source organism: Pongo pygmaeus (assembly GCF_028885625.2). Lineage (NCBI taxonomy): Eukaryota > Metazoa > Chordata > Mammalia > Primates > Hominidae > Pongo > Pongo pygmaeus. The sequence goes on from NC_072378.2 coordinate 26,030,680, forward strand.
ATTTCTGCTCACAGATTTTCCCCAATAAAGTAATATGATATAATTAAAATTAATAAATAATAGTAACACACCCTCTGATTCTTCAATGGCTCCTCAATACCAATGTGACCAAATCTAAATCCCTTAGTTTGTCACAGTAACTCTCTGCTATCATAGCCCATTAGTATTTTCTTGTGATTACAGTTGCACTCTTGCATGATCTAATATGAGGCTAGGGGCAGGAAATGAAAGACTTACAAAAATCAGTAAGATACAGCCCCTGCCCTCAAAGAGCTTCTGGTCCAATTGGAGAGAAAAATGTGAATAAAATTGATTGTCACTAGTGAAATGCCATGTAGGCTTTGGAAGTCTACATTAAAAAACAACAAGAAACATAATTCACAGAGACCCATAGTAAGAAATGCATTTTACAGGGTAACATAACACACACACCAATATACATAAACACTTGTACATACAACCACACACATATGCCTCAAACAATGGTTTCATGAATTGATATTTAACTTTACCATGTCCAATGCACTCCAACAATTTCTATTCTATTCTACCCATTTTTTAAAATAATGATTTTAACCCACTCAATGGATTTTATGACTCACTAATGGGTCCCAACCTGCAATTTGAAAAAAAAAGATGTAAAATATAAATATGATAATAAAACTACAATGTACGTGGAAGTATATCTGAGGATAAATTGATAATAATTATAAGATTTAGGAAGTTTTGGCCTGGCGCGGTGGCTCACGCCTGTAATCCCAGCACTTTGGGAGGCCAAGGCAGGTGGATCACGAGGTCAGGAGATTGAGACCATCCTGGCTAACACGGTGAAACCCCGTCTCTACTAAAAATACAAAAAATTAGCCGGGCATGGTGGCAGGCGCCTGTAGTCCCAGTACTAGGGAGGCTGAGGCAGAAGAATGGCGTGAACCCGGGAGGCGGAGTTTGCAGTGAGCTGAGATAGTGCTACTTGCAGTCCGGCCTGGGCGAAAGAGCGAGACTCCGTCTCAAAAAAAAAAAAAAAAAAAAAAAAAAAGATTTAGGAAGTTTTTACATAAGCTATGCAATAGGATAGATGGAATTTTGGCACAAGGAACAGGGGCAAAGAACTTTCCAGGCATATAAACTAATGGGAGCAGAGCCAGAGGGAAGTGCAGTGCAGATCTATGTGGGGAGCAGCCAATATCCAGTGCCACTAGAGCCATGCTTGCACAGGGGAGTTGAGTGGAACAAGGTTGGGGCCAGATGGCTGAGAACTTTTGTATCCATGCAATAAAGAGATCAGTCTTTACTCTGTAAACATGAAGGAACACATTGAAAATTCTCAAGCAGGTGAGTAAAGACGCACCAACTTCATTTTAGCAAGCTAACTTGGTTTTGGTGGGAAGAAGTTTGAAAGAAACCATTCTAGAAGAGAGAGATCAGCAGATAGTATTTGCAAATAGAGGAGATGGTTACAACTATGATGGAAGGAAGCAAGAACGCAGGAGGGCTGCTTGAGGTAAAAGTCTTCAGGATGCAGCTGTGTAGTGGACCTAGGAGTGAGAAGCTGGATGGAATCTTAGTTCTGCTCTTTGAGTATATACTCTCAGCACGACAGGCTGGGGAGAACAGCAATGGTAGAGCTGTAGAGGCCTTAGTAGGATCACATACCATGGTAAGGCAGTCTAGCATAGTGATTGAGAGTGTCTGCTCTGGGGCTAAAATCTGCATGGGCTTAAATCTCAGACCTACCACCTGCTGGCTATTTGTATTTGGGCAATTTTCTTAATCTCCACCTTCCTTAACTCCCTTCTCTGTGAAATAAGAATTTAAAATGGTACTTACATGAGAGGGTTGTTGTGAGAATTAATGAGCTCATAATAGAATAGTAAAGAGCTTCGAATAATACAGAAACTTCAAACTCTTCCAGCCTGATTTCTCTCCTTACCACCTGGAGCTATGGTAGCCTTAATTCTCACTTCAAAATCATTGCTAAGATGGTGTATATATAGTTTACTTGATCTTTTTCCATGTATGCAATTCTTAAAGGTTTAAACTTTTTCCTACAAGGCTTTTCTGACTACTAAGGCTTTTCTGAGCTGAAACCTAGCTCACAATGGTTTTTTCTACTTCTAAGCCTCAATGTCTTTACTGCACAGATGCATCTTTCTTATTTGTGATGCAAGTGTCTTATATTGTTGAATTTTTCAGCAGTACTTTTTCTCCCTCTTCCCCAAACCATTTGATTCATAGAAGATAAGACACAGTCAGATGGAACAGATGACAAAGCTATGACCCATGTGTGCACACTTACCTGATCCTGCAATGGTGGTGAGCTTGCTTCGTTCAAGTGGAGGAGCCCACTTTGCCCAAATAGTAAACTGACCTGTCCATGCCATTCCCTGAAATGAAAATCATTAAGACCTTTGATATTTTGTAGAATTCAGGAATCTGGATCCCACCCAGAATGAGAAAGTATCTGGATACCTGGGCCATGCCCTGGACTGTCCGAACCACAATGACCAAAATCACTCCGAAGTCAGCAGCCAATGGTGTAAAGAGGGTGAGAAGGGAAGAGATCAGCAAGCCAGCACCAAGCATTTTTTTTGCTCCAAATATCCCTGCTAAATATCCACTTGGGATCAGAGTCAGTATTATCCCATAGTTGATGGAGCTAAAGATGATACCCTGAGTTTCTGGGCTCCATTGATACACAGAGGCCTGGGGGAAAAATAGGAAAACTCTTTGTCAAGAAATCATATTATGAAAATCCACTTTACAGTCAGAGTTGCTTGAGGTTGGTGAGACCCTAGGATAAAATATTGATTTTTGTTTCTCTCTATATTCTTCCTACCTTCCCAAACAACCAATTATACCCCTAATTTGCTTGTCTTAGAAGGAGAGAAAAACAGAAGAAATGAAGAAAAGAGGTAAAGAAAATGATTATATATATGAATAATAGGAAGAAGTAAATGGAAGAAAACATTGAGAGATATTTCATCTGTGAAAGCGCTTCCTCTATTTTGCTTCTAGTAAAAGTTGAGTAACATGTTGACTCTTATATCAAAGAATTTTTTAAAAACACACACAAAACTTTACTGAACTCTTAACCAAAATCAGTGCCTAATTAAAAAGAAAAGCCAAGTTTGGGAATTATGGTCTGCCCTGGCTGAACTGAGCTCCTAAAACACATATTACAAATGAATAAGATCACATTCTTCTGATATAACTCAATAAATAATTTGAATTATTTTAAAATAACTACCTAAAACACCTAATTATATAAATTATATTACCTGAATATTTACCTAAAAATAAATAGATTTTAAAATAAATAAATAAAATAATAAAATAAATAAAAAATAAAATAGATTTTAAAATAAAATAAAAAATAAATGCAATAAGGCCCCTAAATATCTGGCATCATGCTATAAAGTAGAGAGCCAAAGAATATAAAATATGAAATATTTTACCCACTCAAAAAAACTATAAATAATACAAGGTATATGATTCATGTGAGAATCAAGATTTGAGGATGAACATAAATAAAACAGCGACTTTGAGAGGAGAAAAGAATAATTCGGGAAGGTCCCAGAAAGGAAGCAATACTTGAACTATCCCTTGAAAAATGACTATGATTTGTAGAAAGTCAAAAAGGAAAATTTTATCTCATCAGAAAAAATAGCAAAAGTGAACTTGTAGCATTTGGAAGAAACTAACAGGGACTCTGGCTTGCTCAGGGCAAAAACTTTCCATGGGTCATTGATAGCAGATGTGAGTGTGCTGAGAAGTAGGCCCAAATTCTGGAGGAACACAGCATGTCCAGTGAACACTGCATGTTTGGCAACTTGAAAGTGTCCAAGATTGCTGAGTAGTGAATCTACTCAGTGTGGATATGTAGACAGGATAATGGAAGAAAGACTGGAGACAACAAATTTATGTACTCGTTGTAAATAAGCTGGGTCCAATGTAATAAAATCATTAATCATGAATTATAGGGATGACATGGGAAATGTACAGTACAAGATAATTTAAAGGATAATTTTTTTAATTGGGTAGATTCATGGTTTTCATATAAATGTAAAATAAACATAAAACAAAGATTCTATTTAACTCATTGATTAATGGAGGAAGTAAGTAAGATGTTATAACTGGTTCAAAGGAAAACTCAAAGAATCACTCATAACACAAGCAGGAAGCAATGCTGAAATAGACTTTAAATATACAGCAGAGCCTGGCGCAGTGGCTCACACCTGTAATCCCAACACTTTGGGAGGCCGAGGCGGGTGGATCACCTGAGGTCAGGAGTTCGAGACCAGCCTAGTGAAACCCTGTCTCTACTAAAAATACAAAAATTAGCCAGCCGTGGTGGCACGCCCCCTTAGTCCCAGCTACTCGGAAGGCTGAGACAGGAAAATCTCTTGAACCCTGGAGGCGGAGGCTGCAGTGAGCTGAGATCATGCCACTGCACTCCAGCCTGAATGACAGAGAAAGACTCTATCTCAAAAAACAAACAAACAAACAAACAAACAGCAAAACTGGCTGATTCAACTGGGAGGTGAGTGGAGAAAAGTTTTAACTGATTTTTCTCTTGGCAAAATTTATTTGCAAAGCTATGGACAAGAATCGTTTGCATTTCTATCTGTTATATAGAATTTACAGGGATATAAAATTGCTCAGAAACAATAAAACAGGCAGAGAACTGAATAGGCTTGAGTAACCTATAAGAATGTGCCCAGGTAATACCTAGTTTTTCATTGAAGACATCACATAAACTGTTCCATTTTTAAATTTTTCACATGTAACTCTACAGTTCCCCTACCTTATAATCATAATAACCTCAATGAAATCTTATTTTTATTATAGAAGTAAGCAATGTCTCAAAGAAAAATAGTTCCAGTCAGTTTCAATTTGTCATTGGAAATGTATACTTCCATACTCCACAGAATCAAGATCTATGCCTTCCTTTCAAAGTTTTTTCCTCTCAACAAAGAGCCCTATTTTCCATCATACTTACCTTTGTATCAAATTCCTTGATGGATATGCTGGAGTTATTGAAGGCATCTGCAACAGGCCCCTCAGTGGAGGCATTAGATAGACCATGCTGCTGAGTGGTGTTCACCATGGCGATGATTGCAATGCTCAGACTCACACGCTGGGTTATCATGGTGAAGTTTGAGAAGTGCATGATAACAGCCAGCCCACAGCGTAATGAACAGAAATCTGGACCTAGACAACAACACAGATGTATGCAATGAGTATCCTGACTGAGATCCCTTTCTTTTCCTTTCTTTCACAGTTCGATCTAACTTTGGATGACATCATGAAGTCTCATTGTCTTTTTTTCACCAAAATAGCCAGCACTACAAACCCACTTTGTCAAATTATTTGGTTGCCTTCAAGACAGTGAATATAGGATCTTATAACCAAGTAAAGCAAATATGGCCATCTTTCAAGGGGGTAGAAAACACATGATAAATAGAGAAAACCCACATGTAAGGCATTTATGTCATATTGCTCCAAAATGAAGTGAATGGGGATGACAGTGGCAGAGCCAGTCACATAACCTTCTCAGCATCAGTAAAATTCTCTGGGCTGTAAGTCAATAGTCCCATCTGTTATGTACATTTTTTATCACAAAGCTTGAGAGTTTATACATAACGAGCTGCCTTTGAATTAAGGTATTGCACATCGAAGGATTCTCTTTTAATACATTTGAGAGATAGTACTTTAAATGAGCACTTTGACTAATTCCCTAGTGTAATGTCTACTTGGAAATGTTTTTGCTGTGTGTCAGTAGGTCCTGCCTTCACATATGTTCAACTTAAAAAAAAAAAAATTACGTGGGGTGCAGTGGCTCACGCCTGTAGTCCCAGCATTTTGGGAGGCTAAGGCAGGTGGATCACTTGAGGTCAGAAGTTTGAGACCAGCCTGGTCAACATGGTGAAACCCCATCTCTACTAAAAATACAAAAATTACCCAGGCATGGTGGTACATGCCTGTAATCCCAGCTACTCAGGAGGCTGTCAGGAGAATCACTTGAACCCAGGAGGCAGAGGTTGCAATGAGCCAAGATCATGTCACTGCACTCCAGCCTGGGTGACAGAACGAGACTCAGTCTCAAAAAAAAAAAAATATATGTAGAACTATTTTTACAAAGCTTGTAGGTGATGTGGTGCTGGAAGATATTCAATATATTGAAAGGACAAATTTTTTCTTTAAAAGCATCCCCGTAAAGTGGAACAACCACAGACCAATATTGAAAGCGTTCCCACGTGCACAATAGATTGGATTTTTCCTGCTTATTTGAAGAAAAGCACTAAAGTGAAAGAAAGAGAAAACCTATGAAGACACAGATAAAAATATAATGGAAGAAATAATTTTTAATGGCCAAAAAAGCTCACAGATAATAGTGGTGGTCTGGGAAATAATTATTTCCATTTTACTGGAGGTTTCCAAGCTCAGGAGAAAGAGCCGGCCTCTTGGTGAGAATATTATAGTAGGGATTCATACATAGGTTGGTTTAAAATGACTTTCCTGGGCCAGGCATGGTGGCTCATGCCTGTAATCCCAGCACTTTGGGAGGCCGAGGCAGGTGGATCACGAGGTCAGGAGATCGAGACCATCCTGGCTAACATGGTGAAACCCCATCCCTACTAAAAATACAAAAACTCAGCTGGGCATGGTGGTGCATGCCTGTAGTCCAAGCTACTCCGGAGGCTGAGGCAGGAGAATCGCTTGAACCCGGGAGGTAGAGGTTGCAGTGAGCCGAGATCGCGCCACTGTACTCCAGCCTGGGAGACAGAGCAAGACTCAGTCAAAAAAAAAAAAGACTTTCCCAAAACTTATTCCACTCCCTAGATCCCAGGATTTATTGCTTATTTGGCTTAATTCCTCACAGATGACTTCATGGGGCTAAGGAAAAAGCAACAGGATCAGGGGCTGGAGCTGGCTCCAATGTTACACTGGGAGTATCTTTACAAAGGGGCAGTGTGATGCAGAGATGTGTAAATGTGTCGGAATAAACTTCAGCTTATTAACATAGCCTGCAAACAAGAGCAGTGGCTTTACCTTTCCTGGTGGCAGGCTTCCCGTCCATTTAGCTTCTGTGGGAAATGGTACCACGCTTTGTGGTGGAGTTTCCCTGTGCCCTGAATCTCTTTTACTACGACAGTCTTTTATCTATGGAGAGAACATAATCCAAAACATAATACACAGATAATTTCCCCTTGTTAATGTTGCCTCCTCTTAGCATCAGTAAAAGTTTTGACCCAACACAGCTCTATAACTTACATTTTATAGGGCACTACTGGTATGCTTTTGGTTACAGGATTGTTAAAAAGAAATCTGGCTATAAGTTCCAGCTGTGTGACCTAGAGCTAGTCATTTAAATTCTCTAATCATTCATTTCCTCATCTGTTCAATAAAGATAAGGCTCCTTTCTGAGTGCAGCTGGAAGAATTCAATGAAAAATTGCATGTACTTTATCAAACCACAGAGAAGCATGCAAAGGTGAAGAGTAGTATTGCTTGTAGCAGACCATAAGACAGGACAATTGAACTAAGCTCAAGAGCTAAGGAGGAAGGTTCCAGAGTGGTCTTTCCTTTCATTCTGATGGTGTTTCTCTCCCCTCTGTACCACCAGAACAATGTTCCATGTGCCTTCGAACATGAAGGATGACATTACGTAACACTAATATGTATTACATTTAAAGGTTTAAAATGTTTATTCTCATGTTTGCTACACACAATGTGGACACTTGATTGGACTGACAAAGTCTTCATGTCCCCCAGAAAATTATAATGAACAGGGACTACTTACTACAATTGTGAATAAATCCAGCTATTGTGACAGGCAAAGAGAATTCATGGCTCTAAATATGGACATGTTTAATTTAATATTTGTACACTAATCAAATTATCTTTGGGGGATGCATACGTTTGTTTCTTTTAGGAAAAATCCATATTCTAATAATATCATCAATTTTCCATTCATTCCTAAATTGAAGCTTCTATGACTTTATTTTTTAAATTGTTTAAAATCCTTCAAGACATCCGAAATTTCTATGACTTTAAAAACACATGTATTGGCTGGGTGCGGTGGCTCACACCTGTAATCCCAGCACTTTGTGAGACTGAGGTGGGTGGATCACTTGAGGTCAGGTGTTCAAGACCATCCTGGCCAACATGGTGAAACCCTGTCTCTACTAAAAATACAAAAATTAGCCAGGTGTGGTGGCACATGCCTGTAGACCCTGCTACTAAGGAGGCTGAGGCAGGATAATTGCTTGAACCCAAGAGGCAAAGGTTGCAGTGAGCCAAGATCCTGCCACTGCACTTACAGCCCGGGGGGACAGAGCAGGAATCTGTCTCAAAACAAACAAACAAAAAAACATATGTATCAAACCTATATTTTATCATTCAAGGCTTTGCACTGTTTTTGCACACAAAATTTAAAAGACTTGTCCATACTTTAAAGATATTCATAATCTGTGACCTTAGGATGAAGGATTATAAAGAAAGGCATAGATGAAAAATTGTGTCCGAAAATATCCTTTGTAGTATTACTCATGACCACATAATGTTAGCGATAAATTAACCTAATAATGAGAGCCTGGCAAGTCAATTTGATAGATTATTGTGATGGAAGCTATTTTAAAATGTTTTTAATAATATTGAATTACATTAGAAAAATGCTAGTACTCTAGCGTACAAAGCAGGATATGCTGTGCACATCCACATACAGGAATAGAAACTGATTCATACAAGTGCCAGTGATGACTATTTCTGGGTTACAAAACAGAATGGTCACTTCATTCTTTGTGATTTTCTATATTTACCAAGTGATTTTGTAAATAATTAGTAGATACTCGTTTTATATTCAGAAGTAGCTAAATGTATTTAAAAGAGCAATAATTGGACTTCATCAGCATGGCAAGTATAGTTTTCTGCTTTCCAAATATCTCTAGAATTCTGGGAATAATGTCTCTCCATCTAAATTTTGAATTTTGGGTGTTTGGGGATTTTATTGTTGTTGTTGTTGTTGTTTTGTACAATGGACCCAAATGGAGGCCCAATTGCTAGTAAGATCAGGTCAGCACCAGGACAGATACTGGTCGTTGCTCTGCCTTAGAAGGCCTCCAAGTCTTGCTAACATCTGGATATCAGGAGTTCAGCTCATTGCTCTACACTCAGATCCTAGCTGAAGTCATCTGTGGTCAGACCCAGAGTTTGAACTGTTTTCTATTTGCTTTCACTTTTTATGCAAGATCCCGTGGCTTGGCTGAAGGCAACTCTTTAACTGTACATGCAGCTGCAATTACTTACACTCCACTTAAAGCTTTCCCACCAACTTCTCCAATCTTATAAACACTGAAAGCTGAAAGAGACTCAGAGATCCTCTGGCCCAACTGTTCATTTTACTGATAAGAAAATTTGTGTACAGAAAATTTGAAAAGTTGCCTGAAACCACATGATGCACAGAGCCAGCACCAGATCCCCTAATGCCTAGACTACTGCTTGTTCTACCTATTAAAACAACTTCCCCTTTATTTTCGTAATATTTTAAGCACAAGCTTAAAACTCAATGGGGTAGCTCCATTTTGAGGTATTATAAAGGAGAATTCATACATTTTAAATCAAGTTTTAATCATTTATTCTAGAAGAAAATTTGATAATGAAAAATACTTTTAAGTTGAGCTTTGAATATTAAACATAAACACAACAAAACTACTTCTCCTTTCTCTTTATGTTACTGGAATTGTATCACGAACCCACCACTTTAGTTTCTCTTCCCATTCCCTGTTGCTGTCTAATGAGAAAGGATGAAAAACCCTACTTAAGTTTTATGGTTTCAAATGCTACTTTGATTTTGTATCAGTAGGTAATTTCAGTTCTTCATTTCCTATTTTCCTTTGCATGAGACGAATGCAGAAATCAGGCTAACATACCAAACCATTCTAAACTGAGGTCTTTCATGGTAATGGGAAATGTTTTTCCAAAATAAGCACAGAAGCTAATAAAATTATGGAGGCTGAACACTGGCATGGTTGATATGTACTTAGAGACACTGGAATAATTATTAACCTATTTGCAAACAATTGAGAACATGTAACAGTGTCAGAACCCTTCCCTTTAAGGAGCTATACCTCTAAAAAATATTGTGAATTCTAGTGCCAAAGTTGTAAGTAGACACAGAAAAATGAATTGAAATTAAGTTAAAGGAAAATGTTATATTAAAAAAAATTACTTGACACAGTATAGGTTGAATTTGGGAAAAAAATAAATAATGTAAATATTATGGTATATGCATAAGCAAAAAAACAGGTTTTTCCCTTTTTTTAAGTCCAGAACTCATGATTTTATTATAATGGTCATTAGATTGCTCTTAGATTCTCCTAATATCCAGCCTGTCTTGCATCATCTCTGTTAGCCCAGAGTCCTAGTTTACTCAGAGTAAATGTTACACCTAGAACAAAGAGCATGAACCTGCAGTGGGAGGATATTCAAGGACTGAATTCTGCTGTGCCATTCCCAAATTGAGTAAACCAGGTAAAGTTTCATAAACTCTTAGGGCTTTCACTGTTTCATAGGAAGAATTGGGATAATGTTACTTCACTGGGCAGTTTGGAGTGAAAACAAAGGTATGAGACATGCCTCGTAAATTGCAAAGTGTTATACGTTGTATAATATTCTAGACATTAGCAACAGCAATAATAATAAACAGTCACAATATTGGCAGTCTAGCCCTCTCAGATCTGTAAGTACAGGCCTACAGCAAATGAAATATATTTCTATAAAAGTGCCTTCGATTGATTGTTAAATTGGTTTTAAATGCTTCTTTTTAAAAGTGGATTCTTCTGGCCTGGAATCCACAAGATGAGTGGGGAGCGGCCTGGAATCCACAAGATGAGTGGGGAGCGGTTCACCAGAAAACATAGGAAGAAGCAATTCCTTCAGTGTTAGAAAAACTGAGGGCCCTCTCATCATCTGCCTATCTTTCTGAGAAACTGGTGCTGACTACAATGTCCCTGGGTGCCTTTTCTTAGCTGTACAATGAGGGCAACAAGCTAGGTGATCTCTGCAGGCGTACAATTTTCTTGCCTTCAGTCTTATTCATAACTTAGGTCATGTTCTCCTTTTCTTTTATTATTATTATTTTTTCGAGACAGAGTCTTACTCTGTCACCTAGGCTGGAGTGCAGTGGTATGATCTCAACTACTGCAACCTCTACCTCCCCGGGTTCAAGCAATTCTCCTGCCTCAGCCTCCTGAATAGCTGGCACGCGCACTACACACACGCATAGGTGCACGCACTGCTATGCCCGGCTAATTTTTGTATTTTTAGTGGAGACAGGTTTTCACCGTGTTGGCCAGGCTGGTCTCAAACTCCTGACCTCAAGTGATCTGCCCACCTCAGCCTCCCAAACTGCTGGGATTACAGGCGTGAGCCACCATGCCCGGCCTTGTTCTCCTTTTCCTGAGAGACCATTTCACATTCATATAGAAGTCTGAAAAGACTCGTTAGCCACAGTCCCAAACACAAATCTTGTCAGTTCTGATCAGTATTTCATTCCACAGCCAATCCCAGTCCGACTAATCACAGCATCACAGTTAATACTCACAGCGTCCTTGGAGAAATGACCATTGTCCACAGTGTCCATTGGTACCAGTGGCTTCTCAAGCCTTGCCCTAGGGTCTTCATTGAATCAGTTATCTTTTTCAGAAAGTCTCTTCATTTTGGAATTAGGCAATATTACCAGATGGAGATCCTTATGTTGCTGTTAATGTCTTTTCTCTGACTTCTCCTAAAACTGTTCCCTCCCCTTAATGGACCTTTGGTAAGTTAGTAATTATCCTTCTACCCAAAAAGAAGAAAAGCACTTACCTTCACCATTAAACCAGTATTTTAAGCCCTAGACTATAAGGCTAACTTGGAAAAGGAGGGAGTTTTCTGTCCCTTCTTCCCTTTCAAATACTTTTGCAGGTTTTTACAGGGATAAATAGTGAGCCACGTGGCAGTCAGACAGCAACAGGTTTGGCCCCACTTTCTCAGAAAGCTTCAGCTTGGTTTTGCCGCTTAATTTTTAACTTCATTTTCAAGTTCTCACTGTCAGAGTATCTCAAAAGATGTCATCGTGTGTTTCTGCTTTGAACTATGCATACAACCATTCAGTCAACAAGCCTTTTTTTCTGAAAGCAAGGGGGCATGGTGTGGAAGAAAGGGCAGGGCTCCTGAAATCAAAGATGGAGTCAGACCCATATTCACCTCCTAGTGTTTTCCCTGAGCTTGGACAAGTCACTGAACTTCTTTGAATTGGCTTCCGCTTTAGTAAAGCAAGGATTGTGATACTGTACTCATGGGGTTATTGAACAAATGAAATACATATTCTAATTGGTAGTAGCTCCTCAATAAATGAGGTGTTCATTCCTCTTCAGGAGTTCAGTTAAGTCAGTTAGATTTTCCATGCGCATTTGGTGCCCACGGCCTAATGAATGTGAACTGTGACTGCCCTGGCAACTTCCCAGGAAGCTGCCTTGTACCCCTCCTTGCTGTTTCATATCATCCATGTCTTCCCTAATCCAGTTTCTGCTTGGCTCCTGACTCTTGGAATTGTGTCCTATTTGTAATTATTAATTTTGAGACTGTGGTTGCTATTGGATCTTCGTAGTGTGACGCAACCCTTATAAAATGAAGTGAGAGCCTTCCCTCTCTGGCTTATCAGTGTCAAACTTCCTTAATTGAGTTCCGCCATCCTAGTGAGTCTCACCATACTCCCGAAATAACCTGCTGGAGTAGGCTTATCCTACTCAACTCCTCAGATCTCTGTATTTAATTCTATTTTATTGCTGTTATAGTAAATTATCACAACTGTGGTGGCTTGAAACAACACACAATTATTTATTTATTTACAGTTCTAAAGGTCAGAAGTCCAAAATGGGTTTCACTGAGCCAAAATTGGTATTGGCAAGGTTGCGCCCCCTCCAGAGGCTTTAGGAGAAAATCCATTTCTTTTTCTCTTCAGCTTGTAGTGACCACTGCATTTTTTGGCTCTTGGCCCTTCCTCCGCCTTAAAGCCAGCAGTGTAACATCTTGAAGTACTTTTCTCTTATTCTGACTCTTCTGCCTCTTTCTTATAAGGACCCTTGTGATTACACTAGGGCCCATCCGCAAAATTCAGGAAAATCTGCCAATCTCAAAATTCTTAACTTATTAAACATGTGAAGTTCCTTTTGTCATATAAGGTAATATATTTACAGATTCCAGGGATTAGGACATGGATGTCTTTGGAGGACAACATTCAGCCTACCCTTTTGAGGGATAGAGGGGTAGCAGGAAGAGTTGAAACAATTCCTTCCTTTCTTTAATTAAAAATTCTGGTGATTGATTTATTATAGTTATCATGTGCCTAATAAGCCAATGAAAATAGTTATAATGGCCAGGGGCAATGGCTCATGCCTGTAATCCCAGGACTTTGGGAAGTTGAGGCAGGAGAATCGCATAAGCCCAGGAGTTCAAGACCAGCCTGAGCAACGTAGGGAGATCCCATCTCCAGAAAAAAATGCAAAAATTAGCTTGATGTTGTGGCGCATGCCTATGGTCCCAGCTACTCAGGAGGCTGAGGCAGGAGGATTGCTTGAGCCCTGGAGGTCAAGGCTGCAGTGAGCTAAGATTGCACCACTGCACTCCAGCCTAGGCAACAGAGCAAGACCCTGTCAGAAAGAAAGAAAGAAAGAGAGAGAGAGAAAGAGAGAGAAGAAATGAGAACTTTCTTGGCTTAATTTACCCAAAAGGTATGATATTTTCTTAATTTGCATAAAGCAGAGCATGAGCTGATACCAGTTCTGACTGAAAAAGTAGGTGAGACTGGATCCCCCAAACAAGAGTAAATATTTAATATAATAAGGAAAGAGTGGCCAAAAGTATTCAATGCCACAAGTAAGATTCAGAGTAGATTCTTCAAACTGTATAATTTGTTTAAAAAGCATAATTTTATAGTTAGATTTTCAAGCTCTCTGAAGGGATCTTGTTCATTTCGAGAATCACTATATCCACAATTCTTGACACAGTGTCTGTCCTATGGTATGTGCTATGATCCAAATGTCTGTATCCTCTCAAAACTCATGTTGAAATCCTAATCCACAAAGTGATAGTATTAGAAGGAGGGGTCTTTGGGCAGTAGTTATGCCATGAGGGCAGAAACCTCATCACTAGGATTAGTGTCCTTGTAAAAGAAACCCAAGGGAGTTTATTCAACCCTTCTGCCATGTTAGGATTCAGCAAAAAGATGGCTACCTGTCCTCACCAGACACTAAATTTGCCAGGGCTTTAATCTTAGACTTCCCACCTCCAGAACTGTAAGAAATAAATTTTTTGTTGTTTATAAGTCACCCAGTTTATGATATTTTGTTATAGCAGTCTGAACAGACTAAGACAGTATACGCTTAATAAACATTAGTTTACTGAATGAATGAATTCTTGCATTGCTTCACCACCAACAATCAAGATCTCTGTAGCTGGTTTAACCCCCTCACTCCCAATCATGATTTTCATATAACAAAGTTAACTCAGTTAAATCAACTCAATAAGGTATACATTTAATGAAATTAAAGAAGTTGTAACATTTATAAACATCAAGAGTAATGTAGAAGAAAAATCCAGAGATCCTTAAAAATTTAAGCCTCTCTGGCCTGACCTTAACAGCTAAGGCAGGATCAGAAAACCAAACACCACATGTTCTCACTTATGAATGGGAGCTGAACAATGAGAACACATGGACACAGGGAGGGGAACAACACTCACTGGGGCCTGTTGGGGGAGGATGGGGTGGGGGTGGGGGAGAACATTAGGTAAAAGAGCTAATGCACGCTGTACTTAATACCAAGGTGATGGGTTGATAGGTGCAGCAAATCACCATGGCACACGTTTACCTATGTAACAAACCTGCACATCCTGTACATGTACCCAGGAACTTAAAAAATAATAATAATTTTTTAAAAAACAGCTATTTCCAATCAGAGCAGTTCATTTCCATACAATTATTATTATTATTATTATTATTATTATTATTATTTTGAGATGGAGTCTCACTGCTGCCCAGGCTGGAGTGCAGTGGCACGATCTTGGCTCACTGCAATCTCTGCCTCCCAGGTTCAAGCAATTCTCCTGCTTCAGCCTCCTGAGTAGCTGGGATTACAGGTGTGCACCACCACGCCCGGCTAATTTTTGTATTTTTAGCAGAGATGAGGTTTCACCATTCTGGCCAGGCTGGTCTTGAATTTCTGTCCTCATGTGATCCCCCTGCCTCGGCCTCCCAAAGTGCTGGGATTACAGGCTTGAGCCACTGCGCCCAGCCAACATACTATTTTTTTTTTTTGATAAATTTTCTGTATTCTAGACATGACATTAGCTTCTGACAATATTAATTTATTAAGATCTGACCTATGACATGACTTCATAAGAGTTCAGAGTCCACTGAATGAGACCACACACAGAGACAGACAACTAGGATGAAGGATGATAAACATGAACAATACAAACTTGCACAGGTGACTAGAAAAGAACAAATGAAGACCCCTGCCAACTAGGGGTATCAGGGGAAGGCTTCCCAGGCAGAACAGGGCTGCGCCAGTCTCCATGTGTGGTATGAATAAGTCAGTAATATAGGGGAAGCACCTTTTCCAGAAAGAGCAAACCCGTTGAGGCTTGGTGTGAGGAATAAGAAGTGTTCAACATGACTGGGGATTAAAGTACAAAGGTATAAAGGAAATGTGGTGAACTGACTGGAAAGATGAGAATTTTTTTTTAACAGTTACTTTTCCCAATAGTAGAAATAACTAGACAGGAATAGAAACAGAAAGAAGTATTTTTTTTATGTTCGCTAATAATGAAAACTATACATTTTTAAGGAATTATATGAACAAGGAAAATGTGACTCAAAGGCAGAAAATGATAGAATTTTATTAAAGGGCAGGAAACAGCATCTGGCTAAATTGAACTAAGTACTCTACTATACTATACCATATGTTCTTTTCTTGAATGGGAGAAGTAATACCATAAAAACTATTGATTCTTCCTAAATTAATAAACACATTGAATGAAAAATCCAAGTGGAAGAAAGAAAAATGGAAGACAAACTGGAAATAGCCCAAATTTTCATCAGTGGAAGACTGGGTACATTGTGATACATAGTCATTGCAGAAAAATAACACAGTTAAAAAGAATGAATCACACATCTATAACATTTGACCTGGATACTTTTATATAATGTAATACGTTTTTAAATAAGTAAAGCAGATACTAAGTACATATAAAGGACTCCATTTTTTTCTGAATATTAATCAAGAAAATTCTATATATTTGTATCTTTGTTTACATAAGTTGTGTGAGCCATAATAGCTGTTGACTTGGGTTATCAGGTTTGGGTAAACAGTTTAGTGGTAAAAAAAAATGTGTAAGACTTGGCTGGGTGCAGCGGCTCATCTGTAATCCCAGCACTTTGGGAATCTGAGGCAGGCAGATCACTTGAGGTCAGGAGTTCCAGACCAGCCTGGCCAACATGGTGAAACCTCGTCTCTATAAAAAAAAACTACAAAAATTAGCCAGGCGTGGTGGCGCACGCCTGTAGTACCAGCTACTCAGGAGGCTAAGGCAAGAGAACCGCTTGAACCTGGGAGGTGGAGGTTGCAGTGAGGTGAGATCGTGCTACTGCACTAAGCCTGGGCAATGAGAGCAAAACTCCATCTCAAAAAAAAAAAAAAAAAAAAGTGTAAGAGTTAGCAAAAAGGTGACCACAAAAAAAGCAACATTTATAAACTATGGATGTAAAACTCTATGTATGTGTGAGTGTATACATGTGTGAATATACATAGATACATTTTTGTCTGTATGTGCACATGTATATACATGCATGTATGTGTATGTGTGTGTGTGTATATATACAAGCTATTTTAAAATGTTTTCAACAATATTGAAATACATTAGAAAAATGCTAGTACTCTAGTGTACAAAGCAGGATGCGTTGTGCACATCCACATACAGGAATAGAAACAGATATATATATACACACACACTACACACACCCCTATACCCACACCAAATACACATTGAGAGAGAGAGATAGAGAAAATAATAACTAAGGTAGTTAATTCTGGCCACAAGGATTTTTAGATGAATCTGACTTTCTTCCTTAGGCTTTTTTTGTATTGTTTAAAGTTTCACACAAATAGCATTTATTTACTGTATAATCACAAAAGGCAAAAACCTATTTTGATTTTAGGAAAACACAAAGCATCCAAACCAAAAATCTCAACTTAGGAAATAGCGGGAAATCTAGGGAAGAAGTCAACAAGGCCAGGTGATGAGGGTCTTTTATGCAATGTCCAGGAGCTTGAGCTTTATCTTGTGGTTCCTATATTTCCTCAAAACAAATGTGTGTGGACGCAGAAATGGAAATGCACAGCAGTGCACGGAGGTCACAGGAAAAATACAAAACAGTTTTTCCGAAGTACTAACTTCACTCAAAACTTCGGGAAACATTTTAAAAATGGTTTTAAACAAATTTGACTAAATTTGACAAATGTAGTCAAATGCAAAATTTTCATTTTTAAAAGGAAATAAATTTTAGAAGGAAAAACAGATGCGAAAAAAGAATACATGAAATAGTACATGAAAGAATACATGCACATGGCATACACTTGAATCCATGTATATGCCAGGCTTTCTTGTGTTGCACACCCAGACCAACCCTGTAGTTAAAGATAACCCAGTAGAAAAAATTAAGAGTGACTGGGAGTAATTAAAATGTTTTCAGCAGGAGTGGGACATGATTTTTATTTTTAAACTGTTTAGTCGGCTAGTTATGTCTGATGGATAGAAGTGAGGACACTCCTAATCGAAAAGTAAGTGCTACTAAGAAACTCAATGTGGGGGTCATAGAATGAAGCCAGACTTTTGTTCCCAAGAAGGAGACAGATGCAGATAAGCGGGAATGAAGGTGAAGTAAGGGCTGAACCACAGAAGCTTCACATCATAAGTCATTGTATTTCTCTGAGTGAACATCATAGAATTTATTTACTATCTGGTCACAAAATGCCACTGACATGAAAAGAAATCAAGTTGAAATGGCTCTAGACCAAGATTCCCAAGATGTCAAGAAATCACCAAAATTTGCCTCAGGTTCACAAAAAATATATTCCAAGGGAGTTCCCCAAGTAAGTAAACACTCATTATTTCTATAAGGCTTAGGCCAGAAAACCTTGGCTGAGACCCCTGTCTCTGTGATTTGGTCTGCACCACATTGGAAGGGCCATGACTGATTTCTACCTAGACATTCAAGGCTGAACGGAGGCTGAAGAACCTCTTGCTTGCTTTCCCATAGACTCACATCTGACAACAGCCCTCATCTTAGGCCCCAGAGGGCAAGAAGAGGTTAAGAAGGATCAACCAAAGGTAAAGTACACCAAGAAAAGAGCAGCTCTTTGGTTAGAATTTTAAGATAAAGAGAGACACATAAAAGCTACTGTTGAGAAATAACAGAAGGAACAACATTTTATCTAATCAATAGATGGAACAAGACAATAGAGGACCATCTCAACAATAACCTAGAATACCACGGAAGACAGGCATAAATCATCTGTATTTGTCCTGCTCAAGACTTGCCATATGCCAGGCATGGTGGCTTATACCTATAATCCCAGAACTTTTAGGCTAAGGCAGGAGAATTGCTTGGGCACAGGAGTTCCAGACCAGCTTGTCTCTACAAAGTTTTTTGGGTTTTGTTTGTTTGTTTGTTTTTTAGCAGGTGTGATGGCACACACTTGTGGTCCCAGCTACTCAGGATGCTGAGGTGGGAGAACAGTTTGATTCTGGGAGGTCAAGGCTGCAGTGAGTTATGATTGCTCCACTGCACTCCACCCTGGGTGACAGGAACTGCAGACAGCCTCTAGAAGTTGAATCAGCCTCTACCAAGAAACTTCTACTGGTGCAAAGGACTGAATTTTTCAACAACCTGAGGGAGCTTGGAAGTGGAAATTTCCACAATCAAGCCTCTGAAGAGAATTCAGACTCAGCCAACAGCTGGATTGCAGCCACATGAGGCTTGAAGCGGAGAACCCAGTTAAGCCATGTCAGAACTTCTATCCACAGACCATAGGTAATAATAAATGTGTGTTGCTTTAAGCCACTAAGTTTTTGCTAATTTGTTTTGTAACAATATATAACTAGTACACATGAATAGTAGAATCTAATATCAGCCATTGACCTCAATGAAGGAAAAAACAGATGTGAAAAAGAATACATGAAATAGTACATGAAAGATTATATGTACATGGCATACATTTGAATCCATGTATATGCGAGGCTTTCTTGTGTTGCACACCCAGACCAACCCTGTAGTTAAAGATAACGCAGTAGAAAAACTGAAGAGTGACTGGGAGTAATTAAAATGTTTTAAGCGGAGTGGGGCATGATTTTTATTTTTAGACTGTTTAGTCTGCTAGTTATGTCTGATGGATAGAAGTGAGCCTATATCTGGTCCCATGTTCTTAGAGTACTTTTATCTCTTTATCCATCTAACATCTTTAATTTATGTAACATCCCAAGTCCTCATTAATCCTGTGTTATTGCTGTTAGAAGTCCATCTCCCCTCAAGAACAGAGCCTGAAATTCCTCTTTGAAAAATTTCCATTCATCATAATCTCAAATTTCTCCAATGTCATTTTCCACCTAAATTCCACGTGTGACTTGAATCTCAAGACTATTCATCTGCCCCAGGTATCTGTTTGATGCCTGGATGTGTCTGAATTCTTTTTTTTTTTTAAATGGAGTCTTGCTCTGTCACCCAGGCTGGAGTGCAGTGGTGCGATCTCAGCTCACTACAACCTCTGCCTCCTGAGTTCAAGTGATTCGCCTCCCTCAGCCTCCCCAGTAGCTGGGATTACAGGTGCCTGGCACGTCGCCCAGCTAACTTTTTTGTATTCTTAGTAGAGATGGGTTTTCACCATGTTGGCCAGGCTGGTTTTGAACTCCTGACCTCAAGAGATCCACCCGCCTCAGTCTCCCAAAGTGCTGGGATTATAGGCGTGAGCCGCCACACCCAACCTTAGACCTCATCCTACCCAGCTCATGTGTCTTTTAATCCTTTAGCTGAAGTTGTAGTTTTAACTTATTGCTGCCTGAACCTATCTCAATGCAAAAGCTCCAAAAGAACTCAGCCTCCAAAATTCCCTTGATTTGCTGCACTGTACCAAATGTTAGTCTTAATGAAATATAAGATTTGTTTCAGGATCTCAAGCCCAATATTTTCAACTGTAGGCTTCCCAGTTTCCAAGGTTTACACAGGAGATTGGCAGTGGGTACATTCCCAGGGTCAGTGGTTTTTATCCAGGAAGGAACCTCAGAATCACCTGGGGAATTTTAGCAACATACACACCAGTGTTCTCAGGAGTGAGGCTCAGGTATGTGGATGGCAACAATACTTCCCTTATCAAAAAGCTGCCACCACACCAGACAAATGAAAACCGCTCTTTAATTATACAGCTTGGCCTTACCTAATGGTTCTCAATTTTGGATGGACATTCAAATCACAAGGGTAGTTGGGTTTTTTGCTTTGTTTTGTTGAGACAGAGTCTCACTCTGTTGCCCAGGTTGGAGTGCAGTGGCGCCATCTCGGCTCACTGCAACCTCCGCCTCACGAACGTAGTTTTAAACAGCACTAGTGCCTAAACCAGACTCCAGAGATCATGATCCCTAATCCTATCCCTACCCTGTGGTACTTATTCTGAGGTATGCCCTGGGTAATAAGAATTTTAGAAGGTACCCAGGTGATTCTAATGTTCAACCAGTCTGAGAACCATTCACAGACTTCATATAGGTACTTTATTCCAAACAGCTGGGCTGGACCATAGCTAGAAGAAGGAATAGAGATGAATGAGAGTTCATATTTTCCATAGAAAGCTGCTGCCCTCTTCTAAATGTGAAAAGAAGTTCTGGAGACCCCTATCCTATGGTAGACAGAGGACAGATACACTGGAGAATGCTGAAGGAAACAGATAGGAGTCTAGGCTTTAGACTACACCTTCCAAGATGTACTACTCATCCCTGATGAAGTATTACCAAACATACCCCTGGGCCAATAAACAAAGCAGGAGCAAATGTGTTTGTGTGTGTATAACTTTCTACACAAAATACAGAAAAAAGTGATTCAATGTTCAGCATAAATAAAATTTTGTGTTTTAGCATTGTTTTATTTCAAAGTACATCTTGGTGAGAATGCATTATTTTGAACTGGATAAAAGCCCCCCACTACTGAATCCCAGGTCTCTCTATGAAGCTTGAATAGAGGCACTGTAACTCTAATGGCCAAAGGGCTGGCCTGGAAATTCTCCCTTCAGCTGCAAAAAGAGAAAAAGAATAACCCAAGTAAACAAACAAAACAAACAAATGAGCAAACCACTACAACACAAAACCATTGGGATGAGATGAATACTAGACTGGGAAAGTGATAGCTCTGGTATTCATGTGTGTGTGTGTGTGTGAGAGAGAGAGAGAGAGAGAGCACACGAGAGCACACACAAGACCCTACAGAGGAACCAAGTAGCTTATCTTCTTCCTTGGATTCCTCTATCTTATATCCTAGAAGACATGGGGTGATCCTGGCCCCTGGTAGTGTAGGACAAGGTAGAGTGGGACTTGTGGTTTTAAAATACTTTTTAGACCGGGTGTGGTGGCTCATCAACACTTTTGGAGGCCGAGGTGGGTGGATCACCTGAGATCAGGAGTTTGAGACAAGCTTGGCCAACATGCTGAAACCCCGTCTCTACTAAAAATATAAAAATTAGCTGGGCATGGTGGCAGGTGCCTATAATCTCAGCTACTCGGGAGTCTGAGGCAAGAGAATTGCTTAAACACAGGAGGCGGAGTTTGCAGTGAGCCAACGTCATGCCATTGCACTCCAGCCTGGGTGACAAGAGTGAAACTCTGACTCAAAATTAATTAATTAATTAAAATAAAATATTTTTTTATTTGGGGCTGGGTGCAGTGGCTCATGCCTATAATTCTAGCACTTTGGGAGGCCGAAGTGGGAGGATCACTTGGGGGCAGGAGTTTGAGACTAGCCTGGGTGACATAGCAACACGCCATCTCTACAAAAATTTAAAAAATAAAAATTAGCTGAGTGCAGTGGTGCACACCTGAAATACCAGCTACTCATGAGGCTGAGGCAGGGGAAATTGCTGGAGCCCAGGAAGTTGAGGCTGCAGCGAGCAATGATCGGGCCACTGCACTACAGCCTGGGTGACAGAATAAGACGCTGTCTCTAAAAACAAAAAACAAACAAAAAAACCCAAAAATCTTCTTATTTTAAAATAATTTCAAACATATAGAAGAATCAGGAAAACAGTACAAAGAACACTCATATACTTTTTACCTAAATTGTTAATATTATACCACATTTGCTTTTTCTCTACCTATTCATCTATTTATTTATATGTCTTTATATCTCTTTGTATATATATACTTACTGAAACATTTGAAAGTTGCAGATATCATCTTCCCATATTACTCAATACTTTATCTTTAAATTCAAATTCAAATTTTACCAGCTGTCCCAATCATGTCTCTCACAACACTTTTTCCCCCTCAATCCAGGATCACAAATTGCATTTGGTTGTTATCTCTTTAGTCTCTATTAACCTGGAACAATTTCCTGGCTTTTCTTTATCTTTCATGATATGAATGACAATGAATTTTTAAAGGGTACAGGTTAGGTGTATTGTCGATTAGTTCAGTTTTAAAACTTCACAACAAAGTGCCAAAGATGTCTTGGCAGCAGAGCTCAAAACAGGTTGGAGATGCATAGGAGCCACAGAGAAGGGTCTGGTTCAAAGGCCAGTGGTCGTCTCATCACAGCACTGCTCCATCAGGTGTAGGTCTGGAGACTTGGTAGCATGTCTATGGCCCTAAAGTGTGTAGAGAATGTTGAGAATTGCCTAGGGTGGCAGACATAGAGGAAGAAAGGTTGGTATGAGGCCTGTCTAAAATTGAATTTGGCTATAGAGTTATGGAAGGGTTTTAGGCCATGTCTGGGTAAAATCAGATTCAGTCAGCAAGTAAGGGGTCTTTGGGAGGTGAGCTTAGGCTGTCTGGGCCCCTTCAAGGAGGGCAGATTTGATGGGGAAGGGCTCTCCTAGAAGAACCTCGTTTAGGATGAGCAAACCACGCAGGTTCATTCTCCACCTTACCCTAGCACTTCCTAGGCTCAATGGTGGTTTTGAACTTTTCCCATCCCTGCAATTACTCCCTAAAGGGAATGTGCAAGGAAGAGGGGAGGAAAGAGATGTGAGTTCTGCCAGAGGCTTCACTGTTTCATTCCCAGATTTATTTGAAACCAGCCCTCCTCCTGTACTTCATGCTCTCCAAGCTCATGGTCCTGGAACTTCACATTTACATAATACGGAATTTTTTTTATTACCCTTGATCTTTATGCATACAATCTTTCTGGACCCCCTGGACCCCCTCCTTCTCTTGGTGACCTTTTCCTTCTCCAAAACATGGTTCAGCAGTTATTACCTCTGCAGCAGTGGTTCTTCCAGGAGTTGCTTGCTGCTTTGTTCTTCTCTCAGACTCAACACTTTTTCTTATCTTTTTACAGCATTTAGAATGTAATGTTTTGTTTTGTTTTTAAAACACATCTTGGCTTTCTGGAAACTTATATAGAAAATAATTTTTTTCCCTCAATAGATATATGGCTAGGGTCCAGCCTAATATCTGCCATAGAGAAGCCTAATATCCAGTCTAATGTCAATAAATGTTTATTGTGGGCATAAAGTAATACATTTTAAAATAATGGAGTGTTTAGGTAAAATTAGGATTATTAGCTTGAGTCATTTAAAAATCATCCACAAGAACCAGATCAAATGTACATGTCTTTAATACTGATGAAAGAAGTAGTTATGCTGTCTTAAAGGCAAAACGATATGGACATAGCCACCAGAAATACAAGAGTGCCATCTCTTGGTAAACCTGTTAGCAGACAGAGAAGACACTGAGAAGCCATGTAAAATATACCTGATAATGTGTCTCTTATGTAGGTTATGTAAAATGTGGATGAAAGATGGAAACAAAATTGAGAGACGTGGTTATGGCATTTTCCAGGAAAATTGGAAAATATTTTCTTCTAATAATTCATGCAAAATGTAATGATATTTTTTAATGCAGAAGAAAACAGTGTAACAAAAAGTATTATAATTATGGCAAATTGTTGAATGCTTTCTCCACCCCTGCCCTTTCCACTCAGAGTAGAAATGAAATAAGGATGTCAGTTATCACAATTTATGTTCAATATTGTATGGGAGATGCTAGCCAGTGTACTATGGAAAGAAAAATAAATGTTAATGTTAGATGTTAATGGTGTAAATATTTCAATTGAAAGGCAAAGATTGTTAGAATCGACTTAAAAATGCAAGAACCAAACATGTTGGCTAGAAGAGAAACATGTTAAATATAAAAACACAGATAACTTGAGAATAAACATATTAAAATATATACACTATGCAAACAGAAAGCAGAAAAAGACTAAAATGGCTATAATAAGAACAGCTACAATAGAGTTTAAGACAGAGAGTGTTACCAGAGACAGAGTGATATTTTGTATTGTTAAAGGAGTCAGTTGCCAGCCTGGCCAACATAGAAAAACCCCATCTCTACTAAAAATACAAAAATTAGCCAGTCGTGGTGGCATGTGCCTGTAATCCCAGCTACTTGGGAGGCTAAGGCATGAGAATTGCTTGAACCCAGGAGGCGGAGGTTGCAGTGAGCCAAGATCACACCACCGCATTCCACCCTGGGTGACAGAGTAAGACTCTGTCTCAAAAAAAAAAGTTGAGGTGGGCGGATCACCTGAGGTCAGAGGTTCGAGACCAGCCTGGCCAACGTGGTGAAACTGTCTCTACTAAAAATACAAAAATTAGTTGGGCATGCTGGCACATGCTTGTAATCCCAGCTACTTGGAGGCTGAGTCAGGAGACTCGCTTGAACCCAGGAGGTGGAGGTTGCAGTGAACCAAGATTGTGCCACTGTACTCCAGCCTGGGCAACAGAGTGAGACTCCATCTCAGAAGAAACAAAAACAACAACAACAGAAAAGGGTCAATTCATCAAGAAAACATAATACTCATAAATGTATGATTCTAACAACAGAGTTTCAAAATACATAACGAAGTTTTAAAATACATAGCAAAATGTCATAACAGAGTTTCAAAATACATAAAGTAAAAATGGAAAAGAAAAGACCAAATAGACAATTCTACAATCACATTTGGAGAGTTTAACACCTTTTTTGGTAATGATGCAATAACTAGACAAAATATCAGTAAAGACACAGAAGATCTGAACAATCCTATCTATTATCTTGAGCTAATTGATTTATAGAACATTATACACAATATCTGCATGCACATTTTGCTCAAGTACACATGATATATACATCATGATAGATCATATTCTTTTTTTCTTTTATTTTTAGTTGACATATAATAACTGTACATATATACGGGATAAAGAGTGATATTTTTATATGTGTACACAATGTGTAATAATCAAATCAGGGTAATTAGTATATCCATCACCTTAAACATTTATCATTTCTTTTATTGTGAGTATTCAAAATTCTTTTCTAGCTTTTTGAAAATATACAATAAATTAGAGTTAACCATATGCACCCTACAATGGTGCAGAACACTGGAACTCATTTCTACAATCTAGCTGTAATTTTGTCACCATTAACCAACCTCTCCCTATCCTCCCGTCCTTGCTCCCTTCCCAGCTTCCAGTACCCACAGTTCTATTCTCTAAATCCATGACCTAAAAATTTTTCTCGACTTTCACATATGAGTGATAACATGTAATATTTATCTTTCCAATCCTAGCTTATCTTACTTAACATAATGTTCTCCAGGTTCATCTACGTTGCCACAAATGACAAGATTGCATTCTTCTCATGGCCAAATAGTATTTCATTGTGTATATATGCCACATTTTCTATCCATTTGTCTGTTAATGAACATTTAGGGTTGACTCTATATATCAGCTCTTGTGAAGAGTGATGCAATAAACATGGGGATGTAGGTGTCTCTTTGTATACTGATTTCCTTCCCTTTGGATAAATACCCAGTAGCAGATTTTCTGCCTCATCTGGTAGATCTATTTTTAGGTTTCTGAGAAACCTCTGTTGTCAGTGGGCTGGTTCAGATTCTTGAATTCCCTGCACAAAAGAATTTGAAAGCCAGTCCAAAGTAAAAGTAGGCAAAGGAGTTTATTGCAAAGTGAAAGTACACGCTGATAGCAGAGTCAGAGTAGGCTGCTTCAGCACCAATTGACACTGAAGAAACTCCCGTTATGGGAGTCCTACATGATTATCCATGAGGGGGTGGGAATGGGCATTGTTGTTAAACATGTTTTGGGTGGTCTCTTGAATGTGCATGCAATATTGCTGTACATGCTAGTACATACATCACATGTATTATTAGCATTTTATTTCTCTACCGAAAGGTGTGTTTCTTACTATTAAAATGAGTGTATGTCAACCTGAGAACACAGCTTGTGGGTTTCTGCACTTGCACGAACTTAGGGATTTTCCCTCCTGCTCTTCTACCTCCTTGATTGAGGATATTCTAACCACTAGCCCCAGATGCAGTTTGTG
This sequence comes from Pongo pygmaeus, assembly GCF_028885625.2. Taxonomy (NCBI): domain Eukaryota; kingdom Metazoa; phylum Chordata; class Mammalia; order Primates; family Hominidae; genus Pongo; species Pongo pygmaeus. Next base: position 26,057,358 of record NC_072378.2, read on the forward strand.
TAATGTCAAGAGATTTGTTCTCTCCATCAATTTGACAAGTTTCTTGTTTCCTTTCAGGGGAGGCTATGACCACCCTATGTAACCTACCTCACTTCCATACTATTTTCCATAATGGCTATGCTAATTGACATTTCCACCAGTAGGGTATAAGAGTCCCCTCTTCTGTACATCCTCACCAGCATTTGTTATTTTTTGTTTTTTTGACAATAGCCATTCTAACTGGGGTGAGATGATACCTTATTGTGGTTTTGATTTGCATTTCCCTGATGATTAGTTATTTACATGGTTTGGCTGTGTCCCTACCCAAATCTCATCTTGAATTGTAACTCCCACAATTCCCATGTGTCCTGGGAGGAACCCAGTGGGAGGTGACTGAATTATGGGGCAGGTCTTTCCTATGCTGTTCTTGTGATAGTGAATGAGTCTCACGAGATCTGATAGTTTTAAAAACGGGAGTTTCCCTGCACAAGCTCTCTCTTTGCCTGCTGCTATCCATGTAAGATGTGACTTGCTCCTCCTTGCCTTCCACCATGATTGTGAGATTTCTCCAGCCATGTGGAACTGTAAGCCCATTAAACCTCTTTCTTTTGTAAATTCCCCAGTCTCAGGTAAGTCTTTATTAGCAGCATGAAAACAGACTAATACAGTAATGTTGAGCATTCTTTCATATTTTTTTGGCCAATTGTATGCCTTATTTTGAGAAATGTCTGCTCAGTTCACTTGCCCACTTTTTAAATGAATTGTTGGTTGTGCATGGGTGGCTCGTGCGTGTAATCCCAGCACTTTGGGTGGCTGAGGCAGGAGAACTGCTTGGGACTAGGAGTTTGGAACAAACCTGGGCAACACAGAAAGGCCCTGTATCTAAAAAAATGAAAATAATAAAAATAAATGAATTATTATATCTGACTACAGTAGAAATAAATTTGAACACAATAAAAATAAGAAACATAGGGAAAAAACACAGATATTTGGAAATTAAACAACATCATTCTAATTAATCAATCTCTCCAAACAAATCACAAAAAATTATAAAATACATTGTACTATATAATAATGAAAATAAAGCACATCAAAATTCATGGGACGCAACTTAAACAGTGTGTAGAGAGATCTGTAACTTAAATTGCTTATAGTAGAAAACAAATAAAGTCTAAAATCAAAGTCCAGATTCTACAAAGGTGGTATGTCTAATAAGAGATACTCGTGTTCTCCCAGTAATACTGATATCCCAAAGGATGATAAAAGTAAACTGGAAGTAACCCCATCCTACTCTCTGGAAACTGCTAGAATATTTGCTCTGCTTCTCAGCAGAGCAAGGGATGTGAGAGAGGTGGGGAGAGACAGAGAGAGAGAGAGAGAGAGAGAGAGAGATCATCAATCCTGATAAGTTGTAACCATAAACCAACTTTTATACACATTTAGGCTAAAAAATAAAAAGTCTTGACTAGCCACAGAGGCTCATGCCTGTAACCCCAGCACTTTGGGAGACCAAGGTGGGAGGATCACTTGAGCCCAGGAGTTCGAGACCAGCCTGGGCAACAAAGTGAGCCCCATCTCTAAAAAAAATATTAAAAAAATTAGTCAGGCATGGTGGCACACACCTGTAGTCCTAGCTATACAGAATGGTGAGGCAGAAGATTGCTTGAGCTCAGTAGGTTGAGGCTGCAGTGAGCCATGTTCACACCACTGCACTCCAGCCTGGGTGACAGAGTAGGACTCTGTTAAAAAAAAAAAAAAAAGTCTCAATTCATGGATTGAGTTTAAATTAATACTTGACTGGTGGTACCCCAGCTTCCTGGCAAAAGCAGACACAAACCCCCTCTAGAAGAAAGAACATCCCAGTCCTCAGTGACCCATAAGTAATTTTACCAGAACAATGAAGAAGTTACTGGCAAAATCATCAAATGCACAAAATGGATTGGAGGAAGCGTAGCAAGAATAAATGAAGAGGAGCTGGGTGCTGTGGCTCACGCCTGTAATCCCAGCACTTTGGGAGGCTGAGGTCAGGCGTTTGAGACCAGCCTGGCCAACATGGCAAAACCCCGTCTCTACTAAAAATATAATAATTAGCCGGGCGTGGTGTCATGTGCCTGTAGTCCCAGCTACTTGAGAGGCCTGAGGCAGGAGAATCACTTGAACCCAAGAGGTGGAGGCTGCAGTGAGCCTAGATGGTGCCACTGCACTCCAGCCTGGGCAACAGAGCCAGACTCTGTCTCAAAAATAAATAAATAAATAAATAAATAAATAAATAGGGATCAGTTAGGAGGTTTGAGTAAATAAAGTTAAAAGTGATGGTGTTCTAGACTATTTGTGTCTTTATATTAAAGTGAATTTTTTGTAGGCAGCATATAGTGGCCCATTTTTTGCTTTTTTTTGTTGTTGTTTTGTTTTTTTAACTCAATCTGACAACCTCTGGCTTTTGAATTGGAGTATTTAGATCATTTACCTTAAGTGTGATAATTTATATGGGTAGAGTTAAGTCTATCATCTTGCTATTACTTTCCCATTTGTCCCATCTGTTCTTTGTTCTCTTTTTCCTCTTTTTTTTCCCATCTGTTGAACAACTTAAATATTTTTTCTAATTCTATTTTATTTCTTTTTGTGGCTTGTTAGCCATAATTCTTTGTTTTGTTATTTCAGTGGTTGCCTTAGAGTTTATAGTATACATCATTAATTTATCATAGTTCATCTAAAAGTATACCACTTATATAAAAAACATTATTTTCATTTCCACTTCTTTTGCACTGTTGTTGTCATACACTTTTCTTGTGTGTGTGTGTGTGTGTGTGACAGAGTCTAGCTCTGTTGCCTAGGCTGGAGTGCAGTGGTATAATTTTGCTTCACTGCAACCTCCACCTCCTGGGTTCAAGTGATTCTTGTGCCTCAGCCTCCAGAGTAGCTGGGATTACAGGCGTGCACCACCACGCCTGGTTAATTTTTGTATTTTTAGTAGAGATGGGGTTTTGCCATGTTAGCCAGGCTGGTCTCGAACTCCTGTCCTCAAGTGATCTGCATGCCTCGGCCTCCAAAAGTGCTGGGATTACAGGCACGAACCTTTGTATCTCGCCCGTTTTACTTTTAAATGCTATAAATCACACATTACATTGTTAACTATTTTTGTGAAAATAGTCAACCACCTTTTATGGAGAAAAAATATTATCTATTTACTCACATAGTTACAATTTCTAGTTCTGTTTATTCCTTTGTATAAATAGGAATTTCAATATGCCTAAGGGACTTTTATCATTCTGCCTAAAGGACTTTTAAAAAATATTTTTTTTTGTTGTAGTCTGCTGATTAGATGTTTATTGCCTTTAGGCAGGGAGATAAAAAAAATACTACAATATTTTAGTTAATGACTGTGTCAATCAAAAAGAAGCAAGACAACCTACCATTTAATTGCACAGTTGATTTTTTAAATGAAATAGAAAACATCCACATATACAGTACAAAATGTATCATAAAACTCTCACATATGACTAGATAAATTCCTTCCTCTTTTCTCTGTATTAAATTGTCTTATTTCACCCTCATTTTGGGGTAGTTTTTTTGCTTGGTACAGAATTGTAGGTCTTTCATTAATCTAAAAAATTTTGCTCCACTGTCTTTTTGCTTATATTGTGTCTATGAGAAATATGTGATCTATATACTTGTTCTTCTGTACGTAATACGCCTTTTGTTCTTGGCTACTTTAAAATTTTTTATTTTCCTCTTGCTTGCTTTGGGTTTGATTTGTTCTTATTTTTCTAGTTTCTTTTTTTTTTTTTTGAGATGGAGTCTCGCTCTGTCTCCCAGGCTGGAATGCAGTGGCGCGATCTCAGCTCACTGCAACCTCTGCCTCCTGGGTTCAAGTGATTCTCCTGCCTCAGTGTCCCGAGTAGCTGGGACTACAGGCAGATGCCACCAGGCCTGGCTAATTTTTGTATTTTGTTAGTAGAGAGAGGGTTTCACCATGTTGGTCAGGCTGGTCTCAAACTCCTGACCTCGTGATCTGCCCGCCTTGGCCTCCCAAAGTGCTGGGATTACAGGAGTGAGCCATCACGCCCAGCCTAGTTATTGATTTCTATCTTCATTCCACTTTGGTCAGAGAATATATGCTTTATTATTATAGTCCTTTTACATTTATTGAGACTTATTTCATGAACTAATATACAGTCTATCCTGAAAAATGTTTCATATGAGCTTCAGAAGGATGTTTATTCTGCTGTTTTGAGGTGTAGTGACCTATAGATTTATGTTAGGGTCAGGTTAGGTGTTTTCAAGTGTTAAGTCTTCTATTTTTTTGTTGATCATGTCTAACTAGTGAGGTATTGATGTCTCCAACTATTATTGTTGAATTTTCTATTTCTCCCTTTAATTCTGTCAGTTTTGTTTCATGAATATTAGGGCTCTGTTGTTAGGTGCATGTATGTTTATAATGTTATGTTTTCTTGATGAATTGACACTTTTATCATTACAAAATACCTTTCTTTATTTATTATAACAATGCTTATCTTAAAGTTTATTTTGTCTTATATTAGTATACCTACTCCAGACATCTTTTGAGTACTGTTTGTACGTGATGAATTGTTTCTTTCCTTCTGCTCTCAAGATTCATCTTCTTCATCTTTTGATAATCTGATTATGATGTGTCTAGGTATGGATCTCTTTGAGTGTATCCTACTTGGAATTCATTGAGCTCCTAAAATATGTATGCAAGTTAATGTTTTTTGGCCAAACATGGGAAGCTTTGAGAAATTATTTCTCCAAACATTCTCTCTCCCTGTCCTCTCACTTTTCTCCTTCTGGGGGTCCCATTATGCATATATTAGTATGCTTGATGGTATCCCATGTCTCTAAGGCTCTGTTTCTTTTTCTCCATTCTGTCTTCTTTCTGTTTTTCAGAGTAGATCATTTCAATTGACCTATCTTTGAGTTCATTGATCACTTCTTTTTTGCTGCTCAAATTTGCTGTTAAAGCCCTCTAGTAATTTCTTTTTTCTTGCAGATGAGATATCATGCTGTCGTTCAGGCTGAAGTGACCATGATCCTCTTACTGGGATCACAGATCACGCATGCTCCAGTCTGAGCAGCAGAATGAGCTCCACCTTGCTCCAGCCTGAACAGCAGCAATAAATTCTTTCACACACAAAAGGGTTATTGGATCTCACACAAGAAGGAATTTGGGGCTAGTCCATACAGTAAAGTGAAAACAAGTTTATTAAGAAAGTAAAGAAGGGCCAGGCATAGTGGTTCATGCCTGTAATCACAGCACTTTGGGAGACTGAGGCAGGCAGACCACTTGAGGTTAGGAGTTCGAGACAAACCTGACAAACATGGCAAGACACCGTCTCTACTAAAAATACAAAATTAGCTGGGTGTAGTGGCACATGTCTGTAGTCCCAGCTCCTCAGGAGACTGAGGCAGAAGAATTGCTTGAACCCAGGAGGCAGAGGTTGCAGTGAACCAAGATCGCACCACTGCACTCCAGCCTCTAGCCTGGGTGACAGAGTGAGACTCTGTCTCAAAAAAACAAAAAAAAAATTAAGAAATAAAAGAATGGGCCGTGCATAGTGGGTCATGCCTGTAATCCTAGCACTTTGGGAGGCCAAGGCAAGTGGATCGCTTGAGGCCAGGAGTTCGAGACCAGCCTGGCCAACATGGCGAAATCCCGTCTCTACTAATAATACAAAAATTAGCCAGGCATGGTGGCACCCACCTGTGGTCCCAGCTAGTTGGGAGGCTGAGGCAGGAGAATTGCTTGAACCTGGGAGGTGAAGGTTGCAGTGAGCCAAAACACGTCACTGCACTCCAGACTCCAGCCTGAGTGACAGAGTGAATCTCTATCTAAAAAATAAAAAAAAAGAAAAGAAAAGAATGGCTACTCCATAGGCAGAGTATGGACTGCTCAAATAAGCATACGTATAGTTATTTCTGGATTATGTGCTAAACTAATGGATTATTCAAGAGTTTTTCAGGAAAGAGGTGGACAATTCCCAGAACTAAGGGTTCCTCCCTGTTTTAGACCATATAAGGTAACGTCCAGATGTTGTCATGGTATTTGTAAACTGTCATGGCACTGGTGGGAGTGTCTTGTAGCATGCTAATGCAGTGTAATTAGTGTATATGAGCAGTGAGGATGACAAGAGGTCACTTTTGTGGCCATGTTGGTTTTGGTGGGCTTTGGCTGGCTTCTTCACCATTACCTATTTTATCAGCAAGGTCTTTGTGACGGGTACCTTGTGCAACCTTCTATCTCATCCTGTGACTAAACTCCTGGTTAGAATGCCTAACCTAACCCAGCAGGCCTCAGCCTTATTTTACCCAGCCCCTATTCAAGATGGAGTCACTCTGATTCAAATGCCTCTGACATATTTTCCCCCTCCCTTTTACCAGGGAACCCTTAGTCCTAAGGATTGCAGTGGGATGAAGATCCGTCTTCTATAACTTCTGCAGGCTAAATAGGGGCAATGATATTCCTGCCTAATTATTAGGGTGTCTTGTGTCCAGGGTAGAGAGGAGCTCAGTCACAAAGTGTCAGTATGGTGAGGGACATTCATAACTCTGAGGCTTCCCAAAGTGTTGAGATTACAGGTGTGAGCCACTGTGCCTGGCCAGGGTCCCATTTTTATACCAGATCCTGGATCCCCAAAAGAGGGAATCAGCCCTCTTTTGGGGGATCAGCCATCTCCCATGGGACTCTTATCTCTCGGTGGGGGTGGAGACATTTCCATACCTTCTAGGTAGTCAAGAGAATGCTTCTTGTGATCCAAAAGTGCAAATAGCCAAGTATTCATCTATATTTGCCTTTAGCTATCCCCAAAAGTATATTTCCTACCTGGTTATTACACGCCAAATCTCCCTCATAATGCAAAGTAATTTCTGATACCCCTAAAAGTCAAAAACATCAGATAACACAATGCAAAACCGAACAGAGCCTTAGATTTTGTGAAGGATCTATCCACTTCCAGTTCCTGGGGTTTCATGAGGAAAACAGAGGTTTTTCCCAAAATGGGGTCTGTGGTGCCTCCTCTGCTTTTCCCAAGGAGTCCCAGGCTTTTAGAGATTGAATATCCACTTTTAATTAAGCTTTTAACCATAAACCATAGCACTCTAAAGAAAAAAAAAAAGGAGTCCTTTTAAGTTTCTTATTACCCAACTTTAGCCATCCCACACAGCCATTATTTCTGGCTTTTGAACTTTACCAAAGATAATCTCCCAGGTGCTCAGAGAGAGGAAAACTCAAGACAGTTTGTGGAGGGGAAGAGAACAGAATCAACAAATGGTAAAGGTCACACAGATATCAATCAGAAAGTACTCATTCCCTAAGCCAGGATCGAACCTTGGCCGCCATTATAAAATGACAAATCCTTAGCTGCTGAGCTACAACACTGGTCAGTTTCCATTGCCCTTCCCAGAAGGGGTCGAGAGCAGCCAATTTTGAGCTTGCAATGGCTTGAGATAATTTTTAGAGCTAACTATTACATAAACCCCAAAATTCCTGTTCCCTGGATGGCAGAGACCAAGAGAAAGTACCGCCACGTGGTTACAAGGTGAAGCTCCAAAGGACATAAAACAAGATGAGAAGGAAACTTCATCCAGTTTTTAATTTTTTTTTTTTTTTTCAGGGACCTGTAGTAAACTTTGCAACTGACCAGTTTACTGGGCTGGCTTGAACAGCAGGCTTATGGAGTCCTAAGCCTGTGTTCTATCCTACAATATTCCTCTTTATGACAGAGTAATACAGAAAGACAAATTGATAGCACAAAGTATACCAGATTCATTACATCTTAAGACTAGCCCCACAAATCCTTGTTCCCATTAATCAAAACTTTACAGAGGTGATAAACAGTGATTTTTACCATTCATTCAGTTTTCACTAAGAGAGAGAAGCCAGAAGCCTGACTGGTAAGAAATCTTTACCCTTTTGCCGGCATGCCAGGTTTCTGGGTTCTCTTTCACTGAGCAGCGCTAGCAACCTTGCTCGCTGCAAAGCCCTTGGGTCCAAGCTACGACACAAAGGAAAACCAACTTTTTCTGTTTCATGGAACCACAGGCAAATAAATGTCTCTCACTTTTGTAAGATGCTGCCCAATGGCCGCACAAAGTAACAAAATTAACGTTTTCCATTTCAGCCAGAGTAATATACATGTGACAAAACATAGACATTGGCCACTCCACTTAGCACCCAATATCTAACTGGGAAGGCTCAAACTTACCCCCAGATAGGCCCTTTCATCTTTAATCAAACCTCTGACCAGGAGTTTCAATATGTGGTCTCTGGGCAAGATGGTTGTCTCAAGGAACAGAAAAGATAGAAAAGAGAAAAGAGAGAAAGGGAGAAAAGCATTGCCTGTGGTGAGGTGGGGAAGGTTAAAAGTTCACGGAGGCCAGAGAAAGACCCACCCATTGCAGCAACACTGAATCAAAAGTTCAGGTGGCCGCTTGTCATAGCAAAGGGATCTTTTCCAGCAGTCCCATCAGCTGTCAAGCTTCCCCCTTTGGAGAGAAGAAAAGTTCCCCATGTCCCGTGATCCTGTACATGCCTAATCCTGTCACCCATAGCTGTCAGCAAAGAGCACAGGGCAGATTAATACAAACAGAATAGCAGTTAACATCCCCTAATGCTAAATCCATTTTTAACCAAGAGAGACTTTACTGAGAGGGGCCTCTAACCCCTTAAATCTTAAGGACTGTAGCCTTCCTAAGTTGGATCTCAAACCCAAGTTCGGTCAAGCGTTCTTGCCTTTTATTGAGAGCGGACTGAAACCCTGTCTGTCTTAGGAGAGACCCTATCTCCCCCAAGTTGCACCTCTAACCCAATCCCATCCTTTACCCGGGGACCCCACCACTTACCCAAAGTCAGCCAGTTGGTGCTGCAGTCTGTTTCCTTTGGCTTCAGAGTCTCCTCAGTATTGTCCCTTTGTGGTCACCAGAAAGATGTTACCAGAAAGGGGTCTTCATCCAGACCTCAAGAGAGGGTTCTTGGATCTCACACAAGAAAGAATTTGGGGCAAGTCCATACAGTAAAGTGAAAGCAGGTTTATTAAGAAAGTAAGGAAATAAAAGAATGGCTACTCTGTAGGCAGAACAGCGGTGTGGTCTGCTCAAATAAGCATACTTACAGTTATTTCTGAATTATGTGCTAAACAAGGGGTGGATTATTCATGAGCATTCCAAAAAAGGGGTGGACAATTCCCAAAACTGAGGGTTCCTCCGCCTTTTAGACCATATAAGGTAAAGTCCAGATATTGCCACAGTATTTGTAAACTGTCATGATGCCGGTAGGAGTGTCTTTTAGCATGTTAATACATTATAATTAACGTATAATGAGCAGTGAGGACAACCAGAGGTCCCTTTCGTGGCCATGTTGGTTTTGATGGGTTTTGGCCAACTTCTTTACCACAACCTATTTTATCAGCAAGGTCTTTGTGAGGTGTACCTTGTGCTGACTTCCTATCTCATCCTGTGACTAAGAATGCCTAACATACTGGAAATGCAGCCTAGCAGGTCTCAGCCTTATTTTATCCAGCCCCTATTCAAGATAGAGTCATTCTGGTTCAAATGCCTCTGACAACGCAGCCTCGAATTCCTGGGCTGAAGCCATCTTCCCACTTCAGCCTCCTGAGTAGCAGGAACTACAGGCACACACCATCATGACTGGCTAATTTTTTTGTATTTTTTTTTTTAGAGATGGGGTTTCACTGTGTTGCCCAGGCTGGTCTTGAGCTCCTAGGCTAAAGCAATCCTCCTGTGTCATCCTCCCAAAGTGTTGGGCTTGTCAGAGGTATTCGAACCAGAAAGACTCCATCTTGAATAGGAGCTGGGTGAAATAAGGCTGAGTCCCGCTGGGCTGCATTCCCAGTAAGTTAGGCATTGTAAGTCACAGGATGAGGCAGACAGTCGGCACAAGGTACAGGTCATAAAGACCTTGCTGATAAAACAGTTTGCAGTAAAGAAGCCGGCTAGGCCAAGTGGGGTGGCTGACGCCTATAAGCCCAGCACTTTGGGAGGCTAAGCTGGCTGGATGGCTTGAGCGCAGGAGTTGGAGATCAGCATAGACAACATGGTGAAACCCGGTCTCTATTAAAAGTATAAAAAATTAGCTGGGTATGGTGGCACATGCCTGTAATCCCAGCTACTTGGGAGGCTGAGGCACAAGAATCGCTTGAACTCTGAAACTGGAGGTTGCAGTGAGCTGAGATCGTGCCACTGCACTCCAGCCTGGGCAAAAAAAAAAAAAAAAAAAAAAAGGTAAAGAAGCTGGCTAAACCCCACCAAATCCAAGATGGCGATGAGAGTGACCTCTGGTCATCCTCACTGCTATGCTCATACCAGCGCCACGACAGTTTACGAATGCCATGGCAACGTCAGGAAGTTACTCTATATGGTCTAAAAAATGGAGGCATGAATTATCCACCCCTTGTTTAGCACATAATCAAGAAATAACCATAAAAATAGGCAACCAGCAGCCCTCAGAGCTGCTCTGCCTATGGAGTAGCCATTCTTTTATTCCTCTACTTTCTTAATAAACTTGCTTTCACTTTACAGACTCACCCGAATTCTTTCTTGTGTGAGATCCAAGAACCCTCTCTTGGGGTCTGGATCTGGACGGACCCCTTTCTGGTAACAGGATTACAGGTGTGAGTGAGCCACCATCCTCAGCCTTAGTAAATTTTTATTTCAGTTATTATATATTTTTATTTATTTTCTGTTTTTCAGTTATTATATTTTAAACTCCAGAATTTTTATTTAGAAAGACTGTATTAACAAATCGGGAGTACTGGCATAAGCCTGGCACAAAGCAAGTGTTTACATAGGTCTGGCACAAAACAAGTGTTCAATGCATTTTAGCTACCTTTAAGTGTATTATTACTAGCTGCTTCGGGGGCTATCCAGGGAAAATTATCCTTGCAAAACCCCCACTCACTTCCAGAGCAGGCTTCAGTGAAGCAGTCGTCTGTGTCATGACAAGAAGAGTCAAACTCTGTAAAACATTTGAAGAGATTTATTCTGAGCCAAATTTGAATGACCATGGCCCATGACACAGCCCTCAGGAGGTCCTGAGAACAAGTGCTCAAGGTGGTTGGGATGCACCTTGGCTTTATACATTTCAGGGAGGCATGGGACATCAATCAAATACATTTAAGAAATGTACATTGGTTTGGTCCAGAGAGGCGGGACAACTGGAAGCGGCGGAGGAGTGGGGTGGAGGTGATGACAATTGGTTGAGTTTGTATAAAGATTTGGGATTAATAGAAAGGAGCACTAGGTTGTGATAACAGGTTGGGAAGACCAAAGTTCTACTATGGGATGAAGTTTTCTTTTTTTTTTTTTTTTAAATATCCTATTCTTTTTTTTAAAATTATTATTATTATTATTATTATTATACTTACGTTTTATGGTACATGTGCGCAATGTGCAAGTAAGTTACATATGTATACATGTGCCATGCTGGTGCGCTGCACCCACTAACTCGTCATCTAGCATTAGGTATATCTCCCAATGCTATCCCTCCCCCCTCCCCCCACCCCACAACAGTCCCCGAAGTGTGATGTTCCCCTTCCTGTGTCCATGTGTTCTCATTGTTCAATTCCCACCTATGAGTGAGAATATGTGGTGTTTGGTTTTTTGTTCTTGCGATAGTTTACTGAGAATGATGATTTCCAATTTCATCCATGTCCCTACAAAGGACATGAACTCATCATTTTTTATGGCTGCATAGTATTCCATGGTGTATATGTGCCACATTTTCTTAATCCAGTCTATCATTGTTGGACATTTGGGTTGGTTCCAAGTCTTTGCTATTGTGAATAATGCCGCAATAAACATACATGTGCATGTGTCTTTATAGCAGCATGATTTATACTCCTTTGGGTATATACCCAGTAATGGGATGGCTGGGTCGAATGGAATTTCTAGGGATGAAGTTTTTAGCTAGCAGGCTTCAGAGAGAATAGGTTGTAAAATGTTTCTTATCAGACTTAAAAGCTGTGTTGATGTTAATGCAGGAGAGGAATAATGAGGCACGTTCAACCCCCACTTCTCTTAATGGCCTGAGCCAGTCTTTGAGTTTACATTTTAAGAAGGCTGACTGAAGAGAAAGTCTATTCAGAAGGTTGGGGGGCTTTAGAATTTTATTTTTGTTTTACACCTTTGCCCTTGGAAGTTTTGCTGAAAAATGAACACACAAAAAGGCAGATTCATAAGAGAAAAGGCTTTGCAATTTAATCACTCTGTGGTTCTCCTCATGCACATAGTACCAATATCCCTGTGGGATTTAGAAGCTTATATGCCAACTTGAAGTTGCAGAAATAACAGGGGCTTGATCCTTGCAAAACAGGTTATGGGAAATAGAAGAGGAACTCTGTTGAGGGGCAATACGTAACTACCAGGAGAGACTAATTGGATCAAAGAACAGAGATAAATTTGTAAATAGTTCTCCTTGGAATTTAAATGATGCTTAGAGACTGATTATCTTATAAAAGGGTCTGCTCAGCTGTGATTACATTCTTGGTCTTTCCTATAATGCATAATGAGATAACAGGGAGGGAGAAAAGAACAATTGTTCTCGCTGGTGGAGCCATCCTGTTTTTATGTACCTAGGGAAAAGTCTCTTTAGTGTCTGTTGATCTCTAAGAGTCTTTCATTCAAAATACTCATTATATCAGGAAGCCATATTTTGGGGTGAAATTCACTACTCTCTTATAGAGATGTGGGTACAAACTCTTTGTAAAGAATGCTAAGACTTTGCTGGGTGCAGTGACTCACGCCTGTAATCCCAGCACTTTGGAGGGGCCAAGGCGGGCAGATCACTTGTGGTTAGGGGTTCAAGATCAGCCTGGTTAACATGGCAAAACCCTATCTCTATTAAAAAATACAAAAATTAGCCAGGCGTGGTGGTGGGCATCTGTAATCCCAGCTACTCGGGAGGCTGAAGGCAGGGAGAATTGCTTGAACCTGGGAGGCAGCTGTTGCACTGAGCCGAGATCACGCCACTGCACTTCAGCCTGGGTGACACAGCGAGACTGTCTCAAAAAAAAAAAAAAAAATGCTAAGACTTACTTTGGGATGCCCTTTGTCAGGCCCATCATTCTGATTAGCTCAAGGCAGGTATTATTATTTTTTTTTTAATAGAGACAGGGTCTTGCTATGTTGGCCAGGCTGGTCTTGAACTCCTGGCCTCCAGTGATTCCCCCCACCTCAGCCTCCCCAAGTGCTGTGATTACAGGTGTGAGCCACCACACCTGGCCTGGTTTTTTTGGTGGTTGTTGTTTTAATCCTATAATCCTGTGTCCGTTCTTCCTGCCTCTGAGTAGTGCTTACTCTCTCCCCTTTAGTCATTTGAAAAGTTTATCAGAAAGTGGGTGCAGTTTCAGGCTGGGTACCGTGGCTTATGCCTGTAATCCCAACACTTTGAAATGCTTAGATGGGAGGATCATTTGAGCCCAGTTCAAGATTACAGTGAGCTGTGATCGTACCATTGTGCTTCAGCCAGGGTGACAGTGCAAGAGCCTGTCTCTAAAAACAAACAAAAAATTGCTTTCACACTGTGATGCTATCATATCTCTTCTAAGCTCTTGTTGGGGCTCAGAAATTGATACCCTAAAATACAGTACTTGGTCATATTGAACTGAAGAAGCCTCAAAGTCTCTCTGACATCCCTGCCACCAACTATCTCTCCCAAAACACATCATGGAATTAAAGTTTCTTTATCTACCTAAGATCCAGACCCACCAAAAAGAGCAATTATTTTTATTTCCCCTTCCTGTAAGACCAAGAATGTAACCATGCCTGAACAGACTTTCACAAGATAATGTTCAAGTTAATCTCTGTTCCCTAATCTACTTGCTCTCCCTAGTAATGAAAGGAGTTGGCCAGCTTGCTTTAGGCAGACAGTAAGGGAATGGTCCCCAGAGAACCTCTGACCTGCCCCACAAGGGCTTACACCGGATGTTTTGTGCAGATAAGGGAACTTGCACAGGGGGCTTGCCTAAACATGCTTGCAGTGGAAGATTACTTTCCTTAACACATGCGCAGTTCAGGAAATTAATCAATATGGAGTAGCTCAGTCTAAAGGCCTGCATGCACTGGTAGGACTGGGTGGAGTTGCCAGGAATTTGAGCCTTAAGCCCTGGTATTCAACTGTGAAGAGCAAACCAGAAATCTGCTTTCAGGACCCTTCTCTTTGCTGAGAGCTTTCCTTTCACTTAATAAATTCTACTCCACTCATTCTTTGATGGCTGCATGCCTAATTCTTCCTGGCTGTGAGACAAGAACCCGGACATAGCTGAGCGAAGGAGCAAAAATCCGCAACAGTAATCCCATCAACAGAATTTCTCTTCTTCCCCTCCCATAATCTGTTTTGCCAGGATAATGTATAAGCTTTTAAGCCCTCTTGGGAAGTGGATAATCATTCTATGGTTCTCCCTGTGTACATGTTAATAAATTTGTGAGTTGATTTTTCAGCAAAGTTTCCCCAGAAGCCAAAGGGGAAATTTCCCTTGGCCCCGCCACTCTCTTTTCCCAGCTCTTCTTTTACTTTTGTTTTTATTTCCTCAGCCCAGTAGGTCACAGCCTTCTTTTTATTTCTTCTCTGTCCAAACCATCAGTATATCCTACAGGAGGGAGAGAAGCAGCTCTCTGGGAAACCGGTAAGCACCATGAGTTCTGATACTGTCTAGTACCATTTGACATATTAACATCCCTGCCACCCCTAATACGCATGGCCACGCACACACACACCACATCACATGCATCACACTAACACAAACTATGTATCACATACCACACACAGCACACACAGTACCACATACCCCACACATCACCCACACCACACTACGTGCATCATGCACACATGTGCACACACCTCCTGTGATGTGTGTTTAGTGCAACTCAGAAAGTTACTCTTTCATTTAATGCACATCACTATGCTTAGAAATATTCTAGTCACTGGGATTCATCAGTGAACAATATTGAAAAAAATCCATCCCTTATGGAACTTGCATTCTCATGGGGGAAGCAAATACTAAACAAAATAAATTAGTAAAATATTCAGTGATAAGTGCCATGGGAACAAAATAGATTTGAGAAGGTTTGGGAGGGAGAGAGGGATACACTTGCTAACAAGTGGTCAGGATAGGGTTGGTTGAGAGGCAAAATCTGAAGGAGTTGAGGAAAGGCATTCCAGGAATAGCTGAGTGCTGACTCTTCCCCACAGTGGGAACACACAGTCCAGAGCTTCTGAAGGAGACTCTAGTGACCTACTTCCCATTGTGAGTCTTTGGACTCCTGTATCCCATAATCACAGGATCAGGCCTAGCTTTACATATTGGAGATAATGCACTCCTCCTTGGGGATAGTTCAGGTTGATTTCTCCCTAGGCCTGCCTTTGGCAACATATTCCTGAAGTCTCATCTGCACCCCCTCTCTGCTTCTAATATTTGCCACTCTCTGCATGAACCAGCCCCTCCTTCCTGCAATGGGAAACAGGTGTGAGATGGGACAGCTGTCACAATCCGTTTTGCTTTTGTCTTGCTGTTATTATTGGTAATGGTAGTTTGTTTCCTTTTTAGCATTCACTAGCTTCCTTTTCCTGATCCTTTGATAGTGTTCCCAGAAAGGGGGTCCCAACCCAGACCCTAAGAGAAGGTTCTTAGATCTCGTGTGAGAAAGAATTTGGGGCAAGTCTACACAGTAAAGTGAAAGTAAGAAAGTAAAGGAATAAAAGAATGGCTACTCTACAGGCAGAGCAGCAGCTTCTGGACTAAGGATACTGATATGGTTTGGCTGTGTCCCCACCTAACTCACATCTTAAATTCTCACATATTGTGGGAGGGACCTGGTGGGAGGTAATTGAATCATGGGGGCAGGTCTTTCCCTGAGTAATTTATACTGCTGTTCTCATGACAGTCAATAAGTTTCATGAGACCTGATGGTTTTATAGGAAGGAGTTCCCCTTCACAAGCTCTTTGCCTGCTGCCATCCATGTAAGACCTGACTTGCTCCTCCTTGCCTTCTGCCATGGTTGTAAGGTCTCCCCAGACACGTGGGACTGTAAGAGCATGAAACATTTTTTCCTGGTATAAATTACTCAGTCTCAGGTATGTCTTGATCAGCAGTGTGAAAATGGACTAATACAGATACTTACAGTTATTTCTTGATTATGTACTAAACAAGGGGTGGATTATTCATATGTTTTCCAGGAAAGATGTGGGCAATTCCCAGAACCGAGGGTTCCTCCCCTTTTTAGACCATATAGGGTAACCTCCTGACATCGCCATGGTATTTATAAACCACTATGGAGCTGGTGGGAGTGCCTTCTAACATGCTAACACATTATAATTAGTGTATAATGAGCAATGAGAATGACTAGAGGCCACTCTTGTTGCCATCTTGGTTTTGGTGGGTTTTGGCCAGCTTCTTTACTGCAACCTATTTTATCAGCAAGGTCTTTATGACCTGTGTCTTGTGCCAACTGCCTGTTTCATCCTGTGACTTACAATGCCTAACTTCCTGGGAATGCAGCCCAGTAGGTCTCAGCCTTATTTTACCTAGCCCCCATTCAAAATGGACTCATTCTGGTTCGAAAACCTCTGACAACAGGACAGATCTGGAATGAGCCATGCCTGGGTACCGAGTCACATCCACAACAATGAAAGTCGTAGATATCTGCAAGGACTCATTGTGGGACCAAGGATTCAGGGGCTCATTCTTTCTCCTCTCTCTGTGTGCTGGTTGCCTTAAGAGTAGAATGTCCCATGCTATGCATTGGGTCTGCAACCATCATGCCAGGGCATGATGAATCGTAGGTGGCAAAACAACAGAAGGCTCTGTGAGAATCCAGGAGGGTGCAGTGCTGAAGAGTCTTCTGCTTGGTATAGGAAGAAAGGAACGTGTTTCCCAATCTTGCCTTTATTTTGAGGAGTTGGACCAGAGAGAGGGATTGCAGCTGGGCCAAACTCCATGTTCCCTTGGCTATCAGGGTCAGCAGACAGGCCAAGGGCCCAGACAGGCCAGTGGCTCCCAGAATTCAAGTTTAATTTCTCCTCCCACTTGTGTCCTGAGCTCCCCTTGCTGGTTCCCTTGGACCACGGCATCTACTTAAGCCAGCACTTATTATGTTCTTATCATAAATGCCTCTTACACCTGAGACTTATAAATGTGACAAGCTCTTATTGTGAGATAGTAATCCAGGTTTTTTCCCCATGAAATAATAATTCTAACTTGGGTGGTGATAGTACTTTTCCTTTCATTTTGAAGTGGAGAAGCTGGAGCTGAGTCATTAAGGACTTGACCCTGGACCCCACAGCCTTTTCTCCACAGAGCACAAAGCAGAGTGATGGTCCCAGGGATCCCACACAGCTCTAAGCTGGGGGCACTTACTGCTGGGCCACTAGTGACTCCGATTTTCTGTCCTGGCTGACCCTGGCTATTGAAGAAGATCTGAGTCCTGCAGAAGGACAGCAAGGAGAAAAACACGACACAGAACGGGACAGAGAAGAATAGAAAGCTGACTTAGATGAATTTTGTGATGCCAATGAGTCCTACTGCTGTTACCATCCCTTTTTCCACCACACCCTTCAGAGCAGTTATAGAACCACAAGCAACCCAGAAATAGCAAAAAAGTAACATCAGCTAGGAAGGCTTAAGGACTCCCAAGGGAGTTGGTGGCAAAAGTAAAAGATCTCAAATCAGAGTCTGTGAACTGATTCTCTGCAGGCTTCCTGTTTTTAGATACTCTGTGTTGGGGTCACATGATAGTTTACTGGGTTATTAATTGGTTCCTTCTTTTTATTGCTGTAAAAGAAGGATTTTTTTTCCTACGTTTCCCCCTACTTTACCGGAGAGGCTGAGTGCAAATGATATGAGCAATGTCATTAGTTTTCTCCTAAATCTTATGAGCCCCGCCTCCCACAGTAGTTTCACTTCTCAGTTTAATCCGGTCTGAGTTAACTTCCTGACCCAGGAAGTGGCAGCTACAGAGGGAACTAGCAGCGAATATGTAAGTGTCTGAGCAGTGAAGGTTATGGAAAAGGTCCAGGCTAAGGTTTTCTCAGTGGATATGTGAGTGTGTACTGGTGGCAGGTGGGGTGGGGAATATATTTCCTGACAGCAGGGCCCCTCCAACTCTGAAAATGGTCAGGACTTTCTTTGTTTTACAGCTCTCACCTCTTTCCTGCTCTTTCTTTCACCAGACTTCACACCAAATCTCAGAAGATTCAGAACTTAGATGAGTGGGGCCCAGGACAGGAACCCTGGAGCCTTGGAAGGAGGGGAGCCCCATCTCCCCAGAAGCACAGTAACCCCAGCAGAGAGGGGCCTGGTGTATCACTGGAGGAAATAGCCTGCCAAGGAATACACATCTTCAGAAGAAATTGTGTGGCTTCAAGAGACTGATCTGATTGTGAGAGGAAAACAGCCTACCCGGTAACTGTAGTTAAATTACTGTTTTTTATTCTAGGCACTCTTCAAACTTCCTCCTGACTCTGCCCCTGTCCTAGAGGAGCTCCCAGGAGTAGGGGTGTGGGGGCAGGCGAGGGGAGGGATGGGGGGTGCAGGGAGAGCCCAGCTAGGTTCTCAGAAGAGGCAGGCTTTTTTGCTCCTGGTCACTCCTCTGTTGCCTATCCCTAGCCTCCCCCATCTTCTTTTTGCCTTCCCTACCTCCTTGGGTCTGCAAACTCTTTATGTTGCAATCACTCTGAACATGTCTCTTGAGATAGGTCCTGTCCTGGAGAAGAGATATTAATAGTAAACTCCCCAGTTCTGCAGGAGCTCTGATCCCATAGAAATAACTGCTCCTCAGGACCAAACC
This sequence comes from Pongo pygmaeus, assembly GCF_028885625.2. Lineage (NCBI taxonomy): Eukaryota > Metazoa > Chordata > Mammalia > Primates > Hominidae > Pongo > Pongo pygmaeus. The sequence goes on from NC_072378.2 coordinate 26,076,151, forward strand.
CTCTGCTCTGCAGCCTTCTTTCCAATTCTTATTCCCTCAGTTTAGGGAGAGGGCACAAAAAAGGATAAACCAGTTCTTCTGGTTGTTCTGGTTGCCTTGATTGCTTCCATTATCCTCCTGGTTGGGTCTCTAGCAAGACGTTATTAGCCAGGGAAGTCCCACTTAGGCACCCCTCTCTCTGCAGGAGAGGTATTCACTATTCTCCTTTCTCTTTCTTTTGCCTATTATACCTCTGCTCCTGAAAGCAAAAACAACAACAACAACAAAAAACACAAACAAACAAAAAACAACCGACCTTATTAACCAGTGTTGGTTGTTGTTCTTTGTGGGGGATGGGGGGGATCGGATCGAGGTGGAGTCAAATTTGATTGTCATGATGGTGTAGGAGCCAAGGGAACACTTCCCCTTTGCCTTCTGAAGTTCACTGAAAAATCAACTCACAAAAGGCAGGCTAATTGGAGAAAAGGCATACAAATTTATTAACAGGTACATGGGCTAGAATCACAGAGTGATTACCCCCTCTGCCATTGGGGGTAGATACTTATGTAGCCTTATTTATAAATACTTATGTATAAATACATAAATATAAATATGTATGCATATATTTACATATGTATAAATATGTATGTATACTGTATAAATATGTATATATAACATATTTATACATGTATACATATTTATTTCAGAGGGGAAGGGTGATATCAGGAGAATATAGGTAATCCTGTTGAGGGGCAGTAAATGATTACTAGGGAGAATAAATGAATATTCGGGAGGATGAATGAATGGAGGGACAGAGTTTAACTTGTAAATGGTTCTCTTTGGAAAATGAATGAGCCTGAGAGACAGACATTATTTTATGAAAGTGTCTGATTAGGTCTGGTTACGTTCTTAGTCCTCTTTTCTTCAATACAAAATGAGATAATAGGAGTTGGAAGGAAAAACAATTGTTCTTCTTGTCTAGTGTGACTGGTCTTTATGTAGATAGGGGAAAAGTCTCTTCCAGCATCTGCTGATCTCTAAGGGCCTTTAATTCAAAATACTCATTATACCAGGGAGTCATATATTGGGGTGAAGCTCCCCATACTCCTTCAATGGAATCTGTCACAGATCACCCAATTGCATAAGTGTTACTACCAATTACAAAGAGTAATTCTGGTACCAATTATTCTTTTTTTTTTTTAAGACAGATTCTCACTCTTTCACCCAGGCTGGAGTGCAGTGGTGTAATCTGGGCTCACTGCAACCTCCCCCTCCAGAGCTCAAGTCAGTCTCCTTCCTCAGCCTCCTGAGCAACTGGGATTACAGTTGTGCACCACCACGCCTAGCTAACTTTTTGTATTTTTAGTAGAGATGAGATTTTGCCATGTTGGTCAGGCTGGTCTCAAACTCCTGACCTCAGGTGATCCGCCCGCCTCAGCTTCCCAAAGTGCTGAGATTACAGGCGTGAGCCACCGTGCTGGCCTGGTAACAATTATTCTTGAAGTTAACTAGAATCAGAAAGAGTTTCACACTCCCTGAGTTCTCTCTTCTACAGCTTTTGTGAGGAAGCCTGCATTGCTTCTCCCAGAACTTGGTCCAAGGTAACTTTCTGTGATAACGGAATGTTGTATATTGAGGCTGTTATGTAGCCACTAGTCACATGCAACTATTAAGCAATTGAAATGTGGCAAGTGGAACAGAAAAACTGAATTTTTTCATTTTAATTTTTATTAAGTTAAATTTAAATTCCTACTCATGATAGTGGCTACTGTATTAGCTACACAGCTAGACGTTTGTGTATCCTCTAAATTCCAATGCATTTCTTCTTTCCGGAGAGAAGACTTTAGCTGGACATGGTGGCACATGCCTGTAGTCCCAGCCACTCTGCCAGGGTGAGGCAGGAGGATTGCTTGAACCCAGGAGGTCAAGGCTGCTGTGAGCTGTGGTCTTGCCACTGCACTCCACTACAGCCTGGGCAAGACAATGAGAACTTGTCTTATAAGAAAAGAAAAAGAGGCTGGGCGTGGTGGATCATGCCTGTAATCCCAGCACTTTGGGAGGCTGAGGCAGGTGGATCACAAGGTCAAGAGATAGAGACCATCCTGGCCAACCAACGTGGTGAAACCCCATCTCTATTAAAAATACAAAAATTCACGGGGCGTAGTGGCACACACCTGTAGACCCAGCTACTACTCGGGAGGCTGAGGCAGGAGAATCGCTTGAACCCGGGAGGCGGAGGTGCAGTGAGCTGAGATCGCATCACTGCACTCCAGCCTGGGCGACAGAGTGAGACTCCGTCTCATTAAAAAAAAAAAAAAAAAAAAAAAATTAGAAGACTGAGGAAAGAAAAATAATTAAATAATTTAGAGCAGTCTGAGCTAATGTGAGGTATGCAAAATTTATCAGGACAAGTGAGGCAGGAGTATGGGTCTTCAGTTAAGACCCCATGTTTAAAAGCATTTTGTTCCTGACTGGCTGCCTCATCTATTACCTACATATTCCTGAGATTTGTAATACAAAGAACAATGTATAGCCAGTCAAAAGCGTATGCTATTTTAATGTAAATTCTTGGTAAACAACTTTAAAACTGCTTTAAAACTGCTTTTTTTCCTTTAAACAACCACTTGTAACTGCTTGCTAATGAGGGCAACTTGAAACTGCACCTGGGTTGCAGTTCTCAAACGTGGCCCAAACAACCTCAGCCTCAACTTCTTCCTTTTAGGTCCTCTTTTCTTCAATACAAAATGAGATAATAAGGGTTGGAAGGAAAACCTTCAAGACCTATGGAAGTCAGTTGCAGCCGGCTCATCACATAGAGGTGCAGTTGAGGTGTATTTTCATTACGGTGGAAAATTCTGGCTGCTTCATCTCCATCTCTAGAGCCAATATTGGAGCTTTTCAATAAAAGCTATGGCCTCAACCACCAGCACCAAGAAGATGATGGAGGAAGCCACCTGCTCCATCTGCCTGAGCCTGATGACGAACCCAGTAAGCATCAACTGTGGACACAGCTACTGCCACTTGTGTATAACAGACTTCTTTAAAAACCCAAGCCAAAAGCAACTGAGGCAGGAGACATTCTGCTGTCCCCAGTGTCGGGCTCCATTTCACGTGGATAGCCTCCGACCCAACAAGCAGCTGGGAAGCCTCATTGAAGCCCTCAAAGAGACGGATCAAGAAATGTCATGTGAGGAACACGGAGAGCAGCTCCACCTGTTCTGCGAAGACGAGGGGCAGCTCATCTGCTGGCGCTGTGAGCGGGCACCGCAGCACAAAGGGCACACCACAGCTCTTGTTGAAGATGTATGCCAGGGCTACAAGGTGAGTGTGTGGGCCAGGGGACCTTGGTAAGTACCAAGTCTTATCCTGCTCCCCAGGAGCTGAGATAATTTAACCTGAAACCTAACATTATGACTTGGAAATACAGCTTTCATCATGTCATTCTTCTGAAAAATAGTTTATGATGATTTCTTGCTCAATTATCTAGACTGTCCATTCTGACCTTCAATGGGATGGTTGGACTCTTATCTCTATCCATTTGTGTTATGATGAATTTCTCTTTGCTTTAGGACAGGTTGTTCTCAAACCAAACACCCGCATTTTTTCTTATTTCACACCATGAATATCATTTGAAAAACCACAATATGTAAAGCCGTGCAGTAGGGCCTGAAAACAGGGAAGAAAGACTCATCACCTTTTAGGTATCTACAGTCTAGTAAAGAAAACAAACTATCAAAAATGCCTGCCTGGATGTCCCTGGTTTTGGTGGTGGGGAGGGACATTTAGGGTAGAGAGTGGTTCATCTTAGAAGTAACTCCTGAAGGACACATAAAAATTGAACACCTATTGGGGGAATTTTCATTTGGGGAATGAAGGGTCAGTGACATTGAAAATATCACTCTGGTACCTCTACTTTTTTTTTTCTTTTTTTTGAGATAGGGTCTTGCTCTGTATCCCAGGTTGGAGTACAATGGTGCAATCTCGGCTCACTGCAGCCTCAACCTCCTGGGGCTCAAGCAATCCTCCCACCTCAGCCTCCCAAGTAGCTAGGACTACAGGGATGCCCCACCATACCTGGATAATTTTTTTATTTTTTGTAGAGACATGGTCTGCCTTTCTTGCTTATGCTGGCCTCAAACCCCTGGTCTCCCTCCCATCTCAGCCTCCCAAAATGCTGGGATTAGAGGCATGAACCACTGTGCCCAGCTACTCTGGCATGTCTATAATAAAAGGAATATCAAGGAGTAAAATTCAAACTATCCATATAAGAAAGGGAGGAGAGGGCAGATTTTAAGCAAGATTCAGGAAGAAGAGTCAAAGATTTGGAAATGCTTGGTTGTGGAAGGTAAAGCAGAGGGAGAGGTTTTGTGTACCATCCAGATTTCTTGCCAGAAAGCATATTAAGGAAGGTGAGACTTTGCTGTTGGCAGTATGGAGGAATGGGCATAGTCCTGATGTCCTTTTTCCTTCTCTATCCTGCCTAAATTTGAGGAAAATTTTGTCCCCAGTGTCAGGCTCCTTATTCTGTCCTCCATGAGGCAGAGGTGGTCTTGTATGAAGGCTCTAAGTCCTTCTAAGGACATGTCAATCCTGACCACCACTCAGCTCATGGCAGCTCTTCCTTAAACTCCATGGAGCAGCTAATAACTGCGATGATGATATTCCCACTTGAATTACTTTTCCACCAAGTAGTAAGAAAAGGAGCCAGCTTATGTTGAAGTTGAGTTTGGTCACTTACTAGATGGGCAATTTTGGGCATGTTATTTAATGTCTTGACACCTTGGTTTCTCCATCTGTAAATGGAGATAATAGCAGTGTTCTCCCTCCCTAAAACACATACACAGGAGGTGGTTATAAGCTTTGAGGACATTAAAATATAGAATGCATAGAATAGCACTTGGCATATAGCAAGGACAATGTCATCTTTTGCTAAAACAGTTACATAGAGCCCTTTCCTGAGAATGCTCGAGAACTAATGAGTATACTTGTTGGGTTTACAGAGGACAGGAGACAATTCTTTTAGCATTGTCTACAATTAGCAGTTTGGGTCAGCTTCAAATCACTTTCGATAGAAATATGAGAAACTGTTTTGAAGAATAAGCTAAAAGCTTGACATGAATACTAAATCATTTTCAATTGGATTCATGATACCATTGTTCAAAAGATACCAGAATTCCCATCTTCCATGAACTGTTTCTAATAACCAGCTGGCATCCTGATTTTTCCTGACTCATAAGACACAAAATTTCATGTGTGCCAAACACTGGTATTGGTTTTGCTTGGTTCAGCATGTTATTTTACAATATCTTTTAGATGATGGTTACCTTGTTCTACATACAACTTTTTCCTGGCAGGACTATAGTGGTGGATGTAGCTCAGGCTCTGGGTCAGCAGATGAGGTTGCAACTGTTGCTCCACCACCTGGCAGTCATAGAGCCCTTTGGGCAAGTTATTTTACCCCTTTCTTAGTCTCATTTTCTACAGCACAGAAATGATGTTTAAAATCCTACCCACTATTCAGGGTTGCCAAGGGGATCAGTATGTTCCTGCACATACAGGCTTTAGCATGCTCTCCAGCAAAAAACAATGAGGACTCAATAAATATTCACTATTATTCAAATATATCTTAGAAGATTGGGATTCCCCCTAGGTCCCTAATGAAGAGTCAAATTGAATAGGCTTCACTTATCAAATTTTTCCTTCAGGAAAAGCTCCAGAAAGCTGTGACAAAATTGAGGCAACTTGAAGACAGATGTACGGAGCAGAAGCTGTCCACAGCAATACGAATAACTAAATGGAAAGTAAGAATCTGACTTCATTGATCTCAAGCTATTTTCCATTCTAGAACTTAGTCATAGGGGATGATTGAAGAAAAGCACAATGAGGATTTATTCTCACTAAACCAGATCGAAAAAATGAAACCCAAGGAAGAAACCATTATTTGTATTTATGCTCCTGGTTCCAGGTTTACATCCATGAGTATTTAGCACCAACCCCTTCCATCTTTAAACCATAGTTGGCTGGGATTCCTGCTACTTCAGTCAGAAGAAGCAGAATTAGTATACCTATTTACCTAGAAAAAGCACTGACTGGGTCTCAAATTTTAAATACCTCAAAAGAAACCTGGTTTGCAGGCCTCAACTTATTACCCTGGCACTTTTACCACAGTGGAGCATCTGGCTCTCAACTTTACAGGTACAGAAACCAACCTTTGTGAACACTTAGAAAACAGGATCACTCCAGATTGAAATTCATACTACTCAAGCTCATGAGGCTGATGAAAGAAATATACTTTATTTATTTATTTATTTTTAAATTATTATTATTTTTTGAGATGGAGTCTTGCTGGAGTGTAGTGGTGCGATCTCAGCTCGCTGCAACGTCCACCTCCCGGGTTCAAGCAATTCCCCTGCCTCAGCCTCCTGAGTAGCTGGGATTACAGGCATGCGCTACCATGCCTGGCTAATTTTTTGTATTTTAGTAGAGACGGGGTTTCACCATGTTGGCCAGGATGGTCTGAGTCTCCTGACCTCATGATTCACCCACCTCAGCCTCCCAAAGTGCTGGGATTACAGGCGTGAGCCACTGCACCCGGCCTATACTTGATTTATAAGTACATCATAAGTAATGCAACAACCTACACACTTGCAACTACAAACTTTCGGACAATTTCCGTGGCTGACTAACTTCCACATTATCAGAGCCACATTCTTTTATGGAAATATTTAGGTTCGTGCAAAAGTAATTGCGGTTTTTGCCATTAAAGTAAAGGCAAAAACCTCAATTACTTTTGCACCAAACTTTGTATTTATATAATTCACTAGCTTGCAGTAAAATCCCACAAACTGATGACCAATTTTCTCTCTTTCAAGAGTCCTTTCTAACCTCTACCCTGATCTTTGTTTGTGGATGTTGCTCTTGAGCTCCTGAGTACATTCTTACTTCCCCCATTTCTAGGATCTTGGGCAATGGGGAAGACCTTGATTGTAACTAACATATATGAAAACTCGTCTATACAAGAGTTAAAGCTGCACCTGTCTCCTACACAAAAATTCCACCTCATCCTAAGTCAAAGACCCTTCTTCTACATCATAGTCATCAAAACACTGTATGAATTTATTTTTATTTTTTAATTTTTATTTTTTTAAGATAAGTAGAGAGTTTATTTGGGCCAAGTTTGAAGACTGCAATCCGAGAACATAGATTCAAGTTGCCCTGAATACACACTCCCCCTGCCTTAATTTAGACAGCACTAATGGAAATTGCAACTTTACATCTCCTCAGATGAGAGTTTCACTTGATTTCTGTCAGTCTTACACATAGGAATGCTTAAGATGACCCTAGGGTAGTAGAACAATATTTCTCAGTTAACCATAATAAATGCCTGCCACACTCAGAGCTCCCCCTGCCAAGAATTATGGACCCTCTTACCAGCCTGGTTGTCTTAAAATCCAGTCTGGGTGATGTTCATTATAAGCTTTTACTTCAAGAAAATCGCTCCAACTCAGAAATCTAACTTCTTAAATCATAAGTAAAAACTTCTTTTTATCCTTGTAACTGATAAAGTGTTTGAACTTGGCCCTAGTTTCACAATTAAATTATCTAGCATTCCTAACCCAGCTTTCTCCTGTGTCTTGGCTGAGGAACAAGAAAATTAATTGGGTGACTATAAGGAATCTGAGACAACCTTTTCCACATCTGAGTGCCTGCCTCCCACACATGACTCTGCAGCAGGAAACTGGGGCCATTCTTCCAGCTTCAGTGACTCATGAGAAAATAATGTCCCAGTGGCTGATTGTGTGTGTGTGTGTGTTTGTGTGAAAATATATATAACACTTAAGCATTTAACCACTTTTAAGTATACAGTTCAGTAGAATTAAGTGCTTTTACATTGTTACATTGTTGTGCAACCATCACCATTCCCATCTCCAAACTGCAACTCAGTTTCATCTTTCATCTTCTAAACTGAAACTCACTACCCATTAAACAATAACTTTCCATTTTCTGGTCTTGCCAACACCTTGTAACCACTATTTTACTTTCTGTCTCTATGAACTTAACTATTCTAGATGCCTTGTATAAGCAAAGTCTTACAATATTTGCCCTTTTGTTTCTGGCTTATTTTGCTTGAATGTCTTCAAGGCTTATCATGTAGTAGCGTGTGTCAGACTTTTATTCTTGTTTATCCATTCATCCATAGATAGACATTTGGTTTACTTCCACCTTTTGACCATACTTTCTTGACTCCAGGAGAAGGTACAGATTCAGAGACAAAAAATCCAGTCTGACTTTAAGAATCTCCAGTGTTTCCTACATGAGGAAGAGAAGTCTTATCTCTGGAGGCTGGAGAAAGAAGAACAACAGACTCTGAGTAGACTGAGGGACCATGAGGCTGGTCTGGGGCTGAAGAGCAATGAACTCAAGAGCCATATCCTGGAACTAGAGGAAAAATGTCAGGGCTCAGCCCAGAAATTGCTGCAGGTGAGGCTGTGTACTTGGAGTAGGGAAAAAAGGTATGTTATTGTGCTATTAAAGGAGAATGGTAAGGAAGCATGGGAAGATAAAGTAATGTTTCTTTTAGATGTACATCAGTGCCATCAGGCTGGCCTCCACTAATCTATAGGGTACCTTTATGTCAATTAGAAAAATAAACTTCTGAGGGAACAAGCTTGGCCAAATGAAACCACGGGATAACATTCACCACTGTTTGCCTCCTTGGCCCATGTGCAGAGAACCCTGGTTGTTGACTCTCTCCTGAAATACTCCACTAGGTGACTGATGGGTGATGAAGCGGGGCAGCCAAAATGAGTGATAACCTTTTCCCTGATTTGCTTGTAGAACCCTTGCTCCAGAGCTTTTATGGTACAATCTACAGCTTTATCTGTAGGAAGATAAACATCTGGAGCCATTAATTCTGGTTCTAACTAACAGGATTGGTGACTATACTGTAAGGTTGAGTGTATAGCATGATTGCTTTACCACTGTGTGATACCTGCTACCACCATCTTAGTGGCCCAGTCTCAGGGCTGTGCACAGATTCACCACTAAGGACCTTTATGATAAGTGTTCTCTAATCTGGGCTCACTGTGAAGGAAATCCGATCACCAAAAGCTAGTCTTGACAGAGGGAGCATGGACAAAGCTCCTGGCCCTCAGACTTCAGCAAGGATGAGAATAGATGCAAATGTTGATAAACATCCTGCCATGCTGAATCTCCCAGAAGCTGGTAGGAATTATTCCATCTGGGTATCCATCAATATCTAAGACTGGTGGGAATTACTTTGTTTGAGTATCCATCAATATCTAAGACTGGGGTAACTCTACTTCTTTGGGTAAAGCAAAGAAGAATAGCCCTGCATGACAAGCCCCATGAAATACCGGTATTCCCATGCTTACCTTTTCTTTTTGTTTCTTTATAGAATGTGAAAGACACTTTGAGCAGGTAAGTCCTGTGTGAATGCAGGAGGGGAAGGATGTGCATATATAGAACTGAATGGAATGCACCTCTGAAGAAATCTCTGGCCTTTGCTTATTCTAGGAGTTGGGCTGTGAAGCTGGAAACATCAGAGGCCATCTCCTTGGAACTTCATACTATGTGCAATGTTTCCAAGCTTTACTTCGATGTGAAGAAAATGTTAAGGAGTCATCAAGGTATGTGCACTAAAGAATTCCTGAATACTGTGGATAGAAGGGGCCTTATGCAGTAACCAAGTTTACCACCTGTCCCTCGGCAGGCTCACAGCCAGAGAGGTTGTTTAGTTAATTTCAGTAGAGCTTTCATACTTTCTCTAGTAAGTATGATTCACTGCTTAGTGAATGTGATGAGCATTGCATTCTGGTTATCTGCGCAAACCTTTCAAATTCTTATTCTTTCACTTATTAGCCATGTTACTCCAAGTGACTTGCTTTCCCCCTCTGAAAAATGAAAATATTAACAGCTCCTACTTCATTGAGTTATCATCAAAATTAAATGCATCAACATATACAAAGTGCTTAGCCCTGTGACTGACACATGATCATAGTACCACATCATGGTATTAGATCTGATCATAGTGTTTATTATTAATAGATCAGCCAACTCTTAGAGCAATGCAAGAATGGTAGGTGAGTATGATAGCCTAGCATTCACATATTTTAGGAACTTGACTTAGATAACACAGATGATAAATGTTACAACCAATTTACAGATTCCAAAATGTTAGAACCATTTACTGAGTTTCCTACTCCCTTGATTTTTTAAATCAGTGCTGACTATACTTTCACAAATTTGTATCCATAAGTACAAAATCAAAAAAATCCCTGAAAATGGAAAGTTTTATCATGATTCATTTGGCTGTAAAAATCTGGCCTAACCTGAAATGATTTGGTGGTTATATTAGTTATCTATTAGTACAAACAAATTACCATAATTCAGAACCTTAATACAACACCCATATATTATCTCAATTTTTGTGGTTCAGGAATCTGGGCACAGCTTAGTTGGGCCCGCTGCTTAGGGTCTGACAAGGCTGCAATTAAGGTGTTGGTCAGCCTGTGTTCTTATCTGGAGGCTAGGCTAAGGAAGAATCCACCTCCAAGCTCACTGAGGTAGCAGGCAGAATTTCTTTCCTGATGGTTGCAGGACTTTGGCCCTGGTTATTTCTGGCTGTTGGCTGGAGGTTGCCCACAGCTTCTACAGGCCACCCCTCAGCTCTTTGCACATGGGCTTATAACATGGCCAGTTATTTCTTCAGAGAGAGCTCAGGAGACAGACTCTTTAGAGAAAATCTGCCAGCAAGATGGAGTCTTACATAATGAAACGTCATCATAGAAATTATATCCCATCATCTTTGCCATATCCTATTGGTCAGAAGCAATTCATAAGCCCTGCTCACACTCAAAGACAAGAAATTTTATGAGGGTGTGAACACCAAGAGGCAGGAATCATAGAAGGCCACCCTTGAGTCTGTCTTCCACAGTGGCCAACCCTGAACGGTACTGAGATGAGACTATTTAAAAGTCTTTATTTATCCCACTTAATTTGAATAAATGTTTTGCTGCAGATATATTGATGAATTTGATTACAGGGCTCTGCCTTAGGCCGTGATGGGGTTGAACTTTAGAGTATATGCATTTTTTTGCCTTTATAACTTCTAAACTAATTTGAATGGCAAAGCCCATTTTGTTCCAGGGATTTCAGATAAGGAATTATAGACCTGTGTTCCCCTCAAATACACAACAACAAACAACAACAAAAGCCAAAAGCACTCTGTATTGCATCCTATACAGATGACAGGAAGGAAGAACAAGACTTTGTGTAAGTTTTGCTGGGATTTCACTGAGTCAATTTGCCTACTCTCATCTTTTACAGAAGGAATCATAGTATGTTTCAAGTGAAACTATTTCTTTCTTTCTTTTTTTTTTTTTTTTTTGAGACAGAGTCTCGCTCTGTCGCCCAGGGTGGAGTGCAGTGGCGCGATCTCGGCTCACTGCAAGCTCTGCCTTCCGGGTCAAATGAAACTATTTCTTAAATGGGCTTATCTTTTAACTAAATATTTCTCCCCTCTTAAACACTGTTTATTAAAATTTTTCTTTTTTTAAATTTTTTTTTGAGATGGAGTCTCGCTCTGTTGCGCAGGCTGACTTGTAGTGGCACAATCTCGGCTCACTGCAGCCTCTGCCTCCTGGGTTCCAGTGCCTCAGCCTCCCAGGTAGCTGGGATTACAGGTACACACCACCACGCCTGGCTGATTTTTGTATTTTTAGTAGAGATGGGGTTTCACAATGTTGGCCAGGCTGGTCTCGAACTCCTGACCTAGGTGATCTGCCTCCCAAAGTGCTAGGATTACAAATGTTAGCCACTGTGCCCGGCCTTATTACAAAAGTGACACGAATAAATTTTATTTTTATTTTTAAATGTATGTTTATCTATTTTATTTTACATTGCCTTCAAGCAGATGCAACAAATAAATTTTAATCAGTCAAACAATACAAAGGATATAAAGAGAAAGTTCAAGGTTTCTCCCACCCCTCTCCAATCTGACTTCTCTAGGTAGGGTGACCTATATCTTTCCCTAAGTTTGTACAAACATGTAACATATATACACTGTCCCTTCTATGTTACTCATTACTTTTTATGTCTAATATTCCATAAGAATATAATAAATATATGTAACCATATCCCTACTGATGGAGCTTCAGGCTGTTTCTAGAACTTAGTTATTACAATGTTGCTACAATAACTTTCTAGTCCATGCATCCTTATATCCTGGTGCTTTCATTTCTTTTGGGAACATACCCCAAACTGGGATTGCTGAGGTTGTTGTTAATCTTAATATATGGTACCATATTACTTGACTCAAAGTTGTAACGTATACTCCTACCAGCACCAGGAATAATGACTCACATATACTGAGCACTCTTTAGTCTGTGACAGATTAGAAAAGCTTTACTTTTCTTGGTTCTTGTTTTATATCACAGTCCTCTCTATATGGGGCATTTTTGCTTTATAGAGGAGGAAATACGACACAGAGAGGTTAGGTGAGTGTTGTAGGATCTCATAACTAGAAGGTAGTCATAGAAAGAGTCTAGAGTCTAGAAACCACTCTTTCACCATTTTGCAATGTGACAGAAGTGCAAAGTTGTTATTTACTTATCTCTTTTAGACAGGGTCTCACTCTGTCACCCAGGCTGGAGTGCAATGGCCCCATCATGGCTCCCTGCAGCCTTAAATTCCTGGGCTTAAGCAATCCTCCCACGTCAGCTTCCCCAGTAGCTGGGACCACAGGCAAGCACCACCACGTCTGGCTAATTTTTAAAAAATTTTTTGTAGAAACAATATCTCTTTATTTTGTCCAGGCTGGTCTTGAACTCCTGGGCTCAAGCAGTCCTCTCGCCTCGGCCTCCCAAAGTGTTGGGATTACAGGCATGAACCACCATCTCCGGCCTGAAGAGTATTTAATCCATCGCCTTGTGGACTGGGCATTGAGGTTGTGTGTAGTTGGGTTTTTTTGTTGTTGTTGCTGTTGCAGACAATTACTGTGAACATTCTTATCCATGCTTCCTTGTGTCCCGTGAATGTTTCCTCCAGGGAGATACCTTGGAGTGACATGCTGGTGTGAGGGATGCATATCATAATTTTACCAGATACTACAGATCTTAAAATTGTTCCAATTCTACCCCACCAGCAATATAAGAGCTCTCACTCCTCCAAAACTCCCTGAGTCTTTACTTATATAATTTACGATTTTGACAGTCTTATGGATTTAAAATGGTACCTAACTGTGTACTTAATTTCTGCTTTTCTGATTTCACTAGTGAGATTGAGATTCTTTTTGTACGTCCATTAGCCCTTCAGGCTTCTGTGATTTACCCATGATTTACTGTGGTTTAATAATTTTTATTGGGTTCTTTTCCTTATTGATTTATGGGAACTTATTATAGCTGATATCTTCTGGCATGTGGATGGCATTTTGAATTTTCATCCTGTTTTTTGATAAATAGGGTTTCAAAATTAAGTAGACACATTTTCCTTCAAGGTCTGTGTCTTTTATTTCCAAAGAGCTTAGTCATCAGTGGACAGTGAATTTTATCACCTAATTAATTTTATTAGCCCCATGTGCTATGCCTGTAATTCCAGCTACTGGGGAGACTAGGGCAGGAGGATCTCCTGAGCCCAGGAGTTCGAGGCTGTGGTAAGCTATGATCACGCCACTGTACCCAGCCTGGGCAATAGAGCTAGACCCTGTCTCTTAAAGGAGGAGGCCGGGCACAGTGGCTCACACCTGTAATCCCAGCACATTGGGTGGCCGAGGCAGGAGGATCACTTGAGGGCAGGAGTTCGAGACCAGCCTGGCCAACATAGTGAAACCCCATTTCTACTAAAAATACAAAAATTAGCCAGGCGTGGTGGTGTGCACCTGCAGTCCTAGCTACTCTGGAGGCTTAGGCAGAATTGCTTGAACCCAGAAGGCAGAGGTTGCAGTGAGCCGAGATTGTGCCACTGCACTCCAGCTTGAGCGACAGAGTAAGACTCCATCTCAAAAAAAAAAGGAGATGAAGGAGGAGGAGGAAGAGAAAGAGGTGGGGGAGGGGAAGGAAGAGGAAGAAGAAAAGGACAAAAAAATTTAGCTGTCATCTATGCTCTGATAGCATTATAATGATGATGAAGACAATTGCTAGGTTGGTGAGAGAAGGCTATATACACACCAGAACTCTCCATGTATACAGCAAGTTCATATATTTTGTTAAGTATGTCTCATTGGAGACCTTCTTTTCCTGTAACTATGACCAGTGCTCTGCCAGCTCAGTCAACAACAACATTGCATGTTGGCTCCATACCTGGACTCTTGGTCCAATTGGTAATGAAACCATCCCACCAGTGTCTTCATAATATATCTATACACACACATATATATATAGTATTCTCTCCCAGTGTCTTCATAATATATATATACACATACACACATATACAGTATTCTCTCTATATATATTTATTTATATATCTATATCTATATCCTCCCACCTCAGTTCTTACTCTGTCTCCCAGGCTGAGTGGTGCAGTAGTGCGATTATGGCTCAACCAATGAGAGGATCAATGGCGATCCTCTCATTTCAGCCTCCCCAGTAGCTGGGACTACAGGCATGGGCCACCACATCTGGCTGATTTTTAAATTTTTTTGAGGCAGCATCTCTATATACTATAGATAGATATAGTATCCTCTCTCTAATATGGGTAGAGGATACTATGTCTATATCTGTATCTATCTATCTATAGAGAAGGAATACTATATATCTAATAAGATGTAATCTATATTATATATAAAAGTCAAGCATTGATTGGTACATATATCTATTGATTACTGTGTGTATGTGTGTGTGTGTTTATATATATATTTTTTTGAGACATGCTCTCACTCTGTTGCCCAAGCCGAGTGGTACAGTGGTGCGATCATGGCTCGACCACCTGAGCTAAAGTGATCTTCTCACCTCAGCCTCCCCAGTTGCTGGGACTACAGGAACAGGCCACCATACCTGGCTAATTTTTAATTTTTTTTTGAGACATGGTCTCCCTTTGCCACCCAGGCTGGAGTGCAGTGGTGCAATCTCGACTCACTGCAATCTCCACCTTCCAGGCCCAAATGATCCTCTCACCTCAGCCTCCCGAGTAGTTGGGACTATTGGTGTGCACCACAATGCCCGGATAATTTTTCATATTTTTTGTAGAGATGGAATTTGGCCATATTGACCAGGCTGGTCTCAAACTCTTGGACTCCAGTGATGCACCCGCCTCAGCCTCCCAGTGTGCCGGGATTACAGGCTTGAGCCACTGTGCCTGGCCTGATTATTGTACACATTTTTGATGTAATGTATTATATGTGTCATATATGACAATATAGATAAATATACTAAAGATTGGGTTTTCATTTGTATATTGTAAAATACATATACTATACATATATAATATGTAGAACATATAATTCTATACATATATATGTATATGTTAACATATATAATACATACACATATAATATGTATAGTTGCATATATAAAATTTGGTTTGTTATTTATATTATTTTGTGCAGGAGTTCTATATCTATGTCTGTAAGCGGGTGCCATAATTTTCTATTCTTTGGAGGATTTGGTATGAGATTGGCATTACTCATGCCTTGACTTCTAAATTTCCTATAAAACTGACAAGATCCATTTTTGCTTGATAAAGATGCATGTTTTATTATCTGTTGGTAAAATTTAAAGTAGTGATTTTATTTCTTTAATGTTAGGTCTGCCCATGCTTTATTTGTTTTTTGAATGAGTTTTACTCAGAAATATTTTTCCTAGGAAGTAATAATTTTATCAGTGCTTTCAATTTTATTAGTAGCATAAGATTTATTATAAAGTTCTGTAATATTTAAAAAGTTTCTGTATTCATTACATTTGTGCCTTCTGTCTTACTTTGATAAATCTCATTGCAGGGATGTCTATTTTATTAAATTTTTTTTAAAAGAAGCTACTTTTTTGTTTTTCCTCTTTATTGCATTCTTGTTTTCTTTAACTTCACTGTTACATTGTTTAATATCTATTTTTTCTTTTTAAAAAATTATATTTGGCTTTCTATGTTCTTTTTAAAATTTAAATTAGATGCTTGGCTCATTAATGTTCAGCTTTTTAATTTTTCTAAGATAAGCATTTAAAGCCTACAAATTTTCCTTAAAATTCTGCTTTAGCTTCGTTATATATTTTTATAAATAGCATTTTATTATTGTTCTATTCTATACATCTTCTAATGATTTATTAGTTTACATTTCCTAATATTTAGAATCTTTTTAGTCATCTTTTTATTATTGGTTTATAATCTTATATTGAGGCTAGAGAAAATGATCTGTGTAATACAGATTTATTGAAATTTGTTCAGACTGCTTTTTGCCTAGTATTTACTCAGTTAGTACATTTTCCATCTATACCTGAGAAAACCATATTCTCTGCTTACTATTATTAAACAATTGCTGAGCTTTATGTATTGACTATGAGATTGGGCTTCTTAGATTGTTCAGACCTTCCATATCTTCCCTTATTTTTTTCTTTTGGTCTGCCTGATCTATCAATTATGGAAATAAGAATGTTAAAATATCCCATGATGATTGTAGATTTGTCAATTTCTCCTATAATTCTACAATTTTTGCTTTGTATATTAACACAATTCTAAACATGAATTCACTAATAATATAGTGCATTTATGTTTAAAATTGTGTTATCTTCTTTAGGTGACTCCTTTCATTCTTTCTTTTTTTTCTTTTTTTGAAACAGAATCTCTCTCTGTCACCCAGGCTGTAGTGTGGTGGCGAAATCTCAGCTCACTGCAACCTCTGCCTCCCCGGTTCAAGTGATTCTTGTGCTTCAGCCTCCCAAGTAGCTGGTATTACAGGCATGTGCCACAATGCCCAGCTAATTGTTGTATTTTTGGTAGAGCCAGGGTTTTGCCATGTTGGGCAGGCTGGTCTTGATCTCCTGGCTTCAAGTGATCCGCCTGCCTTGGCCTCCCAAAGTGCTGGGATTACAGGCATGAGCCACCACACCTGGCCCTCCTTCCATTCTTAATAATGCTCTGACTTAATATCTTTTGATATAATACTATAACAGTATATGACTATATTATTTATCTTTTAGCTTCCAATCTTTCTATATGTTTTTGTTGATATGTCACACCAACAGATAGGGGAAATTTAAAAAATCCAATTGATATTTTTTCTCTTAAGTGGTATTACCACCTTGTAAACATTTTAATTTCTCAACATGGGTTTTCCTGGGTCATTCAGGTAATATGAATGGAAACCCCAAACTTCTGTGAGTCAGGCTGATAAGAGCTAACTGAATAGAGTTTGAAAAAAGAGGGTATTTACAAAGGTGAGGAGTTGGGAAATCCAGAAGGATTTCCCAGAGCTAGGAACAGTTAGAGAGCCATCACCTCCTCTGGGCCTCAAGTGGCAGGTGTGGGGAGCTGCAACTATACGAGAGTGTCCCCAGAGGCAGAGGAATGCAGACCCTCCAAATCAGAGCGTGGAACTGGGGTACTGAATACTCCCAAGGCTGCTGCTTTGTGCCCTATGGTCTCCTTTGGTGCTTCCCATTGGCTGAACCAAGCAGAAGCCAGAGGGCAGAAAGCCTGGTTAATATGTCCACGTCAGCCTTCCTGGGCACAGAGCAAGACAGGGAAAAGTGAGGGAATTATTTGGAAGAACAAACAGAGAGCATCCAGCACAGGAAGTGTTTCTGAATACTTGAATTCCTTAATTGTCACAGACCAACTGATCAACATTTAACTCAGTAGCACAGTGGTTTCTTAACTCTCTTGTTAGAACATCCTATTACCATTTTTTATTTTTAAAACTGCATACCGTTCAGTACCTCACTTTAGGTTATCAGATTTTTTTTCTGTCTTGTTTGATTCTAGTCTGATATTTTTCATGTATATTGGTCCTCAGTGTATTATTATCTCATACTAATGCTTATGGAACATTATCTGAGGGGAAAGAGAAGAGCTTACAATTAAAAGTCATGGGACTAGGCATGTGTCATGAGACCTGGGTCTTCCAATAACAAGCGAAGACATTAGCTGGGTCATTTTCCCTCTCTGATTCTCAATGTTGGTGGTTATTCAGTAGAGAAGGGAAAAGGTATCTTTCTGCTCAACTGTCTCATGATTCCTGGAAGTCCTGCATGGGAGAAGAACTTTGGACAGGATGGTAACCATATTAACAGGTTAGTTCTGTACCTTGGCATCCCTGAATAATTAAGACGAAGATGATGTTGATGATATAATTATTACTACATGTTGAAGCAGGACTGGCTTGTCTGTCATAATGTAAAAGAGTCTCGGAAGATGTCCAGGGTCCAAGATCCAAAACCCCTCGTGGCCTTTGGAACACCAAGCTCTGTGTCAAAGGGTGGAAGGCTGCCCTACTGCACCACAAATCTAAGCCTAGGGCATAAAACCCCTTGTGGCTTGGATGGAACCCAGGGCTCAGGGCATAAAACCCCTCATAGCCTCTGGAAAGTGCACAGACTTGTTGGTTCCTTGCTTCTTACTCATAAACATGTCCTCTATTATCTCAAGCAGCAGAGTATATTCTATGTATGTCAAAGAAAATGCTAAACCATCACAGCTATGCTTAATGCACCACTACCTTTCTACCCCCATGTCCTCACACCCTCACCTGTTTACCCTCACGTCCTCACCACCTGCTTCTTTGTTTGATCACCAATAGTGTGGGCTCCCAGAGCTTAGGGCCTTCACAGCCTCCAATCTAGCGCTGGCCCCCTGGACCCACTTTATGCACTCTTAACTTGTCTTTTCTCATTCCTTTGACCCCGCCGGACTTTGCAGCCCCCATGGCCTGGTGTTGGGCCTGACCATCCCAACAATTACCACTTATTAGGTGGTTACCATGTACCAGGAATTTTACCAAGCATTAAGCAAACATAAGCTTGTTCAATCCTACCCACCATTTTCTGCAACAAACACGGTAATTTCCACTTTATAGTTAACAAACTGAGGCTCAGAGAGTTAAATGATGCCTAAGCTCACCCAGTTTATAAGAAACAATACTTGGGTTTGAACACAGGCTGGTTTTATTGAAAATAACTTGTGGCGGGGCATGGTGGCTCACACCTGTGTAATCCCAGCACTTTGGGAGGCCGAGGCGGGTGGATCACTTGAGGTCAGGAGTTTGAGACCATCCTGGCCAACATGGCGAAACCCCATCTCTACAGAAAATTTTAAAAAATTAGCCAGTTGTGGTGGTGCGCACCTGTAGTCCCAGCTACTCAGGAGGCTGAGGCAGGAGAATTGCCTGAATCCAGGAGGTGGAGGTTGCAGTGAGTTGAGATAATGCCAGTGCACTCCAGCCTGGGTGACAGAGCAACACTCCATCTCAAAAAAAAAAAGTAAAATAACTTGTGTTCTTCACAGCAACAAAATTATTTTTGTTTGTTTTGTTTTGTTTTTCAGTTAGTGTGACTCTGGATCCAGATACAGCTCATCATGAACTAATTCTCTCTGAGGATCGGAGACAAGTGACTCGTGGATACACCCAGGAGAATCAGGACACATCTTCCAGGAGATTTACTGCCTTCCCCTGTGTCTTGGGTTGTGAAGGCTTCACCTCAGGAAGACGTTACTTTGAAGTGGATGTTGGCGAAGGAACCGGGTGGGATTTAGGAGTTTGTATGGAAAATGTGCAGAGGGGCACTGGCATGAAGCAAGAGCCTCAGTCTGGCTTCTGGACCCTCAGGCTGTGCAAAAAGAAAGGCTATGTAGCACTTACTTCTCCCCCAACTTCCCTTCATCTGCATGAGCAGCCCCTGCTTGTGGGAGTTTTTCTGGACTATGAGGCCGGAGTTGTATCCTTTTATAACGGGACTACTGGCTGCCACATCTTTACTTTCCCAAAGGCTTCCTTCTCTGATACTCTCCGGCCCTATTTCCAGGTTTATCAATATTCTCCTTTGTTTCTGCCTCCCCCAGATGACTAAGGAAAAGAGCAGAAGCTCCTTGGTTTAACCAGCACAGAGAAAATAATGTAAATCCCATAAGGGCAGACGTTTGGTCTGTTTTCTTCGCTGTCATTTCCTTAGTACTTAGACTAGTGCTGGGATTTTAGTGGATATATAATTGATTTATGTTGAATATATGGACTTAGCAACTAAAAATACCACAGATGGTTAACCTGGACTGGGGCAAAGCAAGATAATAGTGATGATTGTAGGTTGCTGTCTCCATCTGTCTTTAATGGGTCAGGGCTTTGATTTCCAAGGGTCTTCAGGTGATGAGTAGGGGTACCCACAGGTCAGAAGGTCTGCGTTCTCCTAGTTTGTTTGCTGCCATTTGAACTCATGTGGGGAATGAAAGAAAGCTGCAATTATCCGCCAACTGCATTTAAAACAAAACAAAACAGAAAAATCAAAATAACATTGACCCTTCCAACCACTGACATGTTTAATAATCTAAGCGGCAGTCCTGGAGGCTACCAGACTTACCGAGTTATACCTGAGAAACAGCCAAGCAAAGTGTGAGAGAAGGGTTAAGACTGGCTTACAATGAGATGCTTCAAATGAAAATGGAATGATGAGTAAAACTGAACTTTGATGGGGGATTCAGTTCTGGAAAAGAAGTTGGTATTTTCCAGTCTGCTAGGACCAATTACCTTGAAATATTTTAAAATCTCAGTAAATAGTTATTGCTGAAATGGCTGTTGGCAGTTCTTACTATGATTCGGAGAAGATCAAATAGACCTTAACTTCATTTTGAAAAAGAGCAAATTACCATACCCGAGTGGGTAATGACAGGACTACAACTAAAACATAAACAACATTAATGATGACCACGAAAAGTCACAAAATTGCTAAATGTTATAATTTAGAATTGACATAAAAATTGATGGCCAGGTATGGTGGCTCACGCCTGTAATCCCAGCACTATGGGAGGCTGAGGCAGGCGGATCACTTGAGGTCAGGAGTTCAACGCCAGCCTGGCCAACATGGTGAAACCCCGTCTCTACTAAAAATACAAAAATTAGCCAGGCATGGTCGCAGGCGCCTGTAACCCAGCTACTCGGGAGGCTGAGGCAGGAGAATTGCTTGAGCCTGGGAGGCAGTGGTTGCAGTAAGCCAAGATCATGCTGTGCCTCAAGCAAAAAAAAAAAAAAAATTAGTGTTTACTGATATTTGTTGAGGTTCTATGACATCACCTCGGAGAATAGGAGAAATGAAGCAACAGTTGTGTCTAGATGTCAGAGGCATGGCTGGGCCTCCATCTTTGCCTAAGGGAGACATAAAAGAGTTCAGACTATTGCCCATGTTCCCCAGGGTCAGAAGTTCTAATTATGATGATAGAGGCTGGGTTGTAACTAGCAAGTGAAGGGTAGCAGAATATGCCATCTTTGGCATAAGAAGTATTTTGAGCTGAAGACAATTGAGAAAAAAATAGATGAAAAAAAACAAACACCTCTGCCCTCTCCCTATTTGCCTAAAAGCAGGATATGAAATTGTGAAGGTGTCCTCTTACTCCGGGAAGAACAAAAGTTGGTCACCAGAGACTTTAGACTCTTATCAGCCTGGACATAGCACCAGAGAAGTCTTATTTAAAACAAAAAAAAAAAAAAAAAGGAAAAAAAAATTGCCTTCCCACAATTTACTGCACTAGAAACTCAAAGTCCTTTTCCTCTTCCTTGTTACTTAAAAAATGTATTCTTTTGTTAAAATGCTATATAAGCCCAAGTTCTAAATCCTCTTGAGTATTCATCTCAGTACTCCCCTGTGTTTGTGCAATGCACATGCTTTGTTTCTGTCTTGTCAATCTGTCTTTTGTTAGTCTACTTGATAGGGCTGCAGATGGAGAACCTAAGATGAATAGACAAAAAAGATTTTTCTCTCCAACAGAAGGATTATCCCCAGTCGTACTTGTTCTATATCCCTGTAGTCTCAGTATACTGACCCAGACTTGGGGAATAGGACCCAGTGGGTAACCGAGGAACCCCACCTTTGTGCAGGATCAGTGAAGATGTAATCTGGATATTCATAAGCTCTTCTCTACCTCTTGGCATCCCACAGTCCTGTGTTATCTAAGTGTGGTCTTCCCCAGAAAGGGGAGGCCTCCTAACATTGTTAAAGCCTAGCATATGCTGCTTAGAGGAAATTCTATATCCCTAAGCACTTAGATTGCCGAATAAGAAAGAATGATAACAAAATAAACAATTAAATAAACGTTTTAAAAAATGAATAAAATAAACCTGTGGAAACCATAAGGAAGGCCAGAATAAATATAAAATTGGAGATTAATTGGGGTGCAGGAAAGTTATAGAAAGAATATAAGTCCTGCTAGATAAATCATTAGCTATTTTAATAGAGAATACAGAAGAAAATAGGAACAAAAGAATATATACTGGAATAATTTTGAGAGTAATTTGAAGAATTAGATGCAAGTAAATTTGAAAACCTTTAAAAAGAAACAAATGGCCTAACTGACCCAAGAAGGGAAAGAAAATCTAAACAGACTAATAAATACAAAATGAAATTCAGACACTTACAGAGCGGCCAGGCATGGTGGCTCACACCTGTAATCCTGTCACTTTGGGAGGCTGAGGTGGGAGGATCACTTGAGGCTAGGAGTTTGAGACTAGCCTGGGCAAGGCTCCCATGTCTAAAAGAAAAGAAATTAGCTGGGCATGGTGGCATGTGCCTTAGTCTCAGCTACTCAGGAGTCTGAGACAAGAGGATTGCTTGAGCCTAGGAGGGCAAGGCTGCAGTGAGCCATGGTCATGCCACTGAATTCCAGCCTAAGTGACAGAGCAAGACCTTGTCTCAAAAAAAAAAAAAAAAAAAAAAAGTTACAGAGCTCCAACTAAATAATGTGGGGAACGAAAGAAAAAAGAAAGAAGATAATTTTATGGCTGATTTTTTTTTTTTAAGGAAAAGCAAATCATGTACCCTTGAAGATTAGATTAAGTTCTATACAATAGCCCAAAACGACAGTGGCTGAAACAAGTTTATTTCTCTCCCATTTAAAGCAAGTCTAGATGTGGAAGTCTGGGAAGCCCAGAAAATCCAGGTCTTGTTTGTGTATGGAAACTCCAGAAAATCACAGATTCCTTCCAGCCACCCCTCAATTACCCCTGGGATCCAAGAGAGCCACTAAAGTTCCAGCCATCATACTCACAACCCAAGTTGTAGGATGGAAAAAAGGACACAAAAGTAGGGTGAAGAGCATGTGTGCAACAGCTCTCTTTTACTCTAGTGTCCTAAAACCTATCATAAAACCTTTGGCTTGCCTTGCATTAGCCAGAATTTAGTCCATGGCCACACTTAAGAAGTCAGAAAGATTAGCTTTTTTTCCAGGGTAGTTGGCTGAAAATCAGGAGTTCTCATATTAAAAAACAGAGAATGGACATTGAATAGATGACCAACAATCTCCTTCACACTCATACTATTTAAACTGTCCCAGTCAATGACCAAAAAAGAAAAGCCTACAAACTCATTGATACAAAAGCTTAACAAAGGTACTCCCCAACACACACCATCCCCAAAAGGAAATTCTAATCTAATTAACAGTCTTAGCTTGGGCTGCTGAAACAAAATACCACAGCCTGAGTGACTTAAACAACGACAATTTATCTCTCACTGTTCTGAGGTCTGAGTTGATTCTTTGTGAAGGCCCTTTCCTAGTTTGCAGATGGCTACCTTCCTGCTATGTCTTCACATGGCAAAGAGAGAGCTAGCTTTCTGGTCTTTTCTTATAAGGGACCAGTCCCATCATGCCCATCATGAAGACTCGATCCGCTAGGATCTCAACTAAACCTAATTATCACCCAAAGAGCCCACCTCCAAAGACCATCACATTGAGAGTGAGAGTTTCTACATATGAATTGTGCGAAACACAAACATTTACTTCAACTGTAACTATCGAAGCAAAAATGTCCCCCCACCATAGACATCCAGCACCACAGTAGTACATTTACTACAATTGAACTTACATTGACACGTCATTATCAACGAAAGTCTATAATTTACATTAGGGTTTATTCTTGGTGTTGTACTTTCTATGGGTTTTGACAAATGTATAATGTCATGTATTCACCATTATAGTATCACAGAAGTTTCACCGTCCTAAAAATCCTCTGTGCTCTGCCTTTTCAACCCTTCCTGTCACCCAATTTCTATCAACTGCTAATCTTTTGACTGTGTCCATAGTTACTGCCTTTTCTACAATGTCATATAGTTGTGAGTAAGGAAGCAGGAGTGAACTCCGGAGGCAGGGACTTTACTCCGGACCAGATTGAAGACTAGCCAAAACAGGGACGAGGTTAAAGCACCTCTCCATAAGACACGACCACCAGCGCCATGTCAGTTTTTCGTTGCCATGGCAACAACGGGACATTATCGACTTCTTTCCTCTGTACCTACTCCGAAGTTACCACTCTTTTTTCTAGAAATTTCTGCATAATCCCCCTTAATGTGCACGTAACTAAAAGCAGGTATATGACTGCAGAACTGCCCCTGAGCTGCTACTCTGGGCACATTACTTATGGGTTAGCCCTGCTCAGCAAGGAGCAGTACCTATTCTGCTGCTGTACACTGCTGCTTCAATAAAAGTTGCTAACACCACCACTTCACCACTTCACCCTTGAATTCTTTCCTGGGCTAAGCCCTAATTTTTGGCTTGCTTGCCCTGCATCAGTTGGAATCATATAGTATGCAGTCTTTTCAGGTTGGCTTTTTAGTAACATACATTTAAGTTTCCTTCATGTCTTTTCATGGCTTGATAATTTCTTTTCTTTTCTTTTTCTTTTTTTTCTTTTCTTTTTTTTTTGAGACACAGGAGGCTTGCTCTGTTGCCCAGGCTGAAGTGCAGTGGCACTGGCTCACTGCAACCTCCATCTCCCAGGTTCAAGCGATTCTCATATTTCAGCCTCCCGAGTAGCTGGGATTACAGGCTCACGCCACTATGCCCAGCTAATTGGGGTCTTCCCATGTTGACCAGGCTGGTCTCAATCTCCTGGCCTCAAGCAATCCAC
The DNA here is from genome assembly GCF_028885625.2 of Pongo pygmaeus. Taxonomy (NCBI): domain Eukaryota; kingdom Metazoa; phylum Chordata; class Mammalia; order Primates; family Hominidae; genus Pongo; species Pongo pygmaeus. The sequence continues at coordinate 26,101,175 of NC_072378.2, forward strand.
CCACTTCGGCCTCCCAAAGTGAATGCATTTCTTTTTAACTCTAAATAACATTCCATTATTCAGAAATACCACAGTTATCCTCTTACCTACTGAAAGACATCTTGTTTCCAAGTTTTGGATAAATTATGAATAAAGCTGCTATAAACATCTATGTGCAGGTTTTTGTGTGGAGATAAGTTTTCAATTCCTTTGGATAAATACTAAGGAGTGTGATTGGTGGATCTTATGGTAAAAGTATGGTTACTTTTGTAAGAAACCACCAAACTGTCTTCCAAAGTGATTGCACATTTTGCATTCTCACCAGTAATGAACAAGTTACTATTGCTACATATCTTTGCAACCTTTGGTGCTGACAGTGTTCTAAATTTTGGTCATTCTACTAGGTATGTAGTGGTATCTACTTGTTTTAATTTGCAATTCCCTAATGACATGATGTCAAGCATCTTTTCATATGCATACTTGCATCTGTGTATCTTCTTTGGTGAACAGATGTTCAGGTCATTGGCCTGCTTTATATCAGGTTATTTTCTTACTGTTGAGTTTTAAGTATTCTTTGTGTATTCTAAAAATATTGTTCTTCATCAGATCTGTCTTTTTGCAAACATTATCTGCCAACGTTTGGCTTTTCTTCAACACTTCTTTGTAAATTTGCAAGTCCTTTGAGAAAAGAAATGTACCCAAAGTATTAATTTGGCAATCTCATATCACAAGAGTACTCTAAAGCTAAATAAATTACAGTTGTTCAAATTTTGAATTAATTGATCTTTGCTACTGTTAGCAAGGTCTTGTATTTTTTTTTTTTTTTTTTTTTTTTTATAGAGACAGGGGTCTTGCTACAGTGCCCAGGGCTGGTCTCGAACTCCTGGCCTAAAATGATCCTCCTGCCTTGGCCTTCCAAAGTACTCGGATTACAGGCATAAGCCACCACACTCAGCCATCCGGTATTCTTTAGCAACTGATTGGTAACTTAATCTTTCACTTTTTGAAAAAAAAATAGTTTTTTTCTCATAGTTTTCTAACAAAAGCTTCATAACTGAAATAATTTCTCTTTATCACCTCTTCTTATAAATATGGTTTTCTTTTTTTATATAAAAATTTAAGACATTTTATAACTGGCCAAAGTTACTAGCTTAGATTCTATTAGTCAACATTTTTTGTTGGATATTTGATTTTTATTTCGGGCAACTAATATCTATTCATTTTTGCACTGTTGGAAGAAAATTACTGATCAAATTCACTATGTATTTGCAGAAAATGGCTTTCAATATTGTCTACTTTATCATCCTTTTCTTTTCTTTCTTTCTTCCTTTTTAGATACAGGATCTCACTATGTTGCCCAGGCTGGTCTCCAACTTCTGGGCTCAAGCAATCCTCCCTCCTTGGCCTTCCAAAGTGTTGGATATGTTTTATCTACAACTTTGTTGTTTTGTTCTGCTACAGGATATCTGCAATTGCCATTTATCATGAAATTTATGACATACCTTCTTCCACTCTCCTTTTTATCTTTATTGTTCTGGCTATAGGACTAGCTTTGCATCTCCACTCAATTCTGTATCAGTAGTATGCTTTCATTTTAAATTTTAAGTTTGTCCATATGTATATTGAGAGAGGGTCTTGCTGTGTTGCCCAGGCTGGAGTGCAGTGGCAAGATCAGGGCTCACTGCAGCCTTGACTGCCTAGGCTCAAGTCATCCTCCCACCTCAGACTCCAGAATGGCTGGGACTACAGGCACGCACCACCACACATGGCTCATTTTTTTGTATTGAGACAGGGTTTCTCCATGTTGCCCAGGCTGGTCTTGAACTACTGGGCTCAAGCAATCCTCCCACCTTAGCCTCCCAAAGTGCTGGGATTATAGGCTTGAGCCACCACGCCTCACTTCTACACTTATTTTTAATTCTAAAATAATTTATAATAATAAATATTACAATTAGATTTAATTACTGATAAATATTAAATGTTAAATAGGTTTTATTAAATAATTAAAAATGAAAATAATCAGTATTTCAATTTAATTACTAATTATAATTCACAGTTATCCTTGTAACTCCTAATGTCTGTATAAAAGATTTTTATATTTTTTAATTTTTAAAATTTTATTATTTATTTATTTCACACCAGGCCATCACTGTGACACATTTTTTAAAACACATTAAATTATCACCAGAAAAGTGCTGTGATGGAAAATATAAATTGAAATACCCTTTCTGGTTAGGAGAGTAATTCTGTTTTTCTGATAAAGAATAGAAGAGTCCTTCAGCCCCCTCCAAACTGTCATATTCTGGGCATCGGGTGTCCCCATCCTCACTCTAGACCACAGGCAGGGTCCTCAGTCTTCAGTGCTCCTTCTCTTTCCCCTTTGTCTTGTGTCTCCTTGCATCTCTTTTCTCCAAGACCTCAACTCCCTGAGGACAGGACTATTTTTTACATCTTGATGTCACTCCTGAGCACTTGCTTTAATGTGTTGGACACTGGGTCCATTAAAGATTGTATGTGAAATTATAAAAGAAACGTTTTCACCTTTCTGTGGTACAGCTATAATTTCTGGTTTCATTTACCAACTGGGTGAAAGTGGACCAGTGACACCATCTGTCTGGGCCTTCCTTTCCTGAAATATAGTATTGGGGCAATAGTCCCTGGTTCTTGTAAGGTGTTCAGGCACAAAACGCTAGGCATGTAACATACTAAATGAGGTTTTCCCCGTTAATTTATATGATTGCAAACGATGTTCATATACACGGTCTGCTAAAGAACTCTGGGGCCAAGTAATCTCTGTGGCATGGTGGGTAAGTCAATCCCTTCTCTGGGTGTCTATTACTTCAGAAAAGGCATGAACTCAATTTTAGGGACCACATAAAAAAATGTATTCACTATTGTGTAGGATTTGGTCATTAGAGAGCTTTTGTTTCTTTTTTTTTTTAATTTTTATTTTTGTGTATGTGAATTTAATGGAGAGCTTTTAAATAACCAGATAATACAGATGCCCGGCCTGCTCCAGACAAATTAGAAAAGTATGTAGGTGAGGAGGGACCAGCCAGAAGGCGGTATCTTTCAGCTCTGGAGTTACACTGAACGTACTTCTCTTCCCGGGATGTCACGAGGTGTCAATTTCTCTGGCCTTACCCAGGTCCATGCCCGCCCCCAGGGGCCCCAAGAATGACTTCAGCACCCCACCCCACCTCCCTCTCCAGATGTGGGTCCTGGGAGCGTTCAAGGCCCGTCAGTCACGCGAGCCACCCCTTGGCAGCTGGACCAAACCTTGGGCTGCCGCCTGGATCTGCAGCTGGAAAGCGCCGTGACCACCGGTGTCCCCAGCTGGAGCAGGGCGGGCTGCGCGACTCGCGAGGACGCCCTGAACCGCGGCTTCCTCTTTCATAGCCGCAGGACTCGTGGGCAGAAGGCCTACTCCAAGCCTCAGCGGATCCACGAACTGGCCTCTTTGAGGCTGTGGTGAAATATAAGATACCCTTTCCCTGCCATTGTTACTGACGTACTTCAGAAAACAGGTTAAAGTTCTGAAAGGACGTGGTCACGACTTTATATTTCTTACAGATTTGTGTCTCATGTTTTGTGCGTAAAAACCATTCGTCCTCATTTGCGATTCTCACATCCGTAATTCAGTTATACATGAGACTAAATTCAGTTATAAAGGGTTCCCATGCGGGGGATGATTCGTTGGGTCTCAGCCTAAGGCCAGACGCAGCAGAGAGATCGGGAGTTGGGGTATGGGGGGCGGGGAGCGGGGAGGAGGCCGCCCGCCGCCAGACTCGGGGTCCAGCAGAGCAGCAAATGCTCCCCGGCTCCCAGCCAGGGCGCAGCTGCTGGCCTGGGGCCGCTCCTTACGCCGCAGGAGCCCGGCCCGCAGCGCCGGCCCTGCCCCTGGTTTGTGCCGGCGCCAGCGCCCCCTACAGCCTGCAGTCGCCCTGCGCGCCTCCCCGAGAGGCTTGTTTTCTAGCGCCTCTGATGGGCCGGCTCCTGCAGACCTGGTGTGAACCTGGGGTCCCTTCTCACAGCTGGATCTGAGGTCTGAATGCCGCGCCCTCAGGGGAGCCACAGATGGGTCTCCGCTGATGCTTCTCTCAATTTCTTCTAAGGGCGAGAGCTCCGGGAAAGCAGCCGATCATGGTGGAAGACTACAGGCCTGAGTCCACTGGACGAAAAACGAGGTGCGTTAAGAGACCGCGGGAGTGGGGAAATGGGGAAGTGGGGGTGGGGACTGGGCAATGGGGGCGGGGCGAGAGGGCTGAGGCTGGCGTGGACAGGGCTTAAGAGAGAGCCACCCCTTCTAGCCTTGAAGCTGTACCGAGCTTTCCGGTGATATTTTAAAATGCAAAAGTACAAAAACTGAAGTAATGGAACTATGCGTACGCACCTCCTAGATTTTTGAAGATTAACGTGTGACTGTATTTACTTCAGATGTTCCTGAAATAAATGAAAATGACAAGTTAAAATGAAGGAAGAACTCACTTGCGTTCCTCCTAGAGGTCAAACACACTTCTGAGGATAGGTTGTATGCTCTCAGCGCCTGTTTTTATTAAAAGTATTAAGAAGTACTTTTCCAAATATTAGATGTAGTGTATGATATCATTTAAACGATTTTTTTCGTTTAAAATAGTCTATCTTTTTAAAATAATCTTTTTTTTTATTTTTAGTTTTTTTGAGACAGAGTCTCGCTGTGTTGCTCAGGCTGGAGTGCAGTGGCGCCATCTCCCCTCACTGCAACCTCTGCCTCCCAGGTTCAAGTGATTCTCCTGCCTCAGACTCCCAAGTAGCTGGGATTAAAAGCGTGAGCCACCACACCCTACCAATTTTTGTATTTTAGTAGAGATGGGGTTTCACTATGTTGTCCAGGCTGGTCTCGAAATCATGACCTCCACTAATCCGCCTACCTTGGCCTCCCAGAATGCTGGGATTACAGGCGTAAGCCACCATGCCTGGCCACTTTAATCATTTTTGTTTTTGCATCTAGTCTAAGAAATTCTGCACTAAAATTCTGCACTATTTTCTTCTAAAATTTTAAAAGATTTTCTACCTGTGTCTTTGTTAGATGTAGAAACTTTTGTGTATGATATGGGGTATAGCTATAATTTTATTTTTATTCCATATGAAAGCCAGTTTCTCAGCCCAGGTACTTGAATAGACCATCCTTTCTCCACTAACTCTTGAGGCTACTTCTACTCTATTGCGTGCATGGTAGTTTCTAGGCTTTCTGTTTTTTTGTACTGATTTCTTCACCTATTTTTGCATCAAGGCTTTCCTCTTGGGGAAATAAAACAATCCTGCCTACCAAAGACCCCTCTGGATCCTCAAACACACCATCAGCATGGAAGGCTGCTATGACATAGCGAGAGATAAATAGGATTCAGGTAGTGCTGTCCTTACATTGCAATCATTCAGCTAGTTAGCAGGAGCATCAATTAGTACAGATATCCAGAGCTGATGGTCTTATTTGTATGAATGCCCAGTGCATATGGGATTGGAGGGGAGGACTTGGAGTGGGATGAGGGGAGGATCCAGAAAGGGGCTAGTCTTCAGGTCTTCCCTGGAGAGTATGTAATCGCTTATCACTAAGTGCTGATTTTTGTTTTGTTTGTAGCTTCTTTAGATATTGAAGTATTCGCTAAGGCTTAACATGTAATATATTTAAATCTTCACAAGAATACGTTTATCTGATAGCTTTTGGTGACACATAAACTATGAAACAAACAGAAAGATGGAACATGAGAAAGAGTCAAGGGTGGCCTTGATTAGGGATGGCAGCTTTTACAACTATGAACTAAGATAAAATTTAGAAGGTTTTCTTTTTAATTAATCATACCACTATTTTTCTCCTTTAATTTCCACATATAATGAGTTGATTGTAGTATTTTTATTGTGCTTAACTACTTTAAGATAATAGTTGTCTCTCATTTTAGCAAATAATATATTTAATGAAAAATCAACTTTATTGAGGAATAATTTATACACAGTAAAATACACCTGCATTAATTATACAATTTGATGAGTTTTATATACCCCAACAGTTACTACTGTAATCAAGTTACAGAACACTTCCGTCAACCTAGATAGTTTCCATTTGTAGTATCACCTGTGCCTCCTCTTCCATCCTCTTGGCCCCAGGCAGCCACTGATGTGCTTTCCATAATTACAGCTTAGTTTTCCCATTCCTAAAATTTCATATGAATGGAATTTATATCATATGTATTTTTTATTTTCCTTCACATTTTTGAGATTCATCCATTTTGCATATATATCAGTAGTTTATTCCCTTTTATTGCTTTATAATATTCCAAGATATAGATATATTGCAATTTTTTTTTTTTGAGACGGAGTTTCCATCTTGTTGCCCAGGCTGAAGTGCAATGGCATGGTCTTGGGTCACTGCAACCTCCGCCTCTTGGGTTCAAGCAATTCTCTCGCCTCAGCCTTCTGAGTAGCTGGGATTACAGGCGCCCGTGACCATGCCCAGCTAATTTTTGTATTTTTAGTAGAGACGGGGTTTCACCATGTTGAACAGGCTAGTCTCAAACTCCTGATCTCAGGTGATCCGTACATCTTGGCCTCCCAAAGTTCTGGGATTACAGGCATGAACCACTGCGTCCGGCCGATATATTACAATTTATTTACCCTTTCACCTGTTGATAGACACGTGGGTTGTTTCCAGTTTATAGCATTGTGAAACAAAACCAGTATGAACATTTGTACATAAGTCATAGTGTGGACATGTGTTCATTTATCTGGGAGAAATGACCCAGAAATACTGCTGGGCTGTATAAGTGTTTAATTTTATGTTAGAAACAGCCAAACTTTTTTCAAAGTAGTTGTAACATTGTCCTCTTACATCCACAATATATGAGAGTAGTTTCCTCCACACCCTTGCTCACCCTGGGGATTGTCAGTCCTTTGAACATTAGCTATTCTGTTGAATGTGAAGTATCTCATTGTGGTTTTGACTTGCATTTCCCTAGTAACTAATGATGTTTAAAATCTTTTCATGTGCATACTGGCCATTTGTATGTTTTCTTTTGTGAAATGTCTGTTGAAAACTTTTACTCTTTGTTTTGGCTTGTCATCTTACTAAGTTATAAGGTTCCTTATATTTTCTAGGTGCGAGTCCTTTGTCAGACACATGTATTATAAATATTTTTTCTCAGCCTGTGATTTTTCTTTTTCTTTTCTTTTCATTTATTTATTTATTTATTATTTATTTTTTAGAAAGAGTCTCACTTTGTCACCCAGGCTGGAGTGCAGTGGCCCCATCTCGGCTCACTGCAACCTGTACCTCCCAGGTTCAAGTGATTCTCATGCCTCAGACTCCTGCTTTTCATTTTATGTTTTTTGAAAAGCAAATTTTCACTTTTGATGAAATTTATCATTTTGTTATTTATGTTTCATAAACAACCTGTTTTGTTTTAAAGACATCTTTGCTAATCCTAGGGTATTGACGATTTTCTCCTATTTTTTAAAGAAGTTTTATAATTTTAGCTTTTACATTTAAGTCTATGGTCTATTTTGAGTTAATTTTTGCATAAAGTTTGAGGTAAGGCTCCTGCTCCTCTCCCCCACACCAGGATATCTACTTGTTCAAGAAACATTTACTGAAAAGACGATTTTTTTACTTATTGAATAGCCTTGACACCTTTGTCAAAACCAGTTGTCCATAGATGTGTGAATCTATTTCTGGGTTCTCTATTTTGTTTCACTGATCTTTGTGTCTAACCTCATACCAATTCATTCTGAAATACTTTCCAGATTACTATAGCATTTTAATAAAATGTTGAAATTGAATAGTTTAAGCCCTTGGACTTTTTTCCTTTTAAATATATCAACTTGGAGAGGATTGATTCATATTTGTGTTTCATTTTTTCATTTTTCAAAATTATGTTTCAAATTAACATAATAATTATACGTATATATGGGGTGCATAGTGATTTAAAAAAAAAAAAAAATTTATGTATGTATTTATTTTTGAGATGGAGCCTTGCTCTGTTACCCAGGCTGGAGTGCAGTGGCGCGATCTCGGCTCACTGCAACCTCAGCCTCCTGAGTAGCTAGGATTACAGGCACATGCCACCACGCCTGGATGATTTTTGTATTTTTAGTAGAGATGGGGTTTCACCATGTTGGCCAGACTGGTCTCTAACTCCTGACCTCAAGTGATCTGCCTACCTTGGCCTCCAAAAGTGCTGGGATTACAGGCGTGAGCCACTGCGCCCAGCCCATAGTGGTATTTTTATACATACTGTGTATAGTGATCAGATCAGGGTAATTAATTAGTATATCCATTATTTCAAGCATTTCTCATTTCTTTGTGTTGGAAACATTCAATGTCCTCTTTTCTAGCTCTTTGAAAATATTTATTACTGTTAACTGTTGCCATTCTGTAGTACAAATAGAACACTAGAACTGATTCCTCTTATCTAGCTGTAACTTATTTTCTTTAACGAATCTCTTTATCATCTCTTTCCCCTACCATTCCCAGCCTCTAGTAATCTCTGTTGTACTTTTTAGTTCAATGAGATAAACTTATTTATTTAGTTAGCTAGCTTCCGCATATAAGTGAGAACATGTGGTGTTTAACTTTCTGTTTCTGGCTTATTTCACTTAATATAGTATCCTGCAATTCCATCCATTTTGCTACAAATGACAGGATTTCATCCTGTCATGAAGAAACAAAAATTTGCCAAAACAAAAATTACCTTAGTTATCACATTTCTTTTATTGACATAATTCATAATCATCAGAATCATCTGACTTGTACATCATTGTATCAGTTGGTTTTATGCTCAAGATGTTATATTGGTTCATTATTGTCTTAATATCCCAACCAACCCAATCTAGACATAAATGCTGGCCCTTATGACATGGCAGGAAAGGGAGACAGGCCTGGGCCAGGCATAGTGATAGCAATGCACCTGTGTTTGAAGCTGTTAAATATTTGCTACAATCGTATTCCTAGACTCAAAATTAGATTCTTGTTAAGTCCTACTTGTCAGTGTCTATGGCTGTGTGAGTTCTGGTTAGTAGAAGGTGGGCAAAAGTGATGCGTCTTCTTCCGTAACTTGTCCATAACCACCTACCACTCACAATACTCCATGCCTTTTTTTCTCTTCAGGCTCCTTGGATTAGAGACCGTCCTGAGGACATCCTTGGGAGCCATGTGCTGAAGATGGCCAAGCCACAGGATGAAAGGAGCTGCATCTTTGAGTCACCACTGGAGAAAGCTCTCTCTAAATGGATTTGCAGAGAAGTCTTCTCGAATACTCCCCTTCTAAGTTCCACTTGTAATCCACTTCTTTTATTCTCCCAGCAATCAATGTGGTTTGGGGAAATTCCAGAATCTCATAATATCTTGGTCATGGGTAAATAAGGAAAGGGCCTTTACATACATGTGATGCAAAGCAGATCAAAACAAGCAGAGCAGCCTAAGAGCAGCAAGACCCCAAAGGGTAAGGGAAGTCCTGCAGAAGAGCAGAGCGGTGCTGCAAAGGCAGGCAGCTAAGGTAAGCGGACAGGGCCATCAGGATGGATCCTTGGGGCATGCCAGCATCCACCAGGGACTGGTAGAGCTATTTAGAGAAACTGATAAAAAGCTTTGCCAACTACAGTCACAAAAGATGGAGCTCAGAACAATGAGTAGATGCCTAAAATATCTCCATTTTGTTGATGAAGAAAGTAAAGTTTATAGAGCTTAGATTATTTGCTTTTGTACCTAACACAGTACTTAGTTTATAGTAGATGCACAATAAGTATTTGTTTAATGAGTGAATGAGTCACTAGCCTAAGACCTTTAATATAACATGCTTAAACCTGCTACCAGGGATTGGGAACTCACCTGTTTAGTAGTGAGTAAAGGGATGTGGTACTGGTACTTAAAGACAGACGCATTGTGGTTAGGTATGGTGTGTTTTTGTTTTTGTTTTGAGACAGGTTCTCCCTCTATTGCCCAGGCTGAGATGCAGTGGCATTATCATGGCTCACTGAAGCCTCAACCTCCCGGGGCTCAAGCGATCCTCCCACCTTAGCCTCTGAGTAGCTGGGACCACAGGTGCCCATCACCATGCCTGGCTAATTTTGTTTTTTGTTTGTTTGTTTTGTAGGGACGGGATTTTGCCATGTTGCCCAGGTTGGTCTCGAACTCCTGGGCTCAAGCTATCCACTTTGGGAGGCCTCAGCCTCCCAAAGTTGTAGGATTACAGGTGTGAGCCACTGTGTCCAGCAGATACGATGTTTTTAAAAGTTTGAAAGTTAATATGCTCTCTGGTGTGCCCTAGGTCCCACTACTCCTATTGCCTTAAAACTCACGCAGTACACATTTGTCTTCCATGGGCTTCAGTTGTAAGAGAACCCTTTCTACTCTTTGCTGTTCACAAGTCTCCTTTTAAACAGAGCTTGTTCCCAATGCTGTTTTGTTTTGCCCTCTGCCATGTCCTTCCGGCCATCACTTACTGTGGGGAAAAGAGAGATCAGATTGTTACTGTGTCTGTGTAGAAAGAAGTAGACATAGGAGACTCCATTTTGTTCTGTACTAAGAAAAATTCTTCTGCCTTGAGATGCTGTTAATCTGTAACCCTACCCCCAACCCTGTGCTCCCTGAGACGTGTGCTGTGTCAACTCAGGGTTAAATGGATTAAGGGCTGTGCAGGATATGCTTTGTTAAACAAATGCTTGAAGGCAGCATACTCCTTAAGAGTCATCACCACTCCCTAATCTCAAGTACCCAGGGACTCAAAACACTGCGGAAGGCCGCAGGGACCTCTGCCTGGGAAAGCCAGGTATTGTCCAAGGTTTCTCCCCATGTGATAGTCTGAAATATGGCCTCGTGGGAAGGGAAAGACCTGACCGTCCCCCAGCCCGACACCCGTAAAGGGTCTGTGCTGAGGAGGATTAGTGAAAGAGGAAGGAACGCCTCTTTGCAGTTGAGACAAGAGGAAGGCATCTGTCTCCTGCTCGTCCCTGGGCAATGGAATGTCTCGGTGTAAAACCCGATTGTATATTCCATCTACAGGGATAGGGGAAAACTGCCTTAGGGCTGGAGGTGGGACATGCGCGCAGCAATACTGCTCTTTAAGGCATTGAGATGTTTATGTGTATACATATCTAAAGCTCAGCACTTAATTCTTTACCTTGTTTATGATGCAGAGACCTCTGTTCACGTGTTTACCTGCTGACCTTCTCTCCACTATTATCCTATGACCCTGCCACATCCCCCTCTCCGAGAAACACCCAACAATGATCAATAAATACTAAGGGAACTCAGAGGCCGGTGAGATCCTCCGTATGCTGAACACCGGTCCCCTGGACCCCCTTTTTTCTTTCTCTATACTTTGTCTCTGTGTCTCTTTCTTTTCCAAGTCTCTCGTTCCACCTAACGAGAAACACCCACAGATGTGGAGGGGCCGCCCATCACTTCAACCTACCTATCTTATCTCTTCCATTATCTATCCACATATGTCCTCTGTATTTTTTTGAGTTTTTAAACATTTATAAGCATAAGTCCTTAGGTAGCTATGCCACTTACGTAATGAACTAGAAAAGCTAACCAAAGAGAATAGGGTTGTACTCAGATATACCTTCTACAAGTTTGTGTTACACATATTTACACATATTTAAAAATATATACATATTATTATTGTGCTGTGTGATTATTAGGCAAACTCAATAAGCAGTTCTTATAAAGTATACTCAATGCAACTTTTATAAACTTACCGTTTATTATAGTTATTCTGTTTTTATTAGCTGCTATAAACTACCTGGGTGTCTTGCATGAGTCATTTTATTGTAATGTTTTTGTATCTGTTGAATGAGTAGTTAGAAGGCATCATCTTTAAGGAGCTTTACAGGTACATGTCCAGGGCTCAATAATTTTATTATTATTTCCTGGACAGATAAAACCTAAGCAGGTGAAGGGGAAAGAATGAAAGTGCAGGGTGGAAGTTGCTTGAATGCTAACTGGGTCAACGTTCTCCCAGAAAACCCCTGTAAAAGAAACCTAAGAATCTACATCACCAGGAGACCATTGGGACCAGTTCCTCTGGAATCCCTGAGGCCAGATAATCAGGTGAAGCTTTACATTCTATCCCTTTCTGGTCATGATTTTCTCCACAGTCTGCTTGGTGCCTCCTCCTCTGTGACTCTAAATTCTTAGGACCGACCCCTCTTTCATATGCACATCCACAGTGCCTGTGGGATACAGTGTGGTGTGGGAAGGAAACTCTCTTCTGCCTTAATATTTTCCTGCGTGCCCCAGGCCTTGACGGAATCCTGTCTCTCCATAATGTTGCTTTTCGCGGAGATTGATTGATTGAGATGGGGTCTCGCTTTGTCGCACAGGCTGGAATGCAGTGGCGTGATCTCGGCTCACCAACCTCCACCTCCCAGGCTTGAGTGATTCTCCCACTTAAGTCTCCTGAGTAGCTGGGACTACAGGTGTGTGCCACCACGCCTGACAAATTTTTTTATTTTTTGTAGAGATGAGGTTTCGCCATGTTGACCAGGCTGGTCTCAAACTCCTGGACTCAAATGATCTGCCCACCTCAGCCTCCCACAGTGCTGGGATTACAGGCGTGAGCCAATGTGCCCAGCCTGAGGAGTTTTCTTCTGGAATTCCTGCTGGGTTTTTGTAGTCAGTCCTCTCCCCATTTCCCACACTGGCTCTTGCAGACCTTCCTTTTCCCCATTTCTATTTGCTACCATGTCAGACATGACTTTTGCCACAGGATCTCTATCCTACTATAGAGGAAACCAAAGCCATCAGTAGAAATTTCACTAACATGGAATCAGATTTATGGAAGAAAAGGGGAGGAAAGTTTTGCCTTAACACCTGGAAGGGTTTCGTTTCTTTTAGTAGCTGGGAGACAGAAATATAAGAAAGTAGCTTAATAAGCTTTCTGCTGTTCAACTGATGATGTGTGAGCTGTCAGTAGTTCAAACTAGTCATTATCTTTATGAATTAATTATGTAATAACTTAATGTCATAAACCTTCAAATCAGTTTAAGCCTAAATGTGTCATATTTAATAACAAGAGCAAGAAACATATGTTATGATGAAGAGCTCTTATATTTTCTTTGGATAAAAGTCAGTAGGCCGGGCGCGGTGGCTCACGCCTGTGATCCTAGCACTTTGGGAGGCTGAGGCAGGCGGATCATGAGGTCAGGAGATCGAGACCATCCTGGCTAACACGGTGAAACCCCGTCTCTACTAAAAATACAAAAAAAAATTAGCCAGGCATGGTGGTGGGCGCCCGCAGTCCCAGCTACTTGGGAGGCTGAGGCAGGAGAATGGCGTGAACCTGGGAGGCAGAGGTTGCAGTGAGCCGAGATTGTGCCACTGCACTCCAGCCTGGGCGACAGAGCGAGACTTCGTCTAAGAAAAAAAAAAAAAAAAGTCAGTAAAATTTAAGAGAAAAATGCATTTGCTTTGGGGCTTTTAATATTTAGTCTACAAATCTAGCCACCATAGAAATCTGCTGATTAAATACGGGTTCTATTAAAATGGAAACATGCATTTTGAGGGAAAAAAGAGGGAGTGTTTTAGTGATTTTGTTTTTTACACTTGTTTACAATAAAATTTTAAACAATCTTGAGGGGAACATTTTATTTCTACTTGTAACTGCATAAAGTTATGAGATAAAGTTACAAACTATATCACATATAGTTTGTAGCTTTATAAATTATGAAATTCTAACAGAATAAATATGCTAATATGATGAAAATGTCATAAATTACATTAGAATATATTTTAATAAACCAATTCAGAAGGAGCCAATACCCAATTTCAAAATCATATTAATTGTAAAATTAATTAGGGCAGCCAAAATATTCTGGAATTCCTTCTAATAAAACAAATGAGTGTAAATACAGTTTTATCAACAAATTTGAAGAATTATGCAGCATAAAAAGTGATTATCCCAGCACTTCGGGAGGCCAAGGTGGGCAGATCATGAGGTCAGGAGTTGGAGACCAGCCTGACCAACATGGTGAAACCCCGTCTTTACTAAAAATACAAAAATTAGCCGGGCTTGGTGGTGCACACCTGTAATCCCAGCTGCTCAGGAGGCTGAGACAGGAGAACTGCTTGAATCCAGGAGGTGGAAGTTGCAGTGAGCCAAGATCGTGCCACTGCACTCCAGCCTGGGTGACAGAGTGTGACTCTGTCTCAAAAAATAAAAAATAAAAATACAAGTTTTAAAAAAGTGATTATTATGAACACATAATAATCTAGTAAAAATGGTTAAGTGAAAAAAGCAAAATATAAAATTGAATATGTACTATAACAATATATGCAAAATATACTCAGATTTATAAAAATTAGAATGTAGAAAAGTAAATATAGCTCTTCATAATTTTGTTCTGAAATTTAAAAATATATATATTTTTGAATGGATAACTTTCTTTTTCTAAATGCTTACAGTAGAGCCCACGATGGTTGTTAAAAGCCCACAGGTTCAGCCTTCTTTAATTGTGTGGTCCGCCTGCCATCAACCCGAGGCCTCCCTCTGCTGGGCAAATTTGGAAACACACTGAGAAATCCTTACACGTAATTCCTTCTCTTCATGTTCCTGGTGAGCATTTTTCCCATTGGGTTTCCAGACTCTGCCCTCTTGAAGTCCTGCACCCTGACATTGCAGTGTCATTCCTCTTCTACTGAAGTCTACAACTATCAGCTTATTGTCTCTAGCAAGTCTCCCTTTAGCTACAAATATCATTCTGAGTTTTACCTTTCAGAAACTTTCTCCATGAGCATTCTGGAGTAGACTCTAGGTGCACTAGGTGCAGTTAGAAAAAGCTCTGATTGATTGGTGGAGCTATAGGAGGAGAGACAATGGTGGGTTGGAGAAGGGGGTCTACGTGGAGAGAAACTGACTGGAAACTCAGAGAGATGATGGGGATTAAAATAATCCTATTGAATCTGCACAGAAGTGTTTTATTATAATTGATCCTGAACTATGTAAAGGTAAGCTCCAGTGAGCAGTTACAGTCTGTCCCTAAGATGGACTCTTTCTTTTTGCTTTTATTTTTATTGTATTTATTTTATTGTATTTTTTTTTCCTAAAGACAGGGTCTTGCCATGTTACCCAGGGTGGTCTCAAGTGGTCCTCCTGGCATCAAATGATCCTCCCACCTCAGCCTCCCAAAGCGCTAGGATTACAGGTGTGAGCTACCACACCCAAATGATTCTTTCTTTTCAAATACAGAGTTCAGCAGCAATTTTAAAGAAGTACTGAACTCTACTGCCTGGAAGATGGAATGGCCTTCACAATGCTTCCAGGCAAGCTCTGCACTCAGTGGTATGGACCACAAGGCAAGCCCATAAGGGGTTAAATTACTGACAAACAATAATTTCTAAATATGAACATTTCGGGAGGAACTAAGATGGCTCCTTCTTGGAGAATAAGTTGGCCGGCTTCTCTAGTTATCAGACTGTCAGACGGGGAGGAAAGAGCCCCTCTGTCCCAGTGAGACAGGACCCGCCAGCCCCCAAGCTCTAAGACTTTCTGATGAGCAAATGGGGTTTCCATCTTTCTAGCTTCAGGACTCGTAACTGCTCAGATTATTTCCTTCAATCTGGATATTAAAGACAAGAACAGTTTATGGTGTTGCGAAGGCCCAGATTTAAATCACATATGCAAAGATACTGACATTCAGTGGAGGGTCACTTAGATTATATCCAGATGACTTTCCCTAAATTTATAGCTCAAATGGTAGTTGTGGATTTTTTTTGCTCTTAGTTACTTGCATAGTCACTTGCCAGAGGTAATAAAGTTTTAGTGTGGTTGTGGAAAACAATGGCCATACATTTAGGAACAAAATTTTAATGATGATTGAAAACTGAATTAGCTTTAACATGGTAATATGCTCAGGGGACATAGGACCACAGATCTCTGTTCCTTCCTATTGCCACTTCTTTCCTTTCCCTGGTAGCATGCTTCCATTACCCATTACTTCAAACACTGTTTGTGTGTCTCCAACTCCCTTGCATCATGGTCTTTTCATTATTCAGACACAGACACAGCTCGATTATGAGTAAATCTTTTTCTGTGGCTACAGGAAGAGTTGAGCGTGGCTGAAGCATCGTTGAGCATGACTGAAGAAAAACACCTAACCTTGAATTTTTTGATCAATTTATATCCACAGATTTTACCTGACTGATCTTCATTGCCCACCAGTCCTACAAAGTTTGCCAGATTGGTTCTGTCTCCACTTTAAATACTCAGCAAATACTTATTAAGCACACACTTTGTGTTAGGCTTAAGTGTAGATATTGAGGAGGCACTGGTGAATGAGTAGAGGCTCTGCCCTCATGGGACCTGCATGCTATTTGGCAGCTCTTTCAGACATTCTCCTCTCTCAAAGCTTTGAGCCCCTCTAAACCCCTATAAGCACCTACTTTCAGCTGCTCCCTCACTCCCCCCTTCATGGGGGAAATAAAACCATCGTGGTAAAATGCCCACTGCCTGATAGAGCTATATTTACCATCTTTTCTTTAATTTTTAATTTTAATGGACACAGTTGTATATATTTATGGGGTACTATGTGATATTTTGATACATGTATAGATTGTGTAATGATCAAATCAGGAATTAGATCAGTTTTTTGTCTTTTTTTTAGTAAAAGATAATCTTTTATACTCTTTTGGTCCTGAAAAATGGAGAAGTGCCATATTAGGATTCCAACAGAAAAAGTTAAACCAAAAGAATATATGAAGGGCATATAATGAAGGGATATCTACAAAGTTGTGACAGGGCTAATGGGAAGAACAGGGGATACGAGGCAACCCAAGATCAGCAACAGTAGTGATCCAATGTCACCCTGTGCTGGTTATGAAGATTTAGTCTATCTTTTCCAATCCCGCTTTGCTAGCCGCCTCCCCAAACCCTACCAATAGGAAGCACTGGAGGAAGACTAGAGGGCTGGAAGGATGTGAAAATTTCCCACTTTGTTGACATCCTCACAGAATGGGTTCTTCAACCTGGCAGTGGCAGTTGAATCCAGTAACAGCAGTTTGCTTCAGTTTGGAGATCTTCCATGCTCCTAAAATCAGCCTCATCATGCCTCTGTCTACAGACATATCATCATCAGTGGTCCAGCATCCACTCTTCAGAGGTCCTAGTTCTGGGGATCTCTTCAAAGAATCTTTTCCTTGTTCTCCTAAACCTGGAGGTGGTAGTTGCTTTCTGTCATTACTATCTCTGATACTTTTGTTCCACTTTTCCATTTTCAGTCCTCTTATAACCAGTTAACAACCATTCCCATAAAATTCTTTGTTCAATTTCAGTGCAATTTCTAGCTCCCAGTTATACCCTGACAGACACACCTTTAAATCTGAAGAGGCAATAGGAGGGAACCTGTAACCAGAGCTAGGCCAGAGCTGAGACTGTGGAGGAAGAGCTGCCCATCGAGCAGTGGGGGTGATGCAGGGAATAAGTACACTGACCTCTCTCTCCTTTGCCATCTACATTCCTGCTGGGCTGATCACTGGCCAAATCCAGCTGGTGCCAGAGGGCAGGGCTGCCCAGCTAATGCCATCTGTAGAAGCTGGGCTTCTGGGGCACAGAGCAAGTCAGAGACAGGCAGAACAGGGATGTGGGTTTGGACCAAACACTGAATAAACCAGATCAAGGATTCTTCTATCAAGACAAATTTATATACTTGCAGCTTGATCCCATTGTTTCCCTCCTTAGATAACTGTGCACTTGTTTTTGTCTGCCCTCTTTCCTGTGTCTACACTTTTCCCGTCTATTAACGTCTTATTCTATTTACACATAGCTGTCTTTTCCAACTTAAAAAAAAAAAAGCTTTCCCTCTCCCAAATCTCCATGCAGCTGCTGACTTCTCTCTTCCAAAGCCACACTGTGGGAGAGTCAGTTACACCTCCTGCCTCTGTTCCTGACCTCTGACAGGTGCAACACACTATAGTGAGGCTTCTGCCCTTGGTATTCCTCTGGCTCCATTATTTACAAGGTCACTAATGACTTCCTGTTTCTAAATCCAGAGTGCCTTTTTAGTTATCTTCCTTGCCTTCTTGGCATCTCTAGATATCAATATTTGTCTCATTCTAATTTTTGTCTCTCCTTACAGCTCTTTCATTCATAATTCATTGTTATTCAGTTGGAGCCTTGATGGTGTTAGGGAGAAGCAGCATTCTGTAGTCAAAGTGTTAAGCCTCAGTTTATTAGCACGCCTGTATCTTGGGGCTGGGACCATCACAAGTGTTTATAATGATACAACTCCTCCTCCTCCTCCTCTTCCTCAAGTGTTTATAATGATACAACTCCTCTTCCTCCTCCTCCTCCTCCTCCTCCTCCTCAGACCTTTGCTCCTTTCCTGGCTGCACCATTTCCAATTTATTTTCATGAAGCTCTGATCCCTGTTGACTATTTTTCCTCCCTTAAGTGAGACAGAAAGCCTAGATGAGGCTGCAGTGGGAAGAATTACCTTCTCCCAGCTGGAATAAGACTCTGGCAAAATGTTTTCCCCTTGAGAGTAGGCCTTTGTTTTGAAGAAGGTTCTGGGTGTATTTCATAATAATTCTTCTCTCCCTGCCAAAGCCACAAGAGGATCCTTCTCAGATCTTCACTGCAGGAACCTGGCAGACTTTCTGATGCCCACAAAAGTGTGGGAGCTTCTCACTCTCATGGGCGTCCACAGTTGGCCTCCAGCTTTTTGTCAGAGTTACCATTTAAATGTTCTCAAATGTGATGCTGTCTCAACTTCCAGGACATCACACACTCATGATTTTCTACTATCCTGACATTTGCAGTCTTTTTAGCAGATCTCCCTCCCTCTCCCTGCACCATGGGTATCATCTCAGGATCTGTCCCAGGCTTTCTGCTCTTCATGCCCTTTGAGACAACACATGATCTGACCTGCTCTTTCAGGAAGAAATGTTCTATCTACCTACTTGCTCCAGTTAAAAACCCTAGTGTCATCCTTGACCCTTTCTCATCCCTACATCTAAGCTGTTGATTCTACCTCCTAATTTTCTCTCAAACGCATCTATTTTTCTTCAATTTCAGTGCTACTCTGTTGCTCTAATTGTACATTTTTTTAGAATTACTGTGACATTTTCTTGCCTCCAGTTCTGCCTCAGTCCATTCACTTTACAGCTAAATTTTGGATGTACACTTCTGAACTATTACTGTACCAAAAGTAATATGTAATAACTGTAACGCAGAAATATAAAATATGCAATATAAAAGAAATACATGTATAAATTATCCCAACACTAAGGAAACAATATTGATCAATAATTAAATAATTGGTGGATAGTGAATGACAACATATAGCAAAGTGTTCAGTAGGTTTTAAAAGCTGTGGGTTCAATAAATGCTCATGAAGCTTGTTCAGGGGCTTGAAAAATATGTAATTTGAATTTTTAAAGAAAAGGAATTTCAGATAAAAAACATACATAACATGAAACAATATTTGTGGTGGTTTCAGGGAGGTCATGTTCTCACATTCAGGTGCCAAGGCCTCCGTACATCTGGACACTGAGGCCATGGACTGGGTCTGCAACCTCCATGATGGCCTTGTAGATTTGAAACCGAACTCCAAGGAGCAGTTGTGCTGTGAGTTCCAGGGTTTGGGGACAGAGGAAACACCATTCTTTGGAAGTCTAACTTCCTTAAGAGGTGTCCCTTAGACATCTAGTGTCCGGTGTTATGGAGGTCCTTGTGCTCTGGGGAAGGAGCCCCTTCTTGATTGATGGAGCAAAATTTTTTTAAACAAGGAACTACCCGTATCTGGCATGAAGCCAGACAAATCCCTGAGGGCAGGGCCAAGGCTCTCAAAGATTTTCAGGGAGATTCCCAGCTTTTTAAAGTCTCGCCTATTCTTTTTTTTTTTTCTCCAATGGGCCATTTTGTATATATGGAAGTTATTGATTTTTTAACTTTTATATCCTTATACTTTAATAACTGTTCATTTTTTAGTTATTTGAACTATCTACATTGATTATTTGAATGTTCTTTTTTTTGTTTTTTTGAGATGAAGTCTCGCTCTGTCGCCCAGGGTGGGGTACAGTGACAGGAACTTGGCTCACTGCAACCTCTGCCTCCTGGGTTCAAGCGATTCTCCTGCCTCAGTCTCCTGATTAGCTGAGATTACAGGTGCCCGCCACCACACCCAGCTAATTTTTGTATTTTTACTAGAGATGAGGTTTCACCATGTTGGCCAGGCTGGTCTCAAACTCCTGACCTCAGGTGATCCACCCACATCTGCCTCCCAAAGTGCTGGTATTACAGACATGAGCTACTGCACTTGGCCTTTTAATTTTCTACATATCTGACTTCTACGAAGAAAACTATAATGTATTACTCAGAGAAATTAAACAGGAAAACTAAATAATGGAGGAGTATATTTACAGTTGAAGTGGTCAATATTTTAAAGGTATTAATTGTCCCCAAACTGATCTACAAAACCATTGTAATCCTAATCAGATTCCCAATAAGCTTTATTATAGAAATTGACAGTGTTCAAATTTAATACACAAATCCAAGGGCCCAAAATAAACAAAACAAATCTGCAGCTCTATTAAATATCAAAACTGATAAAATGACAATAATCAGGGCAGTGTTGTCCAAAAATAGACAAACGAATGGAACAGGCTCAAACAAATATGGACATTGATTTACATCTAAAGTGGCACCATACAACAATGGTGAAAGGACTCTTGTAAATAAATGGCATGGGACAATTGTATATCCTTTTAAACAGAAAAAGAACAAAAAGGAAAAAAAAGAAACTTGACCCCCTACTTCACACTATACACAAAAAACAATTCCAGGGGAACTAAACATGAAAAGCAAAATAAAGCTAAACATGAAAAGCAAAATAAAGTATATGGTAAAAAATTTATCTTACCCAAAAAGAGGTCTAGCCTTTCCCCTCAGCTACTGGGAGATGAATTTTAGACCCTTGAAATGTCCTCCCTGATAAGTGTGTCTTTGTTTACCTGGAGGTTTTGACCACCACACAGTCCACAATTTGATTTATAATAGGAACTTTGAGCCACACAGTATCAGCTCTACCTGTGGAGGTAGACTAAAAGATCAGCCATGTGAGCAGTCAACCATGGCAGGCCATTAAAACTGCACACTGAGGCTCGGGTGAAATACAGTTCTCTTGTATCTAGTTTCTACATGGTTTTAGTTCCTTGTGGTCTACTGCAGTCCTAAAATAATAAACGGTAAATTTCAGAAATAAACATTCACCTAACTTTTATACAGTGTATTGTTAACAATTGTTCTATTTTATTGTTATTAATCTCTTACTGTGCCTAATTTATAAATTAAGCTTTATCATAGCTATGTATGTATGGGAAAGAACAGTTATATAGAGTTCAGTACTATCCATGGTTTCAGGCATCCACTGGAGGTCCTAGAATATATCTTTTGTGCATAAGTGGGGACTGCTCTGTACGTCATGTGTACTGTCACACATTAATGCTGGGAAAGTAATACTGTTCATGATATCACTGGAAGAGGACAACTGGAAGCTCATATTTGGAACTTGCCTGGATTGTGCCTTTATTAGTTTCCTAGGGCTGCTGTAACAAAGAGCTAGAAGCTAGGGTGGCTTAAAACAACAAATATATTCTCTTGCAGTTCTGGAAGCTAGAAATCTGACCTGAAGGAATCATTAGATCTATGCTTCCACTGAAGCCTGTAGGAAAATCCCTCCTTGACTCTTCCTAGCTTCTTGTACTTGCTGGCAACCTTTGACATTCCTTGACCTGCAGCTGCATAACTGCAGTCTCTGCCTGTGTGTGTCTGTCTTCACATGACCACCTTAGAAGAATACTAGTTCTATTAAAAAATATATATACTACTTCTTCTTCTAAGTCACCAGCCCATCATACTGTACTATAACCTCATCTTAACTAATTATATCTGCAACTATCCTATTTCCAAATAAGGCCACAATTCAGAGGTACTGGGAGTTGGGACTTTAAACATATCTTCTGGGGGCAAGGGAGATCTGCATACAATTTGATCCACAATACTGCCCTGTGTGTTTCTTTTCTCAGCTGATTTTAATCTGTATTCCTTGAGTTGTTTCCCCTTTTCAATTCTTACAATGAATTTTGCTGTGTATGTGTCTTGGTATATATGTGCACACATATCTGCTGTTTGTATACCTCAGAGTGGAATTATTGGGTCAAATGCTAAAATCTTTTTAAAAGTAGTTGTATAATTTTACATTGCATTGGAATGACATATAATAAGCTATATATCCTATAATAAATTGTAACCATGAGGCTAACAGCTTCAGCAAGTTCTGAGTCCTTTTAGCAAATTACTAACCTAAGGTTGATTGGGAACCACAGACCTCTCAACTTATAATTGGTGTTAGAAGTGAGGGTAGTCTTGAGAACTAATTTCACAAGAAGGTATTATAAAATAAGATCTTCATGACCTTGAAATAGAAAATGATTTTTAAAATAAGATACAAAAAAGGTTGTGCATAAAAGGGCAGTGTGCTTAATTTGAGTACGTTAAATTAATGACTTTGATGCATCATGAGATATCATTGGCTGGGTGCAGTGGTGGCTCACACCTCTAGTCCCAGCACTTCGGGAGGCCAAGGTAGATGGATTGCTTGAGCCCAGGAGTTTGAGACCAACTTGGGCAACAGCACCATCTCTACAAAAAAATACAAATATTAGCTGGGCATGGTGGCCTGCACATGTAGTCACACCTACTAAGGAGGATAAGGTGGGAGGATCGCTTGATCCTGGGAGGTGGAGGCTGCAGTGAGCTGTGATTGTGCCGCTGCACTCCAGCCTCTGACAGAGTGAAGACAAGTTACAGAGGAAATACCTGCAACACATAAAATGGACAAAGGGCTCGGAAGCAAAATTTAAAAACTTAAAACAGAAAAGACAGGCCAGGTTTGGTGGCTCACGCCTGTAATCTCAGCACTTTGGGAGGCCGAGGCAGGTGGATCACCTGAGGTCAGGAGTTTGAGACCAGCCTGGCCAACATGGTGAAACCCCGTCTCTACCAAAAATACAAAAATTAGCAGGGTGTGGTGGTATGCACCTGTAGTCCCAGCTACTTGGGAGGAGGAGAATTTATTGAACCCAGGAGGCAGAGGTTGCAGTGAGCTGAGAGAGCGCGACTGCACTACAGCCCAGGTGACACAGCAAGAGTCCACCTCAAAAAAAAAAAAAAAAGGACAAAAAGACAGCTATCTTAAACCAGCAAGAAAAAATACAATCTGTTTGGACTAAATTGTGTTCCCCCAAAATTGATGTTGAAACTCCAACACCCAATGTGACTATATTTGGAGATAGGGATTTTGGGAGTTTATGGAGATAATTAAGGTTAAATGAGGTCATAAGACTGGACCAGTAGTCTGATAGATCTGGTGTCCTTATAAGAAAAGGAAGAGACATGAGATCATTTTATGGGCATATGAAGAGGCCACATGAGGACACAAAAGGCGACTGCTGTGGTATGAATATGAGATGACATGTCACATCTGCCATAACAGTAAGAAGGCCCTTGCCAGAGGTGGGCCCCTCGACCATCGGCTTTATAGCCACCAGAATTGTAAGAAATAAATCTGTATTCTTTATAAATTATTTGGTCTCTGGTATTCTGTTCAGCACCAAACAATCTAAGACAGCAACTATCTTCAGGTCAATAAGAGAGCCCTCACTAGAAACTGAATCTCTTGGCACCTCGATTTAGGATTTCTGGCCTGGCCTCTAGAACTGTGAGATAATAAATTCCTTTTGTTTAAGCTACCTAGTCTGGTATTTTTGTTATGGCAGCCCAAGTAGACTGATATACAATCCAATTAACAAAAAATGGGCAAAAGATGTAAAATAAAACCATAATGAGATAATACTGCACATCTGCCACAATGGATAACATCTTCAAAAGACTAACAATTTTAATTGGAAAAAAAATATTGGGAAGTATATGGAAGAACAGGAATTCCCAGCTAGATTCCATCAACATTAGGTTTGTGAGGTTCATCCATGTCTGTTTATAACTGTGGTTTTAATTTTCATTTCATCGCATGTAAACCTATATCACCACTTTCAAAAAGAGTTTAGCATTTGACCCAACAATTCCTCTCCTAGATATACAAACAAAATATGTATTCCTATATATACCAAGATACATACACAGGAATATTCACAGTACTGTTTATATTAGCTGAAAAAAGGAAGCAAATATGCATCAACAGTAGACACCTAAATTGTTGCACTCATAAAATAGAATATTACATAACAATAAAAATGAATTAAAGTTATACACAGCAACACAGATGAACCTGTTCAAACCTAATGTTCTGGAGTGAAATATGTCAGGTACATAGGATTACATTTGTTTTATTTCCATTTTATATGTTTCAAAAACAGGCATACTAAATTACAGCATTGGAAATCAAAATAGGGGTTATGTTTAGGGCAGATGGAGTGATATGTGACTGGAAGCAAGCATCAGGCGGCTCTGGGAGGGTTGGCTGATTTTCTGTTTTTTTACTTGTATGGCAATTATTATGGTGTTCACTTTGTGTTCATTTATTGAGCTTTGCATTTTTATTTTGCTATGGTTTTCTGTTTATATGTTATGCTTCTCAGTTTAAAGAATGTTGAAATCTTCTAATAAGAAATTTTTTTTCAATGAGAAGGATTTTAAGCATCCAGAATCGATTTTAAAATCTCTAATTTGCTTTATATGTAGATTTATGGACTGCTTAACTGCTACTCATTTTTTCCTTCATTTATCAATATTGAAATATGAAATTAAAATAATGACTATTTGTGGCAAAAGTAGGGACTATGTAGCATATTAACAACTTTATAAATAAAAGAATAAATCAACTCACCTGGGAGTTGTTCCTGTCGTTGACCTAATGCTATTTCCCACGGTACTCCTTCTCCCCATTGAGAGACATGAGATACTGCAGATTTATGGGTCACTTTCAACACGTCTCCTCCAGGCCTCATTTTAGAGAAGCATAACATCATGAGGTTCTATACAGGCAAGATCTAGGCTTGTATCCTTGAACCTTGCATTCCCTCTCAAGAGCCAACCAATAATTGAATGATCCTATAAGAAACACAGAAACATAGAGAATGGTAGCAGAAAGCGGACGCTTACCAAACCTATTTTCTCTTTTTCTAAGCATGGAATAACTTACCTTCCTCCCTTGGAGTTAGGAGTTCTTATGTAGAAAGGGAGGCAGAGTGACCTTCAAGAGAGTTTGGAAGGGGGAGTGATAAATCAGTTTAAAGAGAGCACCCACTGATTCTTAGATAACAACTTTACTTTCCTTCTCACTCTTTTGCATTGATCATGGCTTAGAATATATTTGAGGAAAAGCATACTGTCCATAAGGTATTATTGCCCTTTAAAGCTGATGGGGGGTACTATGGGATGGTACTCAGTGAGAGCAGGACAGAGTCTCTACAGAATTTTCTCTGACAAAACAAAAACTAAATGACTTCCAAGGCTTCTCTAGCTCTAAGCATTCCACAATTCTTTGGAAAGCTGGAATCTAAAATTGCCTTAAAATTAAAAAATAAGAACAGTAAGGGTGTACAGTCTTTACCATATTTATATAGAATCATCAGTCTTCAGTGTGATACTGTGCTTGAACCGACAGAAGGACTGATGAAACAGAAGACAAAGTCCAGGTCTGGCGCCATGGCTCACACCTGTAATCCCAGCACTTTGGGAGGCCGAGGTGGACAGATCACTTGAGGCCAGGAGTTTGAGACCAGTCTGGCCAACATGGTGAAACCCCATCTCTACTAAAAATACAAAAATTAGCCAGCCGTAGTGGCAGGTGCCTGTTATCCCAGCTACTTGGGAGACCGGAAGCATGAGAATCGCTTGAACTCAGGAGGCGAAGGTTGCAGCTGAGGTCATGCCACTGTACTCCACCATGTGTGACAGAGTGAGACTCTGTCTAAATAAATAAATAAATAAATAAATAAAATAATAAAATACAACTTAAAACTAGCAATCTCAGCCCTGGAATTCTATTCAATTGCACCATGTTCAGCAGTGGTAACTGGAAACATCAATGCTTATCAATAAGAAATGGATGAATAACTTATGCTACTCCATGTGAAGGATTTTTTTTCATGACAGGGTTTTAGAAAAGTTTGGTTAAGAGAAAAGCAACATGCAGAAGTGTATATAACATCATTGTAAAAAATTTTTGTTATTTTTGTTTTGAGACTGGGTCTGATTCTTTCATCTAGGCTTGAGTGCAGTGGCATGATCTCTGCTCACTGCAGCCTCTACTTCCTAGGTTCCAGTCATCTTCCCACCCCAGCCTCCCAAGTAGCTGGGACTACAAGTGCGTGCCACTGGGCCTTGCTAATTTTTTGTATTTTTTGTCAAGATGGGATTTCACCATGTTGCCCAGACTGGTCTTGAACTCCCTGAGCTCAAGCAATCTGCCCATCCGGCTTCCCAAAATGCTGGGATTACAGGTGTGAGCCACTGCATCCAGCCTTTGTTTTTTAAATTAATAACCCTAATCAAAAGACAAAACAATTATGCATACAAGGCCAGGCACAGTGACCGTAATCCCGACGCTTTGGGAGGCAGATGATCTCTTCAGGCCATTTCTAGACCAGCCTGGACAACATGGTGAGACTGTCTCTACAAAAAATAAAAACAAAAAATTAGCCCGGCATGGGGGCACGTGCATGCAATCCCAGCTACTCCGGATGCTGAGGCTGCAGGATAGCCTGAGCCCAGGAGTTGGAGGTTACAGTGGGCTGTGATTATGCCACTGCAGTCCAGTCTGGGCAACAGACTGAGACCCAGTCTCAAAAGATAACTTTTTTTTTTTTTTTAAAAAACAAAACCACAAGTATGCATGTATATAGACAGGTGTATGTAAAATACTTAGTTCAAAGAAAAACATGTATATTTCTAACAAAAATAGATGAGAATTTTTGTTTTAAAGGATAAATGTAGGTAGCTACATATTAGTTTGAGGAAGGGGGAACAGGGATGTGATGTGCCTGTATCCCTGACTTTAGACGATGGAAGGAGCTAAGCAAAACAATTGAAAAAAGGCAGACCGTTTGAAAAATACAACTGATTATTAACTCATATGCACACACGCAAAAATAAACTTTTAGAATTGAACTGCACTAAGTAAAAGTGAGTAAACTTGGCTCATCATATACTCTTGTCAGATGTAAACAAAAAAGTCCAATTATTAAAATCTGAACCCCAGAATTAAAATTGCAAAAGCTTAAAGGGGCAGTTCTGAGAAAAGGATCTTCAGTTTTGAATATGTGGGCTCCACCAGGGTTGAAAATCCTGCACGATTGATGAAACACGATCCAGTTAAGCACAGTAATTTTCAAATATTATCCAATCAGGGCGCTTCCGTTTCTGAAAACGGAGAAACCGAGCAAGGGCTTTTGGGTTGCAGCTCTAAAACTCCAACAAACTAAGCTCCTTTGTCCTGACGAGGGCCTAAACCAAGTCGACAGCCCGTAAGTGTACCCACGGTGAGGCGCTGCACAAAGAAAGAGCATTTTGCGTTTCAAAGCTTTGTCATGATGGCGCTGCAGAAAGCGAGCGAGCTAGGCCTACCTGGCGGGGCTTTCAGAGGACGCCAACGTGGGCGCCAGCCATGCCAGCAGGGTCACCGTCATTCTCAAGGACAGACAGCTCGCTAGCCACTCCTGTGGAGAGGGCGTGGTTAAGCCATGAATTTTGCCAACTATCCCAGAAGCATTTCTTAGGACCACCCAATTTCGGAAAAGGCTACTTTAGCAATATTGACCCCAAAACGCAATATACCCACTTTAACCTTGTATAATAAAAAGCCTCAAGCCTGGGACTGGGCTTCAACCTTGGTTCAATACGGTTATGACTAATTAGCTTGGGGTCGTGAGACGCGGGACTTTGGGCTACTTCCAAAAAAAAGAAAAACAAAACCCAGGTAATTTTAAAACTCGATTTTCCTAACTCGGCGCATTTGAATTCACCTTGCTATCTTTGATAGGTTGAGTAGTAAATTCTTACCAGAGGAGGCTATGTTAAAGTTCCTATTGACTCTCCAAGTGATTCTAATATAATTGAGGGCGTGTTGCATTTGCTTGGGGGATTTCATCTGTGTACTACAGCTCTTTTCCTGAAATGCGTAGGTGGCTCTTAAAAGAGCCGTTGGGTTACTAGAAGAAGTTTCCAACCGAATTTACTTTTTCTTGGGTGCCGCTTTCTTGGGTTTGGCAGTCTTTGGCTTCGTCACCTTAGCCTTGGCCGCCTTGGGTTTTACAGCCTTAGCTTTAGCAGGGCTTTTAGCTACTTTCTTGGGCTTTAGAGTTTTGGGTTTTTTTGGATTCTTGGAGGATTTCCTTGTTGCCGCAGGCTTTTTAGCCTTTTTCGGAGTCTTGACGCTCTTTTTGCTAGCCCCCGTAGCCTTTTTGAGCTTTTTAGATGCACCCGTTGCCTTAGTTTTTGCAGCCACCTTTGAGGCGCCGGGCTTGGTTTCCACGGAGAACGCCTTCTTGTTGAGCTTGAAGGAACCCGAGGCTCCGGTGCCCTTTGTCTGCACCAACGTTCCCTTGCTTACCAGGCTCTTAATGCCCAGCTTAATGCGGCTGTTGTTCTTCTCCACGTCGTAGCCTGCGACCGCCAGCGCCTTTTTAAGAGCTGCCAACGACACACCACTACGCTCCTTAGAGGAGGAAGCAGCCTGCACGATCAGCTCTGACACAGAAGGGCCAGCGGGTTTTTTCTTGGAGGCTACTACAGCCTTAGCCGGTTTCTTTGCCTTCTTGCCAGCTAAAGGTTTCTCAGGAGCTGCAGAAGCGGCAGGAGCCGTGGGCACTGTTTCGGACATGGTGACTAACACAGCACACCAAGTAAACTAGTATAAACCTGACGAAGCAGGAGGCGAAAAAAAGTCCCCAACGCAGCCTATTTATAGGGTGGGACTGCGCCGTGATTGGTGCCCATCAGTGCCCGCCCCTCGCGCCCTAGCGCCCCCTGCGCGCTGCCGAGGGTTTCGCCCAGTCTCAGAAGGCAGCTGGGGGCCTCTAGGGTCTATGGTCCTGCTCCCCTCAACGCAAGCAAACACACAGAAAAAGCCGCTCTGGTTGCCTCATTATGAAAGAAATTGTAGGCAGACTGCCGCCCAGTAGCATCAGAGGGTACCGCTTCTTTCTCAAAAAGCAGCTCTTTTTTAGGGAGTAGGTTGAGGGGGGGCGGTTTACAAATGCAGTCCCACTAGCATCCGAGGAGTTTTATTAGAAATTTTTAGAGGTCCGTTGCCAGAGATGTTAGTTTTTAATTTGCAAGAAATGTAAAATACAGTGTTTTGAATAGTTGCGGAGGGAGAGGAAAGTGCGAGTTTTAGGCCGTGTTAGGGCCAGTTTTCATCACCTCTATTACATTTTCTGGCAGTGTTTTAGAGCGATGTGTCTCGCGAATACCTTTCACGTCAAAGAAGAATGAATCATAGACAACAGCAGAATTCACTAACGCTGCAATTAATACTCAAACTGCAAGTGTGGAAACGTTTCTGCACTTGCAACTTATTTCCACAGTCCAATGTGGGATGCACTTCAGGAATTTCCAATGCCCTTTTCATCCATGCAACATGCCCCAAATTGGTATTAAGGTTTACAACCTGTGTTCCATGTCAGCACATGCAATCAGCGCACCATGACATGGTCAACTCATTCTTTTATTCAACAAATATTTATGGGCCTCACAAGCCTGCGAAAGACGTTAAATGCTGGGCCCACGAAACCGGTTCCCTGACATGCATTCTACTGGGGAGTTAAGTCCACTTAGTGTGTAAGCAAACGCGGGTGATAAGTGCAAGCACACCCTGGGGATAAGATTTTATGGTAACATCCCTTTAACTTGTTTGTGGCTGTTAAGAGCATTTCAAAGTATCAATAAGCTAAAACCATCTCACATTACCAATCAGAGACTCAGCTAACAGGAGAATAAAAAACTATTAAATCGACATCCACTTCTACAGTCCTATTCTGGAAAACCCCCTAGCACAGCACAGCAGAGAGTGAGGTAGTGCGGTCTTATTTCCGCTCGTGCTGTGGTAGTTTTCAAATAAGTCCGAACCATGCTAAGTAACCTGAGCTTTTCTCCTTTTTCTTCAACGTCCCAACCAAATAATGGAGTGGTCCCAGATAAGTATTGTACCCATCTTCTGCACCAGTGCTTCCTACGTCCCATTTTATTGAGAAGGCATGCATTCAAGTATTTCACGTAATTTCTAAAAATTTGGAAAATAACAGTTGGAAATTCTACATCTTGGTTTGACGGCTAGTCAGTTATGAAGCACAGGTATACAAAATTGGAAGGTTTTTGTAAGTAAACCCTTTGTGAAAGATATAAACCTTTCTTAGTGTAATAAGCGAGGTATGTGAGAAAACGCAACTTTCAAAAAGGAAATACTCCGAATTATCTGATTCAGGAGTTTCCACTTTAAATAATGGGTTCTGCCTCCCTTGTTTCTATTGGGTTAAACTGGTTTCAAATAAAATGGGAACGCTCCATGCAAATGAAGGATGATAGATCTGCTTTCTAAATGGCTGTTCAAGAAAATAGCCTAAACCAATCAAAAGATAGAATGTGGCCTGTCTCCTGTGAATTTAAAAAGGTCACAATACACTTTTCAGTGTTTTGAGATTTTTAAAATGATTGCGTTAGCTCTTGGCAATGCTAAATTATGTTCCTTGCGAACCACTATCCAGTTTCTCTTGGGCCAAGTCCACCTCCTGCTCCGCAAGAGGAACAACTCCCAGCTGGTGGTACCTGGCGGCAGTGCTGGAGAAAAGCCATTTTGTGACTGGCAGAGTACACCTAGGCTTTAGAAAACAAAAGCTGCAGAACGCTGCAAGTTTAGGATTCAAAGAGCATAATCAAGAGAAGGACGTCTCATAGAAAATGTTTCTGAGTAATAGTGTAATCCTACTATGTTTGAGATGCTTTGTAGATTTCAATAACACTCCCAAGCCAATTAAAGCATTACAAAGGAATCCAATTCTTGTGAAAGGTTTCAGAAATTCCCGTAAAGGGTACATTTCCGGAGAGGAGGTGAGCAGTATTCCCTCTTTTTTTTTTTTTTCTAAAGAGCTGAAGGTTATACGGAATTGGGGAATTATAATACCTTTGGAATCGATGCTTTTTTTTATGGAAAATAAACACAGCCTTAGAGGACAAGTCTAAAAAATTAAAGTCCAAGCCGGCGCAGTGGGGCTCCCCTGTAATCCCAGCTACTCCGGACGCTGAGGCGGGAAGATCCTTTGAGCCCAAGTTTAAGGCCAGCTTGGGGAACAAAGCAAAAGTAAAATAAAATAATAATAATAGTAATAAAATACCACTTAAATAATCATCTGTAGAGTTGGAATAGAATATAGTAGCTAGTGAAACTGCACGATTGTTGATGGCTTAAAGATAGACCAATCAGAGCTTGTAACGTTATATTTAGCGTCTTCTATCATCCAATCACTGCACTTTACATACTATAAATAGCAGAGAAGCTGGTGGGTGTATTTGCGTTAGTATTGGGTATTGCGGTGTACTCTTTTCCTGTTATGGCTCGTACTAAGCAAACTGCTCGGAAGTCTACTGGTGGCAAGGCGCCACGCAAACAGCTGGCCACTAAGGCAGCCCGCAAGAGCGCTCCGGCCACTGGCGGCGTGAAAAAGCCTCACCGCTACCGGCCCGGCACTGTGGCTCTGCGCGAGATCCGCCGTTATCAGAAGTCCACTGAACTGCTCATTCGTAAACTACCTTTCCAGCGCCTGGTGCGCGAGATTGCGCAGGACTTTAAAACAGACCTGCGTTTCCAGAGCTCCGCTGTGATGGCTCTGCAGGAAGCGTGCGAGGCCTACTTGGTGGGGCTGTTTGAGGACACCAACCTGTGTGCCATCCACGCCAAGCGCGTCACTATCATGCCCAAGGACATCCAGCTCGCCCGCCGCATCCGCGGAGAGCGGGCGTGATTACTCTGGCAGCTCTGACTGTCCAAGCAAAGGCTCTTTTCAGAGCCACCACCTTTTCAAGTAAAGTAGCTGTAAGAAACCAATTTAAGACATAGGGGAATGCATTGGGAGCACTTTTCGTTTTAATGCTTGCCACGGAAGGCTTCAAAACCATTCGATTTCGGCCGGTCGCGGTAACTCACGCCTGTGATTCAAGCACTTTGGGAGGCTGAGGCGGGCGGATCACCGGAGATCAGGAGTTCGGGATCAGCCTGGCCAATATGGCCGAACCCCATCTCTACGAAAAATACAAAAACACGCCGGGAGCGATGGCGAGCGCCTGTAATCCCAGCTACACTCGGGAGGCTGAGGCAGGAGAAACACTTGAACCTGAGAGGCAGAGGTTTCAGTGAATCGAGATTGCGCTAACGTACTCCAGTCTGGGCGACAGCGAGATTCGGCTAAAAAAAAAATTCGACTTAAAATAGTTCTGGAGTCGGAATGGGTTTACATTTAATTCTTAACCCAGTTCCTCAAAGCCTGTAGCTCTGTTAAAAAAAATAAAGGCCATTGGTCAAGACAGCTTGGTCCCACCCCCGTCTCCTCATCCTCCCCCAATCGCTGCTCCCGCCATTTCCTGGGGCTTGGAGGAGGGGTTAAGGGAGGGGACTGTAGGCGTCACATTTCCCGCCTGCGCGCTTTTCATTCTCTGTGTCCGCTGGAGGTGGGGGAAGGGTAACGTAGATATATAAAGATCGGTTCCCCTGTTCTCTCTCACTTGCTCTTGGTTCACTTCTTGGGAAGTCATGTCTGGACGTGGTAAGGGCGGGAAGGGTTTGGGTAAGGGGGGTGCCAAGCGCCACCGCAAGGTGTTGCGTGACAACATCCAGGGCATCACCAAGCCGGCCATCCGGCGTCTGGCCCGGCGTGGCGGTGTGAAGCGGATCTCTGGTCTGATCTACGAGGAGACTCGCGGGGTGCTTAAGGTGTTCTTAGAGAACGTGATCCGTGACGCTGTCACCTATACGGAGCACGCCAAGCGCAAGACGGTCACTGCCATGGACGTGGTCTACGCTCTCAAGCGCCAGGGACGCACCCTTTATGGCTTTGGCGGTTAAGGTTGCTGATTTCTCCACAGCTTGCATTTCTGAACCAAAGGCCCTTTTCAGGGCCGCCCAACTAAACAAAAGAAGAGCTGTATCCATTAGGCCAAGAAGCTCAATGTATAATTAACATGAATGATAATGAGCTGACATCCTAAAAAGGAAAGATAAAGGGAACTCCAAGTTTGCCTTCCACTCACTACATATGGGTAGGGGAGCAACGATATTCCAACTCTGAAGAATGAGTGGAAAAAAAGTGGTGTTAAAAATCTGTATTAATTTCCAAGGGACAAAGAGAAGCGCTGCCCAATCAATGAGCGCCATTCGTAGCTGTCAACCAATCAGAACTGATGAGCTAATATTTCCTGAGGCAAGCCAGGGAGCCGGAGGGGAAACTAAGAAGCTTAGTGAGAAAAGACAAAAACCCTGTTTTAGGAAAAAAAAAATCTTTTTTAGGGATTATGAAATAAAATCACAGAGACATTTAAGTATCCCTCAATCATGTACTGAGAACAGTACTACATTTATCGCCACCAATACAATTTGCCTCTATTAAAAAGACCCTGAAAATTGAAACCCCATTCAGACTACTGGAATACCCAGGACACTAAATTCAGGGGAGATTAAAATCTGTTTTAGAGAGAAAAGCCACCTTTTTCAGTGTTAACGCGGCCTTCAGCAGTTAGCCTTTTTTTTTCCCCTTTACGTAGAAATGGAAATTTGGGTGATAGAAATATTCCGAAATTAAATTGTGATGATGGTTGTACAACTAAGAAAACATGGTAAAATTCATTGAATTGTACCTAAAGTGGGCAAATTTTGTGGTATATTAAATATCAATAAAGCTGATTATATACATACACATATATTTTTATATATGCAGAGGGAGAAATGATGCAAGCAGGGTGGCAGGACATGAGGTTGGTAGCATAGGCAATGTTGGTCTGTGAAGGGCCACCTGTGCTAAACCTGGAAGCCTGGGGTTTGTCCAGTCAAGCCATTGTAGCCATAGTTTTAAAGGATGTTCCTGATGCAGTTATGTGTTCCAGTTAAGTACATCTAGCTTCAGAACTCAGCTGGAAAAGGGATGTGAACTTGAGGTTAGCTGATAGGGAAATATCTTACTCTCATCTGAGTAAATATTCACAAATGCCTCTCATTGTGCTCTTTTTGGTACCATTGTTATAGAGGACTGATTTCAGCCTCACTATGTTAGCTTTAGTGATGGATGTCTATTTTGAGGTCCTGTTTTCCACCTGACAGTTTTCATCCAGGATTTTTTGAG
Organism: Pongo pygmaeus; assembly: GCF_028885625.2. NCBI lineage: Eukaryota > Metazoa > Chordata > Mammalia > Primates > Hominidae > Pongo > Pongo pygmaeus. The sequence continues at coordinate 26,135,523 of NC_072378.2, forward strand.
GAATTACACAAGTGCCCAGCTTGGCTTAATTTAAAACTGGCAATGGAGAGAATTCATAGCTGCATCCTGGATAGTTTCAGAAATCAGAGGAGCAAAAATGAGTCTGTTATGGAGGGTGGGTCATTTTATGTCTTACTTAGTTGGTATTTTAAAGATATTTATTGATCTCATATGCCAGATATTGTTGTAATCATTGGGGTACATAAGTTAGAAAATTTTAATTCCCTTTCCTGAATTCCAGAGTCAATGTAGAGGGGTGTGTGGATATCAATTACCCATATGGGAGGTACAGTCGCTGTAACAATAGCCATGACTAGCTGTTACGTTTTGCCTGGCCTTTTTAGTTCATAGCATTGCTGATAGGTCATACTCATCTTAGGCATACTCACCACCACCTTGGGCCTTCTTCAATCCTAACACTCATGCAGTCCTTTTTCAGAACAAAGATAATGTTGCTTAATTTGCAACCCCTAGACTATCCCCCCGGATTTTCTAAAGAGAAATTGCACACTGATTGCTTCAGGCAGTGGCAGGTCAAGGAATGAGATGGGGAATTGATGGTATTAGCATTCTAGTGGGCTTAGTAGGGAGCCTGGAGACTTACATAGAAGATTCACGCATGCATTCATTCAACAAACCTCCATAAACTACCTGTTAAACGTCAGCCCTGTTCAAGGTGCTAGGGATACTTCTGGGACAAAACAAAGTCCCTACCTTCAAAAAATATATTCTAGTTGGGAGAGAGATAACAAACACAAAATAAAATATATCTAGTTATATGTATTTTTTGTTAAATATGTTACATATATAGATATAGGTGGGGAAATGTTATATATATATGCTATTGAGAATAGTCAGCTATATATATATGCTAAATGAGCAGAAAAGCTTATTATTTTACAAAGGATGATTATGGGAGGTCTCTTTCTTAAGGTTGGTATTTGAGGAGAGGCTTGAATGAAATGAGATCTAGAGCTATTCAGATATCCAGGACAGGACCCTTCTAGGGAGAAAGAATAAATATAAAGCTGCTGATGCTGGAAATGCTTGGTCCATTCCAGAAACAGCAAGGAGGTCAGTGAAGAGAAAGAACTACGAAGAGAATGAGGTCAGAGTGTAGCCAGAGTACAGATCTAGTAGGGACTCCTAAGTAGGTTGAGCAACTCATCCTAGTTTGTTTGGAACTTTCTAAGTTGCAGCACTGAAAGTCCTACACCCTGAGACACCCCTGAGAGTCAGGCAAACTGTAATGGTTGGTCATCTTACTTGTAGGCTATGATGAGGATGCTGGTTTTTATTATGAAGGTGATAGAAAGCCAGTGGAATGTTTTCAGCAGACAGTGGACATAATACCTTCAAAAAGGATCACTGTTGATGCTGGATAGAGAAAAAACTGTATGACAGGGGGATTAAAAGTGAAAACAAAGACCAGTTTGGGGTCACTGTGGTCATTCAGACAAACCGCCATGGCAGCTTGTTCCTAAAGAAGCAGCAAAGAAAACAATGAAAGGTATTCTGATCGATTTTCAACAGAGCTGACTGCATTGGAAGAAAGTTGTAAGAAGCTCAGGACAAACAACATTGCACAATTCCTGGCCCAAGCTGCTTGAAGAATGGAGTTCTATTGATTGACGTGACAAATATCAGAAGAACAGACTTGGTGTTTATGTATAAACATATTTATTTTGGACAAGTTTGAGATGCCCATTAGATATTCAAATAGATACATCAAATATGCAGTTGTATATGAGTCTACAGATTTAAGGTCAGGGAGATGGTTTATAATTGCAAACATTTATTTAGAGACACAGTTTCACTCTTGTCTCCCAGGCCTAAGTGTAATAGCACGATCTCAACTCACTGCAACTTCTGCCTCCCGAGTTCAAGCTATTCTCCTGTCTCACCCTCCGGAGTAGCTGGGATTACAGTCGCCCGCAACCATGCCCAGCTAAATTTTTTTTTTTTTTTTTTTTTAGTAGAGATGGGGTTTCACAATATTGGCCAGACTGGTCTCGAACCCCTGACTCCAGGTGATCCACCCGCCTCAGCTTTCCAAAGTGCTGGGATTACAGGCGTGAGCCACCGTGCCGGGCCTATTTTCCTTAAGCTTTATGTTTCGTTCTGAAGCTTGAAGTGGGTGGAAGCAAACAGAATTTGGAGAGGTGGTTAGGCATCCTGGGAATGAGAAACAGCCGGAAGCTGCCACTATCACAGGCTTTGGCATTGCTAGAAGTTAACGTGGCACTTACAGCTAGGCCGTGTTCTGTTGAACAAACTATTTCACAGAGCACAGAGCATGTAAGTGGTGAGGCTAGTTGAGTTAGCCAAGAAAAGAGGAGTCCAAGAACTGAGCCAGAGTACACCAGAGTATGTAGAGGAGTAGTACAGATTTCTCATTCTTTAGTAGGGCTGTGTAGAGAGATACTCTATTTTATGGATATACAGATCACACTCTAGTCCTTTCTGATGAAAACTTTACAGTTCCCACTCATTTACTATTACAAACAATGCTGCACTACATTATGTTTCAGTTTTTAGCCATCTCATCTGGTCTCAGCACTTATTTATCTGCTGATGACTCCCACATTTTTATCTCCAGCTCAGACCTCTCACCTGAACTCACTTATTCAACTGCCTAGTCACTGTGTCCTCCTGTCAAGAGGCTTGTTAGCAAAATAACCGGCAACAAAGTTGATTTTTTTGCTGAAGTAGCCATCAATAAATTTGTTATTAAATCAAAGATGCTGAATATTTGGCTGACTTCTAAAAATCTGGTCACCTAACTTTGAAACACTTCCTAGGTCGTACAGTTTGAAACTTTCACAATTAAATCAGTTTTGGAATTTACAATTTAAGGCAAGAATAGAAGACTATTGGGTTGACAGGTACAGTGAAGATGCAAGTCATCTAAGAATCTTATATCAGAGGGGGCTTCCATCTTACAGCTACTGCCACAGACCTCGGAGTCAGAGGAAATCTGAGTCCTTATAAAACAGATCCGTTAGTCTAAGTGGGAATTTACAAACTGCGTAGGCAGCCTGCTTAGGAGAGCCTCCAGCCTGACGACTGAAAAGAGCAAAGCAGCTTTAACCACCAGTCCTACTCCAGGGAAGGGGGAGGTGACGTCATTCAGCAGGACGCCAAGCTCAACTAGAAATGGAAGTAAAGGCTTCTGGCGCTATGGGCAGGGGGCGGTTAAGGACGGCAGGTGTTGCCAGGGAGGCTAGTACAGCTTTTGCTGACGTTAAGTCAGATACGCCTGGGAAAACACCTGACATCCATTTTAATCCACCTACTCAGTTGCAGGAGACTAGCATCTTAAGCTCTCGCACAAATAACCCAATTTGTTTTTAAAACTAAAAAGCTGAGTTACTCATTTATCGGACTCGCGCTGCACAGTTAAGTTGCTTGATATGTCAAAACTATCGCATTGAAGTTCATAGATCACTTATCCCAGAGACCTCGTTTGCTTAGCTGACTTCTGCTTTAGCAGCCACTCAGACCAAACAACCTGGTCTCTCCCAACTGGTTTATAACAGTTCTACATACTAGGCAAAGTAGCCAAGTACAGTCATTAAGATGTTACCATCCGAAAAAACACAATCACAGCTCTTTCTGAGAAGGAGTGGGCGGCCCTGAAAAGGGCCATTAGAAGAAAGCTGACCAAAAGATTAACCGCCGAAGCCGTACAGAGTGCGTCCCTGACGTTTGAGCGCGTAAACCACATCCATGGCAGTCACAGTCTTGCGCTTGGCGTGCTCCGTGTAGGTCACAGCGTCCCGGATCACATTCTCCAGGAACACCTTGAGAACACCACGGGTCTCCTCATAAATCAAACCAGAGATTCGCTTTACCCCACCACGCCTAGCAAGGCGCCGAATGGCCGGCTTGGTGATTCCTTGGATGTTATCCCGCAGCACTTTGCGGTGACGCTTGGCACCTCCTTTACCCAAACCTTTACCGCCTTTGCCACGACCAGACATGGCTACTCAGCTCAGAACAGTAACCACATATGTGAAAACAAAGCAAGCCACGAGCATTTATACACGAGCATCGGACCTTATTGAGAACTGAAAGCGGGAGCGAGGAGAAGGAGGTGTTGCCGCCTCACTCTTTGCTCCGCCCCTCGAGGGGCAGTGACCTAAGGACTGCGAGGGAGAACACAATAGTTTCATTTTTAATTCCTTTAGTTTTTCCCTCCCGTTTACGACACTACTATTTGAATCTGAATTTATACCCTCGACTGAGAATTTTAATAAGGGCTTATATTAAGGGCTTTCATTAATATGCCAGAGTGGTAAAGTTTTTAAGTCTTTCAAGTGCTTGAAGACATTGACTATTCAAAGGTACTTAAAAGAGCAGGCGTGAAAAGATCACTCTGGCCTTATCTTTTCTTGAAAGCTGACCTGTTTCTTAGAAGCAGTAGGTGAAATTCTCATATGAAAGATGTTCTCACTGTACTTTAAAAAAAGCAACATTCTTCTCAAGGATAGGAGGCTGAGGCCAAGAGCCCTTGCTGGTCGCTTCTCTACACAATTATATATTCTAGCCTAAATTCCTTTGCTTTAGCGCATTTTTACATTTTACTGATTGTCCAATTCATTATGTAAGTAGCTAACTGCTTTTTTGGGCCTTCATTACCTTATAAGAGCACCTGTGTCACGTAAAACCTGTGTTAAATAAATGCATATACCTTTCTCCTGTTAATCCATTTTACATTAATTTAATTTGCTGGTCCAGCCAGAGCCCTAAGAGGATGGATGTGGAGTTTTGCTATCCTTCACACTGTACTGTCTCATTCAGAAGAGGGTGATTGTTAGCTCATTGCAACCGTGCCTTCATCTGTAAATCGGGTTATGATGATACTCAGGGGACTTTTAATTAGCTAATGTGAACGAGGCATGAGAAAAGAGACTGTGGAAAAGAAATAAATATTACATAATATGGTTTAATTTTAGATGTTACTACTTAAAAAAATCTGCTCAGAGTTGGGATATTGTCCTGAACTCTCATTTTCATGTTTTTACTCCCAACACTATATTGCTAGCAGCAACTATGTATGTATTACTAAGGATTGTTTTTTTAAAATCACAGCCTGTAATAACGTACAAGGTGTTGACAGATTGTTTTCCTTTTCATATGTGACATGTTAAAATTGTCCAAAAATATTCCTTTGTTCTCTTTTCCAAGGTGCAATACAATAGCAGCCTTTGTGCTTTCCTATAGCCAAGTCTGGAGTGTAGTTCAAATCTCCATACGTGCTTCTCACTGTTGTTTTAAATTTCCTGAAAGCATTCATAAATCACTTCTATTGGAAAAACTGCAAGGGCTACTGCTAAATTTTTAAGTCTGAAAAATGCACCCCAAACTTGACTTCTTTCTCTGAGAATCTTAGCCGTCTCACCCAAATCTAACAAACCAAAACTGATTTTAGATTTCAACGGCATTAGCTGTAAACTTCAGCCTGCAGCATAACATCACTTTGTGGCGACTGGGCAGGAAAAACCCTGTTAAACTGTTTCAGGGGCGCCCGTGTGAAGAGACCACCAAACAGGGTCTGTGTGAGCAACAAGGCTGTTTATTCCACCTGGGTGCAGGCGGGCTGAGTCCGAAAAGAGAGTCAGCGAAGGGAGATGGGGTGGGGCCGTTTTACAAGATTTGGGTAGATAGTGGAAAATTACAGTCAAATGGGGTTGTTCTCTGGCTGGCAGGGATGGGGGTCACAAGGTGCTCAGTGGGGGAGCTTTTGAGTCAGGATGAGCCAGGAGAAGGAATTTCACAAGGTAATATCATCAGTTAAGGCAGGAACAGGCCATTTTCACTTCTTTTGTGATTCTTCAGTTACTTCAGGCCATCTAGATGCATACGTGCAGGTCACAGGGGATATGATGGCTTAGCTTGGGCTCAGAGGCCTGAGAAACTGAACAACTGGGAACAATCAACATTTAATGCACACAATCTCTATGTTGTAGGGAGGCAAAATTTTACCTCTACTCTGTTAGGGTCTCCAACTGGACCTGATAATTAATTTGCCCTAAAACAGATTAGCAGAATGAAAGCATACAAATGTATTTAATGTAAATTTTACAGGACAGGAGAACCCTCATAAAAAAGTGAAGACCCAAAGAAATGGCAAAAGCTAAATGCTTTCACATTAAGTTAAAGAGAGGCAATTGTGGGAAAGTAAACCATATGAGGAGATTAAAGGAAAATATGATTATTTTAACAAGGTTTGTGTATGGAAGTCTCTCGGCTATGACTCCCTGCTGTGTTTGTGCAGAATTATCTCATCTATGACTCTGGGCTGAAGAATATTTCTTTTCTCCTGGTACAAGGAGAGCATTTTTCACATTGGAACTTTTATCTCCTGTTTTCAGAAAGAAAAGGTTAGAAGAATCCCTTCTTGAATTGCTGTTTTTAAAGTGCCTTTAGCTCAAAAGAATCCTGATCCCACAGTGGTCTATTTTTGGATGGTATATTCTGCAAACAACACCCCCTTTTTGTCTCCAATCTCACCTTAATTACTCGTCTAATACAAAACAATAGATTCTCAATATAATATTAAAATATTTGCACTACTCACAAATACAAAATGCTCAATAAATTTTCTTTCACAAATGACAATTTCATCCATTTGTGAATTTTTAAATATCAACTGTAAATGAAGAGTTAGAGCAGAATCCTTGTTCTATTGAGGAGGGGGCAAAGAATGTAAGTGAGGGAGTGGAGAACAGCTGGACTTAGCTACCACCCCTGTCCATCTGATCTTCAGACAGTAATGTCACTTTATTCTTTTATGCTATTCATCAGACCCAGTACCTCCAACACCTTTGTTTCCTACAGATAAAGAAAATATAAAAAGTCAATCACTATACATCAGATCCAGCACATCTATAACTGGAAAAAAAATACTTGACCTTCAGCTGGGCCCAGAGCTTGTGGGTAGTCACCCTGGCATAGACCAAGTCCATTGGCATCTCTAACATATCCATGCTGTCTATGGATAACAAATGTCTATGCCAGGTAGAGTCACTTGTATAAGAGTCAAGAAAAATGAATCATAAAACACACAGACATATTCATTTTCATAATTTTTAAAATGCAAATATTACTTTATAAACCAAAAACTGCTTTATTAAAAGCTGGAACACAAATGAATTTAAGTAAACGATGCAATTCAAATTTAATCTTTTGTGTGTGTGTGATTTGTTGTTGACAGTTGGTCAGGTGATTTTAGTACGGTACATCAATTTACATTGTAGATGTAGGCCAAGAAAGAATGTTAGGTGTAAAAAATATTTATTGTAAAAAAGAATGTGAGGCAAGGTCTTTGGAATTAATAGTTTTAATGTTGGACATTCTGTGGTGGTTCTAAAGTTAGTTTGTAAGAATGTCATGGAAAAGCTATGTGATAAAAAATCATATAAAATATAAAAATTTTAAACATTACTTTTGTTTACGTACAGTATTCCCATCCCTATAAATTTTCTTCCAGTACTCAATCCCCAACCTCCAAAACTGAAAAGCAAGATCAACAGAAAGAAAATGGTTAAAACCTGTAAATTCTAGATTTTAATAGATAACTACAGGCAAGAATTACTGAAAAAAAAATGTGGCATGTCATGGTGCATAGTCCTAGAGGAGACAAAGCAATGCAACCAGATAGACTATTTACAAGCAAAGCCACACATATAAAATAATTCCCATATAAGGGATTAAATTATGCTTGGTCGACAGACTGACAGATTTAAAGTGGGTAGCTAGCTATGGATAAAATGAGAGCCAGTTAGATCCCTGCCTCACATAAAAGTATATATATATAAAAAAAATATGAGAAAACCTAGGGAACTATGTATTGAGCTGAGAAAATCCTTCTAAGCATTTTGAGGAAGACATTGGAACTCGCAAGATAAAATTTTCCAGTCTTTTCAAAGCTTTGCAAAAAATGCCTAGTAAGTGCCAGTTAACTACTTCCAGATTTTTCCCTTACTCTTGGTCTTACAAAGTTGTTTAAAATAATGCTAATCATAGCAAGCTAGAGGCCTGAATGATAGTGGACTTACACAGCTTCTTCTCTCCAAATAGCACCTTACTAATAAGGTCAGAAATAGCCTACACTGCAAGACTGATCAAACCGTTGTTTCTGTTAATGAACTTTTAAGAGCATCTAATGCTTTCTGGGGGTCCTTAGAGATTTGTTTTGTTAAGACAACAAAAAATTATCACAGCTGCTTTCGTTGGAATAATTGGGTGGCTCTGAAAAGAGCCTTTGGGTTTTAAGACTGATGAAAAATTAACTTTACATTTACGCTCTCTCTCCGCGAATGCGGCGAGCGAGCTGGATGTCCTTGGGCATAATAGTCACTCGCTTGGCATGGATGGCGCAAAGGTTTGTGTCCTCAAAGAGCCCTACCAAGTAGGCCTCGCAAGCCTCCTGCAGCGCCATCACCGCTGAGCTCTGGAAGCGAAGGTCGGTCTTGAAGTCCTGGGCGATTTCTCGCACTAGGCGCTGGAATGGCAGCTTCCGAATCAGCAGCTCGGTCGACTTCTGGTAGCGACGGATCTCGCGCAGAGCCACAGTGCCCGGGCGGTAACGGTGAGGCTTTTTCACGCCGCCGGTAGCCGGCGCGCTTTTGCGAGCAGCCTTGGTAGCCAGCTGCTTGCGCGGCGCTTTACCGCCGGTGGACTTGCGAGCTGTCTGTTTAGTACGAGCCATGGCAAAAAGACAGAAAACCTTGCCTGCAGAGACGTCTGTGGAGGAAAAGAGAAACAGCTACTCTTCTTTTATAGAGTCAGACCACCAACTATTGGACCCAAGAAAATTCAAAAATCCCCGCGCCCTTCTTGGATTGGTCCATCTCTGTGCCTGGTTGCAGATTAAGAGAGGCTCCTGGCCATTACCATAGCTACTCTGACGTCATTTTGTTAACCCCTTAGCTGCTATATCCACTGTGGACAAGTCTTGTACTGGAAAAGCTTCCTAAAGTCTTAAAATTTACAACCACACAAAGCAACGCAGAAACCTCCAATTGTTTCTAGTTAAAATATAAAAAAGAAATCAGAGCATATTGGAGAGGATTAGGGAAATTTGCATATGCGCTTTATTTAAAATTATATTTTTCTGGGCGTCGCATAAGAATTGTGGGCAATTAGAAAAATGCTCTTAGCCGGGCGTAGCGGCTCTCGCCTGTAATCCCAGCTACTCGGAAGGCTGTCAAGAGGATCGCTTGAGCCCGAGTTCGAGGTTACAATGAGCTGTTATCACGCCGCTGCACTCCAGCTTGGGCGACAGAGGTAGACTCCACCTCAAAACAAAGCAAAACATCCCCAAACTGGAAAAAAGCTCCTTATTTTGGGAAATACGTACTCAAATGTTAAGTGGTAATGTGTATGCTCTCAATTGTGTATGCCATCAATTGCTACACCAAATGGTATGACATTTTCAAACTGTTTTAACGTGTGTTGTATGCGGGTTTTGTTCAACACTTCCATTAAAGATAGTTAGGAATGCACTCATCGGTATAATTTCCTTCCTCTAAAATGTAGTAATTGCCGTGTGTGAAACTTAACGCGAATCACCCCAGTAAACATGTTTTTCGTGCTGCATGGCACTTCTCCCACATACCTAGAGTTCCTGAGGTTTCTATGAATCTAATTTCTGCAGTACAAATTACTAAAAGTGCCACACTCAAAACCATTAAAAAAACCTCAAAAACATCTTTATGGGCGGCATAATCCAAAGCACAACAGCTCATTTAATGGAAGTCGTAGGTGGCTCTGAAAAGAGCCTTTGTTGTTAGACTGACCGTCTGCTGACAGAAAAACAGCAGTGTATGAAGCGTTAACACTTCACTTTCCCTTGGCCTTATGATGGCTCTCAGTCTTCTTGGGCAGCAGTACCGCCTGAATATTAGGCAGAACGCCACCCTGCGCGATGGTCACACGCCCCAAAAGCTTATTAAGCTCTTCGTCGTTGCGGATGGCCAATTGCAGGTGGCGAGGGATGATGCGGGTCTTCTTGTTGTCGCGGGCCGCATTGCCCGCCAGCTCCAGGATCTCGGCGGTCAGGTACTCAAGCACCGCCGCAAGATACACCGGCGCGCCGGCCCCGACGCGCTCGGAGTAGTTGCCTTTGCGGAGCAAGCGGTGCACTCGGCCCACGGGAAACTGCAAACCTGCACGAGAAGACCGAGTCTTAGCCTTGGCGCGAGCTTTACCGCCTTGTTTGCCGCGACCAGACATAACTACCTCAGATAAAAAGAAAAAATCACCACAAGGAAATGTAACGAAACTACATTAGGACGCAAGGCAGAGAAGTATTTATACTGACTGGAGGTAGGCTGTGGGGAATTCTCCCATTGGCTAATGTCAAATACCCAATGGGAAATCAGAATCTGCATCCTTCATTTGCATGTAATCCTTCCGTCTGGTGTAAGGTTTATGTTTGAGCCAATCCCCAGTCTGGCTTGAGCCTTCTACTTGAATACTAATAATAATTGACCGAATTAGGATTTTGTCAAAATACCTTTTTTAAGCATGAGTGGAGGTTTTGTTCTGGTTATTTTGACTTTCAGCCGCTCGTGCTTTTCCGGGATTGTGACTCATGCTTTTGGAAAGGAGTAGACTCCGACCAATTTCTAAATAGATTTAAGAGGTCCTTCAAATCGGGCGCAGTAGCTCATGCCCGTAATCCCAGCACTTTGGGAGGCCGAGGACGGCGGGCCAGGCGTTCGAGACCAGCGTGGACAACATGGAGAAACCCTGTCTCCAGTAAAATACCAAAAAAGGAACGGAAAAAAAAAAAAAAAAAAGCCGGGCTTGGTAGTTAGTGCACGCCTGTAGTTCCAGTTACTCGAGAAGCTGAGGTGGGAGGATCGCTTGAACCCGAGAGGAGGAGGTTGCAGTGAGTTCACATAGAGCCACCACACTCCAGCGTGGGCGACAGAGCCAGAAGACTGTGTCTCAAAGACAAAAAAAGGGGAGGGGGAGTGGGAGGGAAGAAAAGCGAATACCCCAAATCCCAGTGAACTGTAGAAGCTTATAAGCTCTCTGATTCATAAGGGAGAGAGAAGGGGGATGTAGGCAACTTAGAGGAGAGTATATGATTTTGGAGAAAAATAAATGGGTGTTTCAAAGAATAGGTGACAGCTGTGACAAAGTCTGTTTAGATGGTGTTAACCACCAGTCTCCTCTCCTGTGATACAGTTAATCTTCTCTGGTTGATGAGATTCCCCAGGGAAGTGAATCTTAACAACTAAATTCCTTTCTGAATTTTTTTTTAAATTTTGAAATTTTTGATTAGAGAAGTTCAGAGAAAGCCCCTCCTTGAATTTACTGTTTCCTAGGTGCCCTCAGTTCAAAGAAATCAGCATAACAAAGTGGCACGTTTTTGAGTTGCATTTCCTGAACTTTTTCACAACACTGAATGAGGAGTCTCTGGAATCTTTCAGGAAATGAAAGAACATTCCATAACACAGAAATACTCAAAATGGGATTATTATTATAAAAGTGTTTCACTGACCTTCTTCTGCCTTCCTGTCTGTAAGTCCCATTCTCCCCAAAGTCTAGCCATAGAAACTAGAATTCCTCCTCAATTCTAGAATTCTAGAATTCTGGTTTGTAGGCCATACAAACCAGAACTCCTTTTCCCCAGAGCCAGCCATAAAACCTAAAAATATTACACTAACCTACCTTGTTTGCCTGTAGGTCATAAGACCCCCCATTCTAAAAAAGGGTCTTGTCCTATAACCAGAAGGAAGGAATGCTGCACTGAGAGGTCAAGAAGAATCTTGACAGACAAGCCTTGTGGGGCTTCCCCACTCAGTCTGTTAGCATTAGATCGTACCCTATACAGCTGTTTATCTTGTTGAACCTAAGCATAAAAATGGGCAATTTCCCCTGTATCTTTCAGTCTTAATTCTAAAATCTCCTGTAAAATTGTGATGAAATAAATAGATATGCCTTTTCTCCAATTAATCTGTGTTTTGCCAGTAATTTTCCATAAACCTTGGGAGGGCAAAGGGGAAGTTTTTCCTTGGCCGGGACAATATTATTACAGCCATTGCCTGGCTCTCCTGTTGAGGAACCTAAAATCAAGACAGATTGCCTAGAGAAATCTTGGTGTTTTTCCTTTTATATTCCATGAGATAGGAGCAGATGGAGTACAGATGAACGTGGATTAATTATTCCAGGAATTTCTGAGGTATCTACTACTTCTATCTGTGGTCTAGTTATACTGAAACAGGATGGCAGAAGGAAAAAGAAACATGAGTGTAAGAAAATCTGCTCCTGGCTGGGCACGGTGGCTGATGCCTGTAATCCCAACACTTTGGGAGGCCGAGGTGGGCAGATCACTTGAGGACAGGAGTTCGTAACCAGCCTGGCCAACATGGTGAAACCCCAGTCTTCACTAAAAATACAAAAAATTAGCTGGGCATGGTGGTGGGAGCCTGTAATCCCAGCTACTCCATAGGCTGAAGCAGGAGAATCGCTTGAACCCTGGAGACGGAGGTTGCAGTGAGCCAAGATCCTGCCACTGCACTCCAGCCTGGGCAAGAGCGAAACTCCATCTCAAAAAAAAAAAAAAAAAAAATCTGCTTCTAAGCCAACGCTGTCACAGAACTATGGATTTGATTCAGAGAAACTGTCAGGAGACTAAAAGTGCTCATTTTTACTTTGTTTTTTGCCTTTTCCCAAGTCTTCTGACTCTAGTGATATCTTTCCCTTCACAATATTCAACTTCCCTTTTCAAAATTATAATGATCTTCACCCTCAACAACAGCCGTAAACATCAGTAACCACTGGCTCATTTTCTTTGAAAAGGTGCAAGATTCATGATGGAGATGTTAAAAAGTTATCTCAGATACTGCCCTGAAGAGATTATACTCTGAGAAGAGAGGACTTACATACATGAACATTAAATAGCAGTGCGCATTCTGCATATAAAATAAAGATTTTGAGCAATAAATCATACAAAAGCACATGGAAAAGAAGATTGACCAATGTAAATCAGAAGGATTTAGAGAGTTCATGAGGGAGATGTATATCCACCATTATTAGTTCAGCATATATTTACTGAAAACCTGCTAAGTGCCAAGAGAGTGTTCTAGGTGCAGGGAGCATAGCAGTGAAAAAGCAGACAACCTGTTTCCTTACGGTGCTACTTATCTTGTAGGGGGAGTGCACAATAAGGTAAATACATAGTGAAAATGTAGAGATAAATGATGAGTGCTATGGAGAAAAATAAAGAAAGGGGATAAGAAAAAAGAATAGGAATAAGGATGGAAAGTTTCATCAGGAGAATGTCATTTGAATTCAGACCTGAAGGCAATGAAGAAGCCAGCCAAGTAGGAAGGATAAATACTTCGATAAAATGCTGGATGTGTTCGAAGCCCAGAAAATGTCAGGAACCGTGGGTCAGAAGGTACAGTTATTCTAACTTCCTAAACAAATCGTAGACCATTTTTGGAAAGAGCCTTGGATATGTACAGGGCTAGATAAAATTGAAACCAAGATTAAGGGTAGCTTCAAAAACTCACACTAGAAAGCAGGAGTACATCCAGTCACAATATCAGTAATCTATACTCTACTGAGCCATGGATGAGAAAAACTCTTCTTCTCATCCAAGTTACCTTGAATTAAGCAAACCAACTAGCGCCTGGCATGTGCTATTAGCAAAACAACTTGATGGCAATACTTTCAGTAAGTGCTTCAAAAACAGTAAATTCTAGGCACTTGCCTTCAAAAAACAAAAGGCAGATAATGGGGAGGGAAATATTGGGGGTTATTTATTCCATATAAATATAAGAGGAAAATAAGTTGTTTCCCAATAACAACTCCAACACCAGGAGCAGAGAAAGTAAGACAATCTGATGCCTCGTGGTTTGCGAAAACAATAAAAAAAAAATCTGTTAATTACATAATACAATTCACCCTTGAACACTCTCCAAATCAGTGCCCACTAGCTACAAGTAGCTACTGTGAAGTTGAAAAAGGGTACTTCAGATTGAGCTATTCTGTAAATACGAAATAGACTTAGTGTGTTAGTTCGTTCTTGCATTACTATAAGGGAATTCCTGAGACTGACTAATTTATAAAGAAAAGTAATTTTTTTTGGCTCACGGTTGTGCAGGCTGTACAGGAGGTGTGGTGCAGGCATCTGCTACTGGCAAGGCCTCAGGAAACTTCCAATCATGGTGGAAGGTGAAGAGGGAGTAGGCATATCATATGGTGAGAGCTGAGCGAGAGAGATGGGGGAGGTGTCACACTCTTTTAAAGAACCAGATCTCTTGTGAACTCAAAGTGAGGACCCATTGATTACCCTGAAGAGTGCGCTTCATGAGGGGTTCACCCTCATGATCCAAAAACCTTTCACCAGGCTTCACTTCCAACATTGGAGATTACATTTCAACATGAGATTTAGAGGGGACAAATATCCAAACCATATCACTTAGTATGAAGAAAGAATGTAAAACATCTCACTAATAATTATGCATATTGAATACATGTTATAATGACATTTTGACTATAAAAGTTAACGAAAATATACTATTGAAGATACTCAAAAATTTAAAAATACATATATAATTTGTAGTACATTTCTACTGGACAGTGGAACCTGTAACAATGTTCCAAATGTGGCCTGTGTATGTGTATGATGTAGGAGGGATCAGTCATGTAAGATGATCATAATATAGTTACTTAGTCCATTTTGTGATACTATAACAGAATACCACAGACTGGCTAGCTTTTAAAGAAAAGAAATTTATTTCCTACTGTTCTAGAACCTGGGGAGCTAAGGGCATGGCATTAGTATCTGGTGAGAGCTTTCTTACTACATCATAACATGTTGAGAGAGCAAGAGTATGTGTGTCAGCTCAGGTGTCTCTTCCTTTTCTTATAAAGCCACCAGTCTAAAGGAAATCAAAATATTTTACCCCAAAATATATTTCTTTGACATATTTTGAAATGGCTGCTGCTTGGCCAGCAGGCAGAAATGGGCTTGCAAAGCTGCCTTAAATGGGAAAAATTTTACATCTATAGAGAATCTCCATTAATGCAGCCATGCCTCTTCCCCTTTCCATACCTTTCCCCAGATCCAGGAGAGACTGAGAGTCTGACACTTAAAAATCGTAAAAGAAACATTTACCATCTATTCTTTCTGAGGGAGGCTTCACCTGCATAACAAGGCCACCTTTGCAAGCCAAACCTCTTTTGCCTCCCATAACCTGTTTTACCAGAATCTAAGCCCCAATTCTTTCTGTGATCTAAAAATGGTATGTAAGCATCTATAACTCATTGGGAAGTTAGGTAATTAATTCCGAATGCTCCCATGTAGACACGTTAAACAATAGGTGAAATGCCTTTTCACCTATTAATCAATCTGCCTTGTCAGTGATTTCTGGCAAACATTTAGTGGGCCAAGAGACTATGGTTCCCAGAGTACCCTTCATGAACTTAAGCCCTAAGATATCAATAATTGCATTAAATGTGTATGGTGTAAATACACCCATTAAAAAACAGTTTGGCTGGGCACGGGGTCTCACACCTGTAATCCCAGCAATTTGGGAGGCCGAGGCCGGCGGATCACTTGAGGTCAGGAGTTTGAGACCAGCCTGGGCAACATGGTGAAGCCTGTCTCTACTAAAAATACAAAAATTAGCCGGGTGTGGTGGTGCATGGCTGTAATCCCAGCTGCTCAAGAGGCTGAGGCAGGAGAATCCCTTGAACTCAGGAGGTGGAGGTTGCAGTGAGCTGAGACTGTGCCACTGCACCCCAGCCTGGACAACAAGAGTGAAACTCCATCTCAAAAAAAAAAAAAAAACAACTGTACACTGTCTGCAAGAATCTCACTTCAAATATAAACATAATGCAGGTTGAAATTAAAGGCTGCAAAAAAGATAAGCCATATAAACATCAGCCCAAAACTGCAAGGGTATCTGTATTAATAATATCTCTGATCTGAAAGACCAAAATAGATGCCCCTATACCAACTAAGACAGACTCTAAGATTAAGGAAACAAAGTTACCTACTGGTAGAGCATTCATGACTTGGCTGGCATGGCAAATTCCTAAATTCCAAAGACTACCAAAAAACTCACACTTGCTAAATTCCTTAACTATAGGAGTTATCAGAAGCCCTCCTAACTCTGATTTACAGTCCAGGCCACTACAACTCCGATTGGACAGAGGACCGCCTTGACACACATTCTATTCTTACACGTAATTGTAGACATTAAGCCATTTTCAGCCAGCTGTTAGAGGCAGCACGTAAACTGTCTTTGTTCCTATAGTTCACCTTGTGATGTAAAGACCTAAATTCTACCTCATTTTAACCTAAAATTTAACCTCAAAGTGAACATGGGAGGTATGTTACACGTGTTTATCCATTGTGAATGCACTTGGCACCCCTCATAATATATATAGCTGTCCCCCCAAACGTGCTGAAAATGTATGACTCTATTGTGTGATATATATCCTATGAGGCATAAAAATAACCAACCTGCTCCTTCTACCCAAAGGGAGAGTAATTTTGGCAGGTTCTGGGACCATCTCTTCCTGGCTTGCAAATTAGTATTGCCAGTAAATCTCTCCTTTCTACTCTTTAGCCATCCTGGTGGTCTTTTGGATGATACATCAGATAAGTATATTTCAGAGCAAAGAAAATTACTAGGAACAGACAGGGATATTACATAATGATAACAGGGTCAATCCAATACGAAAAACAAGCAATTCTAAATGTATATGCATCAAATAACAGAACTGCAAAATATGTGTAACAAAACCTGATAGAACTGAAAGGAGAAATAGACACATACATGATTTAAAGGTAGAGATTTCAACACCCCTCCCCCAATAATTGATAGAACAACGAAACAAAAAAATTACCAAGTGTATAGAAGAACTCAGTAAGTGGCTATATTACTTGTTTTAATCTGTAAAACAATGATAATAATAGTACTCACACTTCATTGAGTTTTGGTGAAGATTGAATGAATTTATACTTGTAAAGAATTTAGAAATGTGGCCGGGCCCAGTGGCTCATGCCTGTAATCCCAGCACTTTGGGAGGCCGAGGCGGGTGGATCACCTGAGGTGGGGAGTTTGAGACCAGTCTGACCAACATGGAGAAACCTCATCCCTAATAAAAATACAAAATTAGCCAGGCGTGGTGGCGCTTGCCAGTAGTCCCAATTACTGGGGAGGCTGAGGCAGGAGAATTGCTTGAACCCTGGAGGTGAAGGTTGTGGTGAGCCGAGATCGCACCATTGCACTCCAGCCTGGGCAACAAGAGCGAAACTCTGTCTCAAGAAAAAAAAAAAATCTTAGAAATGTAACTGACATATCATAAGCCCTCAAACATAATAATCTTTTAATACATGGAGCTATCTATTTAAAATAATGTACATAAGGCAACATCCCAAAAGAAAATGGGAAAGAATCATGAGTAATCAAACCATAATAGAAGAAATGTTATTATCAAAATGTACAGTCTCAAATAATAATTGTCTTAAAAATAAAAACAACGAGATTTAATTGTTCATGTCTGCAATTTGAACAGACTAACAAACCCACTGTTCAAGAGCATTTGTGGAAGTCAGGAAAAAACACCCTGTTGGTGAGAGTGTAAACAGACTTTCAGGAGGCAACTTGGTAACATGTATTAAAAACCAAAATATGTATATTAATGGATGCATGATTCCTATCTCTATTTTTGCCCTTACAACAATCTTGTGTGTAGAGAAAAACTGAAAAGCATTTTCATGGTAACATGGTTTATAATTTTTAAAAAGGGAAGGTCAATGAATAAATGGCAATTATCTACTTCCCTATAATGAAATGCAGTAATGAAAATAATCATTAGAATCTCTTTTATTAATTTAAAAGGATACTAGAAAAGTGAAATATAATCTCACTTATAGAACATTTACATATTGGTTTGTGTAGACTTGCACAAGATAAAATTTCTGTAAGATTGGTCACCAAAATTTCCTGAATGATAAAATTACAATTAATGTTTATATTGTAGGGGAAAAGAAAATTCTGTTTTTCTCACCCATCAGTAAGTTCATGCTTGAGGCCCCTCTACAAAAAGACAGATTGGTCGGGTGCAGTGGCTCACGTCTGTAATCCGAGCACTTTGGCAGGACGAGGCGGGCGGATCACGAGGTAAGGAGATTGAGAACATCCTGGGTAACAGGTGAAACCCTGTCTCTACTACAAACAAAAAAATTAGCCGGGCATGGTGGCACTTACCTGTGGTCCCAGCTACTCGGGAGGGCGAGGCAGTAGAATCGCTTGAACCCGGGAAGCGGAGGTTGCAGTGAGCCGAGATCGCGCCATTGCACTCCAGCCTGGGTGACAGAGCAAGGCTCAGTCTCAAAAAAAAAAAAAAAAAGATTAGCAAGAGAAAAGCATACAAATGTATTTAATATAAGTTTTATATTACATGGGACCCTTCAGAAATGAAAATGACGGAAGCGGGAAACCTGTGAATTTTTATGGTAAGTTTTGTGAAATGCATAGTTGTGGATTAATATGATTGACAGTAGGCATAGATCTAATGGTAATAAACTGAGGGGGACATAGCAAGGCTTGTTTGTTAATTACCTATTAACGATCAGCCGAGTATCAGCAGAGAAAGCAAAACATCCTAGTTTTGAGTTAGAAAACCTAGGTTTTTGTTTTGGCTTATCAATTATGGGTATTGTTTTAGATAAACAGCAAGTATTCTTGATTTCTTATTTCAAAAATAAAAAATAAAAAAGAAAGAAAGGAAGGAAAAAAGAAGAAAAAGAAGAAAAGTGTCAGAGTCACTTGAACCAGAGTAACTCCACTTTGAGTGAGGGCTAGGAAAATGAGGCTGAGACTTTCTGGGCTGCATTCCCAGAAAGTCAGTCGTTCCTAGCTTCTAGATGTTTACGGTTAAGGGAACAAATAAATAATGCTTACTAAACAGACTCAGACTTTGGAGTGTCCAGATATCCCTATATCTGGAGAACAAAGGCATTCTTAATTTTGTTTAAAGATAATAATGTTGATTCTTGCAAAATATAGTAACTAAGAAAATTAATCCTTTATCACAAACTCTTGTAGCAGAGCACATCTCCCCATATATACAAGCATTGTACCTAGTGTGGATGCCTTCCTCCTCTTACTTTCGGGAATGTCCTGCTCTGTCTATGGAGTAGTTGTCCTTTCACCACTTTACTTTCTTAGTAAACTTGCATTTACTTTGCACTGCGGACTCACCCTGAACTCTTTCTTGCGCGGGATCCAAGAACCGTCTCTTGGGGTCTGGATGGGGACCTCTTTCCTGTAACATATTTCTGGCCACCACAGAAGGGACTATAGTACAGAAACCCTGACACAACAGCTACCTTTGGGTAAGTGTTGGAGTTCTGTAAAAAAGGAAGAAGGCAGGCAGGCAAAAAATTTATGAAACAACATATGACAAAATAATTTCTGCTTCAAAACTTCATATTTTTTAATTTTTTTTTTTTTTTTTTTGAGACGGAGTCTCGCTCTGTCACTCAGGCTGGAGTGCCGTGGCGCGATCTCGGCTCACTGCAAGCTCCGCCTCCCGGGTTCACGCCATTCTCCTGCCTCAGCCTCCTGAGTAGCTGGGACTACAGGCGCCCACCATCACGGCCAGCTAATTTTTTTGTATTTTTAGTAGAGACGGGGTTTCATCGTGTTAACCAGGATGGTCTCGATCTCCTGACCTCGTGATCCGCCCGCCTCAGCCTCCCAAAGTGGTGGGATTACAGGCGTGAGCCACCGCGCTCGGCTAAATTTTTTTTTTTAATGAGTCATGCTTTTTTGGGGGGCGGGGGGTGCATATCTCATTTTGTCGCTCAGGCTGTGGCGGCGCGATCTTGGCTTGCTGCAACCTCTGCCTCCCGGGCTCAAGTAATCCTCCCACCTCAGCCTCTATAGTAGCTGGAACTATAGGCATATGCCACCACGCCCGGCTAATTTTTTGTAGAGACTGGATTTCGCCATGTTGCCCAGGCTGGTCTCGAATTGTGAGCTCAAGTGATCTGCCTGACTAGGTCTCCCAAAGTGCTGGGATTACAGGCATGACGCACCTCACCTGGCCCAAAAGTTCATTTTGAAAATGCTTATATTAGCAGGTCTCACTTCTCCCGAGATAGATCCTAAATATCAGCTTCTTAAACTGAAGCCTCAATTCCTTAGTAATGTTTTTGGGGGAGGTGGTCGTTTCATAATTTAAAAAAAAAAAAATGTAGATTTTTAAGCCAAGCGTCACTTTCACAACAGCAGTTTGCATATACAGTACTAGGACGGGAAGTGCTTCACTTACAGTTGTTCACTGACATTTTGTGTGGCATCGATTATTTTTTATTTTTTATTTTTGAGACAGGGTCTGTCCTCACCCAGACTGGAGTGCAGTTGTGCGGTCATAGCTTACTGCAACCTCCACCTTCCAGGCTCAAATAATCCTCCCACTTCAGCCTCCCTAGTACTTGGGACTACAGAAATGTGCCACCAGGCCTGGTTAATTTTTAAATTTTTGGTGGAGACAAAAGGTCTCACTAAGTTGCCCAGACTGGTCTTGAGCTCCTAGGCTCAAGTGATCCTCCCACCTTGGCCTCCCAAAGTGCTGGTATTACAGGCGTGAGCTGCACCACACCCGGCCCAGAACCTCTTTTAAAAGATTCTTAAAAATTAAATCTGGGCCGGGCGCGGTGACTCATTCCTATAATCCCAGGGCTTTGGGAGGCCAAAGCGGGAGGATCATTTGAGCCCAGGAGTTCGCTTGACCAGCCTGGGCAACAAAGTAAGACTCTTTGCCTCCACAAAAAATTAAAAAATTAACTGGGTATGGTGGCGCATTTCTGTAGTCCCAGATACTCAAGGGGCTGAAGTAAGAGGATTGCTTGAGCTGGGGAAGTCGAGGCTGCAGTGAGCTATGATGGGGCCTGGCCGACAGAGCAAGGCCCTTTCTCAAAACAAAAACAAAAACTGTTTGAGAAACTTCATTTCTTCATCCAAAGACACTGTTGAATGTCACCTACATATAATGCCCATAAATTCGCTGAAAATACTCCTCTCCGATTCCCCCACCCCCTCCTACTAGTGTGCAGTCAACAAGTGTCTTTTCTTCTTGAATTTCTTCCCCCAGCCCCAGACCCAGAATTGGCCCATTGAGTCCTCTTCCTCAACTAGTGCTCTTCCTGCGTGTTTTTTAGGTATATTGTTTTTGGCGTCCTGGACTTCTCGAAAAGGGTTTCCCTCTCCAAGTGGGGCCCTCCTAGTAAGCTTTGCAGTGGCGCCAGATGGGGAAGGGCACAAAATCCAAACCCTTTTGTATCTCGCAGAGCTGGAAATCAGAACATTAAGTGGCCTAGGAAATGGGAATCTGGATTTCTGGGATGCATGAAATATGTAAACTACATAGCTGTTGTCATTGATAAACAATTATAACGCAAAACTACTGCGATTTCATTTTGTGGAGCGGGAAACATTCCGTATAAAGGCGCCCGGGAAATCAGACTTCGCTTATTGTTTCCTCAATACTTGAGGTAAAAATTTACAGCATAGGCAAGCTGCAGGAGGAAATATCCCTATATGCCCTTTTGTCGCTTAGACTTTTCTGCTCCCCTCCCCCGCATCTCACAGAGGTTAACGGCTAATGACCCCCACAGAAACACTATACCCTGAATTCCATTACCTTCTTCATTATCCAGAAAGTTTCCTGTACTAGACCAGGGAGAGAATAGTAACCTTATCAGAGGAATTATACATAGTACCCGAAGGCTTATTTATACATAGTACCCGAAGGCTTACCCAGGGGGAACAAATAAGTTTGCTAAGGCAGATGAGAAAGAGCGCCATCACGACCGTCTATCGTTTGTATTTTTAGTAGAGACGGGCTTTTGCCATGTTGGCCGGGCTAGTCTCGAACTCCCGACCTCAAGTGATCCGCCCGCCTCGGTCTCCCAAATTGCTGGAATTAAAGGCGAGAGGCACCGCACACAGCCCTGTCCAAGTTAAAGTTAACCTTGGCTCTAAAACTTGCCTTCGCTAACATTCCAGTTGATCCTCTAGAACTAAAACAGAATAGCAGCAGCACCACCTTAAGAAATTGTGGTTATAGCTCTCCTTGTGACAAAGTAGGTGGCTCTGAAAAGAGCCTTTGGGTTTGGAGGTGCTTACATAAGCACTTATTTGGAGCTAGTGTACTTGGTAACTGCCTTGGTGCCCTCGGACACAGCATGCTTAGCCAGCTCCCCAGGCAGCAGCAGGCGCACAGCCGTCTGGATCTCCCTGGAGGTGATGGTTGAGCGCTTATTGTAGTGCGCCAGGCGGGAAGCCTCGCCCGCGATGCGCTCGAAGATGTCGTTGACGAAGGAATTCATGATCCCCATGGCCTTGGATGAGATGCCGGTGTCGGGGTGGACCTGCTTCAGAACCTTGTACACATAGATAGAGTAGCTCTCCTTGCGGCTGCGCTTACGCTTCTTGCCATCCTTCTTCTGCGCCTTAGTGATAGCCTTCTTAGAGCCCTTTTTAGGGGCTGGAGCCGACTTAGAGGGTTCAGGCATTTCTATTCCTAAACAGAATAGAAAAGCTACTAACACTCTCCACCACAAAGTAGTACAGAGAACAGTTCAGAGCCCATGTATTTATAGTCCTGAGATTCAAATGACGGTTTAAGATTCCTCACTTCTGAGTGGACAAAAGAAACACGGTTTCACCGAGGGGTGGGGTTTATGCAAATATGGGATTTATGTTATCTTTTTCTATTGGATAAAGCGCCAAACATAATTGACCAATAGGATAGCTTCCTATTGCAGCCTTGCAGTTTGTATAAAAGGATTTGTTCAGGGACCATTCCAGCTTGCTTGTCTTTCACAGTTTATGACTGCTTTTGTAGGTCGCTGTTTTCGCACGTGGAAAACGGAGCTATAGCAAAAACTTGTTCATAGCTACCGGGCTTGCAGTTCCCAATAGGGCAGAGTCCGTCCTTTTTTTCGAAAGCGCAATTATTTTGAGCCGGTCGGAGCCTGTGCGCCAGTGTACTTACAGTACCCGGCCGCCGAGATCTTGGAGCTGGCGGGCAGCGCCTATACGTGACAAGACCCGCAGCATCATCTCCCGCCATCTGCAGCTGGCCATCCGCAACGACGAGGAGGTCAACAAGCTGCTGGGCAACGTCACTATTGCTCAGGGAGGCGTCCTGTCCAATATTCAGGCCGTCCTGTTGCCAAAATAACAGAGCGACGATAAGGCCAAGGTCAAGTAAACACTCAAATCAGAAAACGTAGCTTACACTTGTAACGGCATTTTTCAGAGCCGTCTATGGTTTCACAAGAAAGGATGATAACTTGCTTCTGTTACGGGTATTTTTTGCTTTTCGTTTGGATTGGTTTATTTTGAGACAGAGTCTAGCTCTGTCACCCAGGCTGGAGTGCAGCGGCGCGATATCGGCTCACTGCAACCTCCACCCCGCTGCTTCACGCGGTTCTCATGCCTCAGCCTCCTGTGTACCTGGGATTACAGGCGTCTGCTGCCGCTCCCAGCTAGTTTTTGTATTTTTATGCGAGACGGGGTTTCACCATTTTAGCCAGAGTTGTCTTGAACTTCTGGCCTCTAGTGATCGTCCCATCTCGCCCTCCCAAAATGTTGGGATTACAGGCGTGAGCCACCGCCCCCGTAGCCTAATGGTGTTAAAAAGTTAAGTTTCGAGAAAATAACACCTTCCTTTAGAAACTACATTTTAGAGTATAGAAGGCGAAACTTAAGGCCAACCAAAATAAGATATTTTGAGAACAGGCAGGGTGGGAATGTGACTTGGACTTAGAAAACAAAGGGCAAGGAAACTTGCTGTTCGCCAGTAACAAAATAGGGTGGAATTCTCATTCTCTGAATATAAACGTTATGTCCCGTCATGAGTCAGTGAACGTTTCTGGTGGTTTAGTGAGTGTTCACCAGCATTGATAACTTGCGAGACTGTCAGGAATGCAGAATTTCAAGTCCCACTCAAACTTACTGAATCGGAATTTACATTTTGAAAAACCTTAGATAGTTTGTTATACACCCTGTTCTTTGGGACTGGATGAGCTAGAATTTTAGACAATTTGTCGCTGCAGATAACTGAAACGAAAAGAACAGGATGGGCGGTGGGGCAACTCATCCAATAAGATTGTCTGGTAATGAACCAATCAGTCTGGTCACTCTTCAGCCAATAATTTTATCGCGCGGGACTTTTGAAATATTACAGGACCAATCAGAATGTTTCTCACTATATTTAAAGGCCACTTGCTCTCAGTTCACTACACTTTTGTGTGTGCTCTCATTGCAAATGGCTCGTACGAAGCAAACAGCTCGCAAGTCCACCGGCGGCAAAGCGCCGCGCAAACAGCTTGCTACTAAAGCGGCCCGTAAGAGCGCTCCGGCCACCGGTGGCGTGAAGAAACCTCACCGCTACCGGCCGGGCACTGTAGCCTTGCGCGAAATCCGCCGCTACCAGAAGTCCACCGAGCTGCTGATCCGGAAGCTGCCATTCCAGCGCCTGGTGCGAGAAATCGCCCAGGACTTCAAAACCGACCTTCGCTTCCAGAGTTCTGCGGTGATGGCGCTGCAGGAGGCTTGCGAGGCCTACCTGGTGGGGCTCTTCGAAGACACCAATCTGTGCGCTATTCACGCTAAACGCGTCACCATCATGCCCAAAGATATTCAGCTGGCACGTCGCATCCGTGGGGAAAGGGCATAAGTCTTCCCATTTCTTCATAATTGAAAAGGCTCTTTTCAGAGCCACTTACAATTTCACTTAAAAACAGCTGTAACCAATTCGGTTTTCTATGTTAGTTTCCGGGAGATATAAATGATTTAAAGGTAGTGGAAAGTCGAAAACTACTACAGTCAAGTCTATCAGGCCTTTTCTTTTCAACCGGTTTTACTGCGAGAAAACTAGTGACTTGCCCTTGTCAAAAAATTCCTAGGGGTCTTTTTAACATGTATATGTGTTTATACTTACATATTGAAATAGGCTCCTGGCGACACCGTCACTCCTTTTAATCTACCTGACAATTTTAGGTCTGATGGCAGTATTATTAAAGCTATCATAAGGGCAATGTGTGTATAGTTACCTAAAGTCCACAAAAACAATATCTGACCCCAAAATTCAGTATTGGTTTTGGGCTGCTGGAGGTGGAGTCAGAGCTCAGGTGGAAGAAACTGGCCTCACTACACACTGCCAGAAGTCCACTAAATAGATTTATATAACAAATACACAAGACTTGCATATGATCATCCAAAGATTATGCGGTCATCCTTATCCAGGGAATTTGAGAATGAAGGGTAGCAATTGCAAAGCTCTTTTACCCATGTCCTCTTTTAATAAATATTTAAAAATGTATTTAAACGCTAATTTCATCCATTTTCTAAATATATTAGTATACTTAACTGATGGGGTAGATCAAGGTTTTCTGGGGATCAAACCTTTTACAACTCGTTAACTATTAAAACTATAATGTAAAATTAAAAATGCAAAAGTACTGCAGACTGTAAATATAAATTTATAATGGGAAAATAAAATCAAATTCCAATTTTATAAAAGCTGACAAAACAACAGCCATCACAAAATTCAGAAAATAGCATATTTTATTAGCTTCTGAATATGACACTACCATGTATATTTTCCTGTAGTTTTGACTGAATACTCTGATTCCATATTCAGATCGAAATTATTTTGTAATGTTGTCTATAGGTAATGGAAATAGAATTCACTCTTTCCTCCAGGGTGGCTGATGATAATATGTTTTCTTGATAACTTAGTTTCAGTTTCAAAATGTGTTTCAGTTTCAAAACACATTATTGGTAATGTCAAGTAAGTTTTTAGGATTGTTTTCAAGTTTGGAAAATCCTCTGTCAAGCTCCTTTCACATGTAAGTTGTAAACTGTAAGAATTCTTTCCAGACTAGCTTCTGGCTCTATACATTTCTACTCTCCACTAGACACTCACTCTCAGTGCTGGGAAGGTGTTTTGAATACTTAGATGTCATAACATTTTATCTAGACCTGCATCTTGCCAGGAATTTAGGTGAGTTATTCCAGTGAGCAGTAGGAACATTCCTTGAAGCCATTCTTACGTCAGATTGGCTGGCAACGAATGAAGTACACATGAACACATATGCAAATCACGTAACTTATTATCCCCATACTAGATACATCTTCAACTAAACTTCCTCTTACTCAAATTTCAAAGATTTTCATCAGGATTCCAACATAATCAGACAATGGTGAATTTTAATAAAAAGGAGGATTGAGTGGAAATAGCAGTCTGAACCATCTGTGATTAAAATACCTTAATACTGCAAATTTTAAAAACAGAGAGAGAGAGAGACAAACTAACACATTTGTAGGGCCCCTCTCTGCACCTTGGAAGTACAGGCCCTTACACTTGTGTTTCATTAGCTTCAGGATAAATCTGCCTCAGATCACTGGCCAAATTATACGTGGCCTTCTTCAGCATCCTACCACTCTATTCAAATACATCTCTGCAGGAGCACCCTGTGAGTTGAGAATTACTGGTCTGGGATGACCACTGTTTGCATGATGCTTTGGATGGTGGTGCTGTTCTCAGAGGAAATACCAGAAGGAGAAAGCTTAGTCAGGAGAATATAAAGTCAACCTTAAGCAATTTGAACACTTCAGTGGTTAAGTGAGTTCCCTGGGACAACTTTGCAAGCTGTTATAACTTTATTTGTATTGAATATTACCTTCTTTTAGAGAGGCCAATGTGTAGAAGGAAATAACAATGAAACAAAGGATTCATTAATAGTATAAACTATAAACTGTCATTGATAGTTTTCCATAGGCCAAGTACCACATGAAGTGGTTGGTCTGAATTATTGTGTAAAATTCTTACTTCAGCGTTGTAAGGCAAATTATCTCACTGTCTCCATTTTACAGAAGTGGAGGTTCAGCCTCAGGAATTTCACTAAATTGGCCAAATTCTTACTACCAGCAGATATCATTGCCAGGCAGTGTCACACTTTAATATCTTCTAATCAATAAGATAACCCTAAAATTGATTATCATATGTAATTTCCTTCTCATATATAGTTTCATACTATCATATATAGTTTCCTTTGTTTCAGAAACTGGACTCCCTCAGGGTGGATAAGGAGACATGGTGGTGTCCTGGCCTAAGTATTGTTGGAATCCTCTAGTCAGAGGCCTGATGTGAGGTGAAGTGGACAGTGAAACCACCTTTGCAAAAATCATAACTGAGAAAATTATTACAGTGAAAGAGATCTTACCTAACCGACTCCATCCAATGTCTAACCTCCAAGCTGTCCTTTTCATTCCTGAGCTTGGGATTAACTAACTTTGGGAGGAGCTTAGTTTATAGTTTTGCTTTGAAACAAAAACAATAACAGCCCTTTCAGAAACAAACCCCTTTCCCACCTGGGGACCAGACTGCTTTTGCAGGACTAACAAATTAGCCACAAGATTATAAATTATGGTTTAGGAATCATGCAGCTGGAAGCTACAAGATTCTAAACCTCCTCAAATTGCTCCTGGGTATAAAATCACTATTTTAAAACCTAAGATCAATGCTTGAGCTATTTTGCAGACCCTGAACACAATGGATTAGCTGGCACCACCCAGATAGATAAACTGGATTATCTGGTCTTGTGTACCCCACCCCACCACTCCCAGGAACTGATTTAGCACAAAAGGACAGCTTAGACTCCCTGTAATTTCATCTCTGACCCAACCAAGCAGCACTCCCGACTCACTGGTCCCCTACAATCAAATTATCCTTAAAAACTTTGGTCCCCAAATTCTCAAGGAGACTGATTTGAGTAATAATAAAACTCTAGTCTCCTGTACTGCCGGCTCCTTATTGCAATTTCCCTGTCTTGATAAATCAGCTCTGCCTAGGAAGTGGACAAGGAGAGCCCGTTGGGTGGTTACAATAGGACAAGCCAATAAAATATAAAGTATTAGAGACACTCCCTGGGTTTCAGGAACAGGTCAGAAAAAGTGTTTTCTTGGAAAACATCTGGATTCTGCTGCAGAGCAAGTATTTGCTTGCATCTTCCCAGAGTATAAAAGCTGTCCTGTCCAAGATGGTAGCCACTAACCATATGTGACTATCAAGCACTGAAATGTGGCTACTCCAAACTGAGATGTGCTTTAAGTGTAAAATACACACCAGATTTCAAAGACCTAGTAAAATAACAAAGTAAAACCTCAATATTTTAATATTGGATACCTTGTTGAAACAATTTTTGGTTACACTGGATTAAAATCATTAAAATAGATTTTTAACTTTTTAAAATGTGGCTACTAAAAAATTTAAAATTACATATGTGGGCCCTATGTTTCTGAGGAACAGTGCCAGGACATAGAGGATAGTTATATTCACTCACAGATCAAAAACTAGCAAAAGTATGAAATACCTAATAATTTAATTTTTCACCTTAACTTTTGGCATATTCCACAGATCTGTAGTATACTTGAGTGTGATAGTTTAGGAATAAATATGATTGGAACTCATTCATGTTTAGAGAGAAAGGGTGTCAAATTGAGAACCAGGCAGATACACCTAATCTTAAAATGACCCCAAAGTAAAGTGGTTGAAGAAATTAAATCCCAAAGATTTTTGGTGAAGAATGTTGACGTTTTCATCAGTGTATCCATATTCAAATGGAGATTAAAGAAGGCAAAATAAGGCTGGGTGCAGTGGCTCACACCTATAATCCCAGCACTTTGAGAGGCCGAGGCAGGCAGATCATGAGGTCAGGAGTTCGAGATCGGCCTGGCCAACATAGTGAAACCCCATCTCTAATAAAAATACAAAAATTAGTCGAGCACGGTGGCATGCGCCTGTGGTCCCAGCTACTAAGGAGGGTGAGGCAGGAGAATCCCTTGAACCCGGGAGGCAGAGGTTGCAGTAAGCCGAGATCACGCCACTGCCCACCAGCCCAGGTGACAGTGAGAGACTCCGTCTCAAAAAAAAAAAAAAAAAAAAAAAGTCAAAATAAAAGAATTGTGGGCTGACAACTGTGGATTAAGCATCGGTTCTATTAAGAAGGGCTAACTTGAAGATGAATCTTTTGAAGATACATTTTGACTCCAGCTCTTTAGAGGAACAAAGTTTACCTTGATGTGCAATTCTTCAAATAAAAATTTATTGACTTTAAATTAGAAAAAAAAATGCACACACACACACACACACACACACAGCTAACTAGCTACATCCTTAATGACACCAAGCTTTACTTAGTCCTTCACCCTGAAGTGGGAATGACAATGGCACTTACTTCAAAGTGCTCTGACAAGAATGTGTTTGAAAATATAGAGTAATCAGCAACAGTGCTTGGCATATTGTAAATAAGTGCTCAAAAAATGCTAGTTCCCAAAACCGTTGTTGCCACTGTACCCTAAATCCCTATTCTCTTCTGATATCCTTTAGTGATGTAATTTTGTCTTGCACTGGGCCTGTTCATCTCTAGTATGAATTTCAACCACAATGCCCTTTCTACATTTCCCTCAGGCTTATATAGCCAAAATATCCAGAGCTTTGCCTAGGGGTGTATAATATGATACTCCAATTTGTAGCCATGATAGCACTGTGTATGAAAGTTTGGAATAATGCGCCGGGCATGGTGGCTCACGCCTGTAATCCTAGCACTTTGGGAGGCCGAGGTAGGTGGATCACTGAGGTCAGGAGTTCAAGACTAGCCTGGCAAACACGGCAAAACCCCGTCTCTACTAAAAATACAAAAAAATTAGCCGGGTTTGGTGTCAGGCGCCTGTAATCCCAGTTACTCAGGAGGCTGAGGCAGGACAATTGCTTGAATCAGGGAAATGGAGGCTGCAGTGAACCAAGATCGCGCCATTGCACTCCAACCGGGGTGACAGAGAGAGACTATGTCTCAAAATAAATAAATAAATAAATAAATAAAAAACAGAAAGTTTGGAATAATGCATTACAAGTAGCCTCTAGTTTTTATGTTACTCATAGTTTCATCACACATGAACAATGTCATAAATTTTCATGGTTGAATTATCAGTTGTTTATGCAATATTCATTGATGTTTTTGGCTTATCAGCAGTGTTTCTGAAATTATTTGAATATTATTACTGTTTTTCAAAATTATTTTATAAAACTAATTAAAAAATCAAGAATGATATAATTACTCGTGAAATTAAATATAAGTTTTGAAGAATATCAGGATGTCACCCCCAAATTATTCTACTTTGGCATAAAAGTTATTTTCAGCTGAAGGCAATTGAAAATCAACAGGTGTAGGAAGAGTTCTCTGTCTTCTCTTTACCCAAATTTCCCTTTGTGAAGGTGACAGAAATTTCCCTTGTAAAAGTGTCCCCAACTGCTATACCAGGAAAAAGAGCAATTCTTATCACTAGATATGGAAGGCTGGCACTGAGATGAATCTGCAAAAACAAATCTTACTACAATTATTTCTATCTTTCATTTTATCTTCCATGGTTTTTATTGCCCATGTATTTCCAAGTCACATTCCCAAATTTGTCATCCCATGAAGTGCAGACTCCCTTTCCTTTGTTGGAATGGTGTATAAGTCCGTGAGTCTAACTGCTTTTTTAAGGTTTCAATTTTTTTTCCTTTGGGAACTCTGTGCATGTAATATACTAATAAAATTGTATGCTCTTTTTTTCGCATGTTAATCTGTCCTTTGTCAGTTAAATTTGCAAGACCCTACTTAGTGAATCTAAGAGTACAGAAAAAAATGTGTCCTCATTGACAGTTTCAAAAACTAAATAAAATTGAGGCAAGAATCTTTTTCATCTTAAAATGGCCAATTTTAATTTCCAAATGAATGGTTCATTAGACCTAAGCCAGTAAGCTATGTGAACAATTGTGATGGAATAAAACAAAACTAAAGAGCATGAACAAAATTGAGAAAACATATGGAAGACTGAATCTAAAGGCCAAGTAGAATTGAAAATTTTTCTAATTTTTAACTCTATAAATTAAAGGAATGTGTTTCATTTTACGGGTTTCATCTGTGGAAACATGTTTGCAGAAGGCATTCGAGGTTAGGATTAATTGAAAGTACATAAATCAAATAGATTAAGACCCCAAAGGGCATTGAAGGAAAATTAGAAAATCAGCTATTTTTGCTTGGGTTGATTCCTCTCCTGACTAACCCTTGGAGATGATAAGAACATCAATTAAATGGGTAGCCATGAAAGTATCTAAGGGAGAAAGGAACACAGAAGTTCAATGTACCATAACTTTATTTTTATTTATTTAGTTTTTTGAGAGAGAGTCTGGCTCTGTCGCCCAGGCGGAGTGCAGTGGCGTCATCTTAGCTCACTGCAACATCTGCCTCCTGGGTTCAAGTGATTCTCCTGTCTCAGCCTCCCGAGTAGCTAGGATTACAGGTGTGTGACACCACGCCCAGCTAATTTATTGTGTGTTTTCATGGCCAGGCTATATTTTCATGGCCAGGCTGGTCCTGAACTCCTGACGTCAGGTGATCCGCCTGACTCAGCCTCCCAAAGTGCTGGAATTACAGGTGTGAGCCACCGCTTCCGGCTTTTTTTTTTATGATGGAGTCTCGCTGTGTCACCCAGGCTGGAGTGCACGGTCTTGCCTCACTGCAACCTCCGCCTCCCGGGTTCAAGCAGTTCTCTGCCTCAGCCTCCCGAGTATCTGGGATTACAGGCGCCTGCCACCATGGTTGGCTAATTTTTATACTTTTAGAAGAGACGGGATTTCACCATCTTGGTGAGGCTGGTCTTGAACTCCTGACCTCATGATCCACCCGCCTAGGCCTCCCAAAGAGCTGGGATTATAGGCCTGAGCCACCGCGCCCGGCCCTTTTTTTTTTTTTTTTTTTTTTTTTTTTAATTGTGTGATGTTGAGATGGAGAAACAGGAGGAGGTGGAAGGGATCTTAATATACATATGGAAAAATAAAAATGGAATAACCAGGAAAATTCTGAAAAAGAATAATGAGAGAAAATTAGCTCTATCAGGTATTAAAGTCATGTTACAACATCTCGGTTAATTAGTCTCCCGAAGGGGAGACTAATGTAAATGCATGTTTAATAAACTGCACCCCCAGTGGATGCCTGAAACCACAGATAGTATTGAACCATATATACAGTTTTTTTCTATATACACATGGCAATGATGAACTTAATTTATAAATCAGGCACTGTAAGAGATTAGCAATAACTGATAATAAAACAGAACAATTATAACAATATACTGTAATAAAAATGATTTGAGTCTGTGAACGGTGGTTCACGCCTGTAATCTCAGCACTTTGGCAGGACGAGGTGGGCGGATAACTTGAGGTCAGGAGTTCGAGACCAGCCTGGCCAACTTAGTGAAACCAGTCTTTACTAAAAATACAAAAATTAGCCGGGCATGGTGGCAGGCCCCTGTAATCTCAGCTACTCAGGAGGAGGCGGCAGGAGAATCGCTTGAACCCGTGAGGCGGAGGTTGCAGTGAGCTGAGAACGTGCCATAGCACTCCAGCCTGGGTAACAGAGGGAAACTCCGTCTCATAAATAAATAAATATAAATATAAATATAAATATAAATATAAATTATATGACTGTGATCTCTCTCAAAATAGCTTACCGTTTTACTTGTGATGATGTGAGATGATAGAATGCCTGTAATGAGATAAAGTGAGGTGAATGGAGTAGGCATTGTGAAATAGCATTAGGCTTGATAAGGTACTACAGATTTAGGTATTAGTTGAATACTTGCCATTTGTCACATGATCATCTCAGCATTGAGGATAGCACAAAACACAATGTTTAAAACAGTACAATTCTACCTTAACTGTGGGAATGACTAAAGGAACAAAATAGAAACCTGAGAAACCTGAGAAACCTGAGACAGTACAACTGTCCATGAAATTTTAGCCTATTAGCCTATGACAAAACAGCCAAAATTGATGGGAGTGTGGCGGGTGGCACGGGAGGAAGAAGGGGGAAGCAGAAATGAAAGTTCATAAATGGTCTTGGGAGAAAGTATGTCCATATATTAAACCTTACACCAAAATAGAGGGTTCACCATGTTAAACCGTGTTGTAATGTAAAATTAACAACACAAAATTACTTAAACCATGGGAGAATGTTTTTTCCTTCTTCCCTGCCTCTGTCTCCCTGTCTCTCTTCTTGCCTCCCTCCCCTTTCTCTCTTTCTTGGGATGAATCCGTGGTCACTATCACTAACAGATAAATTAACTCACTACATTCATCATTGTGGAGATGGTAGAATAATTGAGCAGCTTATCTCCAGAAGCCCCAGTCCCCATAATTTAGGTCTCACCAAAATGTGCCCACCAGATTTTAAAAGAAGCGAATACAAGACGCTAGGCTTTCTGTATTCAGAAGCACCATGGATGTCAAATAGAGGGAACCATTAACGAAGGCCTTTATTAGAAATGTCTCCCATTTATCCATACACTCTAAATAGTTAATAGTACAAATATTTTGTTTTCTGCATAGAAACATTTGGACTGCCAAACAAAATACGTTTAAAGTAACTTCGATTTTTAAATGTTGCTGTCTGTCTAAACAGGATAAGCAACCGTCATGCGAGGACAAAATGGCTGGCTAAAAGTTGTGCTTTCGATACGCTCAAAATCGATACGCTCAAATCTGTCAGTTTAGCGGAACGCTACATGATATGTGGCACAAAAAGCTCCCTAGGTCCACGATTGCCTTGGGTGGAGGAAGGGCTATTGCCGCTGTTTTGGCTGTGTTTTTAAATGCATTCCTTCGTTGCCACAGGAATGAGAAATTAACAGCAGAGGAATATAGGACAAAGGTACCTGCACGCACTCTCCTCCCAGGGCTGGATGTTGCCACTACCTCCAGGAGACATCAACTTGACTACCGACAACGTGGAAAGCGTCCGAAATCCCAGACATTAGTATCGAGAAAAGAGGCAAAACTTTTAAGTCACAGTAAAGTAAAACAGAATACGCAACGTCTGCCACCATCCAATTAAATACAGAATGAAAGTCATGTACCAGAAGAATGGACCAACCCGGGCGCAAGGCGGGACTTTTGAATTTTTTTTTTTTTTTGTCCAATCCGGATATTCCTTTAGACTAGGAAACTGGCTGTTGTTTTGCGGTGTTTTCTGCCGTTCACAGGCCTGGGGCGGGGCTGCCAGCCATCCCAAAAACATCCGCCAGCGGGAAACGCCTCGGAACAGCCAGGGACCTAGAAGCCGCAATAAAGGGTAAAGTGTTGTAACCTCGCCGCGGCCACTCTCCAACCCCCTTACCCAATTCTTTTTGGTAACCTCAATAACTCCCGTGTGACTAACCTTAAGGAACAGGGCAGACCAAGAAAAGGCAGGCAGGTAGAAAAGAAATTATCCAGCTCTTTTATTGAGATCAGTGGTGGCTCTGAAAAGAGCCTTTTGGGTTTTATAAGCAGGCGTTCGCCTATTTCTTCTTGGGTGCCGCCTTCTTAGGCTTGACAACCTTGGGCTTAGCGGCCTTGGGCTTCACAGCCTTAGCAGCACTTTTGGCAGTTTTCTTGGGCTTCGCAACCTTGGCCTTCTTTGGACTCTTGGCCACTTTCTTGGTCACAGTGGCCGCGGCCGGCTTCTTCGCTTTCTTCGGTGTTTTCTTAGCACTCTTCTTCGGAGTAGCGCCGCCAGCCGCCTTCTTGGGCTTCTTGGCTGCCCCAACTGGCTTCTTAGGTTTGGTTCCGCCCGCCTTCTTAACCTTGGGCTTGGCTTCCCCGGAGGCTGCCTTCTTGTTGAGCTTAAAGGAGCCAGAAGCACCGGTGCCTTTCGTCTGCACCAGAGTGCCCTTGCTCACCAGGCTCTTGAGACCAAGTTTGATGCGGCTGTTGTTTTTCTCCACATCATAGCCAGCGGCAGCCAACGCTTTTTTCAGAGCAGCCAGAGAAACTCCGCTGCGCTCTTTAGAGGCGGCCACGGCCTTGGTGATGAGCTCTGACACCGGGGGACCAGACGCCTTGCGAGGCGCCCCCCCAGCCTTTTTGGCCGCCTTCTTCTTCACGGGGGCCTTCTCCGCGGGAGGCGCGGCAGCGGGAGCGGCAGGAGCAGTCTCGGACATGTTGAGAATCAACAACTCGGGAACAAGTGGCAAAGCGCCGATGAAGCAGCGCTTGGGCAGGGCCGCTGTATATATAGAGCGCAGGCGCGCTCTGATTGGTGCTCTGGTCGCCCGCCTGGCTGGCAGGCTCTGAGCCGCTGCGCTGCTCCCAAGTTGTGTTTGTTCCACCTCACAAAAGGGGAAAAATATTAAAATTCCCCGCACCAAATCACCCGGGTTTGGTCAGGAAAGAATCTCAGAAGCCTCGGGCTTCATGCTCTTCATTTATTTTTTCCACAAACACAATAACAACGCGTCCAGGCGTCCCCAATTCCCCCAACTCCGAAGGAAGTCTGGGGCAATCAGAGACCACTTTCTGTTTTTCTTATAAATTACCTGTTCGCTCCTTTGCCCCTGAAAGTTCTTTTTCCCAGGGGTGGTTGGGCACATGCTTCCCTTATTTTTGGAAAAAAAAGCGAAATGGTTTCCACCTAAATTTTCATGATAATTCTGTTTCTTCACAAGGGAAGTAACACAGGTCCTCTGTGAATTCTTCGTGCAGTCGCACAGGAACTGTGGACTGGGACAAGGATTCCAGGGCCAGTCCAAAGCAATTAGGGCGGGATGGGAGGGGGTTCATGAGCCTTGGTAGGGTCCGGGGTGGTGGGGGGCTAGAGACTTAAATCTTTGATTTGAAGACATTGAAACTATCAAATCCTTCTTTTCATAGATGGGGGCGGGGCATCCTTTTCACTTCTCCACAGGCGAGAAATTGGGCTCTTTTTAAAAAGCTCTGAGGTCCCCCTCTGGGTTGTGTAAGGCAGGAGGTCTGGCCCTCAAGATAGAGATAATAAAGGAACAAGGGAGATCCCTTAAGCCTGCAAAAAAGCCAATAGATTTGTCAGTTAGAGGCACTGAGATAATATGTTTTCAAAGAAAACAAGCATTTATTTATTTATTTATTTATTTATTTTTGTACGCTGCAATATAGAGATGAATTTCAGCCCATGAAAATTGTAGGTTACTTTCAGTAACCATACCTTACACAAGTTAACATATAGGACAATCTCCAGTTGGGAACTCAAATATATCTTTTGAGTTGCAAATAAAGCAACTGACTTTAATAAAACACACTCTTGACTTTTAAGATGAACAATATATTTGAAATTTATTTTTTAAATAGCAAAATTTAACACAGAAAGACAAGAAAAGTACCAGAACATGTAATTTATTATAAGATCTGTTGTTGATGAGCTGAAAAATCACCTCTTCTCATCCTCTGAAACTATTCTGTTCTAAAGTTTGCTACTTTAAGGTTCACTACTTCTTATTTTACTCTCCGACCCCAAGTAATTGCTATTTTTTTCTTGAGATTAAAGGCAAAGTAAATTGTCTGCCCATATATTTGATATAATTATAGATTCATATTTAGGGACAAAGGTAATATTACAACTCACCAACAATTTCTGCTCAAATATATGTTTTCATGAAAATATGTGTTAAAGAGAACAACCTTAGATTGTGGGAAAGTCAAAAGGGAACCTACAAATTGAGTTCAATGACGAATGAAAAATGAAACATCTTTTAGACTAAGAGTGACTCCATTGTTTTATTAAATAACATTTGTCTAACATTTGTAAACATTGTCTACTTGTGTGCTTGTGTCCTCTGGGAATTAACAGTCTAATGAGATTAGTGATGGATGAATTAGCAGTGGTGGAAAAACACTTTAGACTGGCCATTCCTCAGAGTGACAGGGTATAAGAATTATACAAAATTATGGAAAGTGTATAAACAATTGAAGCACCTGCATCATACTAATATATTGTAGTAAAAGAAATAATATAAGGCTGGGCCCCGTGGCCCACGCCTGTAATCCTAGCACTTTGGGAGACTCGGGGACGGATCACCTGAGGCCAGGAGTTTGAGATCAGCCTAGCCAACATGGTGAAACACCATCTCTACTAAAAGTACAAAAATTAACTGGGGGTGGTGGCACTCGGGAGGCTGAGGCAAGAGAATCGCTTGAACCCGGGAAGCAGAGGTTGCAATGAGCCAAAATGACGCCACTGCACTCCAGCCTGGGCGACAGGGTGAGACTCAGTCGAAGAAAAAAAAAAAAGAAAGAAACAATATAAGAACATGTCACTTAGGCCAGGCTTGGTGGCTCACGCCTGTAATCCCAGCACTTTGGGAGGCTGAGGCGGGCAGATCGCCTGAGGTCAGGAGTTCGAGACCAGCCTGGCCAGCATGGTGAAACCCCATCTCTACTAAAAAAAAAAACAAAAATTAGCCCGGCGTAGTGGCAGGCAACTGTAATCCCAACTACTCGGGAAACTGAGGCAGGAGACTCACTTGAACCCGGGAGGTGGAGGTTGCAGTGAGCCGAGATTGCCTCATTGCACTCCAGAAGCCAAAATTGCCTCATTGCACTCCAGCCTGGGCAACAGAGCAAGACTCCATGTTAAAAAAAAAAAAAAAAAAAAAATAGAACATTTCACTTAGATCTTATTCTATGTGCAATTAACCCCCTTCTCATTTAAAACTCAGCTAAGTATATCCATCATGAAAATAGCTATGAAAAGTCTTGATTACCAGGTAACTGGACCTTCTTTCACTATAAATTGGTGTCCTGGTTTATAAATCAACATGTAAATTTAATCGCTGTGATTCATTTCTCTAATATGATTTTTCTAGTCGATTCAATCTAATCACATCTCTTTATATGCAAATCTGAAGTCCAGACCTCAAGCCATTAGGACATCCAGCCACCCAGAATCTTGTCCCCAACCTCCTGGCAACGTGGTGGAGGCCAGAAGACAAACATGTAACCAACCCTTTTCTAGATCCTTTATAAGGTGTGTTGAAAAAGTTATGCAAAACTTAAAAGCAACGCAAAAATATTTCTCCATATCCTTCCAAGCTATATTAGAGAATTATCTAAAAAGCCTATTTATGGGGTACCTGATGATGTGAGGCAATACTAGACAGTAAAATAGAATGTGAATCACATAAATACTTTACAGATTTCTAGTGGTCACATTGAAAGAATGAAAAGAAACAAGTAAAATTAATTTTAAGATATTTTATTTAACTTAATATATCCAAACTATTATCACTTCAACATATAATAAATAAGCTAAAAAAAAAAGACAGTTGACATTCTTTTTTAAATGATAAATCTTCAGAACCTGGTGTGTATTTTACACTTTTAGAACATTTTAAATCAGCCTAGCTACAGTCCAAATGGTCAATGATCACATGTAGCTAGTGGTACCTTATTGGACAACACTGTCCTACGTGAAAGTAACTCTGACTTAATGTTTACATTTTATTGGGTCCAGATTATCTAAAAGTAAACATTCACTTGTAGAAGTTTAACAAATTAATAAGGATTTTGTCATAGAGATGGAAATGAATTCTTAATATAGAAAAAATGACCCTAAAAGTTATTATTATATTGCCTAATAAGGCATTAAACAACTTTATATCTGATTTTCCCTTCCTCTTCCAGTATACATTCTTTCCTTGACCAAATACATATTTTATTCTCCCGTATCTTCCTTTGACCTAATTGTGATTCTGCTTCCTCCTTCATTAATGAATTAAATCATTCTTTGACACATACACAAGCTCACTATATATAGTACATATATGTCAGTCGTGTTTTTAACTTCCTGAATATTGTACTTTGACACTTGGTTGTTCAATTTGGCCTAAGAGCTCTGAATCAGAACCTTTAGAAGCCATTCTGAAAAACTGGAAGATACAAAGCTTTTGACTATCAACTCCATAGCAACCTGATATCTGGTTGGTGTTCCATGGAAACTGTATTTCTCAAATTTTGAAGCAAGATTGAACAAGCCTGTGAGCAACAACAACAAAAAAGTCTATTAGAATGACCTCTGGCCGGGTGGGGTGGCTCACGCCTGTAATCCCAGCACTTTAGGAGGCCGAGGCGGGCAGATCATGAGGTCAGGAGTTTCAGAGCAGCCTGACCAACTTGGTGAAATTCCGTCTCTTCTAAAAATACAAAAATTACCTCGGCATGGTGGCGTGCATCTGTAATCCCAGCTACTCGGAAGGCTGAAGCAGGAGAATCACTTGAACCCTGGAGGCGGACGTTGCAGTGAGCCGAGATTGCGCCACTGCACTCCAGCCTGGGTGACAGAGCGAGACTCTATTTCAAAAAAAAAAGAATGACCTCCAAGGGAAAGTTCAGATTAAGGATGTGGTCGTCCCACCCGAAACTGATGTCCTCAAGAAAGCCACAAACAAATTGAGGACACAGTTAAAATATTGTAATGCAATATATTGTGTATTCTTGTATTTACACACACATCATAAATATTATAGGTTGATTAGTTTTGTTTCATGCCACACTCTTCAGGCTCTGGAAACCCTGGTAGAAAAAGTTAAAAATGCAGAGCAAAATGTCAAGTCCAAACAGCAGTAATGGGGCTAGAGAGAGACTCAAACAGCCAAGATACATTCAAAGGATAGTGAGAGGAGTTGTTGGGACAGGTGTAAGGAATGAGGGTGACAGCTGGTTTTTCTTTCACTTTTTCCTTCTACTATGCCAATTAGAGTTCTTTGTTTTCGGTAGAGACAGGGGTCTCACTATGTTGCTCAGGCTAGTCTCAAACTCTTGGCACCAAGTGATCCTCCGGCCTCAGCCTCCCAAAGTTTTGAGATTATAGGTGTGAACCACCAAGCCCAGCCTTAGAGTAGGGTTCTGTCAGCTTTTGGATGTAGCTAACCTAATATTAACATATCCTGTATAGGCCAGAACTTTGAATGATTTAAAGCTGTTTTTTCCTGACTCACCAATTAATGAGGCTAATAATAACAGCCACCCCACTGGCAGTGCCTGCCTCAAAGAGTAAGTGTTAGTGTTGCTATCTGCTTGAGACCAACAATACAGGGACTCCAGGATATTTTCAGCCTAAATAAGATTGTAGGGGCTCTTGTCTGTTGCCTGGCTTCAGCCCCATAAACTTTTTTTTAACATATAACCCAGAGCCACAGTTTTACTCATTTTTCAATCTTCGAAGGCAAATGGCCAACAATTAGGAGATTAAACCTGAGGCTAAATATTTCCTCACCTCAAGGGCTGAGACCAAAGTTACTGCATCTATATTCCCTAACACGCTCTCAAAATGGGTTGCAGAAAACAACAGAAAATATACTAGAGCACACGGTGGGAGCATAATAAATACATTGATTAGCTGGGTGCAGTGGCATGCGCCTGTAGTTCCAGCTACTCTACTCATGAGGCTGAGGCAGGAGGGTCGCTTTTGCCCAGCAGTTTGAAGTTGCAGAGAGCTATGATCGCAACACTTCACTCCAGCCTAGGCAACAGAGCAAGACTCTGTCCAGAAAAATAAATACATAAATATAAAATTTAAAAATATAAATAAATACATAGAAAGTATTACAAAAGGAACAATATATTGCAAAATATATTTACCTAACATTTTGAAATTGCCATTATAATCATATAAGTGATGCAGGAAACTGGGTCATTAACAGCTATCTTATTCTTCAAGCTTCTTTCAAATGATGTCAAAGCATTTCAGAAAGTCAAACCTGCCCTCAAAGGATAAGAATTTGTCAATTGTGAGGATACGCACATTTTTACACCTTCTCAATCTGTGTCTATATGAAGGCAGTTATAAAGCACAAGATGCAAACGTATATTAGGCAATAGTCTTCATCAGAATAAGTACATAACCTGACACAATGACTATTTTGGAAGAAACATGGAAATGCAAATTTCAATAGATTGGTTGACATTATTTTTAATGTCTAGTTTTTTACTGTGCTGTGTTTTTACACACTTAATGAGCACTTGTTAAGCACAGGACACCAGGAGAAATAATAAAAACTAAGATCAGCCTAGCAGTGTGTCCTCTCAAGAACTTATACCTGGTGGGACAGATACAGACAAATATAACCATCATACAGTGTGAGAAATCTGATGCCACTGAGAGAACAAAAGAATAAAAACTTAAAAATGTTGATGTGCTGGTTAAACGTTTGCCTTCAAGTATTTACCAGTCTAGCTGGGAAAATAAGACAGAAGACAACAGCCTAAAATAGTGGTTCTTAAACATTTAGATATCAGGACTTCATTACACTCCTAAAAATTATCAGGCCTCCAAAAAATCTTTTGCTAAATATAGGCATTTATCACTTTGGAAAACAAAGCTGAGTATTAAGTATTTATTTATATTAATATTTATTTGATAACCTTTAAAATATTATAAAATTAATATTTATTTATAATGCATATATGTGATTATATCGTTCATATGTAGCTATATATTTATCATATATAACATAGATTTATGTTATGTATTACATATGTATGAAGAAAAAATGGAAAGTATACCCGAAAGTTCCCCATTCCCTAACCCATTCAAAACCCTGGAAGTCCCAGGCTAATCTATAACTTGTAAAGCTGCCTGCATGTTGAGAACACAGCTGAGCTGGTAGTGTGGAAGAGCGGAAAGACAGCAGTTCTGGAGCAAGGAAGCTTTATATTTAATCCCAGTTTCTCCATTCATGAGCTTGGTTGCCCTGCCAAGTTCCTTCTCTGTAAAATGGGAATAATACTCCCAGAAATATAGTGAGGATTAAATTAGATAATGTGCATACAGTTCCTGGGATTGGGATGAGCACACAGTAGCCTCTCATTTGAGGCATATTTGCATTAGATCCTTGCTGTATGATATCCTTCTGTTTCTTTCTTTTTTTTTTTTTTCCTTTGGTGACCCTAAGAAAGAAGGTACTCTCCTTAACTTGGAGGGCTGGATGGGAAGAGACCAAATCCAACAAGCTGGTTCATTCTTTCTAATTATGTCTGCTTCCCTTAGCTGCCTCTGAAAGGATACAGGCCCTAGGTACTAGCCCCAGGAAGCCTAATGATAAGATAGAGCTGGACCACCAGAGAAGAGATGAGTGTGTGTGTGTGTGTGTGTGTGTGCAAGCAATTATATGTGTGCATTTAGGAGTGGTAGGTGTGTAAACAGTCTAGAACACTCACTGTCACTGTGATGTGAGGATGTATCCCCACATCACTGTTCTGGGAGCTCACTCCTTGTCCATCATCCAAGCTTATGATGGACAATTCTTTCCCAAGTGGGAAAGAATTCTGATGACACTCACATAACTACCCAGTCCCCACATTCTGTATCCAAGGTGTGTGCATACCTTTGATAGCAGGCAGGTGTGACTAGCCAATACATTAGGAGCATGGTATTCCAGCACTCTGCACTTTTTTACTATAGAATTCATCTCAACCTGCTTACATTACATAAAATTTTTGATTGATATCAAATTTTTATTATGTTTGCTTATCGAAGGATTTGTAATTATGCTTCAGTTGATACATAGATTGTTTATATTTTTCATGGTTACTTGAAGCACTTATATTTTCCTCATACTTTTACAAAGTAATCAAGGAAAAATACAGAGGCAGCTTAGTATATTAGTCAAAAGAATAATGAGACTGGCTTGGAACCTGGAATGTCTGAGTTCAAATTCAATTTTGCCGTTTTATCAGCTGTGTGACTTTGGATGAGTTAATAAACCTTTTCATGTCTCAGTTTTCTCACCTGTAAAGAGACAATAATAAGCCTACCTGTTTCATGGGTCATTATGAGGATTAAGGAGTTAATATTTAAATAGTTCTTAGAACAATCTCTGACATATTTTAAGTACAAAAATATATACATATATTAAATAATAACTTTTCTAAAACATCTTACCTACAATCTTGTGTGCAAATTGGTGGCTCAATTCTGCAACTGTTGTTGTTGGTGTTGTTGTTAAGCTTTTGTTTGTCATGACTGTTATCAGTAATATTAATACAGACTGTTAACTGAACCCTTCCTCTGCACCAGGCATTATATGCACTATTTTCATTCTGACTCCCTGCATCCTATGAGACAACCACCATTGTAATCATTCTCACGTTGCCAATAAGGAAATGGAGAATGAGAATTCAGACTTCTCCAAGAAGTGCTGCAGACTGATTATAAATCATGCATCCTAAACACACACATATTAAAGTATCAACTGAAATAAAACATAATAAAACTTTTGTTTTTCTATCTACAAAATGCATGAATTAAAATATGCCCCAACTACTTAACTAATATATTTAGTAAGTAGAGGGATGGAAGCGTTTTCACTCCTTCAATACATTCTTCATCAACCTCTCTCACCTTACCCCTCTGTCACAGGCATTTCCTATGTCATGCGGTTTTTCTGATGTATGCTAGGTGGCAGTCAAAACCAGAACTCTTGAAAGAGAGTATATTCCTATTTTTCTGCAGTCTCAACCTCCAGGGCTCAAGCAATCCTCCTGCCTCAGCCTCCTGAGTAGCTGGGGCCACAGGTGCGAGCCACCACACCTGGCTAATTTTTAAATTTTTGGTAGAGATGGGGTTGCCATGTTAGCCAGCCTGGTCTTGAATTCCTGACCTCAGGTGATCTGCCCACCTCAGCCTCCCAAAATGTTGGAATAACAGGAGTGAGCCACAGTACCTGGCCGGTAATTTTTAACTTCTAGCTATACACTTAGTTTTTTGTCCTTTTCAGTGGACAGAAATTATAATGCCTGTTTGACAGGGGATAATTCTGAGGCACTGGGAAGCCATGAGACTGCATGGATTGCACAGGCAGGCAAGAACATGGGAGGGAACAAGTGTCTTGGACTCTTGTCTCAGTGGTCTAGAAAAATCATGCTAGCTGATTCAATCACTCCACAAACAACTGATCGACATCTTCAAGAAGTCCAACAATGTACTGAGTTCAGGGGACAAGAAAGTAATTAAGACAGGCTCTACTTTCATGGTGGTGTTTGAAGAATAGGGATCTAGAAAAAGGTAGGTAATAGTGGCTGTGCAAAAGATATCAGAGATGATATGAAAAGGAGGGACTAGACCATTTTACCCAGGAGTAGAGGTTAAACAGAGGGTTTTTAAGGGAAACGTAAAAATATTAATTCTTTTCATTTTTGAAGTAAAATGACCATCGCTTCTCGGCCTTTTGGCTAAGATCAAGTGAAGTAAAATGACCACACTGAGGAGGATGACAGACATAAATACTGCTGTACAAACATGGTAGCACTAAAATTGGCTCTTGCCTGACAGGAAGCAAAATTATAAAATTCATTATTTAGATATATCAATAATGATGGTGATCATGGCTGTAATAATAATGTTATTAATCATTATGTATCAATAAGAATACAGGTTTGTGACTTTACAGTGTGCCTAAGAGCAACCCAATATTTTGATTGTAAACCACATTCCCTTAAACACACACACACCTCAAACAAGACCCCATAAAGCAGACTGCACTAAAGTGGAGGTTATATAAAAGTCCAACAGAATAAGAACCCTCCCCCGTTGTGTATTAATCTGTGAACTAAAAAAAAAAAAAATTTCATTAAATTGAAAATATCTAATTGTCGACTAGCAATTTTAAAGAGTTTAGGCAGAGAATGAAATATAAAGCTTTTTTTTAACTTTTAGATTTTTCAAGGCTAGCGGAACTGCTGAAGAATAACAATTCAAAACATAGGTTTGCTTTGGTTTCAATCTCTGTAGCCAAAGGCATTTACAATGCGGGA
Source organism: Pongo pygmaeus (assembly GCF_028885625.2). Taxonomy (NCBI): domain Eukaryota; kingdom Metazoa; phylum Chordata; class Mammalia; order Primates; family Hominidae; genus Pongo; species Pongo pygmaeus. The sequence goes on from NC_072378.2 coordinate 26,180,235, forward strand.
TGTTGTTTGTGCTTGCAGACACTAGATGACGCTCCAAATCAAAATGCCGGTAGTGGGACAGCCGCTGATCAAGCCGCCTGGCAAATCATTAACTGGGTTGACACTGTATTACTCAGCAGATTTCAAAACTCATTCACATACAGAGTCTTTTGATGGACAAAAATAATTATTACCCACAATTGACAGTGACAGTACTAAGAAGCTGGGAAACTGAAGTAGGACCCCGGAGCAGCCAAGTACAGAGTCTGGCTCCCAGGACCTTAGGAGTTAATACTATTCCTAAAGAGAATAAATTGTCAAATAGACAAGAAACTCATGTGGGTTGATTCATTCACTTCCCCAAAACAATTATTAAGCAGTAGAAATGATAACTACGGTGGTAGTGGGAATAGTTTACAGTAAAAGGGAAAAGACATGCAAAAAACAAAAAAAACGGGGCCGGGCGCGGTGTGCTCACGCCTGTAATCCCAGCACTTTGGGAGGCTGAGGCGGGCCGATCACGAGGTCAGGAGATCGAGACCATCCTGGTTAACAAAGGGAAACCCCGTCTCTACTAAAAATACAAAAATTAGCCGGGCTTGGTGGCGGGTGCCTGTAGTCCCAGCTGCTTGGGAGGCTGAGGCAGGAGAATGGCGTGAACCCGGGAGGCGGAGCTTGCAGTGAGCAGAGATTGCACCACTGCACTCCAGCCTGGGCAACAGAGCAAGACTCCGTCTCAAAAAAAAAACAAAAAAAAAAAACAGGCAGTGATGTTTTATGTGGGTCAGTGTGAAGTAGAGATCAAAGGAGAAAATGGCCAATCTTACCAAATAATGGATGCAGAAATAATCTTCATGGAGAAGCCACTTTAATTATGTCTTAAATGAGAGTAACAAATTAAACATAAGAACTTGTAAGGGCTAAGGGAAAACTTACTCTCTGGCCTCTGAAGAGTCGCTGAAAACCACCGAAAAGAGGAAGATTAATAGGATAAAATGCATCCAATTTATTATTATTATTATTATTTTATTTTTTATTTTTTAGACAGAGTCTCTCTCTGTCACTAGGCTGGAGTGCAGTGGCACAATCTCGGCTCACTGCACCCTCCACCTCCCGAGTTCAAGCAATTCTCCTGCCTCAGCCTCCCAAGTAGCTGGGACTACAGGCATGCGCCACCACGCCCAGCTAACTTTTGTATTTTTAGTAGAGACGGGGTTTCACCATGTTGGCCAGGGTGGTCTTGACCTCGTGGTCTGCCTGCCTCAGCTCCCAAAGTGCTGGGATTACAGGCGTGAGCCATTGCGCCTGGCCGCATCCAATTTATTAATGTGTACATTAATAAATTATCCAATTTATAAATGTGTACATTAATAAATTATCCAATTTATATCCAATTTATTAATGTGTATTAATGTGTACAGGGGAAATTGTCCATTTTTATTTTTTAGATTCAACAAAGTATGGGCTGCCGTGTAGAAACAGGATTGCTAATGAATGGAGTAGGGAAACCCAGCAAGGCCTGTCTGTCTAGATTCTTCTTGGCCTCTCTGTGCAGCCTTCCTTCCTTCTGGATCCTCTCTGGAATGCGGTCTGGTGATCTACGATCAAATAAGGTAGTTCAGATAATTTCTTTGTGGCCAGTTTTTACACAGAAAAACAGAGGGAAAGTTAGAGTAATATTTTTAGGTTTTATGGCTGGCTCTGGGGAAAAGGTGTTTTGATTTTTATGACCTAACTTGAGGAAGAGGAATTCTCATTTATGTAGCTAGACTCCGGGGAGAATGGGACTCAGAGACAGGAGGGCAGGAGAAGATCAGAGAAAAACTTTGGCTTCTGCAGCCTTTATTTTGGGGTATTGTTTTCTGAGTTCCAACAAACCCCAAGGACCTACAGAGACTGCATACTTTTTTTTCCTTTTTATTAATTGTGAGATAACCACAGCATAGGCAATTTGTTTTTTGTTTTTGTTTTTGAGACAGGATTTTGCATTGTTGCCCAGGCTGGAGTGCAGTGGCATAATCATAGCTCACTGCGTCCCCAAACTTCTAGGCTCAAGAGATCCTCCCAGCTTAGCCAAAACTGAGAGGTGCTACTAGCATTTAGTGAGTAGAGAAGAGATATGACTAGAGGTTCATTGAGTGTTTTGAGCCTTTACAGCTTGAAAATTGTCTTTGCTAACCCCTAACTTTTGGATGCTACAGAGGGCCCCTGGAGTATCCAAAGGAGAGGTAAACAAGATCATTTGACATGTTTAGTTATATAGGATTGTTGAAGTAAGGTGGTATTTGATCTTCAGGTTATATTTTAGTGAAAACTGTGAATGTGTGTTCCAAAATTATATGGGATTTCTAGAGTTCTGATATCTGAGTTTGTGTCGTCAGTTATAATTAGAGTCATTGTGTTAGGCTATTGTAAATCACAGAGGTGACTAAATTTCTTTGTCAATTGTGTTTTTGACTGTGACTACCTTAGGAAATTTTAACACTCATAGACAAATGTTGTCTTGTTTTGAAACTCTTCAAAGGACGGATTGTAACCCTCGATTACAGGTTTCTGATAACTTTGAAGATTGTGAACAGGAGTTAACTAGGTGAGCTGAACTACTGGAAAACTAATCTTCTTTACTCTTGCCTCTGTACCTAATTCTTCCTGGATGCAGGACAAGAACTCAGGCAAAGGTGCTGCAGCATAAAGTCTGGCCAGAGAAACTGACACTCCAGAGGTTTTGCAACAATATTTTATGTTAAATAATTTATACATATTTCCTATTCTAAGCATTTCAAATGATTGTAAAAACTCAACTCATGAAAACTTATAGCTGAGATGATGTATCCTGTGATTTTTAACACAACTTTATACCAATCTAAGTTGATAAGCATTCTTACAAAGTTTAAGAAGTTAAGATTTGCCATATTAAGTATTGTCTTAAGATTTTTAAGAATTGAAAAATTTGGAGCAGTTTTGTTCATTAGTCAATTGGATACTTTAAAAGTCCAGTATGTCAGATTTAAAAATTGCAATTATTAAGATTTTTCCTTAAAGTTCATCAACTTGCAAAAGCCTTGCCAAAAACGAATGTTAAAAATTTGGTAGATTGTTAGTTCTATGGGTTCTATGGGAAAAAATTGGTAGATTAATAAATGCCAATAGTGAGCATTGTAAATTGAATTTAAAAGTTTAAGGAAGAGCTGTTAATTTAATTTTGTCATAATAATGAATTGAATATTGTTTTTTAAGTACCATAGTACTTGTCGAATGATCTTTCTGTATGGAAAAGGATGTAAAAATGCACATTGGTAACATAAAGTCTATTTCAGTGGCGGGATTGTGGGGTGAGCTTATCTCCAGGTTTGGGGAGAATGTGTTGTATCATCTGCCTCTTGTGTGTGTACTACCTGCCATTGCTGCTTGGCCACCAGCATCCACCTTGGTGAGTCCTGTTTCCCTCTAAAAGACTCGAGCTGTGCTGTTCAATCCAGTAGCCCCTAGCTACATGTAGCTATTGTAATGAATTAAAATTAAGTAAAATGAAACATTTTGCTCCTCAGACACCAGTCACATTTCAAGTGCACAATAGTCACAAGTGGCCAGTAGCTAGTTTTGAACAGTGTGGAAAGATTTCTGTCATCACAGAGCATTCTATTATCATATTGTAAAGCATTCTCTAGCTCTTGCAAACTTGTCAGATCCCTTAAAATTTCTTAAAAATAATTCTTCGAATTTTGCTCAGACTAATTTTCAGGGAAGCCTTTTTCTGGAGGTGTGGACTTGTGAGCTCCACAATTCATCCCTTCTACTATGTTAGTTACCTTGAGCTGCCGTAACAAAATACTATAGACTTAGTCGCTAAAAAAAATAACTTTCTCACAGTTCTGGAAACTCAGAAGTCCAAGATCCAGGTGCTGGCCAATTCAGTTTCTAGGTGAACGCTCTCTTCCTGACTTGTTGGTGGCAGCCTTCTCACTATGTGCTCATGTGGTGTCCTCTTTGTGCTTGTAGGGCTTAGGCAGTGGAGAGAAGGAGGAGAGAAAAAGAGGTCTCTCTGTTTTCTCCTTTTCCCGAGACAGGTTCTTGTGTAGCCCAGGCTGGACAGCAGTGGCTTACTGCAGCCTCCTCCTGGGCTCAAGTAATCCTCCCACCTCAGCCTCTAGAGTAGCTGGGGCCTCAGATGTGTACCACCACACCCAGTTCATTTTTTAAATTTTTAGAAGATGGGGTCTCACTATTTTGTCCAAGCTGGTCTTGAACTCCTGGGCTAAAGCGAGCCTCCTGCCTCAGCCTCTCATAGTGTTGGAATTACAGGCATCAGCTGCAGCACCTGGCTCTATTGTCTTTTTCTTTTTTTTTGAGATGGAGTCTCTGTCACCCAGGCTGGAGTACAGTGGTGTGATCTCACTGCAACTTCCACCTCCTGGGTTCAAGGGATTCTCCTGCCTCAGCCTTCCAAGTAGCTGGGATTACAAGTGTGCACCACCACACCTAGCTAATTTTTGTATTTTTAGTAGACATGGGGTTTCACCATGTTGGCCAGGCTGGTCTCAAACTCCCAACCTCAGGTGATCCACCCACCTCGGCCTCCCAAAGTGCTGGGATTACAGGCATGAGCCACCGCACCCTGGCCTGTTGTCTCTTTTAATAAGGGCATGAATTTCATCGTGAGAGACACATCCTGATGAGTTTGTCTAAATACAGTGACTTCCCAAAGGCCCCAGCTCCAAGTACCATCACACTGGGGGTTAGGGTTTCAACATATGAATTTTGGGAAAGGGAGACACAATTCAGTCCATAGTACCTATTGTATTAGTTTTCTGGGGCTGCAGTAACAAAGTACCTCAAACTCGTTGGCTTAACAACAGATATTTATCGTCACACAGTCTGGAAGCTGGAAGTCTGAAATCAAAGTATCATCAGGTTTGATTCCTTCTGAAGGCAATGAGGGATAATCTGTTCCAGGTTTCTCTCCCAGCTTCTGGTATCCCCAGACTCACAGCTTGACTTGAATGGTGATTCTCCCTGTGTCTACTCACCACATTTTCTCTCTATAGGTGTCAGTCTCTGTGTACGACATTTCTCCTTTTTATAAGGACACCCTTTATGTTGGGTTAGAGCCCACTCTTATCTTAACCGATCAAGTGCAAAGACCCTATTTCCAAATGAGGCCACATTCAGAGGTACTGATACAGGAGGGGGAAAGTGCTGGGAAGAGAAGGGTGTGGTCCCTTTAAAATTATATGGAAGTGGGGAAGGGAAGGGCGTGGTCCCCGGCTAGGTCTCCACCCCCAGGCCTGTGCCCAGGGACCACAGTGAGGACAGGCATTTTTGTTTTCCTGCCCAAATGTTGCATTTCCCAAGACCTCCCCTGGCCTGCCACAAGACACGAGTAGCTGGCTGTCCAGGGGAGCACACTGGCAGAAGAACACACAACAAACGTTTGCCTGGCAAAATGAGGCAGAATTTGGCTGGGGTGGTTGGAGGAGAGCCTGGGCCACTCCAAGGAAAAACTTTCCCACTCCATCCACTTTTGGCTTTGCCCAACTGCTGAGAACTACCTCCACTTAAAACCTTGCACTCTTTCTCTCAGCCCAGGTGTGGTCTGATTTATTCTGATACACCAAGGCAAGAACCTGGGATACAGAAAGCCTTCTGTCCTTGGGACAAGGTAGATGGTCTGATTGAGCTGGTTAACACCAGCTGCCTATAAATGGCAAAACTAAAAGAGCACCCTGTAACACACACCCACTGTGGCTTCAGGAGCTGTAAACATTCAACCCTAGACACTGTCGTGGGGTCATGGGGTTGGAGACCCACAACCTGCCCATCTTTATGTTCCCCTAGAGGTTTGAGCAGCCAGGCACTGAAGAAATTAGCCACACCCCCATCACATGCCGTGCGAGTGGGACAAGGGAACTTTTCCCATTTCAGTACTGGTGGTTAGGACTTCAACAACTTTATTTTTGTGAGAATGCATACTTCAACCTATAATATGAGGGTACCTAGAATGTGGACGGCTGAGGCTGAAGCACTACCTAAGGGCCTGAGGCCAGCCTGCAGTTGGTTTCTGGCTCTCATGAGTTATCTAACATCTCGGGAGGGAGGAAGACAGGCCTAGGAAGAGCAGAGCCCAGGATTCATTCTTCATTCCACCTCTGCTCTTCAGAATCTCCTTCAGTCTATGTGATCAGCCATCAGACCTCTTGGTGGGAAATGGTGTTGCCGTGCCTAGCCCTTTTCGATTGTGCTACCATGCTGAGCTTACTGAGGGACCAGGAAGGCCTGGACTCAGACCATATAGGGTGCCACCCTAGTGGGAATGGAACCTGTCAGTGCTGGGTGAATGTGACGGTCCCATAAGGAGAAGACAGACACTCTTGCCAAGCTGAGTATGGAGACCTGAATGGGACACTCATTATCATGAGGGGATGAAGATCCAGGCTCTCAAAGTTGGTACCACAGGGTGGCTATGGCATGAACAGGGGGTTGGGATGAAGGACCCAGAATCTAACATGCTGGCGAGGTAGGGAAAGGAGTCAGAAATTCAGTCTTGTTGAACCCTAAATATCGCATCTCTCTCTCTCTTTTTTTTTTTTTTTTCTGGAGATGGGGGTCTGGCTCTATCATCCAGGCTGGGGTGTAGTGGCATGATCTCGGCTCACTGCAGTCTCCGCCTTCTGGGTTCAAGAGATCCTCCCACCTCAGCTTCCTGAGCAGCTGGGACTACAGGTGCACGTCACCGCTCTCAGCTCATTTTTGTACTTTTTTGTAGAGACACGGTCTCACCATGTTGTCCAGACTGGTCTCGATCTCCTGGGCTTAAGCGATCTGTCGCCTCAGCCTCCCAAGAAGGACTGGGATTACAGGGCGTGAGCCACTGTGACCAGCCAACATTGCATCTAATTTTAGGGTATGCATCTGACTTTCCTGAACACTGCTTCTCGGGTGCTCATTTTAGCAGGCATTTGGCCATAGGTAGATTTAAAGTTTTGGTGGGTTTTGTTGTTGTTTTTGAGACAAAGTGTCATTCTGTTGCCCAGGCTGGAGTGCAGTGGCACGATCTCAGCTAACTTCAACCTCCATCTCCGCGCTTCAAGTGAGTCTCCTGCCTCAGGCTCCCGAGTAGCTGGGACAACAGGTGTGTACCACCATGCCCTGCTAATTTTTTATATTTTTAGTAGAGACGGGGTTTCGCCATGTCAGCCAGGCTGGCCTGGAACTCCTGACCTCAGATGATCCGCCCGCCTCAGCCTCCCAAAGTGCTGGGATTACAGATGTGAGCCACAAACCCTGGCCAAAGTTTTCTGAAAAAGCTATTCTAATCAGGTAGGAAAGATGGGAAGCGGGGTGGCGGGGTGTACTTTTTTCTGCATATTCAGTTGCAGGGTCCCAGGCCAGAGAACAATCTTCAATCTCTTACCTTCAATCTCCCTTCATGGAAGTCAGTGCTCAGCCTGGCCATTTACTGTGTGCAGTAGGTGTGATGTAGAAAGCCTCTAAACCTCCATGCCTACCTGCCAGGAACAATATACGCAAAGGTGTGTGTGTGTGTGTGTGTCTTATGGATTCTTCCAGGTAACGATGTGGACGTCTAATCCATTGCTTCCAACTCTATGTTGTGCAGTGACTTCATTTTACCTCCAACTCTCTCAGTGAAGGAGATCAGTCTGCCCACACCTTCCTGTCACCTTTATGGGATATGTTTGAGATGATATTTGGAAAACATTTCCAGAAATGGAGTTAAAGCCCCAGTGTCCACTCCCATCAGCAGTGCATGAGGATTCCTGAGTCTCCATATCCACACCAATACTGAGCATTATTTAGCTCTCTAATTTGTTAATGCTCTCTTTTAAATGCAAAAGGACACATCACTTTACCTTTCTTTCATTACCAAGTGCTTTGGATTTTCCTGTATCTAAATTTCTTGTTCATTTATTTCATATATATATATATATATATATTTTTTTTTTGAGACGGAGTCTTACACTGTCACCCAGCCTGGAGTGCAATGGTGTGATCTCAGCTCACTGCAACCTCCGCCTCCTGGGTTTAAGCAATTCTCCTGCCTCAGCCTCCCAAGTAGCTGGGATTACAGGCACCCACCACCACGCCCAGACAATTTTTTGTATTTTTTGTATAGATGGGGTTTCACGATGTTGGCCAGCCTGGTCTCAAACTCCTGATCGTCCCGCCCTGGCCTCCCAAAGCGCCGGGATTACTGGCATGAGCCACTGCGCGCGGCCTCGTACATTTTTTATGTGGAGTTTCTGTTTTGTTCTTCTTGGCCTTGTGCATTGTAATTACTCATCCTTTCGTCTGATTCAGACATTTAATTCTCTACCATCCTTACAGTGGTGTCTTAACTTTATCCATGGGATCCTTCATTGAACTGGAATTCTTAATTTTCACACAAACAAATTCATCAATTTCTATTTTTTGTGGGTTTTTTTTGTGCTTGTGGTTTTTATTTTTCACATTTCTGAGTATGACCTAGATTTATCCTTTGATAACTTCTTCTCTCTTCCCCATTTTCCTCCACTGGAGGTCAGCTATATGTGTGTGAGAGGGTTAGGTATATGTGGATATATAGAGAAAGTTTAGGTATATATTTGTGGAGAGGTCAGATAAATATGTATATATGGGAGAGGTATTGGGTGTATATTTTGGGGAGGGGAGGTCAGGTATATGTGGACATATGGGGAGGGGAGATCACAGCTCTCCTGGAGTCACCCTCTTCCTCTTCCCTTCCGGGGAGGTAATGGGAGGGAGCGAGAGGGTGTTCCTCCCTTCTTATTATTAGCCCCTGGGTACTTTAGGATCTCTACTGGTTATTTTTCACAGAATTTTAACTGATAACTAATAAACAAATGTTTTCCCCACAGAAATATCTTTACACCTTTTACAATCATTTTTATTTTCTATGCCATAACTTTATTAATATTTGCCAACTTACTTGAGGTAGGACTTTGAATATTTTGTTTAAATTAAGGGAGGAGACTGCCCCTCATATTGTCTTATGCCCAATTTCTGCCTCCAAAGAAAGAAAAAGTAAAAACTAAAAGGGAGAAATGAAATCCACAGGCAAACAGCCCGGCACCGTGCCCTGGGTCTGGTTAAAGATCGACCCTTGACCTAACAGGTTGTGTTATCTATAGATTCCAGACATTGTGTGGAAAAGCATTGTGAAAATCCCTGTCCTGTTCTGTTCTGTTTTGATTACAGGTGCTTGCAGCCCCAGTCACGTACCCCCTGCTTGCTCAATCAATCACGACCCTCTCATGCAGACCCCCTTAGAGTTGTAAGCCCTTAAAAGGGACAGGAATTGCTCACTCAGAGAGCTGGTTTTTGGAGAGAGAGGTGATTAAGGGACGGTCGAGGCAGCCCCTTAGGTGGCTTAGGCCTGCCCTGTGGAGCATCCCTAGGGGGAACTCCAGCCTGTTTGAGCGACACAGATCTGGAGAGCGCTTCCGGGTAGGCAATTGCCCGGGTGGAACGCCTCGCCAGAGCAGCGCGTGGCAGGCCCTCGTGGAGGATCAACGCAGTGGCTGAACACCGGGAAGGAACTGGCACTTTGTTGTCAGGGCATATTCCAAAAGCACTAAGGCCTTCCTATCAAAAATCCTTAACCCAGTAACCCGCGGATGGCCCAGATGCATTCAATCTGTAGCGGCAACTGTTTTGCTAACAGAAGAAAGTAAAAAAATAACTTTTAGAGGAAACCTCATTGTGAGCACACCTCACCAGTTCAGAGGTATCCTAAGGAAGAAAAAAAAAAAGATGATTTAACATTAACCACTGAAAATTCTCTTAACACAGCAGGTTTCCTAACAGGGGATCTAAATCTTAATTACCATACAAAGCTCTGACCAAACCTAGGAGGGGTTCCCTTCAGGACAGGAGGATAGATGGTTCCTCCCAGGTAATTAAAAAAAAAAAAGCCATCTATACCAATTCTAAGTTAATTTGGACTAAATAAGGTCTTATTAATAGCAAAGGATAATTGAAATCCAAAACTTACAAGGTTTTCAACAAAAGTAAAGTTTGCTAAAAGTTAACAGTGTAACATGTATTATAGTAACTTCTAATCTTGTGACCTTAGACAGTCTAGTCCACAGACATAAAGGAAGTTCTCTTTGGAAAAGAATGGTTGTCATCCTCGGAAAAAAAAAAGGAAATAAAAAGGAGGCAGAATTTATATAAAAAAGAATGTTATATGGAAAATCCTTGTCCTGAGATAAACTAACTAGTTGTTTACAGAAAGGGATGTTTGCAATAAGTCAGAAAGTTGAGGCATGTAAAAGAATTGTCTGTGAAAGTCATGAAAAAAATGTGTGTTAGAAAAATAAATTTATGCAAGAAATGTTGTATAATTTAAAAGTAATTAGGCCTCCTAAATGTAAAACTATTGAATAAATAGTTTATGTGCAAGGTATGTAAGGAAAGTAAAATATACCTTTGGTAAAAAGATTAACAGGATGCATAAGAATGTGGATTTTTACCTACATTAAAAGGTTACAAAAATTGTTTTGAAGGTTTAAGCAAGTTTTGAAACCTTAATTGTAAAGAAAATTCTGTGTCTAAACATATTGGCTGAAGTTAAGGGGTATCATCCAGTTTTTCTGTGAACTGAACACTAAAATAAAACACAATGGGTTTTTCTTAAAGCACTAACCTGTTCTTTAACAAAAATTATAAAAGGTTAAAAAAAGTCTATAAAAATCTTACCTTATGGTCAGACATTAAAAATCAAATAAATATGTCTACAAAGTTTTATTAAAACCAAATTTAACATTAACAACACACTAATATAAAGGTGAAATCTAGCTTATCTGGTATAAACATACAAGAAGCGTTGTCAAATATAAAATGGCATTTGACTTTCTTTGGTCTAAAAACTAATAAAAATAGGTGCTAAAGGAAATTTCTCAGTAAGAAGGCACCAAGGACTATAAACTCCACTGCTGATGTCCCCACATTTAAAACAAAAGGTCAACTTCTTAAAAGTTATATACTTGGTTTATCTTCCACTTTCCTTTCCCTCAAAACTAAAAGTCTTTTAGCACATGTACTACCCCTAAAATTTTTGGTAAACCAGCACCAGCCTGAAGATCATATTCTCATCAAAGGGTGGAAAGAAGGAAAACTTGAGCCAGCCTAGGAAAGACCCTACCTTGTGCTGCTAACCACCAAGACTGTTGTTCATACGGTGAAAAAGGGATGGACTCATCACACCCGAGTCAAGAAAGTGCCACCCCGTCCAAGTCGTGGGCCATAGTCCCAGGGGAAAACCCTGCCAAACTAAAGCTAAGAAAAATTTAACTCCTTCATCTATTCTATTACTCTTTCTTCTTTCCTCACTCTATTTCTGACCATCTAGTTATTAACATAACCAAGTCAATTTTGCCTCAAACTATTGAATTTAATGCTTGCCTTGTTATACCCTGTGGGGACTTGCCAAGTCAAAGACATCTCTCTACTTCAGAAAAGTACCTCTGTCCCTCCTGATTCTCCTCAGACTGGGCCTTAGTAAATTGAGACCATTTAATCCAGAGAGATTTCAATAAAGACCCCAGTGTCAACCAGGAGTCTTGCCCCCCGATGTAGAGCTTTTATGCCATAGTTGGTCCAATGTTGTGTGGACCACTAAAGAGCAAGGATGGACTGCCCCAACTGGTTTTTGTAATTTCCTAAAATCATACATTCATTTTACTAGAGGATCATAGAAGTTAAAGACTTATAACAAACTTTGATAATTAAGCAGGATACCAAGATGCAAATGCTTAGTTGGAATGGATCAAATATTCTGTCCACACATTAAACAAAACCAATTGTTATGCTTGTGCACATGGCAGGCCAGAGGCCCAGATTGTCCCCTTTCCACTAAGGCGGTCCTCCCGTTGACCAGGCATGGGCTTCATGGTAACTGTTTTCCAGGATTCTATGGCCTGGAGTAATAAGTCGTGCCAAGCTCTCTCTGCTATATCCCAAAGTCCAGCACCCTGCAGGTCAACCCCCGAGGGCCATCCAGCTTCCATCTCCCAAAGCTAAGTTCACTTCTTGTCTCTCATGACAGGGAGGAAACTTAGCATTCCTTGGAGACCTGAAGGGATGCAGTGAGCTTAAGAATTTTCAGGAGCTTATCAATCAGTCAGCCCTTGTTCATCCCCAAGTGGATGTGTGGTGGTATGGTGGTGGACCTTTACTGGACACTCTGCCAAATAACTGGAGTGGCACTTGTACTTTAGTCCAATTGGCTATCGCTTTCACCCTGGCATTTCATCAACCAGAGGGAGGAAAAATAAGACATCGTAAAGCAAGAGAAGCCCCTTATGGGTCTTTCAACTCTCACATCTATTTAGACGCAATTGGAGTCCCACAGGGAATACCAGATCAATTTAAAGCCCAAAATCAAATAGCTGCAGGATTTGAGTCAATATTTTGGTGGGTGACAGTTAATAAAAATGTAGATTGGATAAACTACATCTATTACAACCAATAGCAATGAGTTTTTCATGAGTTAAAAGAAAAACTCATGTCGGCCCCAGCCCTGGGGCTACCTGACCTGACAAAACCCTTACACTCTATGTGTCAGAAAGAGAAAAAATGGCGGTTGGAGTTTTGACCCAGACTGTGGGGCCCTGGCCGAGGCTGGGCCTCCAAACAACTAGATGGAGTTTCTAAGGGTTGGCCTCCATGCTTAAGAGCCTTGGCAGCAACAGCCCTGCTAGCACAAGAGGCGGATAAGCTAACTCTTGCACAAAACCTAAACTTAAAGGCCCCCCATGCTGTAGTGACTTTAATAACTACATCATTGGCTAACAAATGCTAGATTAACCAAGTACCAAAGTTTGCTATGTGAAAATCCCTGCATCACCATTGAAGTTTGCAACACCCTAAAACCCGCCACCTTGCTCCTGGCATCAGAGAGGCCAGTTGAAAGTAACTGAGTAGAGGTATTGGACTCAGTTAATTCTAGTGGGCCCAACCTCCAAGACCATCCTTGAACATCAGTAGACTGTGAGCTGTACGTGGCAGCTTCGCCAGCGCCTGCAAAGTGACTGAAGAAGACAACAAGCCCTGCTCCAGTCACACCCGGAAGCTGACTGGTCCATGCACGGCCGAAACATGAGAAAACTCATCAAGGGACTCATTTTCCTTAAAATTTGGACTTGCACAGTAAAGAATTCAACAGACCTTTCTCAGACTGAGGGCTGTTCCCAGTGTATACATCAAGTCACTGAGGTAGGACAAAAAGTTGCTACATTCTTACTATTTTATGGTTATTATAAGTGTACAGGGATGCTAAAAAGAACTTGTTTATATAATGCTATTCTATACAAGGTAGGTAGCCCAAGAAATGACCAACCTGATGTGTGTTATGACCCATCCGAGCCTCCCACAGTTTTTGAAATAAGATTAAGGACTGAGGACTGGTGGGGGCTGATAAACGATACGAGTACATTGTTAGCCAAAACAGAAGAAAAAGGAATGCCCAAACAAGTCACCTTGAAATTTGATGCCTGTGCTGTCATTAATAGTAATAAGTTAGAAATAGGATGTGGTTCTCTTCATTAGGAAAGAGGTTATATAGCAGAAAATAAGTACATTTGTCATGAATTGGGACTGTGTGGAAATAAATGTAGATACTGGTCTTGTGTCATTTAGGCAACTTGGTTAAAAAATAAAAAGAATCCTGTCCACCTTCAGAAAGGGAAAAGTGGCCCTTCCTGTACCAGTGTTCAGTGTAACCCCTTAGAACTAGTAATAACCAACCCCCTTGATTCTCGCTGGAAAAAAGGGGAGCGTATAACCCTAGAAATAGATGGGGCTGGACTGGATCCTCGAGTAAATATGGTGGTTTGAGGAGAAGTTTATAAACACTCCCCTGAGCCAGTATTTCAAACCTTCTTATGATGAACTGAATGTGCCAGTACCAGAAATTCCAGGAAAAACAAGAAATATGTTTTTGCAATTAGCTGAGCATCTAGCCCAGTATCTCAATGTCACTTCATGTTATGTATGTGGAGGAACTGTAATGGGAGATCAATGGCCATGGGAAGCACGAGAATTAGTACCTACAGACCCAGTTCCTGATAAATTCCCAGCTCAAAAGAATCACCCTGATAACTTCTGGGTCCTAAAAGCCTCAATCATTAGACAATACTGTATAACAAGAGTGCGGAAGGACTTCACCCTTCCTGTGGGAAGACTCAGCTGCCTTGGGCAAAAACTGTATAATAGTACTACAAAAACAGCCACCTAGTGGAGTTCAAACCACACTAAGAAAAATCCATTCAGTAAATTCCCAAAGTTTCAAACTGTGTGGACCCACCCGGAGTCCCACCGGGACTGCACAGCCCCCACTGGATTATACTGGATATGTGGGCATAGAGCTTATGCCAAATTACCCGAACAGTGGGCAGGTAGTTGTGTTATTGGCACTATTAAACCATCTTTCTTCCTACTGCCCATAAAGACAGGCAAACTCCTGGGCTTCCCGAAAAAAAAAAAACAAAAAACATAGCTATAGAAAATTGGAAAAATAATGAATGGCCCCCTGAGAGAATCATACAATATTATGGGCCTGCTACTTGGGCACAAGATGGCTCGTGGGGATACCGGACCCCCATTTACATGCTCAGCCGGATCATACGGTTACAAGCTGTCTTAGAATTAATCACTAATAAGACTGGCAGAGCCTTGACTACTCTGGCCTGGCAAGAAACTCAGATGCAAAATGCTACTTATCAAAATGGATTGGCTCTCGACTACTTGCTAGCAACTGAAGGAGGGGTCTGTAGGAAATTTAACCTTACTAATTGCTGTCTACACATAGATGATTAAGGGCAAATAGTTGAAGACATAGTTAGAAATATGACAAAAGTGGCACATGTGCCCATGTAGGTGTGGCATGGATTTGATCCTGGGGCTGTGTTTGAAAAATGGTTTCCAGTGCTAAGAAGATTTAAAACTCTTATAATAGGAGTTATAATATTAATAGAAACCTGCTTACTGCTCCCTCGTTTGCTATCTGTACTTCTCCAAATGATAAAAAGCTTCATCGCTACCTTAGCTCACCAAAATGCTTCAGCACAAGTGTACTATATGAATCACTATCAATCTGTCTTTCAAGAAGACATGGGTAGTGAGAATAAAAGTGAGAACTCCCACTAATGAGTGAGATTCTCAAAGGGGGTGAATAAGTGAGGAGACCACCCCTCATATTGTCTTGTGCCCAATTTCTGCCTCCAAAGAATGAAAAAGTAAAAGCTAAAAGGCAGAAATGAAATCCACAGGCAGACAGCCCAGTGCTGCACCCTGGGTCTGTTTAAAGATTGACCCCCAACCTAACCAGTTATGTTATCTATAGATTCTAGACATTGTATGGAAAAGCATTGTGAAAATCCCTGTCCTGTTCTGTTCTGATTACCGGTGCATGCAGCCCCCAGTCACATACCCCTACTTGCTCAGTCGATCATGACCCTCTCACACAGACCCCCTTAGAGTTGCAAGCCCTTAAAAGGGACAGGAATTGCTCACTCTGGGAGCTCGGTTTTTGGAGATGTGAGTCTTGCTGAAGCTCCCAGCTGAATAAAGACCTTCCTTCTCTAACTCAGTGTCTGAGGGGTTTTGTCTGTGGCTTGTCCTGCTACAAAAATAAGTGTTAAACATGAGTTTTATATTACCTCATAGGTGGAAGAAGACAGGCCAAAAAAGCTGTTTTAACAACAACAAAATGCACAAATATTTATACTAACGACAGATATCCATTGCAGTATGACACGAGAAACAAATAAATGAGACAAGCAGTCAATTCAGACATTTTAGGAAGTGATTTTTATAGAACATAGTGACAATTGCTGAGATCTGGTAGCCTTGCAAGATTCCTTTGTTATAATAAAAATAACATTGGCAAAGACCATTTTATGAGCAGACTTCTGCTTTTTTAAAGTTTGGGGGGAAGGGGAAACATTTTTATTCTATAATGCTGAAATTTCTTTTTTTTTTTTCTCTTTTTTGAGACTGAGTCTTGCTCTGTCACCAGGGCTAGAGAGTGCAGTGGTGTGATCTCGGTTCACTGCAACCTCCACCTCCCGGATTCAAGCGATTCTCCTGCCTCAGCCTCCTGAGTAGCTGGAACTACAGGTGTGTACCACCATGCCCAGCTAGGATAACTTTTTTTGTTTTTAGTAGAGACGGGGTTTCACCGTGTTGGCCAGAGTAGTCTAGAACTCCTGACCTCAAGTGATCTGCCCGCCTCATCCTCCCAAAGTGCTGAGATTACAGGTGTGAGGTATAGCAACTGGCCTCATGCTGAGATTTCTTTCGTTACCAGTTCAAAGACCTTTCACTTTCCAAGGCACAAGGAGAGGAATTCCATGCGTTGACACTGGGAGGAAGGGGACAGACCTACTTAAAAGATTCAAAACTTCTATGACAGTAAAAGAAATGTATATCAAGTTCCTGAGGGCTGCCGTAACAAAGTACCATTAACTGGGTGGCTTACAACAAAAGAAATTTATTCTCTCACAGTTATGTAGGCCAGTTGAGATCAAGGTATTATCAGGGCCAAGATCCCTCTGTAGCCTCTGAGGGAGGATTCTTTCTTGCCTGTTTCCACTTCTAGCAGCTTCGTGTGTTCCTTGGTTTGTGGCAGCATAATCTCTGCCTCCATCTCTACATGGCCATCATCCCTCTGTGTCTGTGAGGACACCAGTCATTGGTTGGAGGACTCACCCTATTCCACTATAATCTCTTCTTAACCAGTGAACTCACCCTATTCCAGATAAGGTCAGGTTCACAGGTACTGAGGGTTAGGACAGAGTATCTTTTGGGGAGATGCAATTCATCCCATAAGTGGGTGGAAAAGGATGATTAACAAGTCGTATGTGGGGATGTATTGTTTTGCATCTACGTAGCCCTCACCCCATTTCTTTCCACAACACACATTTGTCACTCTATTTTTTATTAGGTTTACAGAGAAAAGTAGGTCTTCAACCACTTTCCTGGGATGTGGATACAGCTCTTTTGAGACAGGGTCTCATTCTGTCACCTAGACTGGTGTGCAGTAGCACTATCATGGCTCACTACAGCCTCAATGTCCCAGGCTTAAGTGATCCTCCCAACCTCCTGAGTGGCTGGGACCACAAGTGTGTGCCACCACACCTGACTAATTTTATTTTTTAATTTTTTTGTGGAGACAGAGTCTCCCTGTGTTTCCCAGGCTGGTCTTGAATTCCTGGGCTCAAGCCATCCTCCTGCCTCGGCCTCCCAAAGTGCTGGGATTACAGGCAAGAGCCTCCATGCCTGGCCTTCAACTCTTGACCTTATGAACACAGCCCTATACCAGTTCCCTTCATGTATGTGCCTATAAGCTAAACCCTTTCCCAAGTGTACATGAAAATCTGAACCCCAACAAATATGGCCTAATTCTGATTCTGACTTTCCCAGGAGTAATTTGTGTCATTTCCAGCTTACCAGCCTTTGTGAGTGTTGAATTTCAGCATTTCTGTTTGCTTGCAGCAGAAGGTGGAGCCAGGATAGAGTGGCTCAAGATTACAGTTTCTTCCTTAACAGTTCAGTCAACTTTTTAGACCTGGATTTATAGCTTCCTACCTGCTCTCTTAAAGGTGAAACGGTCTATTCACCTTCAGACCATTTGCCCTCGGGGTCTCACTGAGCAATCTATGCCTTAAGTCTTCCAAGTCTCTTAATGTCCAAATATAATGGACAATTTTCAGGTATATCTGACACCATTTCTCTGCAGCTTTTGGCACCTATAACCACTCCATGGCTTCCAGAATATGGTTGGTCATTTCTTTTTTGTTTATATGACAAATTTTTATTCTTCTTCTGCCTGTTAAATGCACCCGACCCCCAGTGTTCTGATTTTCACTATTTTTCTTAAAAAAAAAAAAGTTTAAATGAAAAAAGTTTCTTATGAAAATATTAAAACACATACAAAAATAGAATAGACATTGATAATAGATCCTAAAATTCCTATGGAAATTCAGCAGACTGAGAATAGCTAATATAGTCTTCCAAAAAAGATCAAATTTGAAGTTGAGAAACTTCTTGAATTCAACTTACTACAAAGCTATAGTAATCAAGACAGTGTAGTTCTGACATAAATATAGGATTATAGTCTGGGTGCGGTGGCTCACGCCTGTAATCCCAGCACTTTGGGAGGCTGAGGTGGGCAGATCACCTGAGGTCAGGAGTTCCAGACCAGCCTCACCAACATGGTGAAACCCCATCTCTACTAAAAATACAAAAATTGGCCAGGCATGGTGGCGGGTGCCTGTAATCCCAGCTGCTTGGGAGGCTGAGGCAGGAGAATCGCTTGAACCCAGGAGGCGGAGGTTGCAGTGAGCCGGGACTGGGCCACTGCACTCCAGCCTGGGCAACAGAGTGAGACTCTGTCAGAAAAAAAAAAAAAAAAAAGGTAGGATTATAGATTATAGCATTATGGGATAAAATTGAGACTCCAGAAATAAACTCTCACATTTATGGTAGATTGATTTTTGATAAGGTTGCCAAAACACTTCAGTGAAAAAAGAGTCTTCTCAACAAGTGATGGCGGAACAACTGAATAACCACATTTTTGTTCTTTCTGGGGCCCTGATTCAAAAACCCAGGCAAAGATGGAGAGAAATCAGAATTCTCATACACTGCTGATAGGAGGATAAAATGCTTACTTTGGAAAAGAATGTGGCAGTTCCTCAAAAGGTTAAATAGTGTTACCATATGACCCAGCAAACCCACTTCTAGATATATAACCAAAAGAAATCAAAACATAAGTCCACAAAAAAACTTGTACATAAATGTTTATAACAGCACTATTCTGAATAGCCGTAAAGTAGAAACAAACCAATGTCCATCAGTGGATGAATGAATAAATAAAATATGTTGTGATATGTCCTTATAATAGATATTATTGGTCCATGAAAAACATACATAAAAACATTATGCTAAAAGAAAGAAGCCAGTCACGGCAAAGCAATATATTATATGGCTCTATGTATACTAAATGTTGCAAATAGAAAGAAAGTAGATTAAAGATTGTCTAGGGCTGGGAGGGGAGGAGGAGGAGAATGGAGGAATCTGGGAGGTGATGAATTAGGGGTACTGAATTAGGGGAACATGGTTTCTTTTTGGGGAGATAGAAATGTTGTAAAATTTTGGTAATGGTTGCACATCTCTGTAAATATACTAAAATCCATTAATTTTTGCATTTTATTTTATTTATTTTATTTTTGAGACGGAGTTTCGCTCTTGTTGCCGAGGCTGGACGGCAATGGCATCTCGGCTCACCACAACCTCCGCCTCCTAGGTTCAAGCGATTCTCCTGTCTCAGCCTCCCGAGTAGCTGGAATTACAGGTGCATGCCACCACACCCGGCTAATTTTTTATTTTTGGAGATGAAGTCTCGCTCTTGTCTCCCATGCTGGATGGAGTGCGATGGCACAATCTTAGCTCACTGCAACCTCCGCCTCCCGGGTTCAAGTGATTCTCCTGCCTCAGCCTCTAATGTAGCTGGGATTACAGTTGCCTGCTAGCACGCCCGGCTA
The DNA here is from genome assembly GCF_028885625.2 of Pongo pygmaeus. NCBI lineage: Eukaryota > Metazoa > Chordata > Mammalia > Primates > Hominidae > Pongo > Pongo pygmaeus. The sequence continues at coordinate 26,199,776 of NC_072378.2, forward strand.
ATTTTTGTATTTTTAGTAAAGACGGGGTTTCATCAAGTTGGCCAGGCTGGTCTCGAACCCCTGATCTCAGGTGATCTGCCTTCCTCGGCCTCCCAAAGTGCTGGGATTACAAGTGTGAGCCACTGAGCCGGGCCAATTTTTGCATTTTACATAGATGAATTATATGGTATGCTAATTATATCTTACCAAAAATTGAAAAAAAGGAATAGTACTATCAGCCCCAATGTGTCCATCATCAATATTCTACATGTTTCCAATGTTATTGTATCTGTTCGCCTACAGTTGAGGCCCTGATGATATCCTGTTTGATTTTCTTGAATTGCCAAAATTTGCATACACGCTTACAAAAATAATGCCTGTTGAATTTGCTAGATATGTAAAGGTTTGGAGCAAATCAGGTGTATTAAATTTATTAATATGGTTTGAAATGTCTAAGGCAATAATTCCCAAACTTTGTTGAGGGAGGAGGAAAGCTTTTAAAATCCCATTGCCCAGGTGGCATCCTATACTGTTACTGGGAATTATGCTTTGGGATGGATCCTTTAACCGAGGAGATTATTAGAGCTGGAGCTCTGAACCAGCAATCTCAGTTCTTGTGATAGTGAGCAAAGAACTACAAACTAACACCAAAATGCAAGCTTAAAGCAAAGTTTATTGAAGCACAATAATACACTCTGAGGGAGAGAGAGTGGGCTGATTTCTGCGAAGTGAAATCAGCACTTCTTTACAGAGCTCAAGGTGCTTTTTATGGGGTTTGTGGGGAGGAGTTGAGGTTTGGGCTGTATCTGAGTGACAGGATGATGTTATTTGACTGAAGTTTATAGCTATACAATCTAAAATTAAACTGTGCATGGTCTTACCTATAATTCGTTAAGAAAAGCTTCCCAGGGATGGGGGGCAAAACTGTATGTAAACTTGATTATAATGATGGTATGATGAACTTGGGGTGAACTTGAGGACAGGCTTTTGTGTTATTGGGCATGTGCCACTTTAGGGAATTTCCGCCTGTACCCTCCTTTCTCTTTCTCCAGGATATTTTGGCCACAGACTTTATCATAAACTCCATCCCTTAGGGTGGCACTAGGGTAGTCTTGGGCCTGAACTTAGGTGGGCCAGTGGCTGTCTTAGTGACAGCCTTTCCGCTCTCTTCTGTCATCCCCTCCCAACTGCTAATGTCTAACTACCTAACAATTGCCCATTAAATCAGTGTGTCTGGGGTTAGGAGCAGGCCTCAAGATGTTTAATCATTCTTCAGATAATCCCAAAACTGTAAAGTTTGTGAAACACTTGTCAGATAACTCAATTATGAAGGCTGTGGAAGGTGTTTCAGTAGGATCTAATTGGTTAATGTTATGATTTAATTGAATCAAAAAACAAAATGAAAAAGCTTTATATTTCTAAGTCAAATAAAACATAAGTTGGTCTAAGGTTGAGATAAAATTTTTAAATGTATAATTGAATTTTGAAAATAATAAATATTTAAATATCTAAAGTTCAGATCAGAACATTGCGAAGGTACTTTCCCCAATCACAACACCCCTTCAGGATTTAAAAACCAAGGGGGACACTGGATCACCTAGTGTTTCACAAGCAGGTATCTTCTGCTGTAGGAGAGAGAATTAAAGTTCTGAAGACCTGTTGCTTTTCACCAGGAAGTTTTACTGGGCATCTCCTGAGCCTAGGCAATAGCTGTAGGGTGACTTCTGGAGCCATCCTCGTTTCCCCGCCCCTCAAAAGAAGCGGAGATTTAACGGGGACGTGTGGTCAGAGCTGGGGAAATGGGCCCGCGAGCCAGGCCGGCGCTTCTCCTCCTGATGCTTTTACAGACCGCGGTCCTGCAGGGGCGCTTGCTGCGTGAGTCCGAGGGCTGCGGGCGAACTAGGGGCGCGGCGGGGGTGGAAAAATCGAAACTAGCTTTTCTTTGCGCTTGGGAGTTTGCTAACTTTGGAGGACCTGCTCAACTCTATCCGCAAGCCCCTCTCCCTACTTTCTGCGTCCAGACCCCGTGAGGGAGTGCCTACCACTGAACTGCAGAGAGGGGACCCTCGCCCCAGGACCTGCCCCCTCCCCCGGCTGTCCGGGCTCTTCGGAGTGATTTTTGGAACCGCCCACTCCCTTCCCCAACCAGAATGCTTTTAAATAAATCTCGTAGTTCCTCACTTGAGCTGAGCTAAGCCTGGGGCTCCTTGGACCTGGAAGTCGGGTTTATTTCCAATGTCAGCTGTGCAGTTTTTTCCCCAGTCATCTCCAAACAGGAAGTTCTTCCCTGAGTGCTTGCCGAGAAGGCTGAGCAAACCCACAGCAGGATCTGCACGGGGTTTCCACCTCAGAACGAATGCGTTGGGCGGTGGGGGCGCGAAAGAGTGGCGTTGGGGATCTGAATTCTTCACCATTCCACCCACTTTTGGTGAGACCTGGGGTGGAGGTCTCTGGGGTGGGAGGCTCCTGGAGAGAGGCCTACCTCGGCCTTTCCCCACTCTTGGCAATTGTTCTTTTGCCTGGAAAATTAAGTATATGTTAGTTTTGAACGTTTGAACTGAACAATTCTCTTTTCGGCCAGGCTTTATTGATTTGCAATGTACTGTGTAATTAAGAGGCCTCTCTACAAAGTACTGATAATGAACATGTAAGCAATGCACTCAGTTGTAAGTTACATTCATATCTGATCTTATTTGATTTTCACTAGGCATAGGGAGGTAGGAGCTAATAATACGTTTATTTTACTAGAAGTTAACTGGAATTCAGATTATAAAACTCTTTTCAGGTTACAAAGAACATAAGTAATCTGGTTTTCTGATGTTATTTCAAGTACTACAGCTGCTTCTAATCTTAATTGACAGTGATTTTGCCCGTAGTGTAGCACAGTGTTCTGTGGGTCACACGCCAGCCTCAGCACAGCACTTTGAGTTTTGGTACTATGTGTATCCACATTTTACACATGACAAGAATGAGGCATGGCACGGCCTGCTTCCTGGCAAATTTATTCAATGGTACACTGGGCTTTGGTGGCAAAGCTCGTGTCTCCACTTCATAGCTATGATACTTAAACATCACACTGCATTAGAGGTTGAATAATAAAATTTCATGTGGAGCAGAAATACTCATTGTTTACAAGTGTAAATGAGTCCCAACCATGTATTGTACTGTTCAAGCCCCAAGGGAGAGAGCAGGGAAACAAGTCTTTACCCTTTGATATTTTGCATTCTAGTGGGAGAGATGACAATAAGCAAATGAGCAGAAAGATATACAACATCAGGAAACCATGGGTGTTGTGAGAAGCAGAGAAGTCAGGGCAAGTCACTCTGGGGCTGACACTTGAGCAGAGACGTGCAGGAAATAAGAATGATATTGACTGGGAGCAGTATTTCCCAGGCAAACTGAGTGGGCCTGGCAAGTTGGATTAAAAAGCAGGTTTTCTCAGCACTACTCACGTGTGTGTGTGTGTGGGGGGGGGGGGGGTGGCGGGGGGGTGGGAAGGGGGACTACCATCTGCATGTAGGATGTCTAGCAGTATCCTGTCCTCCCTACTCACTAGGTGCTAGGAGCACTCCCCCAGTCTTGACAACCAAAAATGTCTCTAAACTTTGCCACATGTCACCTGGGAGACAAACTCCTGGTTAGAAAGCTCAGGTTGAAAAAAAAAAAACAAGTAGTGCTGGGGAGTAGAGGCCAAGAAGTAGGTAATGGGCTCAGCAGAGGAGCCACAAACAAGGTTGTGCAGGGGCCTGTAGGCTGTGGTGTGAATTCTAGCCAAGGAGTAACAGTGATCTGTCACAGGCTTTTAAAAGATTGCTCTGGCTGCTATGTGGAAAGCAGAATGAAGGGAGCAACAGTAAAAGCAGGGAGCCCAGCCAGGAAGCTGTTACACAGTCTAGGCAAGAGATGGTGGAGTGGGCTGGGTGGGAACAGAAAAGGGAGTGACAAACCATTGTCTCCTGAATATATTCTGAGGGAAGTTGCTGAAGGATTCTATGTTGTGTGAGAGAAAGAGGATTGGCTGGGTGTGGTAGCTCATGCCAAGGAGGAGGCCAAGGAGGGCAGATTCCTGAGCTCAGGAGTTCAAGACCAGCCTGGGCAACACGGCAAAACCCCTTCTCTACAAAAAATACAAAAATTAGCTGGGTGTGGTGGCATGCACCTGTGATCCTAGCTACTCGGGAGGCTGAGGTGGGGGCTATTGCTTGAGCCCAGGAAGTTGAGGCTGCAGTGAGCCATGACTGTGCCACTGTAGTTCAGCCTAGGTGACAGAGCAAGACCCTGTCTCCGCCGACCCCCTGAAAAAGAGAAGAGTTAAAGTTGACTTTGTTCTTTATTTTATTGGCCTGAGCAGTGGGGTAATTGGCAATGCCATTTCTGAGATGGTGAAGGCAGAGGAAAGAGCAGTTTGGGGTAAATCAAGGATCTGCATTTGGACATGTTAAGTTTGAGATTCCAGTCAGGCTTCCAAGTGGTGAGGCCACATAGGCAGTTCAGTGTAAGAATTCAGGGCCAAGGCTGGGTACGGTGGATCACTTCTGTAATCCCAGCACTTTGGTGGCTGAGGCAGGCAGATCACTTGAGATCAGGAGCTTGAGACAAGCTTGGCCAACATGGTGAAACCCCATGTCTACTAAAAATACAAAAATTAGCCTGGTGGGTGGCGCACGCCTATAGTCCCAGGTTTTCAGGAGGCTTAGGCAGGAGAATCCCTTGAACCCAGGAGGTGCAGGTTGCAGTGAGCTGAGATTGTGCCACTGCACTCCAGCCTGGGTGATAGAGCGAGACTCCGTCACAAAAAAAAAAAAAAAAAAAAAAAAAAAAAAACTGAAGGAATTTTTCCTCAGGATTTGGGTCTAATTTGCCCTGAGCACCAACTCCTGAGTTCAACTATCATGGCTAGAGACACCTTAACATTTTCTAGAATCCACCAGCTTTAGTGGAGTCTGTCTAATCACGAGTATTGGAATAGGATCTGGGGGTAGTGAGGGGGTGGCAGCCATGTATGGCAGAGAAAGACGCACAAGGAAAGAGCAGCCAGGACTGTCATATGGAAGAAAGACAGGACTGCAACTCACCCTTCACAAAATGAGGACCAGACACAGCTGATGGTATGAGTTGATGCAGGTGTGTGGAGCCTCAACATCCTGCTCCCCTCCTACTACACATGGTGAAGGCCTGTTGCTCTGTCTCCAGGTTCACACTCTCTGCACTACCTCTTCATGGGTGCCTCAGAGCAGGACCTTGGTCTTTCCTTGTTTGAAGCTTTGGGCTACGTGGATGACCAGCTGTTCGTGTTCTATGATCATGAGAGTCGCCGTGTAGAGCCCCGAACTCCATGGGTTTCCAGTAGAACTTCAAGCCAGATGTGGCTGCAGCTGAGTCAGAGTCTGAAAGGGTGGGATCACATGTTCACTGTTGACTTCTGGACTATTATGGAAAATCACAACCACAGCAAGGGTATGTGGACAGGGGGCCTCACCTTCCTGAGGTTGTCAGAGCTTTTCATCTTTCCATGCATCTTGAAGGAAACAGCTGGAAGTCTGAGGTCTTGTGGGAGCAGGGAAGAGGGAAGGAATTTGCTTCTTGAGATCATTTGGTCCTTGGGGATGGTGGAAATAGGGACCTACTTCTTTGGTTGCAGTAACAAGGCTGGGGATTTTTCCAGAGTCCCACACCCTGCAGGTCATCCTGGGCTGTGAAATGCAAGAGGACAACAGTACCGAGGGCCACTGGAAGTACGGGTACGATGGGCAGAACCACCTTGAATTCTGCCCTGACACGCTGGACTGGAGAGCAGCAGAACCTGGGGCCTGGCCCACCAAGCTGGAGTGGGAAAGGCACAAGATTCGGGCCAGGCAGAACAGGGCCTACCTCGAGAGGGACTGCCCTGCACAGCTGCAGCAGTTGCTGGAGCTGGGGAGAGGTGTTTTGGACCAACAAGGTATGGTAGAAACATGCTTCTGCCCCCACACTATAGTGGCAGAGTGCAGGAGGATGCAGGGCATGGAATCCCTGATTGGAGTTTCAGAGTTGGCTGAGGTTGTGTGCCTCTCCAAATTCTGGGAAGGGACTTTCTCAATCCTAGAGTCTCTACCTTATAATTGAGATGTATGAGACAGCCACAAGTCATGGGTTTAATTTCTTTTCTCCATGCATATGGCTCAAAGGGAAGTGTCTGCAGCCCTTGCTTTTTATTTAACCAATAATCTCTTGTATATTTATACATGTTAAGAATACAGAAATGTCAAGGCTGGGCGTGGTGGCTCACCCCTATAATCCCAGCACTTTGGGAGGCCAAGGTGTGTGGATCACGAGGTCAGGAGTTTGAGACCAGCCTGACCAACATGGTGAAACCCGTCTCTAAAAAAAAAAATACAAAAATTAACTGGGCACAGTCGTGCGCACCTGTAGTCCCAGCTAATTGGAAGGCTGAGGCAGGAGAATTGCTTGAACCCGGGAAGTGGAAGTTGCACTGAGCCGAGATCGCGCCACTGCACTCCAGCCTAGGCAACAGAGTGAGACTTCATCTTAAAAAAAAAAAGAGAATTCAGAGATGTCAGCTATCATATGAATATCAGGACAAAATATCAAGTGAGGCCACTTATCAGAGTAGCAGAATCCTTTAGGTTAAAAGTTTCTTTCACATAACATAGCAATAATCACTGAGGGTACCTATCTTACAAGGCCCCTTCTTATAACAATGCCTCCTAGGTTGACCCAGGTGAAACTGACCATCTGTATTCAATCATTTTCAATGCACATAAAGGGCAATTTTGTCTATCAGAACAAAGAACATGGGTAACAGATGTGTATATTTACATGTGAGGAGAACAAGCTGATTTGACTGCTCTCCAAGTGACACTGTGTTAGAGTCCAATCTTAGGACACAAAATGGTGTCTCTCCTGTAGCTTGTTTTTTTCTGAAAAGGATATTTCCTTCCTCCAACCTATAGAAGGAAGTGAAAGTTCCAATCTTCCTGGCAAGGATAAACAGATCCCCTCTCCTCATCCTTCCTCTTTCCTGTCAAGTACCTCCTTTGGTGAAGGTGACACATCATGTGACCTCTTCAGTGACCACTCTACGGTGTCGGGCCCTGAACTACTACCCCCAGAACATCACCATGAAGTGGCTGAAGGATAGGCAGCCAATGGATGCCAAGGAGTTCGAACCTAAAGACGTATTGCCCAATGGGGATGGGACCTACCAGGGCTGGATAACCTTGGCTGTACCCCCTGGGGAAGAGCAGAGATATACGTGCCAGGTGGAGCACCCAGGCCTGGATCAGCCCCTCCTTGCGATCTGGGGTATGTGACTGATGAGAGCCAGGAGCTGAGAAAATCTATTGGGGGTTGAGAGGAGTGCCTGAGGGGGTAATTATGGCAGTGAGATGAGGATCTGCTCTTTGTTAGGGAGTGGGCTGAGGGTGGCAATCAAAGGCTTTAACTTGCTTTTTCTGTTTTAGAGCCCTCACCGTCTGGCACCCTAGTCATTGGAGTCATCAGTGGAATTGCTGTTTTTGTCGTCATCTTGTTCATTGGAATTTTGTCCATAATATTAAGGAAGAGGCAGGTTTCAAGTGAGTAGGAACAAGGGGGAAGTCTCTTAGTACCTCTGCCCCAGGGCACAGTGGGAAGAAGGGCAGAGGGGATCTGGCATCCATGGGAAGCATTTTTCTTATTTATATTCTTTGGGGACACCAGCAGCTCCCTGGGAGACAGAAAATAATGGTTCTCCCCAGAATGAAAGTCTCTAATTCAACAAACATCTTCAGAGCACCTGCTATTTTGCAAGAGCTGTTTAAGGTAGTGCGGGGGCTTTGAGGTTGAGAAGTCACTGTGGCTATTCTCAGAACCCAAATCTGGTAGGGAATGAAATTGATAGCAAGTAAATGTAGTTAAAGAAGACCCCATGAGGTCCTAAAGCAGGCAGGAAGCAAATGCTTAGGGTGTCAAAGGAAGGAATGATCACATTCAGCTGGGGATCAAGAAAGCCTTCTGGATCTTGAAGGAGAAGCTTGATTCCATTAGGTGAGGTTGAAGATGATGGGAAGTCTACACAGACAGAGCAACCATGCCAAGTAGGAGAGTATAAGGCATACTGGGAGATTAGAAATAATTACTGTATCTTAACCCTGAGTTTGCATAGCTATCACTCACCAATTTTGCATTTCTACCCCCTGAACATCTGTGGTGTAGGGAAAAGAGAATCAGAAAGAAACCAGCTCATACAGAGTCCAAAGGTCTTTTGGGATATTGGGTTATGATCACTGGGTTGTCACTGAAGGATCCTAAGAAAGGAGGACCACGATCTCCCTTATATGGTGAATGTGTTGTTAAGAAGTTAGATGAGAGGTGAGGAGACCAGTTAGAAAGCCAATAAGCATTTCCAGATGAGAAATAATGTTTCTTGAAATCCAATAGTGCCCAGGTCTAAATTGAGACGGGTGAATGAGGAAAATAAGGAACAGAGAAGAGGCAAGATGATGCCTAGGTTTGTGATGCCTCTTTCCTGGGTCTGTTGTCTCTACAGGAGGAGCCATGGGGCACTACGTCTTAGCTGAACGTGAGTGACACGCAGCCTGCAGACTCATTGTGGGAAGGAGACAAAACTAGAGACTCAAAGAGGGAGTGCATTTATGAGCTCTTCATGTTTCAGGACAGAGTTGAACCTAAACATAGAAATTGCCTGAAGAACTCCTTGCTCTTAGCCTTCTCTGTTCATTTCCTCAAAAAGATTTCACTATTTAGGTTTCTGAGTTCCTGCATGCCAGTGATCCCTAGCTGTGACCTCTCCCCTGGAACTGCCTCTCATGAACCTCAAGCTGCATCTAGAGGCTTCCTTCATTTCCTCCATCACCTCAGACACATACACCTATGTCATCTCATTTCCTATTTTTGGAAGAGGACTCCTTAAATTTGGGGGACTTACATGATTCATTTTAACATCTGAGAAAAGCTTTGAACCCTGGGACATGGCTAGTCATAACCTTACCAGAATTTTACACATGTATCTATGCATTTTCTGGACTCCTTCGACTTTTCCTTTGAATCCTCTCTCTGTGTTACCCAGTAACTCATCTGTCATCAAGCCATGGGGATTCTTCCATCTGATTGTGGTGTGAGTTGCACAGCTATGAAGGCTGTACACTGCACGAATGGAAGAGGCACCTGTCCCAGAAAAAGCATCATGGCTATCTGTGGGTAGTATGATGGGTGTTTTTAGCAGGTAGGAGGCAAATATCTTGAAAGGGGTTGCGAAGAGGTGTCTTTTTCTAATTGGCATGAAGGTGTCATACATATTTGCAAAGTTTAATGGTGACTTCATTTGGGATGCTACTCTAGTATTCCAGACCTGAAGAATCACAATAATTTTCTACCTGGTCTCTCCTTGTTCTGATAATGAAAATTATGATAAGGATGATGATAATGATGATAAAAGCACTTACTTCATGTCCAACTCTTCTGAGCACCTACTTACATGCATTACTGCATGCAATTCTTACAATAATTCTATGAGATAGGTACTATTATCCCCATTTCTTTTTTAGATGAAGAAAGTGAAGTAGGCCAGGCATGGTGGCTCACGCCTGTAATCCCAGCACTTTGGGAGGCCAAAGCGGGTGGATCATGAGGTCAGGAGATCAAGACCATCCTGGCTAACATGGTGAAACCCCGTCTCTAATAAAAATACAAAAAATCAGCTGGGCATGGTGGCAGGCGCCTGTAATCCCAGCTACTCGGGAGGTTGAGGCAGGAGAATGGCATGAACCCAGGAGGCAGAGCTTGCAGTGAGCCGAGTTCGCGCCACTGCACTCCAGCCTAAGTGACAGAGTGAGACTCCATCTCAAAAAAATAAAAATAAAAATAAAAAAAATGAAAAAATAAAGAAAGTGAAGAATAGAGTATCTCATAGCTTGTCAGTGATAGAAACAGGTTCAAACTCAGTCAGTCTGACCGTTTGATACATCTCACACACCATTACATTCAGTAGTTTAGATGCCTAGAGTAAATAGAGAAGGAAGGAGATGGCTCTTCTCTTGTCTCATTGTGTTTCTTCTGAGTGAGCTTGAATCACATGAAGGGAAACAGCAGAAAACAACCAGCTGATCCTCAGCCGTCATGTTTCCTTTAAAAGTCCCTGAAGGAAGGTCCTGGAATGTGACTCCCTTGCTCCTCTGTTGCTCTCTTTGGCATTCATTTCTTTGGACCCTACGCAAGGACTGTAATTGGTGGGGACAGCTAGTGGCCCTGCTGGGCTTCACACACAGTGTCCTCCCTAGGCCAGTGCCTCTGGAGTCAGAACTCTGGTGGTATTTCCCTCGAAGAAGTGGAGTAAGCTCTCTCATTTTGAGATGGTACAATGGAAGCCACCAAGTGGCTTAGAGGATGCCCAGGTCCTGCCATGGGACCACTGGTGTTCCAGTGCACATTAAAAAAAAAATCTAACCAGGACACTCAGGAATTGCTAGATTCTGGGAAATCAGTTCACCATGTTCAAAAGAGTCTTTTTTTTTTGAGACTCTATTGCCCAGGCTGGAGTGCAATGGCAGGATCTTGGCTCACTGTAACCTCTGCCTCCCAGGTTCAAGCGATTCTCCTGCCTCAGCCTCCCGAGTAGCTGGGATTACAGGCGTGCACCAACATGCCCGGCTAATTTTTGTGTTTTTAGTAGAGACGGGGTTTCACCATGTTGGCCAGGCTGGTCTCGAACTCTCCTGACCTTGTGATCCACCTGTCTTGGCCTCCCAAAGTGCTGAGATTACAAGCATGAGCCACCCTGCACGGCCGTCAATAGTCTTAATATATATGTCCAGATGGCATGTGTTTATGTTGCTACATGCATTTGGCTGCATAAATGTGGTACAAGCATTCTGTCTTGAAGGGCAGGTGCTTCAGGATAACATGTACAGCTCAAAAGTTTCTTCTGTAGGCATTAAATTTTAGCAAAGATATCTCATCTCTTAAACCATTTTCTTTTTTTCTGGTTAGAAAAGTTATGTAGAAAAAAGTAAATGTGATTTATGCTCATTGTAGAAAAGCTATAAAATGAATACAATTAAAGCTGTTATTTAATTAGCCAGTGATAAACTATTAACAGCTTGTCTATTACCTGTTAGTATTATTGTTGCATTAAAAATGCATATACTTTAATAAATTTACATTGTATTGTATACTGCATGATTTTATTGATGTTCTTGTTCATCCTGTGTATATACTTAATCGCTTTGTCATTTTGGAGACATTTATTTTGCTTCTAATTTCTTTACATTTTGTCTTACGGAATATTTTCATTCAACTGTGGTAGCCGAATTAATTGTGTTTCTTCACTCTAGGGACATTGTCGTCTAAGTTGTAAGGCACTGGTTATTTTACCAACAAACCATTCTGAAAGCATATGACAAATTCTTTCTCTCTTAATATTGTAGTATACTGAAAGCAGACTGCTATAAGGCTTCACTTACTCTTCTACCTCATAAAGAATATGTTACAATTAATTCATTAGGTAAGCATTTGTTTTATATTGGTTTTATTTCACCTGGGCTGAGATTTCAAGAAACACCCCAGTCTTCACAGTAACACATTTCGGTAACACATTTACTAAACATCAGCAACTGTGGCCTGTTAATTTTTTTAATAGAAATTTTAAGTCCTCATTTTCTTTCGGTGTTTTTTAAGCTTAATTTTTCTGGCTTTATTCATAAATTCTTAAGATCAACTACATTTGAAAAATCAAAGACCTGCATTTTAAATTCTTTCTTATTCACCCCTGGCAAAACCATTCACAAACCATGGTAGTAAAGAGAAGGGTGACACCTGGTGGCCATAGGTAAACATACCACGGTGGTCCGGTGACCAGAGATGCAGGGCTGAGGGTTTTCCTGACGGTAAAGGAATAAAGAATGGGTGGAGGTGCGTGAACTGGAAATCGCTTGTAGAGAAAAGCCCCTGAAAATTTGAGAAAACAAACAAGAAACTACTTACCAGCTATTTGAATTGCTGGAATCACAGGCCATTGCTGAGCTGCCTGAACTGGGAACACAACAGAAGGAAAACAAACCACTCTGATAATCATTGAGACAAGTAGAGCAGGTGATTGAGGACTGCTGAGAGGTACAGGCCAAAATTCTTATGTTGTATTATAATAATGTCATCTTATAGTACTGTCAGTATTTTATAAAACATTCTTCACAAACTCACACACATTTAAAAACAAAACACTGTCTCTAAAATCCCCAAATTTCTCATAAACTCAGTTTTAAACTAACTTTTTTTCAAATCACAATCTGATTTAACAATGACTATCATTTACATATTTCTGACTTTCAAATTAAAGATTTTCACATGCAGGCTGATATTTGTAATTGTGATTCTCTCTGTAGGCTTTGGGTATAAGGTGTTCTTTTCCTTTTTTGCATCAGCGATTAACTTCTACACTCTAACATGTAGAATGTTACTACAATATTAAAGTATTTTGTATGACAATTTTATTTGAAAGCCTAGGATGCCTTGACCTCCTGCATACATTTATTACTTGATATGCATGCATTCTGGTATCTCAAGCATTCTATTTCTGAGTAATTGTTTAAGGTGTAGAAGAGATTGATATGGTGGATTTGGAGTCGATACTTATATATTTTCTATTTATTGGATGGATGAATTTGTACATTAAAAGTTTTCCATGGCAGAAATCTTTTCAAAAACTTTTCTTTTTTCCAGGATGGATTGAAGGCCCTGATTTCACCACAATGCAATATATCAATGTAGCAAAATTGTACTTGTACCCCATGAATATATATAATCTTAAGAAAAATTTTTTTAGCCAATTATTATTACTTACTAGATATTAGGCTCTGTTCTGAATCTTAATTTAATTCCTCCAAAGAATCTTATGAGGTAGGTAGGAGCTATTGCTGCTATTCTGTTATGCTTATGTTGCTGTTATGAAACCAAGGCACAGAGAGGTTAGTTAACTTGCTGAAGAAAATGATTGTGCTGGATTTTTATTCTAGCCATTCTGGAATAACAACTACACAAACTTATGTCTGAGCCAAGGAAACATATGGTGTGGCAACTGTTAACATGTTTTTAGGAATAGCAGCACTCCTAATGTTTGCTGCAGGGAAAAAGGAATCTCAGAATTTGCCTGATCCCTATAATTTTTTTCCTAAATATTTTGAACTATCTTTCAGATGTATTTTAAAATTTAAGGATATTTTGTTCCGTTCCTACAGAATTTTTTTTTTTTTCTTGAGACAGAGTCTCACTCTATCACCCAGGCTGGAATGCAGTGGCATGATCTTGGCTCACTGCAACCTCTGCCTCCTGGGTTCAAGCGATTTTCCTGCCTCAGTCTCCCAAGTAGCTGAGACTACAGGTGCATGCCACCATGCACGGCTAATTTTTTTTGTATTTTTAGTAGAGATGGAGTTTCATCATGTTGGTCAGGCTGGTTTCGAACTCCTGACCTCAAATGATCCGCCCTCCTCGGCCTCCCACAGTGCTGGGATTACAGGCGTGAGCTACCGCGCCAGCCAGATTTCTAACTTGTTTTGTTGTTGTTGAGACAGGGTCTCAGTCTGACACCAAGGCTGGTGTGCAGTAGTGCGATCACGGCTCACTGCAGTCTCGACCTCCTGAGCTCAAGTGATCCTCCCACCTCAGCCTCCTGAGTAGCTGGGACCACCACGCCTGGCTCATTTTTTTTCTATTATTTATTGAAACGGGTTCTGGCTATGTTGCCCAGGCTGGTCTTGATCTCCGGAGCTCATGCGATCCACCCACCTCAGCATCCGAAAGAATTATCAGGAGTGAGCCACCGTGCCCGGCCAAATTTCTAACTTTTGAATTGACATATCCATTTATTCTCTTTATCATTCAGGGAGAAATGTGGGGATGGATAGCCTTGAAGCATCATCCACCAAGTTATTTTATACACCAGATTTAGATACAAAGTATTTTTTTATTCTTTAAAAAAAATCAAATTCTAGCTCTTACTCTGAAGATTCTAAAAAGAATTTTGGAGTCTTTAATTCATACTTTGGGGGCAGGGGAATAAGTACCAATATTTGTATAACTTTCAGTGCAAGTCACGTTAGCTAACTGTAGTCTATTGAGTTAAATATCCTTGATTTATTCCTTAAAACTGAGTCCCTACGACGGCATTGTTTCGTTTTTTTTTTCGAGACGGAGCTCGCCCTGTCTCCCAGGCTGGAGTGCAGTGGTGCGATCTCAGCTCACTGCAACCTCCGCATCCCGGGTTCAAGTGATTCTCCTGCCCCAGCCTCCTGAGTAGCTGGGACTACAGGCACACACCACCACGCCCAGCTAATTTTTGTATTTTTAGTAGAGTAGAGATGGGGTTTCATCATTTTGGTCAGGCTGGTCTCGAACTCCTGACCTCGTGATCGGTCTGCCTCGACCTCCCAAAGTGCTGGGATTACAGTCATGAGCCACTGCACCTGGCTGAATGGCACTTTCATAAAACAGTAAATAACCAACTTCACTACTGCCCCCAAAAGTTTTACTGTGTATATGAGGGCATCTGTTTTAAGTATGGGGATAATGTTACAGGTTTTTCTTTGTGTAACTTTGGGTTCACAATTTCATCACTAAAACAAATGTAAAAATACTTTGTGCTTTCTGAGTGCTATTAAGAAAGTATTCAAGGGAATTTTGAAAATCAAATTTAATTACTATCATGTTTGTAAAATTTTTGAAACAAATGTTTAAGAGAGGATAATGTTAGAAATTATCTTTCCAGCCAGACCTGGTGGCTCACACCAGTAATCCTAGCATTTTGGGAGGACAAGGTGGGCAGATCACTTAAGCCCAGGAGTTCAAGACCAGCCTGGACAACACAGGGAAAGCCCATCTCTATAAAATACACAAAATTAGTGGCTGGGCGTGGTGGTTCACGCCTGTAATCCCAGCACTTTGGGAGGCCGAGGTGGGCGGATCACCTGAGGTCAGGAGCTCGAGACCAGCCTCAACATGGAGAAACCCCATCTCTACTAAAAATACAAAATTAGCCGGGTGTGGTGGTGCATGCCTGTAATCCCAGCTACTCGGGAGGCTGAGGCAGGAGAATTGCTTGAACCTGGGAGGTGGAGGTTGCGGTGAGCCGAGATCGCGCCATTGCACTCCAGCCTGGGCAACAAGAGCGAAACTCCATCTCAAAAAACAAAACAAACAAACAAAAAAACAAAATTAGTCAGATGTGGTCGTGCATACCTGTAGTCCCAGCTACTTGGGAGGTTGAGGTGGGAGGATCACTTGATTCCGGGGAAGTGTAGGCTACCATGAGCCATCATGTTGCCACTGTACTCCAGTCTAGGAAAAAAATAAAAATTAAAAAAAAAAGAAAAGAAAAAGAAATTTTCTGTCCAAATATCTTTATTTTTAACAAATCGAAGTGTATTAATAGTGTTTATGGGAGAGTGCCCACACAAGGACAGCAAGCCTAGGAAGTGCAAGTCAAGAAAGCTTTTTGTAAAATAATTTAAACTGAAAAAAAAAGCAGAGATTTTTTCCTAGAAAAGTAAGGAGTGGAGGTAAAAAAAAAAACACAGCAGAGACATAGGTTATGCTACAGAACCAAAGGTGTGCCAATGGCACTGACAGTTTAATTCAGAAAAAAATGAATCAGAAAATGGATATTTTTAAATAAGTTAGGTTGCTGAAAAGGAGAAATGCAGTGAAGCCTTAGATGGGAGTGAGATAAATCAGCCATTGGCTAGAGGAGTTGTTTGCCCAAGACCAGTGGTGATGTCCCCAAATGCCTGGAAACAACTGTTGTGACATTATAAAGCCCCCATAGTCTAACTTGGGTGAGACTATACTTATGCATTTTCTCACCTGTAATATAGCTCAAAAGTATTTCTACTCTGGGATTTCTTTACATTTTACTAAAGTGCAATTATATACTTAAAACTGATAGTGTATGCTGGACTGCTAGTCATTCTCAACACTGGCCAATTATCAGAATTGTTTGTTGAATATACAGGTGCCATATATAGGTGCATACACACACGCACACATATACACATACACACACACACGCCATATTCCATTCCTCATATCAAATATTCTGAGAGAGTTAGTTTGTGGAGGGTAGTTCTGGACAATTTATATTTTCATAAGACCTCTGGTTATTTTTTTTTAAGTGGAGATGAAGACTTGCTATGTTGCCCAAAATGGTCTTGAACTCCTGAGCTCAAGCGATTCTCCCAACTCAGCCTCCTGAATTGCTGGGATTACAGCCGTGAGCCACTGCATCAGGGCAAGACCTCTGATTAATATCATAGGTTTATTTGTTTGAATGCTTCACGTATCCTCTCAACCACAACTTGTTTGCAGAATTTTAATCTGAAGGGCCTAGGTCTCTTGTTCAACGAATGAGTTTGATCTGATGGGTGAGAGGAAGGTGAAATGGAAAGCGAACGAGAAGCCATACAGATTCGGCGAGTGAGCCACCCCTCTCCCAAACCATAAGATTGAGCATGCCTGAATTCTTCCCAGAGTGGAAGAATCCATTTTAAATATATATATCTACACGTATAGATCCTTTAAATATTTGTTCTGACATTCATTGTTTTTCAGTCACTACCATTGAGAAAAGTTTAGA
This sequence comes from Pongo pygmaeus, assembly GCF_028885625.2. NCBI lineage: Eukaryota > Metazoa > Chordata > Mammalia > Primates > Hominidae > Pongo > Pongo pygmaeus. The sequence continues at coordinate 26,216,379 of NC_072378.2, forward strand.
AAGGAGATATTAGGAGCAGGAAATAGAAAGTAAATAAAATATCAAAATAAAAATAGGGTTTTATAAATGATATAATAGGCAAAATAAAGGAAAGGCATCCCAGATCTCTGGTTTAAATGAAGATGGCACTTGGCGAGATGTGTTGCAGGGTAGTTCACATGATGTATGTTTTCAGAGAATTATCATATTGCATATGCTGCTATATTTTTTATTTTCATGAATTAAAAGGCATGTTGAGATTTCAGAGTTTTACTTATGATCTCAGACTCTGCATTTTTTCTCCGTAATGTTTGACATTTCTTCCTAGCTAAGTCTCTAGTTATAAGGTCTGTGTTGTGGCATGTGGACAGTGAATGGAAAAACCAATTTGGGGCACAAAAATGTAATCAATTATTTCAGAAGTGATACAAACAATATGACATGTAGAGCATTCTGGCCTTTCCTGGGTCTTTTTTCTCCATTCCTGGATTTCTTCTCTTCATGTGAGCAAGTCTGAGGTTACTATATAATGTCTCTCACAGGCCACAGCCCCATTCTAAATATTCCCAATAGAAATTCATTTATTAACCAGAGAGTGGTGGGTGGGGTTGTGTTTTTGTTTTTTAAACAAAAGTGGATCTTTTGGGCATTCTGGAAAGCTCCGGCAGGAAGCTAAGAATATAATTTTGAATTGAGAAGTCCCTTTCTTCAAACCACATTCAGACCCAATTCTCTTATTCTATTTATTTTTCAAGGGGATTAGCCTTATTTTAACACCAATAATCTTATCACAAAAACCTCCCAGAGGAAGACCCTGTAGATTTTGTAATGACCTTAATCAAGTATTAGCCCTACACTTCAATTAATCCCCAACTGTACAAAACGTATGTTCTTTTCTCTAAAGCTGGAGCAAGTTGAAAGGGGATTAAAAACGGAGGGAAGGGAAGAGTGTTTGGAATTTCAGGCACACCAAACAGGCACAGCAGACCAGGAAGAGCGTCCCGGGAAAACATATTATCCAGACTTAAGTTTATGTTCCCTGTCTCTCTCAGACTTTTGCAGAAAAATGAGTCACTCGATAAATATTTGAATCGAGATAGGGAAGGTGACGAGAAAGAAGTTTGCACTTATGAGGTTTTAATTTGCAATTATTTGGCTACCGTTTTGCCTTCCCAAAACATAGGGTCTTTACGAGTGACGCTTCATAGCCAAACTTATAGTTTGTCCAGCACAGAGAAGGCCATCAAAATGTCTGGTTTAAATAAAAATATTAAAATGATTGGGAGGGTAAATCCCTTGACCTATAAACCTGACCTCCTTTAAACATTATTTGTATGTTCCCCAATGAACTATTCCGTAATTTATTAGTAAGTGCAAATAAAAAGAAATCTGGAGTGGGGCTGTGCTTAGCGTCATTAAGCTGACACGAATACAGTGCATTCAACTTGCAGACACCCTTCCAGTCCCAGGAAGAGTGAGCTGTCACTGGCCAATGAAAACAATGAACTCGTAATGAAACAGTTTTCTTGCTCCACCCACTTGGTGACCTAATTTGAAAAAAAAAAAAAAATCCGCGCCAATTCATGTTGTTTTCAATCAGGTCCGCCAAGTTTGTATTTAAGGGACTGTTTCAGTTCATAACTTCCACTGTGATACAAATCATGTCTGGTCGCGGCAAGGGCGGAAAAGGCTTGGGGAAGGGTGGTGCTAAGCGGCATCGTAAGGTGCTCCGGGATAACATCCAGGGCATTACAAAGCCCGCTATTCGCCGTTTGGCTCGGCGCGGTGGCGTCAAGCGCATTTCCGGTCTTATCTACGAGGAGACTCGAGGTGTGCTTAAGGTTTTCTTAGAGAACGTTATTCGAGACGCCGTCACCTATACGGAGCACGCCAAGCGCAAAACCGTCACAGCCATGGATGTAGTATATGCCCTAAAACGTCAGGGGCGCACTCTATATGGTTTCGGCGGCTGAATCTAAGAATACGCGGTCTCCTGGGAACTTAAAAAAAAACAAAACAAAACACCAAAGGCCCTTTTCAGGGCCGCTCACAAAATCTTTAAAGAGCTGAAATGCGTTGCGAGAATGAGTTTGGATGCCGGAATTCACTGTGATAGCCTGCATAAGAATGAATTGTGTTTGCAATGACCGGCCACATTGTGACAAAATTTCAAAGCAAAAAGTAGGCATAGAGAGGCAAGCGCTAATACAGTGATTGCCTCCACAAAAGAAGCATTTTGCTGGGCGCAGTGGCTCACGACTGTAATTCCAGCACTTTGGGAGGCCAAAGTGAGTGTATCACACTTGAGGTCAAGAACTCGAGACCAGCCTGGCCAAAATGGTGAAACCCCATCTCTACCAAAACAAATACGAAACTTAGCCGGACGTGGTGGTCTGCATCTGTAGGCTCAGCTAGCCCAGAGGCATAGGTTGCAGTGAGCCGAGATCGCGCCACTACCCTCCAGCCTGGGTGGCAGAGCGAGACTCCCTCTCAAAAAAAAAAAAAAAAAAAATTAAGTGTTTTAGTGTATTCTAAGAATGGTACTTTCAACTTAACCAAAGGGCTGGAGGCGCGTGTTGAACAAAGGTTATCACCTTTTGGCTCCTGCGGCGCACAGCTATGTAAATAAAGCATCTTTAGGGACAAGCTCTCATTCGCGGAGGGTTCTATGGCTGTTGTCCTATTGGCCAAAACAAAGTGGTCTTAAGGCCGGGCGCGGTGGCTCACGCCTGTAATCCCAGCAGTTTGGTAGGCCAAGGCGGGTGGATCATGAGGTCAGGCGTTCAAGACCAGCCTGGCCAAGATGGTGAAACCCCCGTCTACTAAAAATACAAAAATTAGCCGGGCGTGGTGGCGGGCACCTGTAATCCCAGCTACTTGGGAGGCTGAGCCAGAGAACTGCTTGAATCCAGGAGGTGGAGGTTCCAGTGAGCCGAGATTGTGCCAATGCACTCTAGCCTGGGTGACAGAGCGAGGCTCCATCCAAAAAAAAAAAAAAAAAAAAAGTGGTCTAATAATCCCCAGAACTGGAGGAAGAACCATAACTGGTTGATTTTGTTTTTAACCTTATGTATGCCAGGCATGCTAGCCTTGTATACATACAAGGATAGAGGAGCAAAGGTGCAGGAAGCCATCTTGAGGGATTCCCATATTATTGAGAGACCAGCCAGCTGCTGGGAGGCCAGTTGTTCATCCTCACTGTATGTGATGAGAATCTGACGACAGTCCATTGCTGGGCACAGCATTTAGACAAAAGGGCTCTCTGATATGTCAGGCAAGTGAGGCATATTTTTGCACAATCCTCTTAATTCCGAACTCATTGGGAAAGAATGGCAATTACATCCAAGCAAGGAAAGGTCTGTGGTTGATTTTATCTATACAAATTTAAAACATAGTGTTTATAACTTTTCATTATAGGACACAACTTAATTTTTAAAAAGATGCCAAACTATACAAATAAGTTCAGAAAAGTGAGGTACTATTGAACCGTCTGGAAAACATAAATATATGTGAAATAATGCAATGCATAGTTTTGCAGGGGACTTTGTTCAAAGTTTCTCGAAATACCATGGTCCAAAGTAGACTAACATTAGCATTGATTGAATATTTATGATGATCAGTAAGAATACTAAATCACAAATCGAAGGAAAATTAAAATAAACTATGTTTGTTTAGAGAGAAACGTACTTTAGCTCAGACCGAGAGTTAAAACAATTTTGTGATTCAGGAAGGTTGAATTCAGACCCCAACTGGGCAGCCTCCAACATTTCCATTAAGGTTTGGATTCTTAAAATTTTTCAGTGTTCGCAATGCTCTGGCAGTCTGATGAAACTTATAGATTCTTTTCATAAATAAGATACTTAAAAGTAATTCATAGGGTTACAATTGTATTAGACCAATAATATTAAAATAATTATCAAACCACTTGACAGTAATATGTGTTTTTGTTGACATACCTAATAATAATAGTACTTTGGAAATAAGCAAGCACAATTTCAAGATTCTTGCAACAACTATAACCTACAAATTTGTTATTTCTATCAGTCACACTCAATGGAATAAAATTCTAAATTTCAGCTACAGGTTAATGAATAAAAAAAAAAAAAAAGCTCCCCTAATCCATATTCTGGGACACCTTGATTCCTATTTATTGATCCCTTGAAGATGGTGGACAGCATATTAAGAAACAATAGTTACAATGACACCACAGAAAGACTAGAATGTAGTACTTGTGCTAAAAAAAAGTATCAGCAAATTATGTTTCGATGCCGAATTGCTCTCCACTTCCCTTCCCTGACACTGGCATTTCCAGAACTTAGATGATCTTATACGTAAAAGCCTACTCTAGTACACCATCGAACTTTTCAGGATTGGACATCAGACTTTTTAGTTCCTGGACCTCTAGATACGCATCAGTCTCTGACAAGAAGCCCTTTTTCAACTCTTTTTTTTTTTAAAGTTTTGAGACAAGGTCTGACTCGCTGTCACCCAGGCTGGAGTGAGGTAGCACCACCATAGCTCACTGTATCCTTAAACGCCTGGGCGCAGGGACTAAGGGAGCGCACCAACCATGCTTGATTAATTTCCTTTTTTGTAAAACCAGTAGTCTCCAATCTTTTTGACACCAGAGACCGGTTTTGTTCTAAGACAATTATACCACGGGCCAGGGGGTGCAGGGGCTGGGGGCATGGTTTCCGGACTAAGACTGTTCCAACCTCAGATCATCAAGCATTAGATTGTCACAAAGAGCCTGAAACCTAGATCCCTTGCATGTGCCGTTCACAATAGAGTTTGAGCTTATGAGAATCTAATGCTGCAGCTAACCTGACAGGCGGTGGAGCTCAGGTGGTTAATGTTCACTCACCCCTCAGCTGTGCGGCCCAGTTCGTAACGTGCCACGGACAGGGACCAGTTACCGGTCGGTGGCCGGGGGAATAAGAACCCCTGGTATAGATGGTAGTCCGGCTATGTTCCAGGATGGTCTTGAAGCCTGGCCTGAATTAATTCTCCAACCTCAAGACTTCAACTCAGCTGCATCACAACTTAAACCTACAGGTAACTGTCACAGAAACTTAAGTTTCCAGTGTTACGCCATCTTAAAATAATGTGGGTGGCTCTTAAAAGAGCCTTTGGGTTCTTTGCAAATCGGCCTCCCGGAAAGCTCTTTACTTCTTAGATGTGGCCTTTCTAATATTAGCTTTATGATGTTGGGTCAATTTTGGCTTCGCAGCCCTTGCCTTTACTGGGCTCTTCTGCTGTTGCTTACCCTTGGCTCCTTTAGCCTTTCTCCCTCTCGTAACAGCTGTTTTAGGAGCTGTCGCCCTCGGCTTTTTGGCTCTCTTATTGGTTTTAGCAGTCTTTGGTGACTTGGAGTCCCTGGATAAAACCAGCTTCTTGGTCTTGGCGGAAACTGACTTTTTAGTCTTGCTCCTGGCAGATTTAGGAATGACCTTCTTACTAAGCTTGAAGGAACCAGAGGCACCAGTACCCCTGGTTTGCACCAGGACTCCCTTGTTCACTAAGCTCTTAAGGGACAGTTTGATGCGGCTGTTATTCTTCTCCACGTCGTAGCCAGCAGCGGCCAGTGCCTTCTTGAGCGCAGCCAGAGACATACCTACTCGTTCCTGTGACACTGAAAGGGCCTGAGTGATCAACTTGGACACAGAGAGGTTCGGCACTTTGCTACTTGCACTTGTCAAGCCAGCCGGCTTCTTCCCTCGCTTCTTGGTTAGAAGTTTCTCCATAGCGGCTGGAACAGCACCGGCAGAAGCTGCAGGCACGGTTTCAGACATACCAACAGAGAAACGAAAGCCGTAATAACCAGCGAAGAGCATAAAACGCCACGGGGCCTCGGGGCCTTATATAGGGTAGGGCGCGCTGTGATTGGTGCATCACCTAGGCACCGCCCCCGCCCCTTGGAGGAGGAGTATTTGTGTTTGTTTTACCCGGAAAAGTTGATTATAACAAAACCCCTTTTTACAGAATCTCCCAGGGTCTAGTGCTGAATAATCTGCGGAAATTCATATTTCACATGACTTTTCGCTTTTTAATGAAAAATGACCCTGGATGCCAAAACTATTCGAGAAAGCCCTCGATTTTCAGTCAAATTCAAGGAGAGGAACAAAACTTCCCCTTTTCCTTGTAAATTAATAAGTAATTTTTGGCAGAAGACTTATTTCGTCTCTTCACAGTGGTCTTCCAAATGGATAGCTTCAAATCGGTAGAGGAAATAAATTATTCACGCCATGATTTTTATTTAAAATTATTTATATATGTGAGGGAAGTAACACAGATCTCTTAGCTGTCTAATTGTGGAGTCAGAAGATGCTTATAGAATTGTCAAAAGACTGCAGAGGATGTCTTTATTTAGGCATGTGCAATCTAATAAACCATAATCCACAGGAACATGGGTTGTGTGTAATTAAAGGTGCTCCCAAGTCCCTGTAGCTTTATAGAGAACTCTCAAGGATGGGCTAATATCAAGATCTCACACATTATGTAAGATTGGCCATAATCAGGCCACTCTCATGACCGGTGTCTTCAACTGAGTTTTGCTTCTGGTTTCATTAATTGAAGTCCCCTCTATCCCCCTGCCCGCCCCTACCTCCCCAGATAAACAGACACAGTCCCTCTCCTAAATTAACTATAAAACATGAGGTAGGAACCCTAGACTCAAGAAACTACTAGAAACTACAGACCCCATGTCTAACAAGACTGGGCGGGTTGGCTGGGCGCAGTGGTTCATGCTTGTAATCCCAGCACTTCAGGAGGCTGGAGACCAGGAGTTCAAGAATAGGTTGGCCGGGTCCCTACCGAAAAAAAAAAAAAAAATTAGCTGGGTGTGGTGGCACATGCCTGCAGTCCCAGCTTCTGGGTAGACTGAAGAGGATCACTTAGAGCCCAGGAGCTTGAGGTTGCAGCTACTGCCCTCCAGCCTGGGCGGACCCTCATCTCTGAATTGCTTAATTAATTAATTAACTGAGCTGGCAGATTTGGCTGCATAGCTGTGGGGAAAGGGTTGTTGGAATAATGTCCAGTGTGCTCCCCTGAGCTTCTACTGGAACAGGTCTTTGTGAGAGGCCTGGAGATAAGAGCTTGCTCACAAAGGCCGAGGCCTTTCTGGGATGCTGAATGAGATTAGTGTGGCCAGAGCCATGGGGTCTCAGCAAAGGAAAACTCCATAAGGGCCATTTTGTGAAGATCCCCCAATACTTGTGTGAGACATTTGGTGGATATTAGAAGTTTTGTTTTGGTTTGGTTTGAGACAGAGTTTTGCTCTTGTTGCCCAGGGTGGAGTGCAATGGTGTGATCTTGGCTCAGTGCAACCTCCACCTCCCAGGTTCAGGCAATTCTCCTGCCTCAGCCTCCCAATTAGCTGGGATTATAGGTGCCCACCACCACGCCTAGGCTAATTTTCTGTATTTTTAGTAGAGATGGGGTTTCATCATGTTGGCCAGGCTAGTCTCAAACTCCCCACCTCAGGTGATCTGCCCGCCTCTGCCTCCAAAGTGCTGGGAATACAGGCGTGAGCAGCTGTGCCCGGCAGACATTGGAAGTTTTTAAGCAGAGAATTTGTTGTATTGTTGTAGTTGTCTTGGGTTTAGATTTATTGCATAAACAATCGTTATTGAGAAGGGCCCACAGTCAGAGGTTGGGAGTCTGTTGCAATAGTCTCAGAAGAATGGCAAAGAACTTGCCTAAGGGGACAGTGTGGTAAAGGAGAGAGTCTACATTTGAAATATTTCTGAAACAAAAGCCAAAAGATAAGACTTCAAACTTCTGATTGCAAAGTGAGATAGAAAAGTTTCTTTCTCTCTCTCTCTGTTATACCCATACACAGACACATATGCACAAACACCTGAAAGAAAAAAAAATTCAGGGAACAGACCAGGTAAGGTGGCTCATGCCTATAATCCCATAAATTTGGGAGGCTGAGGCTAGTGGATCACTAGAGCCCAGGAGTTCAAGGCCAGCCTAAGCACATAGCAAGACCCTGTCTCTACAATTAAAAAATTACCTGGGTGTGGTGGCACGTACCTGTGGTCCCAGTTACTCAAAAGGCTGAGGTGGGAGAATCACTTGGGCCCAAGAGGTCAAGGCTGCAGTGAGCATGACTGTGCCACTGCACTTCAGCCTGGGCAACAGAGCGAGACCCTGTCTCAAAAAAAAAATTTTTTTTTTTTTTTTTTTTTTTTTTCAGAAAACAATACTATCTTAAGCACCAGCACTTTAGTATATTCTATTGTGGACTAGTTCATTTTTAGAAGAACACTAGGTTGGAAATCATGAGATTGATTTCACAACTCACTAAAGCACTGTGTCACTCAGTTTGGAAAATATTTCTCCTTAGAGATTACAGGTGCATCTTTCTGAGCACCTGTATGTTTTTACATTTGTTTGGCTTCTCTGACCTTTGATAAATTCTGAGTGTTGTACTATTAAATATTAGTGGCTACGGGTCAAATTGTGGATCAGGTTGATCCTTATATTTAGAAGTTGACAGATATGTTACTCCATTGCTTTAAAACTAACACAGAAATAGAGAATTTAGAAAATTCTTACATTCCGTAATTTAAGACCCAGAAAAAAAAGATTCATTTTGCATTAGATAGCTAAAATGGTACCATAAAAACAAATGATATC